>NC_086247.1:41929028-42529028 GCF_021018805.1 Prinia subflava | reverse complement strand
TTTCAATTACAGTGCCTTACCCAATTGATGGTTACTTTATTTTCCTTCTGTTCCCCCAAAGTTTAGGCACATGATCTGAAAGAAAATTTGTAAATCTGTAAACTTTGTGTTGGGCTTGATTTTCTTTGTTCTTTATCCAAGCAGAACTAACTTTAGCTGAGTACATTTAATGTATTTTTCAAAGTGGTTTCATTGTTTGGTGTTCTTTGGCTTACTTGGAAAAGCAATTAAATGAGTCTTCTGTTTCTTTAGCCTGCATATAGGTGCTCTCATCGATGTTAGAAATCAGTTTAGATGAAGGTGGTGCTTTTGTGTGCATGCACGTGCTGTCATCACTGACACAGTATTTCAGACGTGGTAAGACATTTCCTGTCCTGAAATGTTTGCTGTTTAAAATAGTTTTAACGGGGCAAAACCGCAGAATGATCTAGAAAAGGTAGGCTGTGGAAGGACTTCTGGAGAGGAGGGAAAGAGTTGGAAAAAGCTGAATATGAAGAGGAGGGAAGAAATGAAGGGACTATTTTAGGCTTTGGGGGCAGTTCCACAGGAGTTGTGAAGCAATAAATGGGGCAAAGGGAAGCACAGTCAAGTGAGAAGAATGTGCAGTGAGTGGGAGTAGAAGAAAATGAATGTAATGTGCTGCACTGCCCAGCAGCCTGGTGTCTCCTTAAGCTGCCAGTGCTGTAGCCATGAATGCTGGCACTGCTGCAGCTGGAAGTGCAGAATCTCAATTTCAAGATCTTTCTATGTGTCCCTGTGGATATTGTTGACAAAAATTTTTCCACTAAGTGCTAAGCATTATTGCAGAAATTATGCCTGTATTGCATTCATATTATACAAAACTGTGCCACTTGTGTTTCCATTCTCTCTCATTTTCTTTATTTCTTTTATGATAAGTGATTTTTTAAACGTTTTCACAGGAAACTGCAGATCAACCAAACAGGAGAAATCGGTGTGAATAATTCGTACTTTACTGAATATCTCTGTGCAATTCCTCAGTTAGCCGATTATTCTGGATTTGCTTCCTTTAATCTCAAAAATAACATGCTTACAGTTATCATCTACTTTTGGAAAGAAAATACATAATATGAAAGATTTGAAAGTCTTTGACTGTTCCCTGATCTGTCTATACAGTGACATTACTACGAGAAGTATTTTCTTGTTTAGAAACAACTTTTTAAAAAGCTTGCTAGATGATTATAGAGTTCATAACTGTATTGGCTTAAAGATAAGAGAGAAGCAATTTTTTAAGGAAAGATTTAATTTGCTTAGACCAGATGATCTGTTTGGAGAAAAAAAATACCAAACTTTTGAGAACTATAGAAGGGCTTAGTGCTAAGTGCTTCTCTGCTTTCCTACAGTTATATCTGTTTGTCTAGTAAAAGATATTCCCTCCCACTGCAAGTATTTCTTCTCTCTGAAGGCTTGGCTTAAAACAAAACAGTTGCTTGAAGATGAAAATGTATTTCCTCCTTTAACAGTACTGACTGAATCCTGCAGGTGTTTGGTCTAGGTGCTTTAAGATTTAGTTCATAAATAATAATTTGACTTTTAATCATGCCTTTCAGTTGAGTCCTCTTGTTACATCCAAGCCTTAACCGGGATGATTACCATAGTATCACCTAAACCAGAGACAATAAAACTGAGGTTTCATGGCACGGATCCACTAACTTTAATAAATGAAACCGAGTGAATAACTATAAACAAAGAATGTGAAAGTAGGTTATCAAACAATGTGATAACATCTGTTCCTTGGAAACATGAAAGTAACTATTTCTGTGTCAAGAACGAAACCCTGTTTAAGTGATATTATAAGCTGACTGCAATCTTCCTGTGTGCCCAAACTTCTGTGTCTAATGTTAAGGCTTCTGTGCGAAATGATGTAATTATCTGCTTGCCCTATCAGAGTCAGGTATTTATATTTGAAAGCCTGGGTCTCTGTCATCTGCAGGATCCTTATCAAGATGAGAGCTGAACTGCGTGGGATAATGTGCAGTTGCGTGAGAGGAGACCTGGTTCTGTCCCTGAATAGTTTGCAAGATGCAACATGTGAAGTGGCATCTGCCCCTTCCCCTCTTTTTTTTTTAAGGAGGGAGTAGAGAGCAAGGGTTATGGTAATTCACTTGAATGTAACATTGGCTAACAGTATCCATAAATTGTCCAAATTGTCTTTAACAGCCAGTCATTTTCCCTGAGAGAAAATGAAGATGTCCTTGTATGATGGAAAAAAACATTAGATAAAGCAGGAAAAGCACTTGTAGGTTGACTATGTTAACATTTTTCAGCATTATTTGGTCTGTTAGAAGTTGGCTATTACTCTGAGTACAGACTGATGGTAAGATCAGTGGTAATGATATAATATTAGGAAGTGATTGAATTCTTAATGCTAAAGGAGTCAGCTAAACTACTAAAACAATGCTTTTAAGAGATGCAGTTGCAGTGCAAATGCTACAGATGCCAAGATTGCAGCAGGGTCTACGTAGAGTACAAATCAGTGTCCCTTAACTGATGTTGAGTAATTTTGTTTTGTGCTCATTTTGCACTTTAGCAGCTGACTGTCCCCTACTATTCTTTCCTGTCCTTGTGCACAGCAGACAAGTTCTGTTCAGTCTTACCTTTGGGATCACTATTTGATTCTACATGTACAGAGTATCCTCAGAAACAAATAGTGCTTCTTGCTTTCCAGACTGATTCTGTGTAAAAAGGCACTTGGGCTGAGACAAGAGCCTCACCTGTTTCGGTCGGCTGATCCATGCCTCAGAACAACCTGTTCTGGGAGAGGCAGGCTGGAACAGCTTGTGGATGTATCTCCAGAGGTATAGCCTGCTTAACCTGTTTGCCTTGTGAAAGCTGAGGTTTCTGCTCAGGATTAGAAGTTATGGCTTCGATTTCATCTTACTTACCACTTGTGCATTCTTTACCTGGCCAAAAAAAAAAAAAGTCAGTAAATACCATCTTTGCATGAGGTCTATAAAAAAATCTGGTTTGTCTTAATTTTAATCTCTCTTCTCCTGAAGTTCTTCTTTCAAAGATCAGATTTTGATGTTGATTTTTGTGTGTCTGTGCAAAATCTTTTAAATGTTATTTTAATGTTATTTTTTTGGTTCTTGTTTTCTGCAGTGATTAGTGCTGAATGCAGGATACTGCCTGCCAGTGGTGTATGTGTACAGGATTGTGTTTGAGAGAGCTCAAACCAAACAAAAACACACACCTCTCCCCGGACAAAAAAGAATGCACAGCCAAACATACTGCATGCAGTCATAATCATCACCTCATTTTCCACTTCAAGGCAGTATGATCTAAACAAGATATGGGAACTGATAAATGATGATACAAGTTATTTATTTTGTTAACTATTATTTCATGTGTGATATAAACCACCATTTTGTGGGGTTGTGTAGTGTGCTTCAACTTCCTCACTCTGTGAAGTGGAAGAGGGAGTTTTCCTGTCCCTTCACAACTTTTCTTAGTTTCAAAAATGATACAGGAAGCCCAGCATCAGATAACTGGCTCTTGGATTTGGCAGCAGCCATACCATTCTAATAATTTCTGCAGGGTTCCATGAAAGCCCTTTCAATTCCTTCAGTACTTGAAACCATCACTGAAACTGTCTCATTTGCTTTTCTTTTGATAACAGCTACTGGTGTTTTTCCTTTGGACTGAATCCTACTTTTAGGGTTACCTTTTCAGACAGTAGCTAATGCAGCTGTATTTTGACAGGGCTTGCAGAATAAATGGTGTCAGACATGGGTAAGACTTCCCCAGGAGCTCTTCAAAGGGAAGCCCAGCAATGTAAGCAGTGGTGTCTAAGGTTTGGGAGCTGGCCTGCTTCCTCCAGAGATAATCATGAATCAATTTCCTTTATGATAGGAAGCTCTGGGCTGCTGGATGCAGTGAATCCTTTTTGATTAGTCATAGAAGAGAAGTTCCTAACCACTTGTTTAAAGGTCTCAAAACACCATTAAAGAGGAGATGAGGGTGAGTCTGTGACCAAATTCTGCTTTGAATAATTACAGTGTTGCTGCCTACACTTCTCCATATTCAAGTAGATACCGCATTCTTCTTTGCTACTTGGCATAAATGATTTTGTGTGCTAATAACTACTGCATTCCAGCCCTGGGGTGGTGGCAGCTGGGAGACAGCAAAAATTCATTCCCATGTCTGTGTGAAGGGAGATGTCGCTGAAGTTTAGTGGTAGCCAGGCAGAGAGAAGGAAGCTCAGTGGTGCTTGCTCTTGGAGTATCCCAATGCTCGAGGTGGCTGTCCCAGTGCTTGAGGAGCTCATGGCTCTGTTTCCTGTAATGGCAGCCACAAAGTGCTCATGTGTGTGGAGCAGGACATGTCATTTCCTAGTGCACTGAACCAACACCACTGATAAATATTTAGGACAGATCAGATGGTCTGAGTGCGTGTGCTGGGGAGGAATGCTGTACTTGGCTAAACAACCAGGCATTATCTGAGATCCATTTTAAATATGTGCTGTCTCTGTAATAACACTGGGTGGTTGTTCCAGATACAAAATTTCAGTTAATCTGCTGTGTCAGTTTGGGCTTGCAAGTCCAGAAAATACCTTATTAGTGATTTATGTCTTTCATTGTTGTTCTTTTTTTCATATGATTATCTCTGCCCACGCACTACTACCTAATCTTGTATTTTTGTGTGCTGTTCCTGTGGTTGTTCCATGAGCTTGGTGTCGCCCACAGAGTGGCACATGCCTAACTCTGCACTTCAATGTCAAGTTTCCTGTATGAAGGAATATTTGAATTTTATCTCTCTAGAGTAAAAGTAGCTAGCTTACCAAGAACCAAATTATTTCTCAAGCTACTAAGAAAGTATATTTGGCATAGACTTCAGTGCTTCAGTTAAAGCTTCAGAAAACACAGAGCTTTGAAGAGAACTGCAAGCTTTAAATCCTTTGTATCCTTAATTTTCTTTATAGAGCTGAATAATATTCTGTACTATCTGTGTGCACAATGCTTGAATTAATTTTGTGTTGATTAATTAAGGGAAAACTTATTTTCTTTTACCTCTGCCCTACTCCCTGTAATCCTGCAAGCCAGCTTCTGGTGGAGTTAGCTTCGAGCATTCATTAGCATAGCCTGGGCCTTTGACATACTGCACTGGTGATTTATGCTTGTGAATATTCATTGTGTTAAATCCAGTGGCTTTTCTGCTCACTCTCATTTTTTTAGAGAGTACCATGCAAGATACAAAATCTCCTTGCAACTTATAACCAGCTGCCTGGGGTAGAAATTGGCTGCATTTTGAATCCCTTTGCATGCTTGACAGCAAAGTACCTGCAGTGCAAGTACAGGGGAGACTGGATAAAAGAAGAGGCAGTAGGATAGTCACCTGAGTTCACTGTGTATGGTTGTTCATACTGGTCAGCTTCCACCCATCCTGAGAGCTGTCATGAGAGGGCAGGTAGGAGAATTGCAGAGCAATTCTGAAAAACACAAGGGAATCACAAAAGGGAAAAGGATAGTCCATAAAAGAACAGGCAGGTGGTAATAGAAAATGCTTCCAGAACCAGAGGCAAAGATACATGAATGAACAAGTAGGAAAGGAGATGCCAGATTAATTTTACTCTGTAAGTACAGTGATCAGTCTTAAACTTTGAAATACTGTTTCTGTTTCTGACATACCTTGGCTCTATGACCTTGAGAAAGCCTGGTTCCCTTGGGGTGCTCTGAGAAACCCTGTTAGTTCTGCCATTTGAGCTAGGCTGCAGGATAATAGGAGGGAAGAAATTTATTTTAGGGAAGGAAATGACAGACTAAGTGACCTCCATGTGCAAAAAGTTATATCAATGTCTTGATAGTATTTGGTACCCATTTTTTATCTATAAGACATACTGCAGCATGCTGAAGTATCTTAGTTTCAACTGATGAACTTGTTCATAGTATCTGTGAACTTTTACTGAGCATCTTATCTGCAAAGTATCTTCAGATCTACTGGGAAAGATTTACAATATTAACTGAATGTATGACAACTGAAAAATGAAAATGTTTAATGAATACAAAGGTGAGGCGTGGATACTGATGTTTTTCTGCAGAAATCACTGAGTGATGTCTCTTGGGAGGAGAGACAAGGGGGTGAGAAACCTGCACAACTGCTCATCACCTTGCCTCTGATTAGCAATCACTGTCTGAGAGCCTTTTTTAAAAAATGCAGATTTATTATTTATTTTAATAGGATTGATCTGTTAGCTTTCTTTTTGTACAAAAAGCTTTTTAAGGTTCTGCTTTCTATGCTAAAGCTGGAAACTTCAAATGGAAGTGTAACACTTCTCATGTTAACTTATTGCTATTTTATTGATAAGAAATATCAAGTGCTTATTAAACTCATCAAATACAGATATTGCTTCTTTCCATCAGTACTGAAGTGAAAAGGTAATTTTTTCAGACCTTTTAGAAGCAAACACTGTGCAGATTGCCAGGGTACTGCCAGAGAACTCAGGAGGTGTTCAAGGTGAAGCAAGAGGTAGCTGAAACAAATCTCTTGAGGATGAGGAGGGAGTACTTGGTCACAGAAGTAACAGCAAGATATCTTCTGTGCTGCATGTGTACAAAATCCATGCACTTATGGAATGCCATCTTCATTTCACTGAAGTCAAGAGTTTTGTCTTTGAACAATTTGGGCTATGATTTTACAATTCCTGTGGTTGGTTTCTTGGTGTTTTTTCATTCTGCAAATGAATGCAAATTGACAGGGGTAAACATAGATTCTTTAGCAATCTTGGCTGCTTAGTTGGGAGGGTATTTGCTATTTCTCATTTTGGTTTCTATTTTTACATGTGTACCATCCTCCATGTTAGCTAGTACCTGTTAGTGCTTGCAAAAATACATCACAAATTAATTAATCTGAGAGTGCTTTCCCTTTTGATGCATTTTGATTAAAAATGCTTAACCTTAAAATATTGGGTCCTGGATGCTCCAATACAGTACTCAAAGACTGCTTTCCTGTAGTCAAATCTTGACAGAAAAAATGGCAATAGTCAGTGCATTTGTACTTGTCATTTTTCCTTAAAAGAAAGAGCCATAAAAGGGGAGCATTTGTAACTTTTCAGATGACATCAGTCAGAGAAAATAGATTTATTTTAAAATCAAACAAAATTAACTATGTTTATTGTTTTAATGTTAGATATTGATGTCAACCCTTGATTTTTTTTTTTTTTTTTAATTAGCCCCTGGATATGGGCAAGTAGTTAGCATGACATAAATGAGGATGTTGTGGAAAGGCCATCATGGGAAATGTATCATAGTGAACAGTCTACTACAAAGTATTTGGAGGGACTGAGGTATATGGGAGACAGTCATGAAAATCTCCAGGACTATCCCCAGGGATGATTACACTGGGATCAGTGGTCAGGTGAAGGAATTGAGGTGGGGAAACTGAGCCTGTGTATAGTGGGAAGCATTGTACTTTCAGCCACGGTAACTAAAATGACTGTATTTCAATATAATAAGCCACGTGGAAAACCATTTTAATTTGAGAATTCTTTGTGCTTAGCCGTGTGCTTTTCTGCAATTCTAATGACATTATTTGGGGCATTATTAAAAAAAAACCCAACAAAATAACAACAGAACTCTTGGAAATTCTTCATCATGATGTTTTTATATTGATAAAAATTAACAATTTCTTCACCATTTATCAATGATTATTTTAAAGTGAATCAAATAAATGATTGTTTTTGCCAGCTTTTCCACACCATATTGTTGGTAGCTTGCCAGCTTGTTTACTGGATACTTGAAAAATCATGTTTGTTGTGTGTTTTGAAAATATTTTTCTCTTTAGACTAAAATACTGATGGTGGCGACAGTTAAAAAACATACAGAATTGGAAGACTAAGTTTTTGTTATGTTTTTCTTCTCTGTTTTTAGAGTTCCTCTTTTACGAAAAATTTCCAACTGAGCAATTAAAAAACCATCAACAACAAAAAACCGCTAACAGGCAAACAAAACAAAAACCCCAAAGTACAGTTTCCTTGGGGAAGTTCAGTCTAAACAAGTATACAGTAATAAATATTAGCAGAAATTATTTATTAGACAATCTTGAGTTAGGAAAGCTTCTTAACTCTTAAACAGTCAGTAGGATTAAAACATGCTTGATTTGAAGCACTTCCCAAGGGCTTTTCTCATTTGCATTTCACTTGCTCAGAGAACTTCAGGTTTGCATCCTTTTTTTAGGTGCTGTGGATATCATAGCTATTTGAGAAAAATTAGAGCATTCCTGAAGCAAGAGAGTGCATTGGAATTGTGTTTTAAGAATGAAGTGCTTGCTTACTGCTTTCAGAGTCTTTGAAATCTTTTATTTCTGGCTCATTTCCAATATGGAAGGAGTTTGTTTTCAGAGAAATATTGTTGCCAAGGGACAGATGTTGACTGTGTTGTGTTTAAAGCAGACTGATATTAATTACATTCTTTTAGCTATTCTGCTTCTCTGGATAACTTTAAAAGGTCCTTCCAATTTCCAGAATACTTAGGTAAGCTCTGGGAACATGAGCACAGTGTCTCGGCATTTACGTGGAAAATGTTTTAGAGAACTGGCGAGAGCTGAACTTATTTTTGTGCAGTTGAGAAGCGCCGTTTTCAGATGATTACACTAATTAATAACATAGGACAGCTTTAGCAAGTTTAGCGAATGCTGTGATTTCCCTCCCTTTCCTCTTTTGTCTTTCAAGTCTTTGTCTGAGCGAGTTGTCAAACAGCCTGTGTGGAGCACACCTTGAGCTGGCCTAGTGCTGGTGGTCCCAGTGACAGGACAGTCACTGCTCACCCCACCAGAACTTGCAGACAGTGTTGGTTGTTTCAGGTTTTCTTCAATTAGCTCCAGAAGACTGAGCCTAGCTCGTGTTTCTTAGTCCTCTGCCTATTTCAGTGGTTTAGATCATTTTGTTCTGTACTTGGTAAAATGCCACTTTCCAAGTATTTTTGCTTAATACTCAGTACTTTCAGAAACACTGGGTCAAGAGAACGTAATGCATGTAACAGCTGTGCAGAGCTCACCTTAGGGAGCCAACCCAGCAGCCTTAACCTGCTTCTGCAGGAGCCCTGTAGGAGAGTAAAATAAGTTCAGCCAAAGCAGGTAAATTTTCAGTCCCAGCCCTCTTCTCAGTCTTCCATGTCTCTGCAGGGTTGTTTTTTCTGCCTTCTCATCCTTTCCTGTCATCCCTCCCTCAATGGAATGAGTTCAGTGTGTTCTGTGAGTTTCTGGGAGAAGAGCTCCAGCAAAGTTCTGTGGGACTGAGCTCCAGCCCTGCTGGCTCCCAGCCCTGACTGCTGAGCAGTGATCCATCCCCCTTGGAGCTACCTGGAGACAGCCCAACAGCTTGTGCTCAACTTCTTAAACCTTCCTGGGAAGCTGTAGGCCTGCTGGACATGGATGAAGGCCTGCTTTAGCAGGCCTATGTTAAATCATGTTTTAACAAAAGGTTACATACATGTTGCCAGCTACAAGCTGTCAATGGAGGCATGTGTTTCTTCCTTTTATTCAGATTATGGAAGCTGACCTTCCTATTTGCTTGAATCCCTATATAAAAGCTCTCTTTCTTTCAGCTGCCAGTCATGATCCCTGTCACTCATAAGGCTCTCTCTGCTTTCCTCAAAACTTGCCTTAGATAAAAACATTAGCTTAATTCTCCAGACCTAGTTATTTAAAAGACCTAGGTGTTACTCATCTCAGTTGTCCCTCAAGAGGTGATCTTTATATTCAGGAGTTGATGTTGACTGACAAAAGATTAATGTGCATTTACAGTGAAGTTGTCCAAGTTATGTTAATAAATTGTCATTCCATTTGTGGGTTACTGGGTAACATAAAACTGCCTACATAAAGCTGTACCCTCTCAGTAGCATTCTGTTCAAATAGATTTATGTCTTTATTTGTTTAGGCGGTTTCAACAGAAATATCTGAGTATTCATCCGATAATGACAGCGTGGGAGAAGGAGAGGCACGCCTGGCGACCCCTGCTCCACGATGCAGTAGGGGATTCCAGCCGAGGTCGGGAGGGGACACGGGGGATGTCACAGCACGGCCGGCCAGCGAGTGGCTGAGGTCAGCGCAGGCCCTGCTCCGCACCCCCGGGAAGCAGGCGGGAAAGGCCCCCAGGGCCCCCGCAGAGTCTGCCAAGAAGAGGAAGCTGCTGAGGTAAATGAACTGTCCGCCTTAAGGAGTTATTTTTGGTTGGTTTTTTTTCTTAAATTATTCATGATACAATAAATACCAAAGTGTTGGAGTGTGTTTCAAGGGTAAGCATTTTAGAGATGCAAAGACGAAAAAACTTAATGTCATTTATCTGTAAGCAAGCAAAAAAGGCAAGAAAGAACTAAATTTAAAATTTCTGGTGAAAGCTCTCAATCTTGAAGTCCTGTTCAAATTGATTGGTTTTTGCACTTCCAATTATGCCTTACAGATGTGTGAGTTGGATATACTTCTGTTCTAGCTTCTAATCATTTCATTGCTTTGTGCCTCAAGAAAGTCTGTAAAAATGCTGTACCTCAGGTTTTAGGATTTTTTTTTCTGGTCCTCTCCAGATTTGTCAGGGCAAAATTATCCAAAATACTGTAGGAAAGGAGTGGATGAGCAATAGTTCTGAAGAGTGTAGGACAGAGTGTTATGTAGGCAATGGGAGGATGTATTCTTAAGGTGAATTTTAAGGGTCTGTGACTAAGTTAAATACATTAGAAAAATATGTAACTGCTGAAAGAAAGTAGCCTGAGATGGAGTAGTTGAAGCCTGATGTTCTAGCTAATTACAGAGCATAAATGGTCACTTGCTATATTGAATTAATGAAAGTTGTGTTAACTTAAATGGTATATGTGAAGATATGCCTCAGGCTGTGAGGACCACAATTACAAATGGTGCTGCTATACATCCCTACTGTTGTTTTAACAATGTGCTTCTCTTTTACAGCTGAATCTCTGTACAGTAATCAATTACTCAAAAAGTAAATCTTTAATTAATAGGCACACCATATTTTTCTCTGAAATATTCTTGGCTATTTCAAAATGCTGTCTGAGGAAACAGGTTTGAACGTCCTAATTACTGAGGATCTCTGTACTTAAAAGTGCTTTGCTTGTGCAATCAAGCTTTATTTCTTGTTACTTTAGAAAACATGCATACACAGCTGTACTAGGTCAGACCAAAGCTGTAACCCCCAAAAATGCCTTTTAGTGGCCAAAAGCAAGTATGTGTGAATGTAATAAAAACAGGATAAGTGTACAGTGGTATTTTGCCCAGGTGATCTTCCAGCTTTAAGCAGTTCCTGAGCTGTTTGTTACCATTAGTGGATTTGTCTTTTTCTAAATTCCAGCTTCATTTGATGACCTTTACTATCAACAGTCTAAATGCAAAAAATGTTTTATGGCAAAGATACTCTGACACAAGTGTATAAGAGAATAGATTGCTTTAAAAACAAACAAAACAACAAGACCAAACCATCCACAATTATATAGAATGTAATCTGTCTGGAGTGGCCAGAGGAGCAGAGCTTACAGAGCTTTTTACCTTCTGTCCTGTGGTTCCACTTTGGGTTCCTTTGGGAACAGGGAAGCAGGCAGGAAATTCCTCAGTTATGAGTGTTGTTTATCTAGTTATTTTGCTCATGCAGGTAATTGTCATCTTTTCACTCTTCCTGTTCAGGGCATTAATTCCACGTGTCTCTCCCATCCTTCCTTTTACTGCTGACAGAGAATATTTTCACTGATGTGATAAGTGGATGTAAGTTTGCATCCTCAATGTGAAAGCACAGGTTTTAGTGCTGTGGATTGAAGGCCACAGCTTCTGTCAGCTTCTTGATTGATCAAGTGACAATTCCTTCTTTGTGGTTAAATAACTAAAAGCTACAAAGCAGTTGTGGGTTTGTTATTTCTCCTTCCTTCCTACCTCTGCTGCAGATCGAGGCCACAGCAGAAAAAGCAGTGAGCAGGGGAATCATCCTGAAGCTGGATCTGGCCCATGAGCTCCCACTCAGATGGACCTTTTGGAACTCCTCAGTAGGTGGAAGAGAGCCACGAGTCTCTGCTTAGCTGGGCTCTCTCCAGGCCAGTGTCTAGGGAAGCAGGGGCTGAGCAGAGATGGTGCAGGTGGTAGAGCTGCCATCTTCCTATGTGAATTCCTGTGCAGTAGGTTCAACTTCAAATCCTGTATTGTGTATGCTTATTTCGTGGAGGAGTCCTGATGTAGGTAGAGTAGGTCTCCTCCTATTTTGTTTCCCCTTTAAAGAAAATAGAAAATATTTCTATTTTTATATCTCTTTGCTGTTTGACATGTGTAAATCTGTCTTCAAATGCAGAGATAATATTTTCAAGAAATTTTAGCTTATATTTTCTCTAGAAATCTAACAGTCATGCTGCAATCTCCATTTATATTTGCATTGCCTGGTTGCAGCTATGCCTCTGTTACATCAATGGGTACATTTTTTCTGTGCAACTTCAAAGAAAGCCTCCTAAAATATCCCCCGTAAACCCCCAAATCCCAAGCAAAACCAAATCAAACAAAGAAAAGAGCCATAACAGTCTCTGGAAAAAATTAGATAAGGTCCTTTCTAATGTCCTCTCTTCCTGGAAATCTCATGATGCTAAAATGGAAATGGATAGTTGCCTGGATGGGAGGAAAGAGTATTGTTTGTTTGACCCTATTACAGATGCAATTGTCATACACTAAAAAAAATTAGATCGAACCAACCAAAGCAACAGAAATCTTCAGAAGTAAGCTAATTATGGATGATTAAAATACATTTCTGCAATCCTAGCATTGGAAATTTGACTGTAAATTCAACAACTTTGAGTGTAAATAAAATGAGAAGCCCATCTATGAGAAGCCCAAATCATTATGCAGAATATACAGTGCTACTGCTGCTGAGCCAGACTTGAAGGAGCGTGTTGCAATTCTCCTCTGTTAGGGGTTAAGTGGGGTTTTGGAAAACAATCGGTGTCTGAAGACAAGAATGATGTGGCAGAAGCAATTTCTCCCCCACAATATCTGCTTCCAAATTCTCATATGTTTTCTTGTACTCCCTGTAATGCTAGTTTTGGTTTTCCAAAGTGTCCTAAGTGAAGATTATTCTTCTTTCTACCATGGTCCCTAGGGGAGAGCAGGTAGTCTGTGTGGTGGGGTTTGTCCTTCAGGGGTGCTGGTGGTTCTGAAGAGCTGTGCTGTAGGAGATGCCAATTTGTCATGGTAGAAGCAAAGCAAATCATCTCTCACTCACAGCAATCAATGCCACTACTCAGGGCATCTTCCCCTTAAACACTGGTATCATGTGGTTGTGTAGTTGCCCTCCTCTAGTTAAACAAGACTGTTGATGGATGCAGTGGGAATATAAAATTTTCCCAGACGTGCTGCCAGATCCATGGCCTTGTACTGCACCTGTGAGCGACTAAGTGAATCGAGAATTAGGTGCTACTAGTGGTAGTTGGTACTGAGATGAATTGCCATGGTGATCAGGTCTAGAGGTGTTGGGTTTACATCCTCCTGCCCTTTTATTCCATCCCAAAGCTTCAGTTTCTCAGCTTGAGCCAGAACTTCAGGGGAAAATTATGCAAATGATTTGTAAACCTGGGGGGAGAGAGTATATATTGCGAAGAACAGCTTTCAAGAAGCTCTTCTTGTAACATTGGAAATTCATGTTAATGCTGTGGGGTGAAATGTCTAAACTGTGTTAGTTCCAATTCTTTCAAAGTTTGTGTGAAAGAACGGAGAAATGTAGAGTATTGCAAGTTTTAACCTTTATTACATAGATTGAACAAATAACTGTGTTGATTCAGTATTTGTTGAGAAGAAAACTCAAAATGCATGTACTCGGCTTCCCTTGTCTATAAGTAAACCTTTCTTAAAGGTTTTCTGGATTGTTTACTTTTTCCGTTAAGATTTTATTTCCATCAGAAAAAAAGAGTCTGAGGTTCATTGTAGGAAATAAATATCTTAAGTTAAAAAATGTTAATTCTGCATCTAACTCTGTCATGTTGCAAGTGCTTATCATTCTCAAGAATAAGGTTTGGCTTTTTGTTTGTTTTTTTTAATTCTTGAGTGGCTGTTTATAGTTCAAGAGAAACAGAATTTCCCAAGATTTTATTTAAATTGTCTTATATCTACTTGTATGCAGACCACATACAAATCTGATCAGCTAAAATTAACTTGTGTTATCAAAAGAGGAGAAAATGACAGAATGTGCTGGTACTATGGGTAGTAAAATAAAACCCAGTTGTCACATGAGGCCAACTGAGGTAGTGAAAATAAAGGAAATTGCCTAGGGAAGAGGGAGCTGGCACAATAAAGCAGACTTTTACTCTGAAATTGGGACTGTTCTTTCTTACATGCATCCACAAGTCGCATGAGGGTGTAACAACAACAGACTAGCCCTTTAGATGGTCATGTTCTTAAGCTAATTTTAACTATTTCTATAACTATTTAACTTTCCTTTGCTAGTGAATTTCTTGTTGGATTAGGAAAATACAAATGAAGAATGTCATGGCCACAATACAGATGTACCACTTGTCATCACTGACAGTGTACAGAGTAAAATTAGTTTGCACTTAGAGAAAGTTAAAATGTAATTTTTCTTTTAGAAAGCATGGATGGTTTCACTGGTTTCACCAGGTTTTGGTTTCACCAAATGTTTGGTGCTAATAGGGAAAAAAAGCTCCATGTTTGTCATTGGTCACAGCCAGGACAGCTTCATGGAGGAGAAGTCCTGCTTGTAATCCCTTCTATGATAGGGTAGCTCACCGAGTTGATCTAGGAAAGCCAGTAGATGTGATCTTTCTGGACTTCAAAAGCAAAACTTTTGATACTGTCTCCCACAGTAGCCTCCAGACCAAATGTCCAGCACACAGCTGGATGACTATGCTGAATGATGGGTGAGCAACTGGCTCACAGGTCAGGCACAAAGGGTTACAGTGACATCAGGCTGGGGTCTGGGCACTAGTGGGGTTCTGCAGGGCTCCAACCTTGGCCCAGTTCTCTTCAACATCTTCATGAACTACTGGGATGCAGGATTCAAGGGATACTAAATGAGTTTGCCAATGACACTAAATTAGGAAGAGCTGTTAAGTCTCTCAAGGGCAAAAAGGCCCTGCAGAGACCTTGACAAGTCAGAGTACTGGGCAATCACCAACTGCATGAAGTTTAACAAGGGCAAGTGCACCTGGGATGAGGCAGTCCTGGTTGTGTGCACAGACTAGGGAATGAAATTCTGGAAGGCAGGGCTGCAGAAAAGGACCAGGGGGTCCTGGTCAATGGCAAGTTGAACACAAGTCAGCAGCGCCTTTTTTATTTCTTTTGGAAGTGGCCCATGGAATGGAAAGGAGTGGAAAGGGACAGCTGAGTGTCACTTACTTCACCAGTTAATGTGAAAGTAGGAGAGAAGCCTTTTCCTTGCTTTGAAATGAGAGAAGGTGGAAATTGCCCAGTCTTGAAATGGGGATATATATTTGGTTTGAATTATATGGAGTCCTGTGTATACTGTGTACAAGGAGACAACTCAGTAAAGAGTGTTGTCTTCAAATTAGGTCTGTAAAGGAATAAACTTGGATGAATAGAGGGTTATTTTTGATAAGTGTCCTGCTGAAAGAAAACCTTAGTAAATAAACACAAAGAGATCTCCAGCACTTCAGAAAGATTGAAAATTGCTTTCCAAAACACAACAGACTCACTAATGCTCTTTTGTTGTTGCTGTCTGTTAGCCTCATTGGAGTTGGGAGATAGGAACCAGCCTGGAAGTCACAGATCAGGCTCGGTATTGCTTTTTGCTGATAGCTGTCACAAAACTCTTCAGTCCTGCTGTTAAAGTTTGTGGGAAGGGCAACTACCAGAACCTGAGCTGTTGTACAGGGTGCTGAGCTTTCTTACGGTCGTCAAAGCTGTCTTTCATGTGGATATTGTTAGACACGGACAGTAAAGGCAATGTGTTGTTTTAAATACAATGTTTCAACAAGCTCAGATTTAGTATGGAAATAGGTCATGAATTGCTGCTTTTAAATCTGCCTGCCTTCAGGGAATTAAAGGAACAAAATAGTTGTACTGGAAGTTTTGTGATTAAAAATAAAAAGGTTGTGGGCAGTGGAGATTATATCTGAGCAGTTTGACTTCACTGAACAGCCTTTGCATTAAGAGTTTGCCAAATGTGTTCAATTTGCTCATATTAAAACATTTTGGGGGCAGGTTTGAAGTGCTGATCAGTAAAGTATACATCCTAAACTAGTTTTTATTATTTCAATAAAATAGTTTGTCAGTTCCCTCTATTTCAGAATTGATACTTTAGTAATCAAAATATATTTGCTAATTTTATACACATACCCCCCAGATGCTGGCTTACCTCTTGCTGCACAGCCAGGAGTGACTCTGTATAGTTCACAGTATCTCACAGCACATGCTTGAGCATTTTGCAGTGTGGGCACCTGTACTGTTTCAGAAGGAATGAGTAGTTTTCAAATGCTGTTGTCAGAAAATCTGTTAGCTTATGTAACCGAAATCACCTTTTCCTTTGTTTTATGTGTTTGAGCTAAAAAGGGGGTTGATCCTCCTGGGTTGCAGTGGAGTTTAAACTCCTTTGTTCCTACCTTTTTAAAAGAAGCAAACCATGAAGTACCAACTGTTGTTCTGGCCATACAAAGCCTTTCTGTGCATGGCACGTCTTTGAACTGTGTTTTCTAATTTCACAAACTATGAAACAGTATAAAAACAACATTTCCGATGACCAGCTGAGAACCTCTCATAAATGCATTCTTAGTTATATTTTATGTTCTGCAACCAAGCTGATGCAAATTACTTTATGAAGTTTTCTGTTTAAACTATTTTTAACCATATTTGGAATGTGAATGGAAGTATGATGATTAATAAATATCAGTGTACTTAGCACAGAGGGCTACTAAGGTTAGTCAGAGTTTTACCTTTCATGGACTTTTGTGATAACTGCTATTTTAATACAGACATGGTCAGCAAATTAGTAATGAAATTGTGAGCATCACTGGGATTCTCCTGGTAGTCATATCAGGCTTGAAACAGGAATAGTGCCTTGCTGTTGTGTGGAGTAGCCACGGAATCAGAGACTTGCTTTCTTTCCTTCGTGCTACAAGGCATTCCTGCCATAGGTGTAACAGTAGTGGGCTTGCAGAAGAGTAGGGACTGATTGACTGGACACAACCATAGCCCTGTTCAGGAAAAAGGGGGAAAATCAGGCTGTAAGCCAATAATAGCTGCTGTCTTCTACAGGTATTTTAAGGCTTTCTTGAATTGTTGGAACAAATAAAATACATTTCTCTGACTGGCGTCTATGGAGGGAATGAAGCAGGAGGACACTTGTATTGGACAGTTTTCTTTCAGCAGAACAAGTTTTTAAGCTACTAACTGTATAGTGTATTGATACAGTCTGACCACAGAGTTCAGGTGGAGACTCATGCATGCAAGACTTTTACACAAGCAATTTGAAAATGCATTTTACTGCTGCATTTTTAAGCCTAACTGAGCTGGCATAGACCAATTCCAGCATGGCTCAAGTAGGTCACCCAGCCAAGCTGAATTACAACTGCATCTGAGAATGGTTCCCTGGTAAGAAGAGAAACTGGGTGGACAGTTTGTTGGTGTCTGTAGAACTGTTTGCCCACAAATGTCGTGGTGTGGTAATGGTTCAGTGCTCAGGTTTGGAGGGAAATGTGGACGAACACAGTGTTATCAGCAGAGTAGGTTATCCTGTATGAAGTTTTGTGCTTGAATGTGCTGCTCTTGGAACCAAAGCTTCCATTGCACTTCTGTATTAGTTGTCTCTTTGTCTTAAAGTCCTTGCTGATTTTAAGTTAACCAGGATTAAACAAGGTTGTTAAGCTTACCTGGAACTTCACTGGAGCCAAATATTTTCTAAACATTTTCATTTGTTTTCCTCCTTAATATAGCAGGGTTCATAGCTTGTTAGGTGTGGGTTTATAGCTTGTTAAGTGTAGGCTCTTCATTTTGAGGCTTTGGGGATTTTCTTCTTCCTCTTAGTTTCTTTCCTCTCTGCCTAACACCATAGAGATGTAGCAATGTAAGCTGCAAAACTTCTATAGGTCTTTTTGGCTTAAATGGGGCTCTTGTATTTCAGAGTTCGTTCTGTGATCTGCTACTTAGATATTTAGCCGCTACATCTGCTAATTCTTGTGATAATTATAATATTGCAAAGAATATAGTTGTTCATTAAAAATTCAGCTGATACTGCTAACTACTTTTTATATAATGTGTTGACTTGTCTGTAGATGAGATGGCTTAATAACTGGTAACTGAAGAGAGATTTTTTTACAACTCACCTAAGTCCTGCTTAGCCTTTTTGGCTCCTTCTCAGTTTCCACGGGTGTGTGTCTTCCCAGTTTCACATTTATGATGTGAGCTTTACCAAGCTATTTGTCTTTTTTAACTAAGCCAAAAAAATTTCTTCATGTGCTCAAATAGTCATAAAATGGTTGTATGCTATCTCTGTTGATTCCTAAAGCAGTTTAACTCAAGGACCCATTTCACCTTAGTAGAAAACTTTATTGATATTTTCAGTAGTACTTGTGGAGAAACTTTACACTGCAACAAAAGAATGAAATAGGTCTTTATGCAAATAACCTCTTTGAAGCCAAATAAAAATGCTCAAACACTCTCACAGTGGTCCAAAGCTCTTTGTAGTAACCCAAAACCAGCTTCCAACACATACATCTTCTCATTCTTAAAAGTGAAAAATTATATCTTCTGGCTTTGAATCCAAGGGTAGGAATTGCTTTAGTGTTACCTTAAGTGTATTTGTGCTAGATGCCACTCCTCTGCTCCTCACCTTGGGAATGCTAAATTAATTTCGTCTTGGAGAGTGTTCAGACCACTGAAACTGCACACTTGACCCAGCTTGTGAAATGAATCATAGGGTCAACTATGGGTAAAAGAATATTTTTGTGATCACTCCTTGCCAACAGACAAACAAATCTGTGAGGGAAAATAAAACCCAACCTGTTATAACTAGTGGTTACACTGGTTTGTTTTAAGTTTGCAACTGTCTCTGGTGTCTAATAGGATCTGTTCATAAGGGCAAGGGAAAATTAGGAACTTTCTTTTTACACTCCTTGTACTGGAGACAGGACTGAAAACATGAAGATTTTGGACACTCAGATACTGAAAATGTTTTGTTGCATGGATTGGCCCTATGTGCATGTTCTGTTGGGAGTATAACTCCTTTGGAAAACTCAAAAGTAGGAGAACTAATCTACAAAATGTCATTTTACTGTATGATTCTGCCTCTAAGGGTCAAAGCATACATACATATATACACATATACATCTGTCCTGTGGCTTGTCACTTGGCAAAACTGAGAATTCCTTTCTTCTCTGCAGGGGTGGGCTAGCTGAGAGGTTATGTCGACTCCAGAACAGAGAAAGATCTGCCATTAGCTTTTGGAGGCATCAGTGTATTTCAGATGATAAAATCACCTCAGGTAAGAAGCATTACACAATACCACTGTGAAAGTATTATACCTACATGTTTGTGTTTATGGCCCATGCACAATGTAAAAGTGAAGTTTATATTATTTTCTAGTCTTTCCTGACTTGATTGTCTTGATTGTGTTCTGAGCTGAAAATTGCATTTCTGGTAAATATGAAGGTTTCTAACAATTCAGTCATCATTTGAACGTATAAGGTAAAGGATATATTTTAAGTATATCCATCCATCTAAGTTCTTCAGAGCTCCATGATTTCCAGCATCACATGGAAAATAGTGTTTTCAAAAGACTGTAGGACAATTCAAGTTTTAATTTATGGGTGTTCAGATTTTTTGGTTGTTTTTTTTTTTCTTTCTTTATAATCAGCCTTTTCTCTTGTTCTTTTTGCTTTGTGGTCACTTCTTGCCAGCAAACAAACATGGATAAAAATTCATGGATAGGTGCTGAAATTGTGAATGGCACCAAGTGTGAATAAGTAGAGCACAACTATGAAATGAGTGTGAAGCATAACTACAGTGTGCACATCAGTTATGAAAAAGTGGGAGTCATGGAAATTAGTTACTCGTGACTGATAGCACCACCTTTAAGTAGTGTTTTTTGAGAGGTTATGGATTCATAGGTTTTAAGTATAAAGAAGTCATTAACTTCTCAGTGTGTGACTACAGTCTACAAAATCTAAAGTCTAAAAAGCATTTATTCTGTATTAGGCTGACTGCTTGTTTTTCAGCTTATATTAATTTGCATTTATTTTTCAGAAAGTCCTCTGATCTTAATTTGAAAACATGTGGATAAGTGAATTTATCATTTACCTTGAGAGCTTGTCCCCAGTTCTACTCCCAAAGTTTTAAAGGTGGTTTTTTCTTCCAAGTCTGAATTTGTCTGGCTTCAGTTCCCCTCTTTTTTTGTTTCTTACTTAAAGAGCTCTAGTAGGTGACATTTTCCCTTTCTGGCCCTTGCATAGCAAAACCTTTGCTGCCTCACAGTTTTCATAAACTAAACGGACTGAGCTCTTTAAGGGTCTCTAAAGCATTATTATCAGTGTTCAAGTGACTTTCATGGCTTTTTACTGTACACTCTTGAACTTTTCAGAAGGGTCTTAAGAACAAGAATAGCAATTCTATGTGTTCTTCCAGTTTTAGTCTCATTAAAATCATTGGCCAGGTCCAGTTCACTTCTCAGCCTCCTGGATATCCGAGGCCTATGATGAGTGTTTGAGTCTGGTTGGGCTTTGGTCACAGCACAGTGCTGGGGATTCACCTTGAATTGATTGTCCAGTGTGATTTTGTAACCGCTACAGCAATTTTTTTCTGAGATGCTGTTTCCCACTCTCCAGCTACTCTTTCTGTTTCTTCTGCTTGAACACAGGGAACTATTTGTGCTGTATCCTGGCTGATTTTACTTAAGCAGTCCAGCTAATCATGCAGTTCAGATCACTGTGTAGCTCAAGCCTTTCCTCCTGTAGTCACAGATTTGCTTGAGTTTGTGGTATTCACACAGTTTCTTTGTCATTGATGAAACCATTTAATAGCATGAGTGTTCACTTGCAAGTCCTGCTAGAACTGCTGTTACTCAGTTATAATTCTCCACTGGTAAAAAGCTCTAACTGCAATTCACAAAGTTAGCTCTCAGAATTTTATTTTTTTTGTTGTTGCATTCCACTCAAAGGGTGTGTTACTTACAGTGAAAATGGTTGATTTTTTATAAGAAGGTTGTATGATCTAGAGTTATGCCCAAACTATTGGCTAGAGCTTGGTCTCAGTTTCTCACTGGAGCTTTAGAGGGCTTACGTCCTTTGGCCATTTGCATCCTGTGTGTTCAAAATGCCACCCATGTGGAATAATAGCACATTGTATTTCTGACCTTAATTCCTTACTTATTTTTCCAGCCACTTTTCCTAGATCTGATGTCAGGTTAGTTGGTCTCAAATCATTGTAAGCCACTTCATTTGCCCTTCCTGAACAGTAGCATAATATCATCATCCTTTCAGTCTTCTGGAATTTCACCAGTATCTAAATACACTCTAGAAAGTGACATCAGGGAACCAGAGATGTCTTTAGCCAGCTCTTTTCAGAAATACTATGTTGAAAATTGTACAGGCATGTTTACTTTAAACCATGGGAGGTTACTTCATCATTCTTATGTGGTGTGAGGGCATCCTCTTGCTGCTTCTCAAATATGGAACAGAAACAGATATTGAATATGCTTTCCTTTTTAATAAAATGATTTTTTTAATGCACTCTGTAGTAACAGACCTGCAACACTGCTAATATGTTAATATTCTTTTTGTCCTAGTTCCATGTGAATCGTTATAAAACCTTGTGTTTGGCTGCTCACCATTTTGTTAGACCAACTTCTAGACCAAAATATTCCATGTTAAACATCTGCCCCTGGCTGAATTCCTTTCTTTGATTTTTCTTTCTTTCAGAAAATGAGTCAGAATTCGTTAGCATTTTATGAGAAAAAGGCTATGGGAAAATACCTTGCTCTGTTCTTAAGTACACTTAAAAAATTCTGATGAGTGTCTTTAAGATGATTTAGTTTTGGCAGCAGATGAACGATTTCTGGGATATGCTTTTCCATCATAACAAAAAATGTACAAGAAGTCTTTAGGACAAACTACTGTTTCATTTACCCTGCAAGCATTTGCTACAATTTCTGAAAAATACTGAACATACCATAAATTTAGGAATACTCTTCGACTTCACATCTTCAATGTCACTGCCAATTCTCAATCCTTATTCCAAAGTATAATGATTATAAAATAATCATTAAAATAGCTGTGATAATATTTTGGGGATACTTTTTTATCTAGGGCAAAATTTGTTTTTGATAGTTGTATTCTTAGAATGACCATAATATTTTGTGTCACCAAAATAAAATTGGTGTTTGATTTGGAGAACATCAGTTGAAATGGTTGAAATGTTAGTAATGTAACTAGATAACCTTTTCTTTGCTTCTAGTCAGGAATGTGAAGTGTCAGCACACCAAATATGTGTTGCCACTTTAAGCTTTCATCTCTTTAGGTTCAAGTTAAGGCTGTCTCACTAATTTAAGAATCTTCTTGAATTTTGTCCCTCTGTTTTGCCCGGTAATATTTCTAAGCCACACTGTTTCCAGGGCTGTTTCTGACTTGGGCACAGAATTAGAGGAAACAACTTCTCAAATGACAAACTCATCTGAGTCACTAAAGAATCCTGAAGATTAATGTGGAGGATTGAAGTAACTTAGTTGCCAGGAGAGCTGTCACGTCATTTTGGATATCCCATAGACATGCAGACCAGAAGTTCATTGCTAAAGCAGTGGGAAGCAATTTCAAATGAGATTGGTTTAAAGTCCTCCTTACATATGAGATTTAAGGAAAAATGTTTCCAGAAGTTCCAGCTGTCACCCCCATTAAACATTTCATATAGCAGAATTTTATGCTTTTATTTTGTTCTTGCTTACTTTAGGTTGTATCCTTGTCCATGTTACTCAAAACCTCCTAGATTTTGGCTTAATTTTTTTTTTTAATCCTGTCTGTTACCTCTCTGACCCCTTTCTGTAAGTAACCATTGTGGTTTGGCTGCCTCTTGGTCACTGGGATGAATCACTGCCCAGAAGAGAGCACCTCCTTTCAGCACGCACTTTCTGGTGTTTATGTAGCACGCAGGGTCTCACTTGGACTGACTCATTCTGCAGGGTAGGAGAAACCCTTTGCTTTCTCAGATTTTGACAATTTTGGGGCAGAGTCACATTCTACAGCTGGTCCATGTGTTGGGATAGGCACTCACTAAGGATATGGGTTTCTGCAAGGTGAATCCCATTTCTGTAAATCAAGGTAACCATACCAGAGGCCCGAAGGGAGGGAATACCAGAGTTTGCCTGTGCTACACAGCATTGGTTGGATGCTTTCTGTGGTTCACTTCTAACAGAGGCAAATGCCAGGCTCTGCCACAAATCCAAAATTTTCTGTTCTTCACAAGATGTAAAGGGGGGGGCTGAGGTGCAGGCCACGTTACAGCAAGTTTCTGGTCAGCCAAGCTGATGGTTTGAGAGTATTCTGTGCAAGGGCTTGAAGACCATTTGCAGGCTTTTTTCTGTATGCAGTGCGGCAACTTCCCCATGAAGTTTCCTGTTTGGGCAAAGAGGAGATCTGGACAGCTGAAAGAGAGGGAGGGAAAAAAAAACCCAAAACCCACAACAAAAACCCAAACCTTTTTCTTGTCAACATCTGCTGGAAGAAATAGTGGTTTTCTGAGTTACATTCAGACAACCTTCCTGTCTATAGGAGGGGACACTAATAATATTTAAAGCAAACTCATGCAGATTCCTACTGTAACTTCCAAAAGTTTGCTTTCTATACATCCTACCCTCTATTGGTTTTGTTTGTCTTGCAGCTATCGTCAAAGCAGTTCTTTACCTTAAATGCAGAAACATTTTATTCTCTAGCTTAAAATCTGATTCATGATTGTGAATTTGAGTAGTGAATTGACAATAAAGCAAAACCACTGATCTTTTCTTCCAAACTGCTCCTTGCTGTCAGAGAAAAGTGGCCTTCAAGGGGCAACAAATTTTCAGTTTGCTGAGGCAAGTGGAAGCACATACATGAGGGGAGGAGGATGAAGCTCTGGAGATGAGGACAGGGTTTCACATGTAACACATTTTCAGGAGGGCTGAAAGGCTTACAGAAAAGGACATAAACAATCACTCTCCCTCTTCCAGTTTCAGTGACCAGTTTAGAGGATGGGAAGAAGGATTTTAGCAGCTTGAATGCCATGAAACTTGTACATGATGAAGAAAACATGGGTAGCCCTTAACAGGGTTTCCTTTATTATGTAAAATTCTTCTAAAAAGACAGAAGTCTGAGATTTGCTGCTGTTGTTTATTTTCTTAGTTCTTGATAGTTTGTTTTATTACTTAAGAGTTAATACTATAAATTAGAGACATGACAAGTGGCCAATTTTTTCTGCCTACCCAACTGTCTGAACTTGTTACAGCACTGGAAAGGAAAAAATCAAACATGAACTTGTCTTCTGCAAGCAAGAATTCTTTGTATTGTTTTTGTTTTCCTATGAGAAACAATAATGACACGCATAGTCTCTTGTAAGCTTTAAGTAGCTTACATACATTCTTATAAAGAATGTATAGTGTTTAAAGCACAGCCAAATTCAGCAGACTTTTAAAAATTTATATAAATGTGGCAAGAAGCCATCATGCCTATGAGAGACTTGGTGTGTTTCTGAGAAAAGTCTTCTTGAATGGCTTCAGAAGTTACCAGCCCAGGAAGAAAAACAACATGTATAGATCAGAATAGCAACCAGATGGTTTCATACAGGTTGTGAAAACCTTGGAATCCAGACCTGGTTTTCAGCATTGCCTTTGGATTACAAGGGTCTGCTTGGTATCTACCTGCTTGCTTTTGTTATGCCTGCACCTGCAAGTTATACATGAGGGAAAAGGAAGAACAACAATGGGATGCCAAGCAAAAGAATGTTTTTGTTTTGATTTATGCCTGTAATTTGACATTTTATACTTTTTATGCTTAAGAATGAAAGCAAAACTTTGTGGCTTGAACCAGAAAGTGGCTGGCTATTATTCCACTGCAGATAGTATGTTATGTCCCAGGAGGGTGTCTACTAACTGCAGTTTTGGAACCACATTTGACAATTAGAAGTTAAATGATGTTGGGATGGAATAATGCCTTTGAAAAAATAACTGAGTGAGACAAATTTGGAAGAGTGTTGCTAGTTTTCTTTATTAAACAAGGCATAAAGTGGAATTTTCTTTGTTTCCTTTATGATTCCATAATGTGTATTTGACCTATTCATCTGAACCAAAGGCAGAAAATGACTTTCATTTTTTGTGCAGCAAGTACTATTCCCGACCTCAATTGCCCTCTATTCCTTGTACTTTCATTGGGAAAGTTTATTTTCTGAAAGCTTTTACCTAGGATTAGTAGAAATTTTACTTGAGTGTAACACCTGTATTTTGCATACTGCATATTTCTAAAGAATTTCCCAGTTAAGAGAAAGTATAACTTAACTTCTCAACCATATTGTTTAGAAATGTCAGCTAGATATGTCAGGTACAGTACCAAGTTGCTTCTAAATTGCAGTTTGTGTATACTATTTGTTTGATAGTTCTTTGAGCAAAAGTAACAGAAATTTGTTTTTCTTAAAAGTATCTGCCCTTTCCCCATATCATTCAGATATCACTAAGATAAAGAATTGTGACTGTTTAGCTGGTAAGAACAAGTTGTCTTCACTATTTTTGCACAAAGCATGTTAGCACTGCATTTGTTAGCAGTATTTCTTATATCAATGTGGCTTCAAGCAAGCTCATCTTCCTCCCTTGTGTCTTCTTATGAATTTGTCATGGCTTTATTCAGAAAGCTCTACTCACATGAGAGGAATTTTTAAATTTATTTGAAAGGACGATGGTGAAATAGTCTTCCTTTTGCCTCTCGTCATGCTTGCTTGCTCTCTTTAATCCATGTGACTTGTGAGGTAAGTCTTGTGGCTGAGTTTTGTCAGTATTGAACTATCTTCATGATAGTTCACATGTATACTTGTGGGTATGTATATGCTCCTTATTACTATAGACCTGTCATTATCACGGTGGTAATAATTTCCACTCCGTTCTCCTTCATGCTTGGATATGAGGTGGGATTTTTTCTGGAATGCTCAGTGGAGCAGAGCCATTCACTCCTTGGCATTTTCCTAAGCTCCAGTTTTCTTTTGTGTTTCTAAGCTTTCTGCATTGGTACTAGGGCCTTTATGAACTTATTTCTGCCTTGTGTCATGTGATTGTTAAATTCAGTTATATTCAGATGGGCACATCACATCCTTCAGCCCTGTAGGTGAGATGCATTCCTACAATATTGCAAGATTTTTAAATTTTCAGGAAGAATGGAAAACTGAAAAATTCAGGAGTGCCTGCTGTCGTAGACTAAACTTGGCTTTGTTGATGTGGTGGTGTTACTGGTACTTCTGCTGGTCTGATCTGCATGGAGGTGCACTGGCTATCCCAGCTGACTCATTCAAACCATGCAGAATCCAGGTTGCTGTCCTGAAACACTTTGTTTCACTCTGTAGGTCTTGCAGAGACCTCTGCTGCTGGAGTTCTATTGACCAGCTCTAAACTCTAAAGAGAGTTTGCTCCCTTTGAGAACTTTCCATTTAAGGCTACAGGTGCTCTTTTGGAACACTTGAACAGTAGCATTTTAGCAAAATTCACTGGAGTGAGGTGAAACTGGATATGTTCTTACTGATATTGACATTTGATGCATTTTTATACATCAAGCGCCGTGGATGGTCTCCTTGCAATGTGTTCAGCTTCCTGTCACCGTGTCACCAGAGAAACATAAAACATGTGGTTCCCAAGAGATCATAATTTCTATATTTTCCTCCTCATTTGTCTTCCTTATTGCTAGTTACAGAGTTATTAAAACAAACTTTAGAGTTATATTTCAGGCACTGAAGCCAGAATGTCTGAACATTTGTTTTTTTTAAATTGTGCTCAACGTTTTTTTTCCTTCTCTCATCTCCAAACTGCTTTTTGGTTGTTGAGAGTCAAAGCAGGCTGGCTTTCTTCTTAGCCTTGATCCTAGGCTGCCCTTGGCATGGCCAGTGCATCATCTGTGTCCACGTACATTCAGTGTTGATGTGACTTAAATATATGTGTCTGCTGTGAAGCCACTGTGTTAGGGCTGAGGATGAAGGGCATTCCGTCTGCCAGAGACTGTAAAGTCATCTGAAGTCTTGAAAGGGCTCAAGACCTCAGGGTCTGTGAGCTCCAGTGGAATGGGTAGTGCTTTTTTACCCCTTTTTTTTTCCTCTCCCCCTCTTTCTTTTCTTCTTTTTTGTTTCTTTTTAACCCTCCTGGAATTCAGAGTAAATGCAGAACATCTGCAAAGTACTGCGTCAAAATATATTTTGATGTCATGGTATATGACTGGGTGTATGACTGAAGGGCAGCATCACCATGTGTACTAAAGGAATAAACAAAAATGAAAATAAGTACCCAGGGAAACGGATGCATTCAGTGTGAAGTTTTTTTGTTCATCTCCCAGGCACTGGAATTGTCTTTGTTTGAGCTACTTCATGTCTGGGTTGCAAATTGGAGTGAGAAACCAACATCCCAGAGGACACCTGGAATTAAATAATTAACTGTGTTTGTCAGAGCAGATCTGTTAGGTGGTTAAACCAAAGTGCCTCCAGCTTAGGATCCTGTTTCTGCCACTGACAAGAACTACCAAAATGCCTAGAAAAAATGGTTACATGGCTAAGATTGATGATACTTTCCCAAAGTATTCTCCCAAATACCTCCCACAGATCTCAAACTCAGGAACTTTCTAAACTAGAATTACTGTCTGTGTTCTTAGTAGTTCTAAGTAAGTTTTTCTCCTACCAAAAAGTTACTGGTTCTTTTTCTGAACCCATGCATACAATATAGACCTGTTTTGATCACACAATTACAGAGCATCAGGCTTTTCTGGAAATTATGCCCAAGGTCATTGCCAGGTCTGTTCCATTACTACTGTTTCCCTGTGATTTCAAAGGTTCTGCTAATAGTGGCAGTGAGAGGTTGATGTTCCATTTGCCTAGGTTTGGATCAGAATTTCTTCATCTTTGTCAGTTTCTTGTTTTTTGTCTGGGAGGTGAGGGAGGTTCTTGCCAATCACAGCAAGGTGATGCTTGCCTGCTTAAATGTCCTTCCCACCAGTCAGTCTCTCTCATGGGTTTCACTCCTTCTGGACCACTTGCAAAAGGTACAGGATCTAATTTGTTTGATCATGGTCCATCTAGCCATGATTTCTGTCTGTTGCTTTTCAGAGTGGCATTCATCTCAGTGGTGTTCTGCAAAGGATGATGTAACTAATCTAGCTCCTAACTGGTACCTGGTTTTTCTTGTACATTGTCCTTTCTGTGACTAAAATGTTGATTCAGTAGTAGCCAGCATGTTACTGCATGTCTTCATGAAGATTTCTTTTTTTATAGAAAATTCTGTGAGAAGTGAGGGAGCATTATAGGCCTTGGTGGCTGATCCCCTCCTTTCAGATGGTGTTTTTCAAGGGCACGTGTTGTACATTTCAAATACCTCTGCAAAATTCATACTCAGCCAGATTTATCCGTGCCTTTCTGGCTTTCTTTGTGGCACCTTAAGCCTTGTGTATCAGTGATTGAATTACACTTCATGCCCCTGGGATGAATAAAGCCTCTGTTTATATTTGTGGGGCCAGATATTTCAGATGATCCTTGATCCTGTGTCAGTGGATGTTTTCTCTGACTTTCCAGCTGACTCTCTGAAGGCTGTGGAGAGATGCTGGAAGGGGCAGCTGTCCATGTTAGGCCGTGTTCCAGGACCAGTGAGCTGCAGCAGCCCTCTGTCACCCCACAGCACCCAGGGCTTTGCTGAGAAATGCACCTGTGTCTCACGCTGGTCAGGCTGAGCTGGGTTTCCATCTTTATCTCCCTCACACATTTCACTTTGCAGAGGCATCTGGAACCAGATTGAATATTTGGAGAAGGGCCTTCACTGAAAGCATGGTTGATAGTTAGAACAGGCTCCCCACAGCACCAAACCTGTTATTTCAAGGAACATTTGTTGTATGATTTAGTGTTAGGTGATCCTGTGAGGAGCAGGGTGTTGGACTTGAAGATCCTTATGGGTCTCTTTCAACTCAAGATCTTCTCTTCTGTAAGAGCTTTGTTAAGCAGTCCTCAGATTGCTGATTGCTGCTTCATGGAAGATTTCTAAAGGCATCCAGGCAGCTGTGTGCTCACTCTCAGCAAATGTGCATGTGTACTTGTCTCTCAGTAGGAGAATAAAGGTTACCTTGAAATAAGTAAACTGAAGTGGCTTTGCAGTTAGCTGAATTAGCTCATTAATTTCCCTAGAAGCTAACCCTGAAGAAATCCACGAGTATTCTGGGAAGCAGAATGGGAAATGAAGAAATCTGCAGTGTAGGAATGGGCACAATTGCAGCACAGTTATTGATTGCACCTTTTAAAATGCGTACAATTCTTTATTTAAGATGACTAGGTATTGCCATGAAACATGCACATCTCCTTGAATTTCCTGGGCTGTAATTCTGCTTTGCAAATGAAAGTGAATGATAACTTCAGCAAGCAGTTGGGAATTTACGTAAGCTATTGGAGGGTAAAGGAGAGCACTGCAAAACCCTAAAGTGAGCTTTTCACATGGATGAACAAACAAGTAAACTCTGGAAACTGTAGGATGTGCAGTGATCCAGCCTGTCTCCTCACCCACAAATTTGCCCTTCAGTGTGCAGCCACATATGTTTGATTTATTTTTGATTGACATAACAATACAAGAGCCAAATGTATTAAAACCAAAGCTACATTCGAACTTTGGTGTTTCATCATGTGCCAGCAATCCAAAGTGCTTTTCCATGTTGTTCAAGAGAACACTATCATCAACAGTAATAATAATTTCAGAGTAATTAAACTAAACTATCTCTGTGCATCTAAATAAACAAATACATTGTGGTTCTGTAGAATGTGTGTGTGTGTGCCAAGTGTGAGACTTGGCTGCTTGTCGAAGTTGAGATGCTTTTAGTGTAGAAGCATTCTGCTTCATTTAGTATCAGCTCCCAGTGTTTCCACTAATTTTATGCTTGCAAGAGACTCTGGTTTCTTGGTACGATATTTTTTGCTCCAATGTCTTTTAGGAACTTTCATACAGATATAGTTCTTGATTTACCTGGTATTTTTAACTGTTTTATTACAGTCAGAGGTATTTAAAAGAAAAATGTTACTAGACTGTCATTCATTGTCTTCAACCTGCTGCATCAGATGAATAACATACGAGCTGCTGACCAGTAAGAATTGTCATAAAATTCTGCACGCAAGAAATGCGTAGTTCAGAAGTGATGAGCAGTCTCTCTCACAAGCTGTCTTAATACTTTCTTTTAATAAACTGTTGGTGCATTTGAAAATTGAAACATATTTTTTTGTGACTTGGTTTTTAAAGTGGATGTAAATGCAAATTGTGCTGTATGTCTAGAGGGAAGAGGTAAATGCTTAGTTACTTTAAAGGATGAGAAATTTTGTGGTTAGCAGAATTTGTTTATGCATGCCAAATGACTTGGGGTTGACAGAGTACCACAACTGCAGCTAGTCAGGCGAAACAGAATTCAAGTGTGAGTATTCTAAGCCCTTCCCTTCAGGCATAGAAAACTAGTCAGTGTTCACTCTTGTCAGAATTTTCACATAAGCAAACATTATCGCAGTGTAGTGAGTAAATGCAGTGGCACTGTGATGTTACAGCTTTCTCTGAGAAGGGGACAGCAGTGAGGAGCAGCAGCAGGGACAACCATCTCTCTTCATCAGTCACTTTCAAAGGACTTGGCAGAAAGGGTTGATTCTCCTGCTTCTCCGATCTGGAAAAGGAGGCCAAGCTGTAATGGCTTGGGCAGAAGTGGCTTATGTACATCTTGTGTCAGGCTGTCTGGTGGAACCCTTTATGCAACTGGAAAATACCAGCTCAGGGGAAGCAGAATGCTTTGCAGAAGCATGTTGCATGTGATGAAAAACGGGTTCACATGAAAGTGGTTTTGAGAACAATTTGGTTTTATATTTCCAAATTGCTTTATTTCAGTTTCAGTATGAAATTTAATAAAGACAGAGACAGAATTTTTTATTTTATTTTTATAGACTTCAACTTTATTGAATAAATTTGAAAGGTTTTAGGGCCTGGTTTCTTTGGTTTGAGTGTCTTGAAGATTGGGTTAATTTTTTTTGAAGTTTCTCATAAACTCAAACTAAAATATTTTGATTTATTTTCCAGAGGAAAAACATTCACAGTTGTGAAACGAGCCTTAAAATAAACAAACAAATAACTAGTACAGCTCTGCTGTTAAGTTCCAGTATCACATTCACTGTTCCTCCCCTATTTCTTCTTTGCTGTGGGAAGACAATAATTTATATTGGCTGTTTTTCTTGGGATGTTGTGTTTTTTCCAGTGCAACTTGTAAATCAAAAAGCGCAGAACTGGGGCTCTGCTGCCCTTGTCCTCTGGGACCCTTTTCTGCCCCACTAAATGCTTGTAGCATTCAGCAGGGTAACAACTATTCTCCCCTCAGTGACCAGAGTGCAGATCTGAGTAAGGCTGGGTGAGAATGAGAATAAATCTTACATAATCTTGTACCTCAGACCAAGGTATGTCTGAGTAGCTCTTGCCGTGTGCAGAACACAAAGGGACCTGGGAGTAATTTCATTTCAGTGCAAAGTTGTTTCTTGTTCAGCAGAGATGGAAGTGCTAAGAATTGATCTGTGTAGATCCTTTTATCTGTTCATGTTGCTTTAAAACAAGAGAGCCTTCTGACTACCTACTGATAAAATGGATGATCAGTTTTGCAATAATTATTTTTAGGCAGTGCATCTTACTCCTTATTTCTCCACATTTGTCCCTCAGTGTGAATCATCAGCTTTTAGATGCCTTGTACTCTTCTAACTTGGTTCCTGACAGCTGCTGCTTTGAGAAAGGTCAAGGAGTACAAACACAACTTCACTTTTAACACAGTATTTGATTATTCTGTTTTTAAATAAATGCATTTTTTGCATTATCTAATAAAAAGGATTGAACTAAATCAATGAGTTGCAAGATTTAAACGTTCAGGTGTGGTGGGAGAGTGCTTCTTGTAGGGAGTTTGTGGTTTCACTGGTATTTGGAAGAAGTGCAGGTGGGATTTTTTCTTTACAATTAATAGTATCTATAGAGAAAACAAAAATTACTGCAAAAGCTTTATATAAGTGTTTTGATAAAGCTGTGTATTCTACTCATACATGGATCTATCATGGTCAGACAGATGTGCAGACCACAGAGGGATGCACATCTTGGGAGTGCCAAAACTTCCTTCTTTCTCCTCATCCAGATTTTGCATTTTTATTATTCATTTTCACTTTCTTTCCAGATAAATCTGGTGTTTTAATTGTGAAGATCTTAGAAATATTTGAGGAGTGCACAATACAAGTTGCCATCTGCCAGCAGCTGGAACAGTCTCCTGCTACGCTTTCACCCGAGGATGCTGTCATCAATGCAGAGGAACCAATAGTCAAAGTCCTCTTCACAAGGGAGACAGCAGCTCACCTGAAGAGCAGACCACAGGATGTCATCCACATCTATCCCCCATGGTGAGTAAGAAGGGGCCACTCTTGCTGTAGCAGTGCAGAACGAAGTGGGGTCAGTAGAGTGCTGGCTGCACAGTCGTAGGAAAAACCTTGGGGGGTAATGGGAGAGCAGGGCATTCTTGTGGTCATCTGTCTCTGGCAGCTTGAGAGACTTTGACAGATACCTTGGAGACAGCTCAGATAACAACTAAATGTGTATCACGATGCCTCTAGTGTTGCTCAGGGCTTCAGTTGTGTTTTCACTTAATATTTTCATGTTTAGAGCACTAGAAAGGCCTGAGCAATGTCTTATCAATGATAAGGCCAATAAAGTGCATACTTTCTGGTAGCAAAGTAGTTCAGGAATGCTCATCTGTTGTTGTGAGCCTGGTTATAATATTTCAGTGGAAAAGTCTCTATTAACTGTATAGCATTCAGTCTTCACTGAGTTCCTCTTCAGTGCCACCCCTCTGGGATTCTTCAAAATGTTTGGTCTACACTTGTAATTATTGTCTGAATTGGATTGTTTACCTGAATTTTAAGGGATAGCTAAAAATGAGATTTCTAGTAAAGCAGCTTGTTGGTAGTGGCAGTAGGTTGGAAGGACTACTCTCCATAAAAATTTAGGGGAACTTTGAAGTGGGAATATTACTTCTCTCTTCACTACCCTCCACCCAAATTATAAAAGAGGAAATACTTTTCCTATGTATTTCAGCATTCATTACCTGAATTTTAGCCTCCAGCTGCCTCTCGTGTTTGACCATATCCTTTTGCAAAATACTTTTTCCTGTTTTGCAAAGTATCTGGTTTTTGTCTTCATTCATAGCTGCAAATCTTTTCTGAGTTCCCCAATTTGTAATCTTTTGCTTCTGAAATGTTTTTAACTCTTTTTGGAAGCAATTCAAAAACTATGGGAAGATACTTTATTGGGTATTTGTTATGGCTACAGATGCAGCTATTGATACTTTAGATGTAAATAGATCGGTAGTAAAGGGAAAATGAAATTCAATATTAATTAAGTCCTAGTCTGATATGATTCTGATTCACAGACCTTTTTCCTCATTTATCTTTTCCTTCACAAGCTTTTCTTCGTGCTTTACATTTGGGGGTTTTTTGCCTATTTTCTTCTTGTTTCTCTCTCCTACAAACTTAGTTCCATTTTTCTCTTCAAGTTTCCTCTGTTGTTTTTAAACCACCAGATTTTGCATTTATGCAGCTGTATTCTTCCGTGTAGACCTTAACCTACATGAAAATTTTTGTCTTCAAACCAGAAAAACTGTTTTAATCAGGGTGCGATTCAACTTTTCTCTTTTTTTTCCTCTTTTTTTGTTTTCCTGAGCTGTTACTGTAGAATGCTTAGCATGTGTAAGTCTCAGACTGCTGCAGCTTGTTTCACGTCTGCTCTGGGAAGATGTAAATCTGCACTGATACGATCCTTTCCAGACTACAGGCATCTGCAACTGTACTAGTGTAGTCTTCTCATTTGTTTAAATTTTTAAGATGTTCTGGACACAAAGCTCATTCCTGTATGTATGTCAACTGAGATTTCTTAAGCAAGCTTCATAGCTAGCTGTCTTCCCAGAAATTCTGCCCTTTATTTGCTTTTTTTGAGCTATATATATGTGTGTGTGTGTATATATTTAGTAGGATGTGCTTTTCATGTAGGCAAAAGGTTATTTTATGAAACAGTAATGTCTGAACAGAGGATACATCTGCATTGTCACAGTGGCTTTGCTTACCTATATGTCTCTCAAGGCACTTCATAAATACATCAAGTATTTAGAAAAATTGTAGCAAAACTGCATTATACCTCATCTCTAGTCCTATTTTCTATCTTTTGGAAATTATCTTAATGTCAGTTTTCTCTTTGTTTACTCAACCAACTTCAAAAGAAATTGGGCTGGATGTTGTTAAACTACTGGAGGCAGGGAGGGGAGAGAATGAGGGATGTTTTTGTTTTAGATTATAATTTGGCACTTTTAGTTTACATTAATTGGAAATTGGACTTGTATACTTAGTGGAAGTTTCCTCTATCACAGTTCCAAGCTTCTATTCTCTTAAACTCTTACTTGAGAGCTCTGAATACTGAAATGTAGTTCTTGTTTCTCTGCATTGAATTTGTACTTCTGTTCTTAAAAACAAATGTTGTTTCTGTTAAAACTCTTGTCTGTCAATTCAAATGTGTGACTAGTGAAAAAACAAATCAACTAAATCTAATCCTTACATGGTGAAATAAGCATATTTATGTATCTTATTAACTTCTTATGTATCTTATTAATATCAGTCAGAAGAAAAACGGCCAAAAAAAAAAAAAAGAAAGTAGATGCAAGGGGAGGCAATTCTTGAATTACCTGTGTGGTTTTGGGATACATAACACACTGCACATTGTTGTCCTGTGTTTTGAGACAGTTGTACAGCAAGACAGAATGGGATGAGATGGGGTGTTTTGTAAGTGGCTTGCTTCTGGTCCTGTAGTGTCCTGAGAGCAAAATTTCCCATTACCTTTGAAATAAAACCCTAGAATTACGTTGTGACTTTGCTTTTTGCTCTCTGACCAGGCAACCAGGTAAGCAAGATGTAAACACATAGGCTGCTGACTCCTGGAGGTGATTATTCATGTCAAAAATTGAACATGTAATTTTGGAGCCTTTGTAAAATTAAACTTTAATTTTGTAACTGTATTTGTATGTTCTGTGAGCTCAGTGCAGAGCTTGGTATGTGAAACATCTCCAGCAGTAGACTTGCATTAAGTACTTTAGAAAGCAGTGTTTAGAGAAGTGCTGATATGCTTGTTGGTATTTGCTTGCATAGAGAATCCCATAAAACTTCAGCACTGCAGTATAAGCAATTTAAATTCAAAAATAAAATATTGGCAGGGGGCTGGTTGTAAAAATCTTACCACTGGACATTGGACATTGCTCCTGAGAATGGTCCCTCTGGATTTCAGAGGACTTTTATGTCAAGGCAGGAATTACCAAGACTGAATCCAGATTTCTTTGTAACTAGATATTAATTTCTTCAGGTCCAGTGTCTTAAGGTACATATTTACAATCTTGAAAGCAAGGGATTTGATTTGAAATTGTCACTTGCTATAGGGAAAGCAACCCCCATAAAGAGATTAAAGCTTTCAAACCAGCGTGTGTGGTGGAGGGCAGAGCTCAGCTGCCTGCCCACTGAGACATCTGACAGGAGCCTGCTCTGATCTTGTGGCTATATGGAACTATTATTGCAGTGTTGTATCTAAAGAAGCCCTATTAGCCTGGACACATCACATGAAAACGATTGTGTGTTTTGGGCTGGAGCTGGTTTCTGTCTGGCCAGCTGGGAACAAAACAGGCAAAAGAACTCAGCCCTGCCTGCCCCTGCCTGTGTAGGCTTGCCTTTGGTTTTCTTTGCAGTACCTGAGCAACTTCTTGGATTAAGATTTTAAATGAACTCCTCATAATTTTTTACAAACTGAATCTGAATCATTAAGCGCTTTTAACACCTGGAAAACAAAAAAAGCTTCTTACTGAGTTTAATTAAATTGATTACTAAGTGTTTATTCACTTTGCAGAAATACATATCCAGCAAAAAGTAAAGATTGCCTGCAAAGACATGAGAGAGTGGAAACAAAGGCTTCCACTCTTCCACTGGTGGTGATTTTATGGCTTCAGCATACCTGTTTTGTTGGGGTTTTTTTCTGTTGTTTCATTGTAAAAAATATAGAAATAATTTACCATACCTAACAGAAAGAGTTGGTATTTTTAGAGATTCCAGGATTTATTTGACTGCTGACACTGCAAGGCTTGGGGATAGACAGTTTGCCTTAGATATTCCTGTCTTCTGCTCATAGATATGCCTACTAGTTAATATTCAAGATAAATTGACCTGAAGAAAATGGTGCTGATTATAATTCTTTCCCTTGCCAGTAAGTTTAACAACTTTGAAATATTTTTCATGTATTTCTGAAGCTAAACTACTAGAAGTATGTGATATTAATAGAGTTCTTGGCAATAGCAGTATAAACCATGGATCACGTTTGATTTGGACAGACTCAGAGATTGATCTGTACCTATTGAATGTGAATGTGTGGTGTGAAGCCTCGAGTTTAGGAGATTCATGGGGTGCTAATCACTGGGGGCAGAGGCAGCATGAAGGGGCATAACCACTCTGTTCTGTTCTTACACTGCCTGAAAACACTGCAGAAAACAGGATCCTTGGCTGGATAGCCATTATTCCCCATGCAGCTTCTCTGAGACAGTTTATTTTAGGAACTTGGTATGGCAAGTACATAAAACACTTAAATCTGTGACATCAACAAGCAACTTCAAAGTTGTTCTTCAGTTTCTCTTAACCTGTGAAACCACGGGGAGTCATAATTACTCAACTTTGAGTGTTCCAGTGCCTGGAGAAAGTGTTTAATGTGGACTTCTCATTTCTGTTTGCATAATGCTAAATTTAGTCTCTCCTCAGTGAGGGAGTTTTAAAAGACCTTGAATTATTTACTGCCAAGAAGAACTCCTCATACAAAACATTACTGCAGATCAGCTGATGTACAGGGATGAAATCTTGTATCTTAAGTCCTTTAATGTAGGCCAGTGGTGGAAGATGCTGTAGAAATGTGCAGGCAATCTCTGAAGAAATTTATGTACAAGAAGCAATCTGGTTTTGTGGATTCAGGTGGTATTCTACTTCAGAATTATCCTGGGTATGCTGTAGGCTGTTCTGTTGACTCAACAATGGCATTTATGATAAATGGTTATGTTAGTGTGATTTTTGCATTGTCTTACCTAACACTGTCTTACATCATCTGGGTGAGAAACAAGAGGAGCAACACAGGGAGCTAACATGAAATAGGTGTTTTGAGCTAGCATGGCTCGTGTTAGAGCGTTTGGCTTCCATTTGATGAAGACAGAGACTTTTCTCACTGTTGCTCTCACTAGGCAAGGGAAGCATTTAAGAACATTTACAGAGTAGCTCTCTAGCACAAGAAAGATCATGTGAAAGCAGGATCTAGGCTTCACATATTAATGAAATGCAGAAATGATCTCCTGCTGCTCTGTAAAGAAAGCATCTATATCCTTATAAATTTTCTCAAATTAAGGAAAGGCATGTATGGAACATCTTTTACATACATTCAGATTCTCTGGTTACTCCACAGAGAGGTGACTTCTTTGAATGCTTGACAGATCAGTTTTGTCGAACTGATCAATGTTCACCCTGTTCCTCTGATGAAATCTGGGCACATATATAATATATACACGTATAAATATTCAAACGGATGAAAAAGGGAAAGAGGGGGGAGATCTCTAGTCAGATCCCTCACATTGGAAAGATGTTGGCTCTGCCTTAACATCTTCAAAGAAAGAATGTAACAATAGCAGAGTGGGAGAACCCTGATAAGAGGGACGAGGCTCACTCAGAAGATAAAATTCTACAAAACTTCAGAGCTGTAGAGCCAGTGTGGGCACTATTTCTAAAGTACATACGGGAATGGCCTTGGAGCCAAAGATCAGATCATATCATCTGCTTGGAATTGCTTCTCAGAGATCATGCAGTTGTGAAAATTGAAGTTCCTTTCAGAAGCAGCTGAAGCAGCAGCAGGTTTTTTGCAAGAATTTATTTTTTGTTTTGTCAAGATACACTTTTCCTAGTGCAATCACTTCAAAAGAGGTGATTTGTCTTTTGAAAACAGAAATACACATACTTTCTATGAACTGAAAGTGGTCCCTAGCAAGCTTTTAATATAATTTCTTCAATGCTTCTTTTGCTTTGTCTTTTCTTGACATAGTAGTCCATAGGATTTTTCTCCTTTTTTATTTTAAAAAATAAATTATTCTTCTTATGTCCATCCTGTCATGGAAAGGGAGAAAATTTTATCTGTAGAGCTGCTTGGGTATATGTTCTTTTCTATGTCTAGAAATGAAGAGATTAAGCATTTGATTAGAAAATTAAAACAACACGATTTCTTAGTAATCTAATCAATGAAAACTTGTGTTCCTTCATAGGAATGTGTTAGGTGAATTCATAGGTGAATGACATAATTGGAAAAATGCAGAATTGCACGGCTTTGATTCCAAGAGGAGAATAAGTCATTTATGTAATTTCTTTGATCTGCCATAACCACCTGAAGCAACAGATATCTGGTATTTCGGATGTGGGCTATGTCTAATAAACAGAGTAACATGATCACACTTTTACAGTGAGACAGACATGCTTATTTTTATAAGGGTGGCATGGATAGATGCATTATACAAATGCCATATAGAAAACATGAGCACCCTGAAAAACAAAGATAAAAACCTGCTCTCTATAAAAGGTGTTTCCATGGAGAAAAGAATGGAAACACAGGAAGACAGGAGTCTCAAGATAGTAGATACAGAGTTCTGTAGAAGATTAAAACTGGATTTTTAAACACAACTGCCTGTCTTGGGACTAATAGCTGATGGTATCTTGCCTCTCTGAAAAAGGGGAATTTCCACTGTATTGTACCAATGAGGTGTGGGGGTTTGTTTGATGCATTTGTTTGCTTTTGGCCAAATCAGAGGGGTCAGAAGCGAGCGGTGTGTTTGCAAAGCAGCAGCTTGGTTTTCAGATCAAGGTTGAAATGTGTTGTTGCCAGCACAGAAGCCTCCATCGGGGTAGAACAGCTCTGGTCCCCCTGACCAGAGCTGTGTCTGAACTGGGCACATCCAGTCGGTTGTTGTGCTCTGCCTCCCAGCCCCGCAGCCTGCACAGAGCTCACCTGAAAGGAGCACTGCATGTTGTTCTCAGGAGGTCATTCTGTGCTCTGGAGGGAGTCTCCACCAGGATGACTTCTTCCAGTACAGGCTTGTAAGAATAAAGGAGTTGTAGAAAAGAGGCAGGGGATGTAAACAGCTTGGTTTGTGCTTGAGGTGTGTTTTTCTACATTTTTCCTAAATAATAGATACCATCCAACTTAGATCCTACTGGCATAACTGTGGTGTCCAGTTAATGGGAAAAATCTGAAGCACCTCACTGTGGTGCTTCCATGTTGAGGAATTTGAGTACATTTGAGTCCACAGCTTTTAGCAATAGAACAGGAAAATTGTTTCTAAACATCCATTCCTTACAGTCAGTGATGTTGTTTATGTCTGAAAAACTACTGGAAAAAATATTCAGTGAGAATGAAAATGTCTTCTCCTAATATTCACAAAATAATCTTATCCTGAAAAATCTAATAATGTTTTGTTTTGTTTTGTTTTTTAATGAAAGGTCTGTACTTGAAACTTTCCAGCTTTTATAAGTGAGGAAATTCCAAGCATTTTGTAGTGACAGATACTGTTAGTGGGTAGTTGTCCACTGACGTCAAAAACGGAGGATGGTGAACAGCTTTGTTCAAGTCAACGAAAAATGTACCGTCTTGGATAAACTCTGTGTTAGCAACAGAGCTATCAATGATATACGAGCAGCTTCACATGAGTTCCCATGTGTATTCAATCCAATGCTAAATTCCAGATCTTGTTTAATGAGCGACTCATGGAGCCAAGACCTGGCACTGCAGTCTGCTTTATCCAGTCATGAAGGAAAAACAGGCTAAATAAGTTCAGATGAACAAGTTCAGAATTACTGCAGGGTTATTAAAAAGTTGTGATTTGTATTCCTCTGCTAATGTTTATGACTAACAGATTTGGGACGTGTAAAACAATACTTAATTTGTAAAAAGACTATGTGCCAAAATTCCTGCAGTAGTTTAACCACTGAAGAGCAAGTTTTGGCTTTGTGAATGAGTTTCTTTAAATGTTTAAGATTATCAGTAATCAGCTAATCTTTGTTTTTTTAAATTTACGTTTTGAAAAACTATGCTTTCTGCTTGTTGGGTTGCTGTTCAGCACTTTCACTTTGTGAAATAAAATGTATTTCCATAGCTCACTGTGGAGAGGCAGTTTTCAGGACAAGTGATGTTCTCTTAATTTATCAGGTGTGATTTGGTACCGTAATGGTAGGTGTGTGTTTGGAGTAAGATTTTTCCATGCAATTCTGTATGTGGTTAGGTTGGGCTGTGAATATGCTGGATATTTTCTGGATATATGCTGGGTTTTTGTGCTAGGGATGTTTGTGTCCTTGGGCAATTTTGTGTGGGCAAAGATATGGATAAAGGTGAGTTTGCCAAATGATCCTGTGTGGTCATTCCCTACCATATCAAGGTGTGCTTCGTCAGATTCCTTCTCCTGAATGTCATATTTAAGTGTAGGTAAGCAACAGTTAATTACTGTACTCCTAGCAGAAATAGTAATTAAAGCCCCAAGTATTTCAAAAGGGGAATGTTGCTTTTAAATATTTGAAAGATTTGGAATGTTGCTACCCAAAATACAGTATTTAAAATATCTCAGCTATCCTGGGGGGCGGGAGCATGGGAGGGCAAGGGAGAGAGCAAATTTTACTCTTACTTCTACCAGGCAGATTACTTCTCTTTCAGTAAAAGCTTGTGGAAAAAATACCCATGGTTTTAAGTATTTTTGGCAGAAGAATGTACTTTGGTATATGAAACAGTTCAGCTGTGAAACATTCAGTGCAGCCTTTTGTGTGTTTGATGAAGCTTCTCTTCCTACCAGTCTTCCAAGTCAACATTCACTGTGCAGATTGCAATGTATTACTTCTCCTTGACTGGTAGGCTTCTTTGACAGTGTCCTGAGAGGTCTTGAAAAAGTACTCCTCTAGTTACTGTCCCAGTACAGCCTTCGGGAGCACCAAGTTGCTCCAGTCAGAAGTACGGGAACAATATTTAGAGCATTAAAAGTCCTGTACAACCACTAACTTACCTTTGGGGGATTTCTGTTTGGAAAGCCAAATCACTGATGTGGTTCCAAAAAAAAATCATTACTTGGCAGTATGTGGGAAGGGGGAGGGGTTTTTTGTTTGTTTTGGTGGATTTTTGCACTTTCTTAACCTCTTTGGACTTCTGAAACATTACCTGTTTTCTCTCTCTTTGGTAAAAGAGTTAAAGAAAGACTTGAAAATAAAGAAGCCTAGTGAGCATTTCTGTGGATATTTTTTGATTTGACGGTTATCTTCCCCTTTTCTAAGTCTTGGTTTTTTGTTTTTGTCAGTAAGCAGTGCATGTTTGCTGTTGAGCAGATCACGATGGTGGACTTTTGCATGGTCTTCCTGGGAGTCATTGTCTATAGTCAGTCCAAGGTCCTTGGCTGTCATAAAAACCAGGACTGCATGACTGCTGTGACACTGCTGTCCACAGCACGTCTGTTAGTGCAAACCCAAGTCTGTCAGCATCTCCAGCTAATCCCTTGAAATGTGAACTGAGGCTGTGAAGAAATATCCTGAGGTACTCTGAGATATTGTTGGGACAGACATTGAGGATCATAACTACTCCCCAAAAAAACCTGGCAGAATATATACCGTGCTGCATGCACTCCCTGGAAGCACTGAACTTGAGAACACTTAAGGTTCAGTATAAAACCATAAATTACATTGATTGTATTTGTGCTTTCATTTATCTTCCCAGCATGGCACAGCATGTCTGTCTTTTGTGTTTCCCAAAAACAGTTTCTCCTCCTAGCTGAGGTTCATTTTTGAGAAATGTGGGCAATGCAACTGTGTGAGACTTGTACATTGCATTTGTGCCTTAGCAAACACTGCTTGTCTTCTGGTTCACTGAGCTTGTCATAAATATTAATTTAACAGGGCTGGTAGTGTTTTATGCATTGTGCATGTACAGATTGAGGAAGAGATAAATTTTATTGATATGGGCTGTCACTGAAACTTACAGGGTTTGTAGGCTTAAAGGAGCTCAGATTTACAGTATATGTGTATAATAATCATTCTTCAAATTATTTGAAGACATTTCATACAATATAGGATTGTTCTTTATTATATTCCCAACTATTTCTTACCTTCCATTTCTCACATAAAACCAAATAAGTTCCCCAGTATTTTCTTTGTCTTTTTGCAGCCTCCTGTGGTTTACAGTTTGAGGAGTTCTGCATGAGGTGATTGTCTACTTTTGCTGGGAGGTATTTGACCCTAGGTGTTTGCTTTTGAATCTTGCTGTATAGCAGGGACCTGTTTTCTAGCTATACTCAAAGGCAAACCCATTTTAAAAACAAACTTCAGCATACCACATGATCAGCTTCTAGAACAGTCTTGAGAATTGCCTTTGGTTGTAGGTCACTTCATATACAATTGCAATTTCTTGGTTTTTGAGGACTGATGCTTACTTAGGAAGGAATGCAATCCTATTAGGTTTACTAGTTACCCTGAAACTGCCTCAAACACAGCTAGAGGAGAAAACAAGGGGGAAAGGTTATTTCCACAACCCAAATATAAATTATACCTTTTTTTGAGAGGAGAGGGAGAAAGTTTTATGTCTATTTATTTTTTAGATTAGACTACATATAAAACTATTCTTTTCATGTGTGTTCCAGTTAATTGGTTGGGATTCTTAACCTTTGATTTATGAATCTTGTACTTTGACAAAGCCTTACGTATTGAGGACTGCCTTCCTAGAAGATGTCTGAGATTTGGAAATACATGTAATCTTGCATTCAAAGCCCTTCTCTACTTCTTGAACTTCAAACATCTATTTTCTAAATTAATATAAGTATTACTTGGGTTGCTGTGTTGATTTTTTTTTTTTTTTTTTTTTTAAGCTTTTCTTGGAAAGTACTTTCTTATCCCACATTAACAGCTCCATTGATGTATTTTGCCTATGTCTAAGTAAAGCCATTTTCCATCCAGAATGTTCACTAAATGTATTGGTTAATACATTGGATTTGTTATTAGTTATATTTTAACTGCTATCACAATACTACTAGTTTATTAACTGCACGTGAACTGTGGTCGGTTTGGAGGAAAAACACTTCCCTGTGAGCTAGCAAGACAAAATACAGCCTTTTAATGTATAACCTCATAAGATGTTAAAACTTATGTTAAAATGCATATATTGACATTATAATTATGTAGAAGCCAGGGTATGCATCTGTTTTGTTGCCCCTTTCACTGAAACTGGGCAGGGTGGCAGCCCAGTGCGTGAGGGCTGGAGTCTGGAATGAGATGCCCTCGGGTCCGGGCATGGAGACATCGACATTTGCCTCCCTTTAACTTTTGCTTTGACTTTCTCAGTTCGCTCGGCTGTTTGGGAAGTGACACGAGCAGTCACAGTGGCGATGCGTTCACTGGGATGTTGTACATGCGGTGCAGAACGCGTTCCCTTTGTCACACTGCCCGTCCGTGTGCACTCCGCCGTGCCTCGCCGGTGCTTGGGACTGTGCTGCGCCCTGCATCCCTTCAATCACAGGCTGCGAAAATAAATTATTCTGAGTTATCGGGGTGGATACAAAGGGCAGTGGTGGGGAAGCGCCTTCCTAAAGAGCATCTCCACGGCGATTCCCGGGGCGGTGGGAGGCTGCCCCAGCCCCCCGGCCGCAGGTCCGTGCCCTTCCCGGCGGCTGCGGAAGGTGGCAATGTTGTCAGCGGGAGCCCGGGAAGAGCTGATCTCACCGGGACAGCCGCGGCGCGTATTTGTCCACAGCTTTCTCTGGCGTCAGAGCTCCACGGCCGTGAAACGAGAGCCAGCAGCAGGGACATTTGTTCGGGTTTGTGCGCCATCGCTCCTGCGCAACTTGCAGTACCTCGGTGCGCTCTGCGTGCGGGATGTGGCGATGCGCATGGGGCAGGCACCGCGCCGCTCGCACGCCTTGGCTCCCCGCAGGGCTTCTCCGTGCTGGCTGCCCCTGCCTGCAGACCGACACCCATCCTCCACCCGCGAGAGCGAAACTGAGCTCTTCAAGTGAAGTTTCAGTTCTGCAAAACACTTGTAAACGTTTCTGAAACCCGGTGTCGTTTTCTGCCCACTCCCCCGGGATGTTTACAAACTTTGCTTTGAATTGAGTTTACCAGGGGAGAAACAGAGAACTTCCCTGCATGCTACAGTCCTGTTAAGAGCTACCTCCTGCCTATGACAGACTTTTAACCTGTTCAAAGCCTAACAGACCCGTCCCAGGCTTTGGTGGGGATGTTTTTCTTTTCATATTTCAGCTAACTCAGTGAATCTTTTTAACTTCTTCAAATGATTCACTCAAAGACTTTTGTGTCTTATGATTTTTAACATTTTTCCTGTCTAATGCTGATTCTTGACCCTTGAGGGAAAGTATGAGAAAGTCCTTGGTTTGTGTTATCCCATTTCTTTCCTCTTGACTGTCTTGATGCTGCACTGGTAACTAGATCATTGATTTTTAAATTATTGTGGAACCTTTCAACATATTGAATTACTGGGTTCACCTCTCATTCTGTGTTCCTTACCAAGCCTTTCTGACAAGATGTAATAGATTTGAACCATTTAGGAGGTCAAATGGGGAAAAAAAATAAATATTCTTGATGTACTTTACGGTAAGCAGAAAGCAAATGGAATGACATTACTTTGTAATCCTCCACCTTCCTCCTTAACTTTATTTGCAACACAGATTACAATTTTCGCTGGACTTCATGTCTTGTTTTTTGTAAGATAGGAAGGCAGAGCTAAGGTAACTAATGTTGTACAACTTCCAAGACTCTGAAGTTGTGTGTGTGTGTCTCCTTCCTGACTTATGTATTGGATGTGCTATTCCCTGCATTTAATAGACACTGAAGGTCTCTAGAATTGCTTTGGTCTGTGTTAAGCAAAGATTGTTTGCTGGGTACAAATCTGTTGCTGTATGGATACTGTGCCTACCACCGCTCTTCACTTTATTGTACAAACGGCCCAGCAGCCCAGGACAACTATAGATAATGACTTCTTAGTTGTAAAAAAATGTAAAGGAAGACTTTTAGAAACTAGTTGGGATTTTTAGCAGTTAGTCTGGCAGAAAATGCTATATTCTGTCTCTCCAAATCAAATGACAAGCCAGCGAAAGCTTTCTGTTTTGCTGTGCTATATGGGAGAATTTTCAGTTTCAAAATTGAAACTGGAAAAAATAATTTCCAGCTCCAGACAGGAGAGTTTAAGATACGGTGGGTTCTTACCACTCTAATTTTTGTAATTATTTCTTTTTTGTAGCAATAGTCTTATTGCTTTAAGAATAAAGTGAAATATTTCACCTTGGAACTTTCTTTAAACACTGCTGAGTAATGCAGTCTCACAGTGTAGTAATAATAATTTGTCTGAGGAAAAGGCTTTGTGATCATAAAATTTTCATGTTAAAGCAAGTAGATGCTACACACAGTATAAAGCATGGAAATAAACACATTTAGAATTTTGTTTTCAAACTAAAGGAAACAAAAATACTTCCCCGTGATTTAGGAGTATTAATAAGTGCTCATAGCTATTAGAAGCCTAAAATGGTAAACAGCTTAGTAACAAAATTGTATTAACAAACCTAACATCAAAACAACTCTACAAAGTTTTGTACATATGGTTCCATTTTACACGACAAAAGAAGTTTCCTGAAGTCCATTTGCCTAAAACAAAGGTTTTAATGGAACAGTGTAGTGATTTGACCTCATCTCTGCTTATCCTTTTTTTTTTTGAATGTAAATATGAATGCCAAGACAATTAACTGGGTAATTTACCCAGGCAGACAGAGCTGAAGTTCTGTAGGTAGGCTCTGCTTTAAGGGCAAGTTGGCGTGCTGTCTCCTGCTCAAGTGCATATCAACCTTCAAAGTGTCTTAGCGCTAGGGATAGTTCACCCTCAGGAAGTTTAGTTTAGATAAGCATCTGAATTTTTTTGGGTACCGAAATCTGGAATGCAGCAGCAAAATCTGATGAGCACGGGCTCTCATATCTGAATCAGCAATGGAGCTGGATCCACTCCTGTTGTTCAGCACTTCCACTGCCAGGCCCAGCCAGAAGCAGAAAACAGGGATGTGTGAGAAGAAAATTCAGGGAAGAGAGCAGGGAGAGTCCCTCAAAAAAGTATGAGCAGGCTTCAAAACAGAGTTTGTGTAGGTTGTGTGCGAAGGTGAGGAGCTGTGAAGAAACTCACACTTTCTCCCAGAGCGGCCTCCCAAAAGCTCAGGGTGTTTGGCTCTCAGGAGGCTCCTGGCTTAGCCCTCTGTAGGCGGGGCTGTGCACCATTAGCACCTGGAGCCTGGGCTCTTTCGCTTGCCAGATGGAAAAGTGAACCTGTGAAATTAAGGTGGAATTTTTTTTCCTCCTGGTTTTGATGCTTTGCTGTTAACAGTATTTCAGGTGTCACAGGGCATACTGATACCAATTGAAATTTTAGACTTGGAGAAAAAGCTATCCACTGGGATGGTGATCTAATCAAGAAAGATATGGAAAAGTAACCAGGAAAAGAGAGTTGATATATTTTTCTTGGTGATCTCTGGGTATTATTCAATTTTCTGATCTTTTTTCCTCTGTACCCATTGTTTTCTAAACCTTTTTACTCATGAATTAAACCCTTTTCTGTAAGTTAAAGAAAGTGTCTTCTGCCTCTAGGACTCAAGTGAGCTGCTGTAGTTCTGCCACAGCAAATATGTCACTTTATATAATTTTTTTGTTGGAAACAAATCTTTTAAGTATTTTTAGTCTTCTGAACTTGAGTTTCCAATCTAGTGTGCGTTTCATCTGCAGAGATTAAAGCACTTGCCAGATTTTGACAGGAGAAAGTTGCCATGATTGAATGGCAATGCGTGCCTGGGACAAGGCTTGTGAATCACAGGTTTGTGAAGCAGCCTCCTGAAAACGCACCTGAAGCTCTTAATTCTGTGTACCATGCATAGAAGGAAGTTCTCGCTGTGACTTCATTCATGCTGTTGGCATCTCAGTGTTATTTCTGGTGATAAAAGAATAATAGAATGAATAAGCAGCTAAAACACAAGCTAAGAGAATGAATTTAATCTTCAGGGAAGGTGAGAACACACCCCAGTTCTCATCACTTCTGTATGCCATGCCTGTTCTAATCTCCTTCCAAACTACAGTACTAGGGATTAAATTGTCAATCATTTTTAAAAGTTCATCTTTCAGAAGTTCTAAAATCTACTTTTCAGAAGTGACCTGGTATTTACATTTTGATAAGATGAAATTAAAAAAAAATTATCAGAAGAAAAAAAGGCAAAATTTTAAAATCCCTAATATGTAGCTGAAAAAAACCTCTGTGTATATCTAGCTTTACATATAGTATGAAATAAAAAATAGAAAATGGAGAAAAATGTCAAGCACCATAAAGTGCATAGTATTCTTCAGTGGTTACAGGCCATCTTAGCTTGGCTTAATTTCAGAAGGTACTAAGGACATATTTCACTTTCTCTGTTATTAAGCTTAGGAAATTGATCAGTTCTACTGAGCCACTACTTTTCTTAGGTAATATAATATTTTTGTTGCATTTTTATTTCTGGTTTTTTAGTTTTAGAAATGTCTTGTACTTTTTTTTCTCGCTTTGTTGCAAAATACAAAAAAAAAGATATTTTTAATATACATGTATACTGATGGCTGGCTGTTGACATCTGTGACCTTAAAGTTTTTAGGTGTATACATTAAAGTACAGATCAGCTGGTTTTTCAGCTGGCTGATGATTTTCAGGGCCCTATCAAGTTTTGTGAAATAAAATTAATGAGATTCACTGTCAGCTTTCTGAGCAATACTGATTTGTTGGTCACTGGAATATGCATGACCTCTGGAGAAGAGCACAAAAAAGATGGTTTTGGGTTTTCTAGCTGGTCAGATGTGGCCAGCTGGTGTAACAAAGGCAAAAACATTGGAGGATGTTCTAACCAGGAAAGCAGTGTGTTTATTTTGCCTGTGGTTCTTCAGGGAGAAGATTTCCTTAAAAAAGTTGTAGGTGGCATGAGGTTGGTCAGAGGGCAGACACTTGTTTGACCTTTTAGTAACAAGTCCTTACCCTGGAAGAAAACCCAAACATGTTTTTGTTTCTTAAATTACCACAAATGGAGTGAGAAGCTGAGGAACTGGGGCTGAGAGACGATCTGCAAGTTCTGGGCTCATCTGGATCTTCATGTGTAGAACTGCAGCTGCACAGACAGTATAACCCTAACAGCTGATTAATTATGATTAATATTGAAAGTAATGCAATTGTCTTGCTTAGTCTTTCCAGATCTGTATTTTTCATTGTGGTCAGTCAACATTGAGAAATTTGTATTTATTATGTAAATATTTGGGGGGAAAGTGATATATATGAACACTTTACTACCCCCAGTCATAAGCCTTAGCTATTCAGGATGAGTTTTGGCTTCCTCTTTATTCCCTGGAAAATTATGATTAGACTAACATATACACATTAGGGTTTTGTTGGTTTGGGAGTGGTGAAATGATGTATTTTACACTTCCTGTTAACAATTAGAGATGTGAAATGGAAAGATGTCTGTTGAAGACCTCTTTCTTTGCATCCTCTAGAAATGAAGGTATTTCAGTACTTTCCTCACCTCCATATTTCCTAGCCTACCATCCTGTTCTCATGGCATGGGAGCTCATTTTTATCCCTCTCATTTTTATCACTCTCATTTTTATCATGGATCTGCTAGCAGCTACAGGAGTATTTTTACGCTGTCTTTGATACAATGGTTGACTAAAATATACAGAGATTCTTTTTTTTCAGGCACAACATTTTATAGAATTTTTTAAATATATGTCCCAGAAATATCAGACTAAGTGGGCTCAACACTATTAAAGGAGTTAACTGAAGGGCTGCAATTCAACCTAGAATCTCTTTTGTGTAGTTTTAGTTAGTTTAAGAGTAGAATAAAATAATGCCATTTGATAATGTATTCTCATAACTGAAATTAGAGAGGCAAAGGATTGAAATCCCACTCTGTGTTGTGTTAGAGGATAGATACTGAATGAAGAAAGAGGGAAACAAAGATGAGCCGCGTTGGATACAGGCTGCCTGCCTTGGTATCATGTCATGTCTCTCGTGAGTGTCTTAGGAGTGAAAAAACAACCCGCCCTGCAGCAGCGTGTCCCTGTTTTCCTTGGCACCCTTCTGCCGCCTGCCTTCGAGTGAAGAAATCAGAAGTAAAGGGAAAGAGTCGCCAAAGTCAGCGCCTGAGCTGATTTAAGCCTACGGGGGGGGCTGAAGTTTACCCGAAGCACAGACTCCTGTTTTAGGGGAATACATGGGATACAGAGATACAGGGGGATGGAGCGGCTGTGGTGCAGCGAGCCCCAGAGTCGCCCCATGGCAGGTGTGCTCTGGCTCAGGGTTCGTGGGGAAGCAGGAAAACCCCGGGAGCGGGCACGGGCCGGCGGCGGGACCAGCCCTGGACTTTCCGGGCCCCGCCGCGGGGGGAGGAGGAGGAGGAGGAATGCTGCCGCCCTGACGTCAGGAGCTGCTCCTGGGAATGTTTTGCATTCCTCTTCCTGGCAGTGGTCAGGTGGCTTCCAGCAAGAAGGAAGGAACAGCCGCTTCCAACAAGAAAGAAAAAAAAAAAAGGGGGGGGGGTGGTGTGCAATGAGAGCGCGTGGAGGAAAAGAACACTTTATAATAAAAGTATTGTGGGGGAGGCACTTTTATTAAAAGCCAGATCGGGAATTGGAACCAGATGTTCTGCATTCGAAAGCTGCACGAATGTTAAACGCGCTTATTAATGACTGTGATGGCTGAGGTATTTGGCTGTCTGCCTCGCTTTAATCTCATTGCTCCGTATTAAAAAACAGTTGAGAAAAACATTTTTTTTGTACCCGACTTTAGGCAGCTTCCTTTATACTAATATCCATTTAAAAAAAAAAAAAAAAAAAGGACAGGATTTTTATGGCAATATAGCCACATATATGAAAGCAAGAAACAAGCAGGGAAATGTCAACATTTGTCTTGTTCTGTTAGTTTTAGCATATATGTTGTGCTGAAAATTACTGTCTCAAAATTTGGTTTCCTTCTTGATTTGTGGTTGTTGGATAACGTGCATGATGTAAGCTGGAGAGGTCAGAACATGCAATTATAGCTGTTCACAAAGTACTTCCTATTCCCTTAACTCTCCCTCTTTAAAGTCCCTGTCAAAGCCTGTGTTTAAAGCAAAACAAGAGTAGATACTCAGTCTGAGGTGAGTAAAGTAGGAATTGCATTCAGCACAGGCAGTGCTTGTGAAATAGCTGCTGAATATCCTTAGGTGGACCCAAGTGTGTGTTACATCTCCATTTCAAGAGCAGTGTCTCCACCTTGGCAGTGCTGCACATTTGGGAGTACCGAGCACTGAGAGCTTCCATGGGGACTTCTGGTTTGTGTCTCAGTGGGGATGAGATACCTGACAACACCAGTCTGTCCAGGCACAGGCAGATTGGGGGTGTCCCCCGGACAGGCATGGATCCTCCTCCCATCCTTGGGCTCTGTTGTACGCAGATCATAAGATTTTCTTTGTAAAGCAAGGACTGTTGGAGGGAGAGACAGAGGTGTGCCACGTGTCCCTTCAATTCACAAGTGTGGCAATGCCCTGAACCTGTGCCTTCCTTATCCACTTGAAAGGGGAAAGAATAATTTTCTCTGTAAGCACCAGGAGCCCGCTCTTTGCGTGGTGAGGCATGGCTGTTCTGTATGAATTCCAACTTCCTCGGGCAGGGCACAGATCCTGTCAAGGGCTGATGGAGCTGCGCTGCCTCTGGATTAAGGCTGGGAGAGGCCATACCAATAAAATCGCACCAGAGAGACTTGCCCTTGTACGGTGTGATGGGGTTTTCTTTCTTAATTCATCCTATATTTTCTTGTTCATTGACACTGCAGCCAGTTGTATTTGGGTGGAGTTACCAGGCTTTTTTGCAGGCAGTGTATTTGGTGGTGTTGCAGGAAGCTGCTGGGATGGGGAACGTTTGGTAGTTTTGGGGAAGTTTCCTTGAGCTCCGTGCCCGGGTCAGGTGAGGCCCATGAGCACCCTTCCATTTCCTGGTACCGCCTGAAGTGAGCAGCAGCTTCCTGCTACAGGGTGGATGCTCTGCTGAGGAATTTCCAGAAATGCTGAGAAGTGCTGACTCATAGCTTACGGCCTGTCTGGGCTGAGGGGAGGTTTTTCAAATCCTTGGCTGAAGCCAGCAAAAAATGTTGCTGTAATGTACTGTTTTATTTTTAGCAAGGGGGGAGGCTGTGTTGCTCAGGATGAAATGCTTGTGAGTGGTTTCAAAATGACAGACACTTTTAATTTTTTCTTCTTTGCTATTTTTAGAACTTGGAAAACAGGTTGTTTTGCTAAAATACAGACACTTCTCTGTTTCCCTAGTAAATGGGTTGTTGTAAAGGAGCCTTAAGGATTTCATGCAGGAAGACTTTTACCACCACTGCAGTTCAAAATGTCCTTCAGGGTAGGAAATACTGAAGTATTTGAGACTGAAACTCAGTTGGTCCTTACTTGCATGTGTTTTTCACTTCTGCCGAGGTGGGACTGCAGCTCCAATTGTTGGAGCTGAAATGTAGCCAGATATTTGCTGCTATTACAAGATCCTTGTAAAAGCTTGGTGCTCGTGTTTCATCCTCTCTTGTTTTTAGCAGTCACTTTACAAGTAATATGCTGTGCCTTTTCGGTTTTTTTCTTTCTCAACAGAAAATGCCCTATAGTATTTTCTGCTGACTTCTGCCAGGAACAAGACTGAGGGAGGAATCCTTTGAGGCTGTATCACCACTCAAAATACAGTTTTGGTGATTAGATTGTAAGGGCAAAATTCTTTTCTTCTCCCTCCTCCACCCCCACCCCCTCCCCCAGTCAGTACATTTTTTTAATATATTCTTGGGGGTTGTGTATTGGGGTGTGTATTGTTTTTCTGTTGAACAAGTAGTACTTTGGGATGGTCTCCAATGTATGCACTGTCCCAGAGAATATTATAAATGTAATACAAATCTGTCTAAACTCTTTTGCTTCTAATTTCTAAAATTTGCTGTCAGCTGTTCTTCATTCACAGCTCTGTACCTCTGTCTGTAGAGCTGTTTGCAGCCCTTTTTTACACCTTAATAGAGACCTGTGATTCTACAAATGATCTGCAGATTGCTTCTAACCACAGTGCTAATAATTTTGAACCTGTAGCATAAAACAGCACATTTTGCAAATATGAAGGAAAAAACCCAACAAACCCACACCTGTTACAGCAACCCTACAGTGTCTGGATTGACAATAACTGGTGCACAGCTTCCCTGAATTTGTTAGTGAACAGTGTTTAACTGCTCTTCTTAGTTTTTGCCCTGGGACTGAGTGATATTACCTGTCCAGCAGGGTCCTCATCTGATAACAACAAAAAGGAAAAGGATAATTATATGCAGGAAGTACAGGAACATTGGACAAGGCTGTTTCCATGATGTGCTCATTTATTAGCTCATCACTGCAAAAGTCCCAGTCTTAGTAATTTTAAAGTAAATATAGTGTGTGCACATGAGCTGATGGAGATTTTTGTGGACAGAAAGAATTGTAGGCTCCACACCTATCACAAAATTTTGCAATCAAATCCACTTTTACTAATCACTCTAACCTTGCCAGCTACACACCTCTAAGAGAAAGCTTCTTTTCCTACAAATATGCCAGTTCCTTCCAAGATGTTATAGCAGCTGCATAATCTCTTTTAAGAGAGTTGTGTCCTGGCACCTGCCACTATACTGGGAAAATAATATAGGTCATACATTATTCCTAGCCACCTGTCAGTAAATTCAGGACAAGAGCCATGAACTAACAGCCTTGCATGTGCCCCCTTTTAGATTGATGTGTCATCCGACCTGGGTGGACATGCCTCAACTGGATTGCCTGACTTCAGATAACCTGTTCTACAATCCTCAGCTGCTTGACCCTTTTCTAGTTTGGATGAGGCACAGGACGTACCTTTTTGTGAAGATTGTGTCCCCAAACTTATAAAAAAATGAGTTATGCATGAATGTTGTTCAGCTTTCCAGGGAACATCTTGGTACGACATGTATCAATGTAGTGAGAACATCTCATTTTACGGTCAGCTTTTTGTAATTGAATCTGCCCTAGTCCTTTCTAGTAATATTATGCTACACAGTCTGGTTCCTGTCTCTAATACAGACGTGTCCTGCAAAGAGCTTTCTGCTTGTGGCAGTGTAAGCTTGTGCTTTCTCACGTATCTTTGTCTCCCCATGCACCCTGTTCTTGCATAGCTTTCTGATCTCTCCACTAGTTGCTGTAGTTGCACTACAGTCTTGGTAGCTGCATGAAATCTGAGCAATTCTTGTCTGTGTTTCAGTTGCCATACTACTTTTTGTTACTGTGTCACTGTCTTAAATAGTTTTTACTTTTGATCTTGTGGAATTTCTCTTACACCCTTCTTGTAACTTCACTGAGGGTCACCATGACAACATATTTCTTTTTCTAGATTATAGTGAGTGCCCCAAAAGAGCAAAAAAGACAGATTGATGGTAAATCTTGAGTAGTCAGCTACTTTATCACTGTCATAATTTACTTGGTTGCATTAGCATTAATTGTCTTATGCGCTGTTTGTCCATTAGCCTCTGGTGGTGTTCAGAACAATTCAGTCCAAATGCACTCTGTAGTACTTTACTGTTTGTTGAGTAGGGTGGGTCATACATTGATTTCTATATAAAGATGTGATTCCAGTGGTTAAAAATTAGTAGTCAGAATTTGAGTAATCCTAAGTAGTGCGATTAAGTCAATCCAATTATTTTGGTAAAGGTTAGAGCAACCCTTTCTGAAGAAAATTTTAAAGAATACACACAGTGGGCATGTATGTGTATGTCTGAATATGTGAATGACAAGTTTTGAGAATGTAGACTGATACTTATAAACAGTTTGAAGCAGTGGGTAGAAATAAGTCACATTTTGTTTGAACCAGTAAATAATCCAGAGAGACTGAAGACAGAAAGAGAGGAGAGATGGTTGAGGGAAAATAGCTTACCATTACCTTTGAGGGGTCTGCAGGGAGCTCAGCCTCATCTCAACTGCTACTAAACCTCTTCAGTCATATTTTCCAGTCCTCCTGTTTTTGAGAAGGACTTGTCTTTCAGTTTTTTTCCAGTATTTACTTTTGATTACCATAACAATTCCATAGTGTATCTAAATTAGAAGCTGTGTCACAAACTTTCAGTTAAAACTTAAACTAAATCAAGGTTTGCCTCTTGCAAAGCAGCAATGATTCAAATGTGGCATCTGCTGTATGTGATACATCCCCAGTAATCAATATGTCAAAAATGGGTATATATGCAGTTGCCAAGAAGAGCTATGCCGACATTGTCAGTCGTAGGCTGAGGGCTTAATTATTAACTCATTTACATATATTCACATCAAGAGTATTGTGGGGTGGGGAGCTTAAGTGCATCCCAAAATCTGATCATCCCTGTGCTTTTCCTCTGCTATGTACTGCAAACAGCATCGTTTGGTGATCTTCTCGTGCCACTGATTCCCCAGTCTGGGTAATCAAATTTTCAAAACGTTTATGCTGCTGTACAGCTGGGAAAATTTGTCTGTCTTTCTGCTTTCATGGCCTTCCACAGTAATATGTCTGTCTGAAATGAAGCTATCAAAGGAGGCGGGTAGGATTGTACATATAAAAGACAAACTTTCCAAGGAACAGGAACATAGTTTTTGACACAGACATGTCTGTACTAGCAAATAATGTGGTAGGAGCAACTTTGTGGAGTAGAAGGTGGTGTGGGAGATTTGGTCCTGCTGTAGGCATTGTGGACCTTTATTCCAGACAGGCTGTAAGCTGGTCACGAATGCCTTTTAGCAGTTGGAGCACATCTTCAGGTTTAGTTTCATATGAAAACAATCCATCGTGTGAGCTCAGAAGGCTGCTCCACAATCCAAAGTAAAGCTCAGGGAAGATGGAGAGATTTGCCACAGAAACACGCCACTGGTCTGAGCCACAGGACTGGTGTGGACACACCCATGAATGACCAGACATCAGACCAATCCATCTTTCTCAGTTTGGCTTGCTCTGAGAATTCCTATTGTCATACACATATGCAGATGCACAGTTGTAAACAGAAAAGCCCAGACAATAAGCTGCTTTTTAAACACTAAGTAGAAGAAAGAAAAAAAAAAAAGGTGCATGTTCAGCTTCTAAATACCTGGGTGTTGCTCCATCTGGTAATGGTGACTGTGTAGCCATTGTTGCACTGTCAAAGTTCTAGACCTTGTCTAACTGCATCCTTTCTCTTGTAGAGTCCTTAAAACTGTGCTAAAATACTGCCATTGTTCCCTCGTAGCTGGTATGGTTTAATTTGAAAAGAGGTATGTTTTCATTCCCTTGGCTACGCTGGAAAGATCTCACAGCTTTTGCCATACCATATTACCTGATGGTACAGCAAACAGATACTTGGAATGATAAGTAGGAAAACCAGTCTTAAGCACTGTAACTTTATACAGAGGAACAAGTTCAGAGTTTACCATGACATGGACACCTAGAAAACACTTGTGTGTGTGAGCTGTGGAATGTGAGATGGTGGTCCTTTACCCCATTGCCCTAAATCGATAATTCATGGTTCTTTCAGGCTTTTTTTTGGTGAAGTGATAGAATAGTTATCCCCTGGGTAGAAGGAAGTGCCCACACCACAGCAATTGCAAGCTCTTGATTTCCCGGGTTATAGCTCAAGGTTTGTTTCCAGGAGAAATGAGCAGGTTCATGTGGACTTTTACCTTGTTCCCTTACACATCCGGGACAGAGCCAGAAAACAGAAGCAGAGCAGAGCAGCAGGTCAGTGAAACCCAGTCGGGTGCCTTTGAGCACACTGTTTGCAGCTTGCTCTTTTGAACAGAAGCTGCAAATGGCCAACCTGCAAGTAGCACATTTTTAACAAATATTTATTTTATACAAGTGAAAAACTGACTTGTTAATATGTATTTCAATATATAATTGCCTGGAAACATGGTTGCAGTAAGATTCAGTGTTAAAACTAAGCTGAGAAATCAATTGGTGTAGGATACAGAACAGAGGGTTGCTTTACAAATTTTTCCCTTTCTTGTTTTCCTCCTTCCATAAAGAATATGCATTGAGGACAGAGAAGCAGAAAGTCTTGGCAACTTCTAGTGTGCCAGAGACTTTGTTCTGCTAAGTGAGGAGGGGTGCAGTTCCCAAGAAAGATGTCAAATACAGTAATTAATGTCCTTCCTTCATATGATGGATACCATCTGTATTTAGAAACATCTGAGCTTGTGCTTCCATAGAAGTCACGTAGCATTTTTACTGGTATAGTGTAGAACTTGAGTGTTTTTATTCATGATACTTGAGGCTTTGCTCCCAGACATAGTTTACAAATGCGTGACATTCCTTTTACGTTTCGAAGTGAAAAGTGAGCCAGGGTGAGCAGGAAGGACATTTTGTAGCTCACTGAATCTTAGCAGTTTTTCATTGTGTCATATTTGTTTTTATAGAAGCAACCTCAAACTAGGGCAATATGAGTAGCAAATGAGTTTTTGCCTCATATAAAAACAAACATGATCAGAATCATCTTCTCTATAAGTTATTCATAGAGTCCATTAGTGTCAGGATATACAGCTTTCCTCTTCTGACAACCTTTCCTCAGACTTGTCAAAATATAGCACCTTCAAAACAAACAATGTTTTTAGTTTTTACTTCCTTCTTTGCCTCCCCTATTTCCCTAACAGTGAAACACTAGTAACCTCATTTGAAATAATCTGTGTTTGTATCCATGCCTCTTATGACCGGGATGTGGCTCCAATAATTGTGTGATGTAGCAAGTTACTTCCCATCTCTGTCATGTAATACATCTTCTCAGATTATTATTCCCCTTTGTTTCAGAATATAAACATCAGCAAATATTATCTTGATTAATCCTTTCTCTTCCTTCCATCTCCTCTTTCCCCTCTCCCTGTTTTGAGAAACAGTAAGAAAATGCAAGTTTATTCTTTGCCAGCCAAGAACCACTAGTTTCTATAGGGAAGAATGTCCTTTTGGTCTTAAACATGATTATTTTGTTTTGTTTTCTGAATTGATAAGAAACAGTTAGTGGCCTGGAACAAAGATTTTAGGCGATAGCCTCACATTTCTCAACAATATACTGTTGTAAATGGACAATTCCATGTTCTAGCAAGTATTTTTAAAAATATTTAAGGTATTGTGAATCTGATTTGTGGGTCAAGAAAGAAGATGCCAGCTAGCCTAGATATCTGTGACAGCACGGAGCCAGTATGTTTCTTTAGGCAAACCTATATTTATGACAGTGCATGAAACCTCAACTCTACCAAAGCTCTCCTAGTTTCACAGTTTGTCCAGGGACAGAGGAGGATCATATGCTGTGACCTCATATTCTGCCACTGTGTCATAGTAGTCCATGTCACAGAGCTGGCTGTATGCCACTCACGTGGTCAGAATCTCATCCCTTTCTCTTCCGACTCTTGACACATGCTCAGATGTCTTGTAGTGTAAGGCAGGATCATAATCAAAGGCTACCTGATGAGGAAAAACTGACTTTGTTTTCAAAATATTCTTTACATTCCTGATTTCATCTGGCTTACGCCACAGGCTTCCCATAAAATCTTCAGAAAAATATCTGTCCTGAGTCTTGATCTGGCATATAAAAAAAATGAAAATAACAGTGATTCTTAGTTTTACTGGAATATTAGTCAATAAAATTAATGCTAATTAAACACTAGCCTGGGCTTGAGGGGAGGCCAGAAAAGGGGGGGCTGGGGAGGGTCAAAGTCTGCTTTTCTTAAGGCCTTTGAATGAGCTATGTCAGAAGCTGCTGTAGTTCCCAAGAGCAGCCACACATTGAGAGAGACTTAAAGATGCTTCTGGCTGCTCCTTCTTGAGTTCTGAATCTTGTGCTTCTCCTCTCTAGAGGCATCTTATCCTAAGGATGTATTTGTTTATATGGAATGTGAGAACTTAGAACACATCTAAATTTATTTTCTGCCAACTAGTCAGAGAAATTTGTTTTGGATTTGAGAGGAAAGAGGAGAACTTCAGATTGTACCAAGTAATTTGTCTGTGTTGCAAGCAGCTAAAGAGAGTAAGGAAAGGGTAGGTGGAACATAAAGAAAATTGCAATTAAGCATGTACAGTCTGTGTCAGTGGGATCCATTTTCAGAAAGGAAATTCTCTGTGAACTTCAAGACATTTTAGTATATATACTTAAGTTTTACTGACTAATACTGTGTTCATTTTCTTCCTTTAATATGTTCTGAGTGTGGACATGGTTTTTTTACCACGATCTTCAGCATAAAAAACCCAATATTAAGGAGCAGTAAGCACGACATGTAATATTCAGATTATTACAGAATTAAATCATCATAACAAACCAAAGCAAATTGCTCTTAAGCAATTTTGGAAGCTTCTCTAACAGGAAAGCCTTTCTTGCTGGGGAATAGCTTTAATAGCCAGGTGTGAAAAGTGAATGAGGGGATAGCCCACCCTTTGTTTTGAGCTAGGTTTCCTGGTAAATTGGTGGTGGGAAGCGTTCTTCCCGGAGGAGGATGTATGCAGCTCTGCTGCCTTTGCCTGAAACTGCTGAATCCAGGCATTGTGCCTGTGTTTTGGCTTCTTTCCCATTGTGAAAGTACAGCGCAATCTCCTGCCTGCTGCTCCCTCTGAGCTCGATATCCTCATTAAAGATCAGGGAAAAGAAAGGGGAAAACCCGAAGAGGTCAATGAGTTCATTTACATACCATGCCAGGGCTGGCACATGATTCAACACGTGATACAATAGTGAACTTTTTTGGTGAGCTTGCCACAGCCACTGAGACACATTTCAAACTGCAGATTTAGAAGGCTGCAATTTTGTATTCAGAAGCAAGAGTGAAAGTGCTTCATAACTCAATTACAAAATGTAAATAACATGTTTTGCATTTAGTCAAACAGAGAGCTGTGGCAATATTCAATGTTTATTGATGTCTATTGTTTTGTTTCTGTTTCTTGTTATTACTATTGATGCCTGAAGTATTTGATCCTTATTATCATTCCTGTCTTAATGACCTGTGTTCCTGGGAGCCTACAGTTTAGCTGATGACTTAATGAGGTGGAAAGGCCAATGAGAAGCACCTAAAATTATCCACACTGATATTCATCTTATGCTGTGACATCTGCTTGGACACCTTTTTTTTGTTGTTGTTTTGTTTTGTTTTGTTTTCAATTGAAACTGGATTCTTTTATGGTGCTGTTGAGCTCCATTCCTGAGCAAAAGCCCTGGCTGCTGCCTGGAGGGTGGGGTGTGTGTCCTTGCCATTTTGCCTGTCCCATCTCCAGCACACATCACACCCTTTTGGGAGCAGTTTCCGCTCACCAGCTCTGTGTTATTAATTCCCTGGCTTAGCAAACTGAACCAGCTCACAGATGAGCAAGGAGCCGGTCTGCCCCCCCTCCCCTTTTTAGGGTTAACCAGCACATAGATATATTTAGCTGAATCATGTAGCCCTCTGATTTTGTCTCAGAAATTATTTTTGTGGATGCAGTAAGGGTTTCAAGATAGCATTTGTATCTTGTTTTCAGAATTTATCTACATCCATTTGACTGAAAATTGCCTGCAACATGTTACAGCTTAGTGACACACAGGTGAAGTGTTAACCTCTTAACATCAGCCAAGCCAAGAAAGAAGGCCTCATTGTTATAAAATATGTTCAGTAGCATAGCTGACTCATACTTATGAAGGCTGTAGCTTGTAGTACACCGTGATTAAGAATAAATTGCCTACTTACATGGATGTAACTATGTATGTATAGTGAAATACAGTGTTGGTTACTGAAGTGGTAAAGATGAAGTGCAAGTTCATGTCGACAGATAAGATTTGAAAGGCAAGCCTGAACACAGGTTTGTGTACAGACATATTGGCCCTCATTATAGCACTCCCACTATGGAAGGTCCACAGTGGGTTTGAGGGACTTCTGGAGAAAAAGTTTCGTTTTGTTTGGGCTGAGGGAAGATGTAGCTGAGAGGAGAAAATTATCAGTATGACACACAATGGGAAGAAGTTCCCATTTACAAGTTTGTTGAAGCAAGGTGTGTCTAACTCTTCTGTTCTCATAATTTTTTGTGTCCCAAGAGTACCTTCATGGGATATATATCGAAAAAAATGACTGTTTCTAGGTAAGAAATCTTCGTAGTTTCCAAAAATTAAATGCCAGGTCTTGCGTGGCGGCACATAACTATTGTACTGTCTAGTCTGCTCTATTCTCAGTTTGTTTTGTATGTTTTTGGTGATTATTCACGTGCATGGTTGATTTTCAGTATTAGTTCTTTTCTAACTTAGAGCATATATGAGAGGGGGAAAAGTGCAAATTCAAAGTAAATTGAATCCATTCTCTTCTCTGTTCTCTAACATCTCTTTTCTCTAACATGTCTGTTCTCTAATGTGTTTTTAGTTACTGTGAACACTAATCAGTTTTATGTGTGCTTTAAGAAACCACATCTCTGGAGGCTTTTCAAGGAGTTGGGAGACTTCTCTTTACTTGGACTCAGCTGAAAATACGAGACGTGTTTATTATGATCTCAGTTGTTCCTTAAAGGTCAGAGCACCAGTTTAATTTATGACTCAGCACTCTAGTTACTAGAGGCTAGGTAAAGTGGAGACTGTAAATGATTTTCACCACTGTTTCTTATGTGTTCCTTTTCCACACCAAAAAACCCGGCTTTTCTTGCTAAGTTTTACAATCAGATGAAGAAGTTGTACATTTCTCTACTTTGTAACAACTAAGTAAAGAAGGAAGAACTGCAGTCTTGCTTGGGGTTTCTTTGTGGCCATATACTTTAAAATAAGTGCTTTAGGAGGTTGTACTGCAAAGATGGATTTTGTTTCTGGTTGCTGGAAAGCTGAATTTTTATCTTGTGTTTGGGAAACTGTATCTGAGTTAAAGTAGAAATAAAAGCACATTGCAAAGATCAAGATTTAGAGGGAAAGGTTTAATCACAAAACAGTAAAATACTGTTTTAAAATGGAGTCTGCATAGGCTGATCACAGAATCTTGGAATTTTTGTTTGTTTTACGGTTACCATTAAAGCAAAACATTGTCACATTTCTGGGAATCTTACGTGATCAGGGATTATAACATTGAGACCATGTTTCTGTTCATTTTTTCATGGAGATTTTTAAAGCGAATACTTATCAGTTAGATGATTAAAGTTCCTGTTGCCTGCTACCATCCAAGCACATGCCTGGCAATTTTTGCTCTTACAGGATTTTTCACTGTTACTGTGAAAGGTCCTCCTTAGTATCTTTGCTTTAAACAAAGAAGTTCAAAGCTGGTTGCTGGATGACAGTGAAATGAAGAAATAGCTTTAAACCATTGTAGTTGACCCAATTCCAAGTAAAGATAAGCCCCTTTGATTTACAAGGTGTTGCATTTTAGCTTGGTCTGCTCTCTCGGGAATTATGTCTGAAAAAACTAAAATGTGAAGTATATGCTTTGCTTGGTTTCAAATAGAAAAGCTCAGAAGCGGCACTTGTCAGAACTCATTGTGGCTCAGGCAAATAAGCTTTCTACTGAAGGAGAAAAAAAGAAGCAGAAAACCTGACCAGCTGTAGCAATCCTGATAGGAGCTAGTATGTGTCAACCTCAGCAGCATCAAGGCTGCTTGCTCAGAAAGAGGTTGGGGTTTGCCCAGTACTGATTCTTCTGGCTGATGGTTTTGGGAAACCAGGCTCTGTTTCCAGGACAGAAACCCCTCTTACGATGTAGCACTTTCCTACTCTCCCTCGAAAACCTGAACTCTTTGATAGGGGCCTGTGTGTTGCTTGTAACATTGATCCAATGCTGTGGTTTGATCCTTCACCTCGAAGGTAACTTGAAAAAAATCTGTCCTTGTGTATTTTCTCCAAGGCTTAAAGCATCAGTTCATTTAGTAAGTCCTTCTGCTAGGAAGCTGATGGAAAGGCTGGTGCAATAGAATGTCAATAGCCCAAACTGAAACATTTGCCATATGAAGCTTCTTGAACAATTTCACCGTACTTTTTTTTTCCTCACACTACTGAGGGAGGAATTTTGGGGGGAATTTTTTTCAGCACTTATTGAACACTTGGCTTCAAAGGGACACCAAATGCTACTAGATGAGTCAATTCAATTCCACTGATACCTATGAGCTCTCAGACCTTTAACAGTTTTTAAATAAGGCATTTTTTACTCCAGGTAATTCGTAGTTGTCTCACTGCCTGATACTGGAGCTTGACACATTGTGTTGTTATGACTTACTATGTTATACCTCTGCATGAAACTTAGAAGGATACCCATTATTTCCCTGTTTCCACTGGAACTGAGTGGTAGGTTTTCTTTTGCCTGCACTTTATCACTGGTTTGAGGAGCAGTCTGAAGCTTCCTTTGTTTTACTTGCAATTTCTCCCTTGGGCTGCCACATCCCTTTGTGCTTTATTTATTGCCAATTTGTTTGATTAGATTAAGGAAGGATTAAGGGATCCAGAACCCTTGACAAAAGGCAACCCATCATTTATAAATGTGTAAACATAATGTAATTACTTCTTAATTCCTTGTGTTAAATAAAAAAGGGGATTCTTCAGCAGATAAACCCTGAGAGGTTTTTGAAAATCAAATTAAGGCAATTTGCTGACTCAAAGATATGTATGCCAAAGATGAGGAGTTATCATGCACAAAGCTCAGGTTTTAGTTGATATGAAGAGCTTCAGGTACTTTGATCTCCGTGTGATCCAGACAATACACCTTGTCAGGCCACACGGATTTCTAACCATTTCTGAGTTCCTATAGTGAAAGAAGATTTCATCTTTCCTGAGCAGTTTAGGATTTGCCATTAATTTGCAGTTTGGTGGTCTTTAGGTTACCAGTAGTAAGAGTTATAGTAAGAAGAGGATTCATCTTTTATTCGAAAAATTAATGTCTGAAGGCCCTAGCACTTATTTTTCTTTTATTTCTACCATTAGCAGAGCTGTACTAGTGGTGATTTTGAGTGAAGAACCCTCATAAAAACTTATTAAAAAAGAAAGGAAAGGTAACTCCTACCTGTTGGCTGTTGGCCTCCTTGCATTTGAGGTTTTTTGGTTTTACAAATTAAAAAAAAGTATAAAACAGAAGAGTAAGTCTGATTTAGTTGGATGTTGAGAGGACATACTGTGTGCAGTCTGTCCTGTAGGCACTTTAAGAGAGTGTCTCAATGAAGAGCGGAAGAACCCACTCTATAAGAAGAAGAACCCATTCTATAATTTTGTACTATTTGAAATTTAGCATCTTGATCTCTAGATTTCTTGTAGGATGTTTTTTGCTGCCTCTCATGTGAAAAAAAGATGAGAAGCCATTCTCCAGACAGGACCATCCTCTTAACGCTTTCGTAAAGCGTTAGCAGTAGAACGTTTCACCTTTATTCTTGCATGTTTTGGCATGTGTTATTTTTCTTCTTTCTTTGGCTTTGTTGCCTATACTGCATATTATGATCAGGACTGTTTATTTGTGTTATACCTCACAGGTCTGTAATTGGCTAGTTCTGAGCTGGCTACCTGCAAGAAGCTGTCTGTGCTAACAGTAAGCCCTTAGCAGGGCTTTGCTTACACATCTCAGCCAGGCTAGTGTCAAAACACTGCTATCTGAAATGATGCCAATTCAGTGGGAAGGTTTCTGTTGTCTTTCTTTTTTTCTTTTTTTTTTTATCCAAAGACCCTGAACGTGGACTGCTAAGAAGCCATTGAGCTTTTGCCATGATCACTCATGTTTCCTCCCCCGCCAGAGTAAATAGCTACAGCTTCTTTGTTGGTCACAAGACAGTTGAAAGGAGTTGCAAACTCTGCTTACTGCTTTGGGTGTAATAATGAGCTTCCTTGTAATGAGCACTACTTTAAAGAACAGAGAGTGTAAATCCTTGCTGCAAAAGACCTGAAATTAACTCTGGATAAATTGTGAATGACATACGCTGACATGAGATTATGCAGAACAGTTGGAGGAAAGCATTTAGAGTGCAATGTTACTGCTTGTGCTATCTTTGCCTCTTGCTGGCTTGGGATTGGGACTGTTCGTGCTTCAGTTTTGACAGGAACTACATTTCATTAGAAAAGCGATGGGAGCAGCTTTTGCATACCAGGCAGTTTGTGGCTGTCTATTGCAACTGCAAAGGAACAAGTTGCAATTAGCAGAAGCCTTGAAAAGCATGTTTCCTTTGGAAGTTGCCTTTTGCATGTGTCCTTCAGTGTAGGGTGTTTTAGGAGGATGGTGCATTAGAGGATTTTCCTGGGAACCAAGCAGTCTGACACCTCAGGCCAAGATCTGTGATACATCCTTGTCTCAGTTATTCTCGCCTTCTCCGACTGTTCCACTTGACCCTGCTCCTGCTCCCTGGCACACCTTGTTTCTGCCAGCCTTACAGTGACTGGGCTCTGCTGGGACCTGGATCTGACCAAGAGGAGTGCTCCAGCTATAAGTGGGATTTTTTTTGGTTTTGTTTTTCTTTTTTTAAAGGGAGATATTTTTGTTTCTGTTTTTCCAAGATGGATGAGTCCTTGACCTGGTCTGCAGCACAACTCACAGACTCGTCAGCCTAAATGAGGATTGGGAGCAAACCATGGGTTGACACTATTGTGAACCTAGAGGTTCCTCTTCTGTGTTCTTTTAGCCAAATTACCATCCACTTTACCTTCTGTTTTCATTTCATGAGGTAAAGGAAAAAACACTTTAATTAAAGCAGGAGTTGTAAGATGCCTGTTAATTCATACTGCTGTGTAAGCTTTTTAAGTTTTGTGCATTACTCTAAAATCTTCAAGGAAAAGGTCCTGTTAAACTACTAGACATTATTTTCAGGTAGCTTACCACCTGCATCTTTAGATGTTGATGCAGTAACAATTTTACTTTTATGAAATGCCTTGTTCAGTAGAGGAGATGTCCTGCACTCTTAGACACAGCACTACATTTGCTGCATTTCCATCTAGCTCCATCTTGTTCTAAAGCTAAGTGCCCTGAAAAGTTTAGTTGGTTCAGAAAATCTGTCTGTTTAGCAAAAAGGTTCTGAGAACTGAATGTTCTCATTTGTGTTTTGAACCTGCACTAAGCATGATTGCCCTCTTAAAATCTTCAGGACTAGCTTAAAACAATTTCATATTTCCAGATTTTCTGTCCAATATCAGCAACAGCAAAGCAGTTAGTAACAGGTGAGCCAAAAGAAATTGTTTATTAGCATGAGATACAAGTTTTTAGAGTTAAATTAACCATTACATTTTCAAAATATTGTTGTAAAGTCAGTGGTCGCAATACAAGATAATTGCACTTGGGAAAGGCAGTTCCAGAGTGGCACTGCTGCATATTTGATTCCAGCGAGTTGAGAGTGTTGGAACTGATAAGTGTTTTCAGTACTAAATGGGAAAGTCTTTCTTTCAGTTTAGCTTTACCTCGATTTCCTTATGCACTTTCTTTGTCTGTTAGAGGCCAATACACCCACATATGCCTACAGTCAACAAAGCAATGAACGAAGGTGTTTCTCTGGAAGGCTGGGAGAGGAGTGGTTGCTGTTGCCAAGACACGATGATACTGACAGGCTCACGGAGCTGTATAAATCTGTACTTCACGAAATGTGAAACTTTCTGCTTAACACTTGACAGCTAATATCTCTAGTGTGTGTTTCAGTACCCTTCTGTTGAAAATAGGCATTTTAGATTTGTGTGGTCGGTTTCAGCAGAGAGGAAAGAGTTGGCAGAGTGTCTGGGCAATTAAGACTCTTGCTGTGTGAATAGTACATAGCAGAGGTAATAGTTTGATAAAGGTGGAGTTCAAGTTCTCCTTAAGCTGTATACTGTGCTCTTAAATAATGAAATATGGCTTACTTTATACTCATGGTAACTTTCCCTTTGATGTATCTGACTGAATAATTAGACTTAACCCTGTCTTTCAGACTCTGCCTCCTCTTTATGTTGAGCAGGCTCAAGAGAGAACACTGCCAAGAACACAGGCAGGCCATGGGGAAAGCAGTGTGTTCTGATTTGTGCCTGCAAATCTTTCTCAAGAATTACTGCTGTGAAAGCTGCAGTTGCAAAGATTTCTGAATAAATATAGTCAATTGCTTTTCTTCTTTGTTGTGTTGTAATGACATGAGCCTAAATAATTTCTCCTCAGCTCAAGAATCAGCCACCCTTGTGTTGAACAGTCATGGCAAATCTGGAGCCATCCCCTAGGTGGAACAGGCAGTTGATATTTTATTCTGAGTTTCAGTCATACAAATACAGTAGGATCAAAAAATTTAGAAAAATTGCAGAATCAGTCATAATGCAAATTCTGAACTTCTGATTTTTGTCAGATGAAAATGTAAAGAAATCTCTAGTTCATGGTATTCAGTAGCATTACTGAAAACAGCCAAGGGAAAACCATGTAACTAAAGGAGGACAAAAATGTAATATACCAAGCACTCTTCTATTTGCCATCAGCTGCCACAAGGCTTACCTGTGTTAAAAAACTTGGAGTTCTACTTCTCATTGGAGCAGCTGTATTGTATATAGCTGTACTAGTTTCAAAAACCCTAGGGAGCTTTGACTCTAAACTTAGATTTTATTGCATTATATTAATTTTGTTCTGTGAAGTAGTAATTTCATGGCTGATTTACATTTTGTTTATGAAGTAAAAATAAATTATTTTGATTATATTTCTTAGGCACCAAATAGCTCAGACCTAAATCTTGCCAGCATAACTGATTAACCTTGTAATAGCAGCTTTGAGATATTGATGTACGCACTGCCTTATCTTGTGCTTTATCTGACCTTTATCTGTTGATTTTAATATACTCTGTGGTTGCTAGTGACGTGTTTTTGTTGTAGACAGGGAGAGATTTTGGCTCCTGTTTATTTCTCTGCTTTATCCTTATTCACTCTGTTCTGTCCTCTCAAAAAAATAACTGCATTAAGCAGAAAAAACCCAAGATAATAAACTGTAGTCCAGGAGTACAATAGGAGCCATGTCTGCTTGAAGTGTTCAGAGAGCATTCTGCAAGCAGCAAGTTACCGGTCTAATGTGGATTGACAGTAATAAAAAGGGAATTGATTGTCCTGAGCAAATAAAGGAGAATTTTTACCCCTTTGCAGCATAATTTACTCGTAATTTGCAGCATAATTTATTTCAGTGACTTACCTAAAGTGTTTATATAGGGCAAAGCTTGGCCTTTGCATGTGCTTGCATCATTGTATTGTCTTGCAGTGAGTGCTTGATTGCTGGTGATCTGTATCACTAAACCAGTAGAAAACCAGTCAGAAAATACACTTTTAAAAATATGGGGACAGGGGAGGAGTATGGCTTTTTCACATATTACTGATTGAATTGGTTCAGCAAGATCAAGCATATCCCAGAGCAGCAGAGAGACAAAGGCAGAGAGGAAGCTGCAGCGGGTCTGTCCGCAGTGTGAATTGCCACTGGCGCTGCTGGCTCTGCTGCCTGCTCACTCCTAATGTCTTGCTGGACACCACTGCCCCATGCCAGCAGAGAGTGGAGAAGAATGTGTGAAAGTCCTTCACACACATTAGCGTGAAATCTGAGAGCTGAGTGGGAACTGATGATTTAAGCCAGTTCATGATAACCTGGCTGCCTCTGCACTGAAAGGATTTGAGCTCTGCCATAGGGATGGTAAGGTCCTGGCAGTACTTGGTGCTGAAGCTGAGAGGGGCAGACATGTATACATTTCCTGTATCCTATTCAGCTACTGCAGCTGGGTCTGGAGGAGAATGAATGCACTCGATGTGCTCCTGGGTGTGTTACACTTCTTGACTCTGTGGCTGTGCCTGTACCCTCGCTACATCTGCTGTGCTCTTTGGAGTCACCTGTGCTGTTTCTCTGTGGGGCTGTGCTGAACACCAGCGTTATTCCCATTTGTACAGCTGTTCATCAGCTTATCTCCTAGAGTTTGGACATATTTAGGAGAACACAGAATATGCTTCTTTGGTGCAGTACTGTGCTAGTTTTTAAGTGATCATTTTCCTTGGTACATGACATTAAATTTGGTGGGACATGGAAAAAACTGTGTGGTTTCTCTGTGCGTGATTTCGTTCAATTTTCATGCAATTCTAAAACAGTGTCTTCATGTTTGAAAAGTGAAAAAAAACAGAAATAAGAATGAAGTTTTCTTCCCTTAGCTGTATCTCTCTATCCACAAAAGTAGATGATGAGAAGACCTCCCTCTTCCTGGCATCAAGGAGACAGAGATGGGGAAGATCTCCCTCTTAGGCAAGAGGTACATTTAATTACACGAGGCAGGGAGCAGTTTGTAGTAAGATTTCATTATGATTTTTCATAACCCAGTGAAGCCTCCCATGATGTGATGATGGAGCTTGTGATGCTGAGAGCAGCTGATGCTATGAGAACCACAGCAGAGCTCATCTCTCCTGTTTTGGCAAGGGGATTGCTGGGTTACAGATTGCCTCTGTACTGTGCTGGCCCTGCCTGAGCAGCCTGGCAGGCAGCATTCAACTCAAGGCACCTGTGGTACAGTTGAGCAAGTATGGGCCTGCCATCCTTTTGTAGGAATCAGGGAGAAGCAAGTTGCTGTTTCTAAAGTGTGTCCCCTCTGCTCTTAAGCACATCAGATGAACCTCATTCTGAAGTTTGTTTTTGCTAGACTTTGTAAAGACAGTCTAGGGGACCAGTTGATAAAGTTAGCTAGGTAAATACCAGTCTCGAGTGTCTGATAAATGTTTAGGCTTTGAACATCTCCAGCTATTTACTGATGTCTTTGTAATACTTATGTAGATTACATTTCCCTGCAGACTCTATTATGCTACTCATCCACTTGACATAGTATATCTTAAGCATTTACTTTTATGAGTATACTATAGCTGAAATGAACAGCAGACATTCTTAGTCTGTACTTAGTACACATGCTGTATTTTGGTTTAGATACACAAATAAATTACTATTTTTATAAGCAAACATTTTCTCTGTTGGTGCAAATGATTTGGGTGAATAATGTTTCTGAGATTTGGAAAAATGCTTTGCCTAGATTACCTGCTTCTGTTTAGAGGTGTGCTTAGATTTAAGCTATTGTACTTATAGTGCAAGGAAATGCTAATTGTAATCCAAAAGACTCAACAGGACAACTGTCATCTTGTCCTGCTGACATGTAGTAGATGTGCTGCAGATCACTTTATCTTGTGAATGTGAGGTTAGCAAATTTTCCTTAGTACCCAGCCTGAAGAGTTGGCAAACTACAGAACAAACTTATTAATGTAAGCAGTTTTTGTTTGGATGCAATGATTATAATTTGTTCTCTTGAAGAATCACATTCATGTTACATCCTGCTCTTAGCAGAGCTCATGGCAGTTGCAATTTGTCAAAATTTGCCTTCTTTATGAACTTTGGTTTTGCTGACAAATTAAATTCTAAATTAAAACAAAGAATTGAGTTTATACTCTTTTGCTGCCAGGATCCTTCCCCAAAGACGGTTAGCCTCAGCATAAAGTTAGGAGAGACTCATATCCTCTTTCTTTTATAAGAGGTGTTTTAATGAGCCACCTGAAGGCAAGGAGTAAGCAAAATTACTTCCTTTTTTCCATCAGGATTATCACTTAGGGCAAGTGTTTTCAAACAAACATTAGAAGTCTCCTGCTATGTTTACAGTTTGGGAGGAGGGCATTCACAGGTACTGGGTTTTCCATGTGTAACTTTTATATCCAGTTTCTGTGAAAAGCATAGAGATATGTCCATGGCATAAAACAAACATATATGTATATGCCAGTAGATATAATTGCTTTAATCAAATACTGTGTGCCCCATAGCAACCTTAATCTGGCAGTGAGGAGCACTGGAAGTAAAGCTAACTGACTTGCTTTTCGAGATAAGTAGATGAGGTTAAAGGACATAACTAGGGAATTTATTTATTTTATTTGCTTAACTTGTTGTAAGTTATACTGGTCTAAGTGGTAATAATTATTTTGAAAAGCTATTTGAAGAATGTGCCAGCCTGTGGAATATTTTCCATGCTGAGCATGAGAATACCATAGCTACACATACCTGTGGTCCTTATCCCACTGGCCTCCATCTGACCTGCATTTTCCATGTATACATTTCCTGTGCATGTATCAGCATAGAACTGAATTATGTTTTTTCACTGGGGAACCAGACAATGCTCCTAAGTCTCAATGTCGAAACTCTTTTTGTCATCCAAGGGTGACTGTTCTTTCTGGAAGTGCCATCCCTTTCCTGGCTCTGGGTGGAAGAGGGTGGAAATTTCAGTGCTCAGGGGCATCTTGAGTGGGGCCATGAGCTCTCAGCCACAGAGTCTGGTTGTGGCTGTGTCTCTTCAGCTGGCACTTAATCATAACACTGTTAATTCTGCCTTTGAGATCCGGCACCACATAGTGATATTTGGTTGTTGATGGAATACTGAGAGACAGCAAAACAGCTGGCAAGAATACTTCTGGGAAGAAAGGAAAAATAGTGACAACAAAACAGAAAATGAAGGCAGTATTGAATAGTGGGTCTGTGTTTAGACAGATTTTTAATTTTTTTTAATCTTCCCACCTGCAGTGTTCTCTTATGGCAGCAAAAAGACATTATTATCCTTTCAGAAAGTGTAGCTTGCTTGATAGGGTCCAAGACTAGGTGCAGTGGAAGCATAGTAAAGGCTCACCCTCAGAGAAGATGATAGAAGAAGTGAGCACAGAGGCAAAATGTTTGCTTAAAATTTTGTCAGCCATTCTGCTTGAATTACTTTCATATTCTTTTGCTATGTTTTCTGGTCTAGCATAGTCCTTTTTCCTGTCCATGCCTACTCAAAGTTTTAGCTGCTTGTGCTTTCCATGTGGACCTTGTTAACATTACAATTCTATAAAAATGCAACAGCAATTTGTATGCAGCTGTATTATCTAAACAGAAGTAAGCCAACAAAATCACATAAGTACATCTTTTGTAATTGATATGTGATTTTACCACATTTAAAAAATTGTTTAGTGGCTGTTAGACTGGGGTTTTGGTGATCTAAGAACCTGAAAAGGGTAGCTTAGAAAAGTGTAAAAATGACTGCTAAGCTGCCACAGTTGTGTTATTGTGTCCTTAATCCAGATACCCTCTGACAGCACAGAAGAGAAACCACCTGGATGACTTTAAGAGGCTTTCTAATCTAATGTGTGCTCTCCTGATCAGTCATAGCCAGAAATTCTGGGTGCCCTGGAAGGGCTACCTGCCTTCTGAAATGAGAGGAGGATCACGTGGGTTACAGAGTGGATGATACACATTTTGCTGCTCTCTATTGGTAACCGCTCTTGAGCTTAGTAGGGCCTTGCATTTCTTCAAAACCTTTTTTTTTTCAACCTTTACAGAGTAGATTTAAATAAAAATGGCAGTTCCAGTAAAAGTTTAGAATAGAAAAAGTGTACTGCTTGCATCTCAAGCTTTTCTCGTGTTCTCTGACCAGTTTATAAAATTAGGGAGTGGTATACTCATACATCAAACTTCTGTTCATTACTGTCATTACAAGTTCAGTTGTAGTCATGGTCTGTGGCAGCAGGAGGTATTATACAGACCACTGTCACAGCAGAATGAGCTTGAGACATAGAAAAATGAACATGATGCTTCTGACAATCCACTTTTCTGTTAGCTTATGTCCTTACTGGTGTGGAGGCAAACAGTGGTGGGTATGATGAACAGATCAGCTCTATCAGGCGAAATAGTGGTTCTGCTCATCTGGGTACCCCATCTCCAGGAGTTCGTGTTGGGTGGGAGAGCAGAAGGGCTGAGCAAACACAGACTGATTCTACCCTGGATTAACCTGGCAGCCTTCAGCAAACTTTAATTCAAGGACTTCCAAGGGCAGAGGTTGCTTTTCTGCACTTGGCAACATTTCTTTTAAACGCACTTAAGCAAGTTTTTATGGGAAAGGCAGTAATTTAGATTCACTTTAAAACGAGTGCTCCGGTAGTGGAAACAGACTTTAAAATAAGATTCTGCAATGCTGCTTGGCTCTGCATAGCTCATTGCCCAAACAGTATCTGGATGATGAAGCTATGTTTAAATAAGATTCTTTAAAAGATTCTCAGCCCACATGGACATGTAACCACAATGCAGAAAACAGATATGAATGTTTTGGTAGATGCTGAAAGAGGGTGGTGGTGTAGGAATTTGGAGGTCAACAATGATAAAGAAGAATGGAAAGACAAGTGTTCTGGAGATAAGGTTCTCTAAAGAAAAAGATAATACTCTTTCCCCAGATTTAGGGCACTGGAGTTTTTGCTGTGTACGTCAGTAACACAGGTGTAGGGCTGTGCAAGCCAAGTCCCCTGTGCCATTCACCTCCTCAGCAGTCACCAGAGGGACTGCTGCTAGCAGTGTTGGCTGAAGGCCGGGGGATCTGACTCTCCCCTCTGGGACAGCAGCTCTGCTCTCTGGCAGCCATCCCAGGGGTGCTACAAGGCAACACGGTCTGCACAATCTCTCTGCCTCTTGACCAGAGCCAGTCAGGGTCACAGACGTGAATATTATCTTTGTGAGGCTTCAAGCAAGCAAACAGATAATGTATTTTTTTTAAAGAATGTTGCATGAAGTCGGTTGAATGTAAAAATGTCATATCAGATCTTTCAAGAGCTCGTTCCCTTGAGGGGATGTTGCACCAGCTCACCCACCAGGGCAGAGGCAAGGCAGGGAAGGGAGCATACACGCGTGTGCCTGCACTTCTGTGTGTGTATGTGCACGCACATGGGAGAGTCATGAACTGGCCTCTTTTCCCAGGATGAGTCCCTGTGTCTGCCTTCTGATGTTAACTAAGCCAGGGAACTCCTCTTTTTTCCTGTACCGTAGCCTGGGAATCATGCCCTGGACATTTTTTCAGATGAGCACATTTACATACAGGAAATCAGCCCAGAGACTCCTTTTTGAACAGTATTTGTACCAGACAGTTTCACAGTGGTTTCAGGTATGCTTCTTTTTTTTGAGCAGCTGACAGAGGGGAGAGTAAAGAACACAAGTAACTTTGTTTTAAAAACAGATGTATAAATACATGTTAAAATACAATATCCTAAATATATGTACTTGCAGAATTTAGAGCAAGACTGATGTACTATCATTGCATTTATATATGGTTTTTTCCATGTCCTGCTTAGTGATGCAGTTGAGCAAGGGAATCCTTTTTATTTAGGTCCATTTTGAATTGTAGATGAATGAGAACATAAAGCAGAGCACCAGCATCAGGAGGAGCAGTGCAGGAAGGGCCTGGCAGGGTGGCTGTGGACCAGGATGCACTCCTTGGGAAAGGAGATGTAAGAGAAGCTGGCCCTTGGCCTGGATGAACAAGAAGAGGAAACTCTTTTAAATAAAAGATGAAATAAATGCATAAGCAACTGGGGAGAATCTTGCCACCACAGTGGGAAAAAATGAAGAATTTCAGCTTATATGTGAGGATCATTATCTGCTGGCACAAACTTTTTTCTTTTGGAGTATAGAAGATGGTTTCTTACCATTAGTGTTTCAGCTGTAGTGGGAGAAAAGGTGAAGAAAGGTTTTTCTTTAACTTGATCATTTTGTCTTTTTTTTGTTCTTCTCTTCTGGTTTTGCCTGTAATAGCCCATGGCTCAACTTGAAACAGGAGGCCGTTCAGGTCACATAAAGCCTGGGATGTTGTACAGTGATACTGTGTTTACTGTTATTTTAGTGAAGGTACATAGAGAGTGGAAAGTATTGAAAAGAAAAACAAATTGCATGATGATTCCTTTATAAGAAGTCAGTCAGCATTCCTTCTTTAGGTTAATATTTCTCAGGTTTTCAAATCTGGCTGCAAAATCCCTGCTTCCAAAGCTTGATATGCAGCTCCAAGCCTGAGAATAGGGATGCCATCCTTTGGTAAACACTATGGGATATATTTAAGCCCTCGATTAACTCACAGTTGTTTGCTTAGGAAATACGTGTGTAGTGGAATTGTTTCACCCTTTATTGCATAAACATGTCTTCGGACTGGCAAATTTCACTATTGTTCTTGGAATGTCATTCTCACTTTAAACTTCAGGGGTTTTGCCAGGGCCAAGATGTCTGTGATGGCACACCTTCCACCTTATGTCTCTCACACCAGTTTTCTCCAAAATCTGTATGTTTTTACAGGTGTTTTCCCACAACTTCAAAGACTTTGTTTCTGCTTATTTGGCAGGGGAGGGCGGGGTGCAGTAGTGAGGGATACCCGTGCTCCAAAATGCTCCTCTCCTTTGGAAGTGGGTTGCTTCCATAGAGAGCTCTAGCTGAAGTGGTTTGTCAGAAAAACTGTCCCTTGTGTGATAATGTCACATTGCTGCAAGGACTCTTACCAGTTTTCAGGGGTTATTGATGGTCCTTTTTTTTTGGCAGGTGTGTTTGTATCAGTGGTGTAGAGGTTTTACTGTGCTAGTGCTTCAAGCAATGACTTGAGTAACAATTCTGTTTTCTTAGATCCTCTAAAAAAATACAGATGTCTTTCTCGTTCTGAAAAACTTATTCTTAGGTTTTATTTTTGTAAGGTTATGTCTGGTATTTTCCCACTTCTTTCAGCTTGGCTTCTAATTAGTTTTGATTGATTAGTTTCAAGTTGTGTTCATATGACTGTGCAATATATAGAATTGGGATAGGTAAACTTGGCTTATTGCATTGGTAGATGTTGAAGTGTTTTAAATATAATAAATAAAGGCAGAACTGTGTAGTTTTGATTTTTTTAAAATAATAATAAGGGCTTTCATCTTTCCACTATACCTCTAACTTTTTTCTCTCTGAAGCATAAAGACTGTTTCTTTCTAAAAATAAATATTCTTTGAAATGGAAAAATAAACCTAGAACATGCTGGAGCTGTGTAGACTCTGAAGTCTAATGGGATCACAAAAAACAATCCCGGGGTTCATCCATCTCATTCCATTATTGATTCTGCCCTGCTGAGTCACCAGCCCTCTTACATGAATCTGAAAAAGAAATTTGGACATATAAGAATAGTGTGATGCAGTATGAAAACTCTTCCAAATCTGATGTGATCTGGTTGCTAAATGTCGTTACAACTATTCAGTGAAATAAAACAAGCCAAGTTAGCAATGACCTGTAGACCATATCAGATTCCAATATAAAAATTACCATTTTTTGCTTATTCTGTACAATTATGTCTTTAAAGTAAGACAGGAATACCAAGATTGCTTTGGATTCAGAATAGAAAAAAAACATTGAGGAGAATGTTGAATTTAAATGTTATTTCTCAGAGTGTTTTTCCTTGTTTTGACTGAGAGAGCTATGCCACAGAATCCACCACTGGTGATTTAATGGACAAGATATATGGTATTGCATAGAAGCAAAATGAAACTCTGGAAGTTTTTCTTGTGCATGATAACTTCAAAGTACACACACTGTTGAGGGCTGTTTTCTAACCTAAAAAGAAGAAAGGTGTTTTGTTTACCACATGCGATCAATGTTTCTGTGGCAGGCCGAGATGCTGAACTTCTTCCCTTGCACAGATGGTTAGGCGATGTCTACACCAGGATGTTTCAGTAAAGAAGTTTCCACTCTGGTCACTAGCATGGCTGTCTTTTCACTGATGATTGTTGTGAATGGATTACTGCATACAGGACCCTGCCTAGAAGAGGTTTCTGTGCTACCTGGCTTATCCACACCACCTTTTACCTTTGTTACACGTTTATCGGTAGCAAATACAGTGAAACACAGGATTTTTCTCAGCTCAGTAAAGCTGAAGTGGATCACAGTGGAGTTAAACTTGGTTTATAGCGTGCCTAAAGACATGAGCTACCTGTGGAGCTCTGCAGCACAGCTTTGTGTGCCAGTGACTCAGTCACATCCCCTTGCCTATGGTGGCCATTGAGACCTCCAGGCTGCTTGAAGCAGAGCTTGACCAGCTGAGAAGGAGTGTTCTGCTTTGCTGCTGTGCTCAGTGGCTCAGAGCAAGCTCTCACTACCTTTTGTGATTCTCAGCTGTGTTACCAGAGAACCCAGAACTACTGCTACTTTCAGCTGCTCTTCCTGTGCTGATAGCACTAGCTTTGTCTGTACAAAAAGTAACCTCAACAGAAGAGAGCAGGATTTGGTCTTGCTTCATGACATGGCAAAGAAACAATAGGAAATGCCGAGAAATGAGTACCAGAACAAGATTGTAGAAGAACAAATCCGACGGAAGATTTTTGGTTATTTAGGAGTTGTGCTGAGGTTTTTTTAATATTAGATTTGATAATAAAATATTTAAGTAAAATCAAGCATATGTGTATATTGATCTGTCTTTCTGAAGTTTGTTCAGGAGTAGTTGTTTGTTCTTGCTACTGTGCATGCAAGTGAGTATGAATGCTAGACTGGACTCTTAGAGAGTCTTTGCCAATAGCAAATGCCAAATGTCTATGGAAAAAAAGGATAGTATTCTTAATAATCACTGCAAAACATTGAACAATGCATTTTAAAGTGGCATTTGTCTGTTCAAATTTCTCCAGTAATCCTCCAAACCTGAACCAACCAACCAAGTACCCTGACACTCTATACCTTGGTCAGAAATTTTCGAGTTCGAGTTCTTCACTCTGACCTATGGCCCTCAGCTGCTTGGGTGGTATTGCAGTGTTGTTCTGGTGTGAGAAGCAGCTTCTTCTGATACCTCGGAGTGGTGACATTGTGTGCAATGGTGGCAGAGTGGCAACACTCCTCACCTTTCATCCACTGGCAGAGGAGTTGTTAGTGTAACCTGTTGCCTCAAATCTCCATGGTCCCAATGAAAAAAATAGAGAATTGGACACCTTCTGTACAACAGAACACTATGCAAGTTTCCTTTCTATTCAATGGTGTGCTGTCATCCTCACAATCCCATGGACAGGGGAAGGTGTTTGTGCTCTTAGTGCTCTAGAACTAGAGCTGGAGGAAGGACTTGGGCTCTCCAACTAGGAAATTGTAGGTAAATGTGAAGAGCACATATGAAATGATGGACTCTGGATTGTTGGTATCCAGGAACACGTTTAGAGTGTTCCAAAAGTTTCATTAATATGTCACCTTAGTCTTCACTTAATGATCAGAAAAATACATGGTAAAATAAGACTTGACTAGAAATGGAGTCAAAACTGTCTTCATGTCACTATAGAAATTCGTGGTGCTTTTCTACATTAGGATTTCAGTGTTCCAAATCAAAGATATGTAGTAGAAGTGGAAAAATATCAGAGAAGGCCAACAAGAAGAGAGGTATGGAGCGGCTTCCCTGTGAGAAATGACTAGGCTGACGAGGGCTCTTCACCTTGAGAAAGCAGTGGCTGGGAGAGGATGTGATAAAGGTCTGTATTAGGAAGTGCATCAGGAAGGATGATTGTTCACTGCCTCTTAAAAACAAGAAGTGGGGGGCAGCAATGTAACCACTAGGTGACAGATCAAAAAAAAAATCAAAGGAAGTGGTTTCTGAGATGCATGTAATTAGACTGTAGAGCGTGGTGGATGCTGCAGGATGTTATGGATGCCATCAATGACAAGAGGTCAAAAAGCAAGCACATAAGTTCCTGGAAGAAAGGTCTACCTAAGACTGTTAGATACAGAGATATTACTTCTGCCTTAGGAAGTCCCTAAGCTGAAAGTTTTTAGAAGTTATCAGAGAGTGTTCTGGAGAACTTTCACTAGATGCTTGCTTTTATTTTCATAGTCTTCAAATATTTGCTGTTTGCTTCTCTAAGCTAGAATGTGGGGTAGGGTGGCCTCTGATCTCACACCAGGAGATTTTTTGTTCTCTCTATCACTCATCACAAGTTTTAACATGATGTCACTTTGCAGTTTGCTTGCTTCCTATTTTTCTGCCTTTCAGAATCCCTCTGGTATGTCCCTGGACTTTGTGGTGGCTGCCTCAGCCACCTCAAACCCTACGTGCAGTTTAGCACTGGGAACAGAGGGAAGAAGTCATCTGAATAATGAGCTCATGGCTAGTCAGACACAAGTTGATATATGGGGTAAACACACAGACTGGAATTCTTTCATAACATCTTGATTATGAAAAGATAACCATGATATTTATATCTCCCTAGTTACTTGTTACTCTCATACCATGGGAGGGATGTGTTTTTGTTCTGTTTTTAAAGCATCATTCCCATTTAATGCTTCATTATGTGCAGTTTTTTTAATACCAATTGTTTTGCATCTGACTTAGGTGTTAAAAAAGACTCAGCATCCCACTTGGAGTAAGTTTTTAGTGAATTCTCTCAGAAGTATTACCCCGGTAAGCTCAAGAGATCATTTCCATGCCAGTTTGTATGTAAGCACAGCCTACGAGTGGAATTTTGTTTTGGTGGTGCCAAAGGTTAAGCCTTATCATGGTGAATTTGGGTCCAGAATGCTAGCAATTTCAGGTGCTTTCTTCATAGCCAAAATAAGTGGCTGGAGAGCTCTGAGAAACTTCCCTACTTTCCAGTCTTGGTAGAGCCTGTTATTACAGTAATTTCCTGGAGGTGGATGAGATTTTGCTTTGATATCCATCTGTGCTTTCCTACTTCAGAAGACCTGTACATCCCCTTCAGTTAGCACACAGTGCAGCTCCCTGCAGAGGTGAGAGCACTGGGTGTGTGGTATAATAGTGCTTAATGTTAACCACAAGCTTTTTATAGCAGAGCTCTTTTTAAATGTGAACATTTCCATACAACTTTTTTTTCATGCTACAGGGTGTCAGATTTCAAAAGGCAGCACTATGGCAAGCCAGTGGTTAGTTTATATGATTACTCTGAAATTAGTAAAATGATATAGTGATAAAAATGTTGGCTTTGTGTACTGTAATTTCTTCCTGGAGTGATTTCTTAGGTTTGCAAGTGATTTTGTTGAAAAGTACAATAGTATTTTGCAGAAAGAACTTACACTGCAATACAAAAGATTTGTTTTCATTACTTGTGTTGTTTTGATGATTTTCTTAGTTTGCTTTGGACTTAAGTTCGGTGACAAATTGTATAGCCCAGATTGGACTATAACAAATTATATATTTAACAGCTATATGTTCTTTCCTTTGTGTCTCGTATTCATGGAATGAGTCCTCAGACAAAATACTTTTCCAGTAGGGGGACAAAATATCTAGCTATTTTATGCACAGATAAAATGCATCATACTTTAAAATAGTAAAAATTTTACCTGTTTATCATTACATCTTCTGCAGACCTGCTATTCTGAGGTGTCGAAGCCACATTTCTTTGGAAACCTGACACAGCTGAGAATTGTGTATTTGCCATATGTGACTCTGGACATTGATCTGGGTAGATAGTGCTACTTTTCCATACAGAAAAGAGTACAGTCAGCCTTGGGAACTTGTACCACAATAATCCGTTGCTTTGAATAAGATAATTTCAAAGAAAGAAAACCAGCTGATTTTTGTTTTCTGTCTTTGGCGTTGGGGCACAGGAAGAAGTTTTGTGCTGTGAAAGTGTGAACTCAGAATTGCTGTGTCCATGCAGCATTACAGCGGCAGTAAATGACGCTGATGGAGGCTCACACAAGGGGTGAGATTACTCACTCATGGATGAATATTCTGTGTTTGGGCAATCTCTAGGCATGGCAGAAAGCAGGTCTGTCCCAAATGGCGTGTTGATTTGGGATGTATACTGAGAAGATAGTTACTGTCCTTGGGTGATAAGTGGGCTGAGATTTGTCCGAACTTGTGAAGTTTTTTGGGGTTTGGGGAGTATGTGTTTCTTAATTATTATCATTAGCTCAATGCTCAGGCATTTTTGGACATTTCACAGATAAAACATTGCAAATGCAGCTCAACCCTAAGCAAGAGGCAGCATGAACAACTTTCTTTACATTGGATAAAACAAGGAATTCCTAGGAAGTCAGGGATGGGCCCTATATGTTGGTCCTGTGGGGAATGATTCCTCATACTTCTGGGCAACAGTGTAAGGCTCTGGCATGCTCTTGTTCTACATGTACTACTGCTGTGCTAGCTGGTGGATGTTAAACCTGCTTTATGCAGAAGTCATTGTTCTGAGACTTGAAAACAGCCTGTTTCATAATTACAGTGCAAGTTGTAGGTCACTGAAATGGTAAGAGTGTTCATTTAATGCAGTGTACTCGTCAAAAAAAGAACTCTAAGTATTTTACACTTTGTAAAGGAAAAGAAAAAACAAACAGACAAACAAACTGAAAAAAAGAAAAGCCCAGTAAAATACCCAGGGAGAATGAACAAAAAAATATGTTCTCTAATTTAAAGTGATCCAGAGTCTTCTGGAGTTCATGAACCAGCACCGCCGTTTGATGTCAGCAGAACTGAGCGGAAGTGTGTGGTTTGTGAGCTCGCTGCTGCCGTGGAGTCACAGCTCCTTGCTGGCTGTGGATGGGCTGTGCAGGGCAGACCACAGTGCAAACCCGCTGGTTGTTTGGTTGTTTGGCCCCAGGGTTAAGACCCTGCCTCAAATGGAAACGTCAGCTCCTTTACCCAGCGCCATGCTGTACATTCTGTAGCATTTTGCATCTCGGATGGGGACAGACCACGATTAACGTAGAAGTGGGCAAAAGTGTCTCATGCCTACTTGGCCAGATAACCTCCACCGTAGGAGGGAGGAAGAGAAAAAGCAAGCTATGTTCTTGGACAGAGAAGCAAGCTGCTGCTGGAAAATAAAAAAAAAAACCAAAACATTATTGCCTCATGTTCCTTTAGCATGTGACCAGTTACGGCAACTGCTGATTGTCTACATACCAGGAAAAAAATGCCCTGTAGTATAAAAAGTTCCCAGTCTCTACTTCAGGTCATTACAAAGGTCTAAAGGCAAATACTAAGGAAGTCAGTCCAACTTTTAAATAATACTTTGCTGAGCAAGAAAAAAATCAGAGATGACAAGAGATTTCTTCAGAGAGGTTTATAATCTGTACTGAGCTTTATTTTTTTCCATCATCTTTGGATTAGCTGAGATGATGTCTCTCATTCTTTCAAAACTAGCTTTTACACTATTATGAAGCAGATAGAAAAGAAGCAATGTAAGAGATTTCACAGAAGTCTTGCAATGTTTAACACAAAGTTTAACACTTTATGTCTAAGAGGTTGCTGCAGAGTGTATTCTGTGTTCAAGAGTGAGGCTGCCTCTGGGTATAGAGAATGTGCAGATGGAACAGATGCTTAAAGTTGAGGTGATCAGTTATGGTGTCTCAGGCACAAGGGCAGCACATGTGGGGATTGCTTGGGGAAGTGATTTTACTTTTCCCAACTCTTCCAGCATGACAGGCTTTCTTTGCCCCACTCTGTACCTTTCAAACAGACAAAAAGAATTTAAGGTATACATGTGTCTCTAATGCGTTTGCCTTTGTTGCAAAGAGAACAGCGTGAAGAATATACAATGGCAGTGTGGAGATTTCTGCCACAATGACAGTCAAAGTTCCCATTCCACAGAGCTTGCTTTTGCTGAGCAGTACTAGAAAGAATTTCTGGGAAAAGTTTTCATTCAATTAATTGATACTATTTTATTAATTCTACTCTTGTATTGAAGAATATATATAAAACTTGGAAATAATGTAAATAAACAGTACAATTATTGTATATGTTGTATGCAAAATATATATAATTTTATGCTTTCTATATGTACATAAATGCATAAATATTTCCATTTAGCCATCTACCTGTGCACAAAATAGTGAGCTCATTACAAACTTTTTTCTTATTTCTTTGATTTCCATTGGAATTTATTCCTATTTATTCCTGATTCTTTTCATTGTGAGATACCTGTCCATTGAGAATAGGGAGGATTTAAGTAGATGTATGTGAATATTTCTCTGATATAACTGAAGAATTACTGCTAAGTCTGAGCACATCTATGCAGGTCTAAAACAAACAATTTCTTCAGGGGAGTGTTTTTAGTGAACTAATTGCATTTAAGAAATGAGAGGCTTCTCCTGAAAGCATACCTATATCCCCATTTTTGCTCTGTGGAAATACCAAGTAGCCATTAGTTCATGCATTACCCATGTAAAGATATGATGAAATAATGAATACTTCACCAGGAGAGCTCTTGGCAATTATAAAAGTACTCAAGATGTGGAATGCATAAGCCTAGCAAAGCAAAAGTACACATCATTTGGGTATCGGTAAGACCTACCTGCCTTTAAAGAAAACAAAAAACTTGATCACATATCTGCTCAGGAAAATAAAAATAAAACCATAAACCTCAAAGTTTCTGCAAATGATTTGCTACTAACGTCAGTGTTTTTTTTAGAGAATGAGATGTTTTAGATCAAGCAAACATTCTTCTGACATTAGTGATGTAATGGTCTCGTGTTCAGAAAGATTTCCTGTTTACTTTGGGTCTGAACACAGACATCTCAAGAAAGAAGGTGCTAAAATTTTCATCACACATCTGCATATAAAGACAGCCCAAACTTTTCCGAGATCTGTAGTAAATTTTATGTACATTTCTGTTCTTTAGGAAAAAGTGGGTAAGTAACAGTTGAAAATCTCATCAAATCAGAGAGTCTCAATTTGCTGACCAAGCTAATTCCTCAGTTTTAATCCTGTAATGCAGAAAATTATCAGGCAATGTCAGTTTGGCAGCCTTGTGAGATATTTTTGTGCTCTAAACTGGGAGCTTTGTTAGCAAATTAATCTGAAGTCAAGGACTAGGTGTCCCTTAGAGATGAATTGCTGCTCCCCTAAATCTGGGGAGCTCACAGATGGCAATAAGGCTTCTTCATGGTGAAATTGAGGACTTAGTTTTATGCTGTAACTTTTCATGAAGTTTCTGTTTCTGTGAGCGAGCGTTCACAATAGAAGCAACACATCTTGTTCAGAATTTATATTTAAATATATCCATTTTTCCTAAAAGACGGAGATCATCTGGCTGTTGTTTTATTTTCCTAATTATAAAATAACAGGGATTATATTTAAAACTTTCTGCAACTCTTCCTATGTTTTTGAAAATACACATACGTCAATCTCCCTTTAGCTATCCACTCTCTAAAGAATGAACTGGTCTGTCGTAAAACAGACCAGAGTGAAGATCTTGTATGGCCTGAGATCAGGAATAAGTATTTTTGAGTCTTTCATTGCTTCATTTTGCTTTTTAACTCTGTATAGTTATATTTTGAGAAACAATGTCACAGATGTGGAAACTTGCTTCATCTCCATAATATAACTGCTGAGCGGTCTAGAAACGGAAGTTCTGAACTCAGGTCAGCACAGCTTTGCTGCCAAGGCAGGAGGCCTTGTTTGATGCCTAGGTGATAAAAATCTGATGGCAGAAAAATACAGACTGTGGTAAAGTCACCAAGTGGATTTTGGTCTTTTTGATGCTGTAGGAAATGAGATTATTAGTTGGTTTTGTTAGTTGACTTCATTAAATGTGTGTCCTATGAGTATAAAAAGTGTACTTCTAAATGTGTGATTGTGATACCAGCATAAGAAAAACCCAACATCAGCAGATGCTTTGGCATGAAATTATTGTGTGTTTGGAGATTTTGCAAACATTCCCTTAATCTGATGGGTAAGAAATTGCTGCTTGTGGAGCTGTTTGCGGAATTTAGATTGGCACTAGAAACCAAAACTGGATCTAGGACAGCACATTTATTGACAGTGACAAACACACAGGCAAGATAATATACAGCATATTGTAAGAAAAACATAGGATTTTGCTTTTAGAAATATAGAGGAAGGAGCAGCTTGCTGCCAGCTGCATGAGAATGGATTTGGGCTGGTGGGAAGCACTCACCAGAGGGGAATGTCCTGCAAGAGTTGGGCTGGCTCCAGTGGACCAGTGGTCTGGTTAACATGGAGCAGGTTTAATAGTCTTTCATTCATGGCTTTTACCTCACTAACTGTATGCAGAGGGTCCTGGTGCTCTTGGTTCTGTGCTGACAACGTGGAGACACCAAGTAGCATTTGTGTGAAGCCAGATGGGGCTCAGGGGGCTTGGCAGCTCAGCTGGCTCCCAGGTGTAACTTGTCCCTGGATGCAGCGGATCTCCATCCACAAACTCAGGGCTATGCCTGAGCTAAGATGCTGATCCAAGCTGACTCTGTCTGTGGGGTGGGTAATTTGCAATTTGGATAACACACTTCTGAAGTGTTTTAGTGGTAACTTAGAAAACAGGGGAGAGAAATGCAATGCAAGACACATTTTAAAATAGCGCTTATCAGTATTTAAACTTGTAATGGATTTGATGCCACTTAAATTGTTTCTTCCAGGCAAAAACTGCTTCTCCAAAATGCAGATGTTCCTGTTATCATGAACACCTACTTTAGTCAGAAGGTGATACCTAGTGAACATTCAGAACCCAGAGAGAAGACATATGGCCTTACAAAGATGCTTATCAGGAAGAATATCATATCTTTGGCTCAGACCTTCAGAGTTGATGACCTTGATGATCAGTTACAGCAGAAATCTTCAGATCATCAGGTATGGTCCATTTGGTTCACAATGAAGCGCTTGGTAAGAAGTTGGTGAGTAGATGTTTGGAAATCATAAGAAAAACAAAAATTCTAAATTACTGACCTGTTTGGTTTCCCCTTTCATTTAGTCAAGGCTGAATAATACACAGTGTTTACTTTAATAATATTTTCTTAGTGGAGACTTTTGGTCCATCCAAATGCTGAACTGCTGTGAGGTTATTTTGCTGAAATCTCACTACTGTGCTAAATAGTAATTATAACTTGGTTTTTTGTTGATTTTTCTCCTATTCTTTATAGCTGAATAGCTGAAATGTAGCTGTTTTCTTCTAACTCACTCAAGATACTGCTTAAAATAAAAGTTCCTTTTCCTTATTTCTATGTTTTAACTCATTTGCTTATTGATCCTATCCTTTCTTTAAAGCATCAATTGATAACATCATTCCCCATTCCCATGCCCTCAGTTTGTTTTCCTTCCTATTTTGACTTTATTAAAATGACTACTGACTCCACATTTCTGTAACTGTGGTTGTACAATCTGAGGTATTTTAAGAGATTTGTTTTCTTCATTGTGTGCCAGCACTTTCTGAAAGTAAGGCTCTTGTAAAAGCTTTATATTGGCTACGTAAATGATTCTTAATATTTGAGAAGTTTGGCCCTTCAAGTTTGAAGAGCCATGAGTGTCAACATTTGGTGTTTGCCTTATATATAATTTCCATTATAGGCCTGGGAATTAAAAAGTTACATAAATCAAATCCTAATCGCCTTTCTTGTTTCAACTCTAACTTGTAAAAAGCTTCTACTGTGGTATTTGAAAACCAGAACAATTTACTTGTTCCCCTCATGGCTCCTAACAAACAAACCACTTCATTTAAAACTTGGTAGACAAGTTTTATTGCAGCCACTTTGTAGACAAAGGGTAGTGTCGTACCACAATTTTCTTTTAAATATTGCAAATTCTGCTTCTTTATTATGTATAATACTTATGGCACAGTCGGTCATACTCTGAAAACCTTTCTTGGCACACAGCTTTTTATAAAAACAGGTTTCATTGTGAAAACAGAAATTTGGCTCATATTGCAAAGGGACCTATATATATTGACCATGTTCATTCATGCTTGCATGCAATCTTTATTGAGAGAGATTTATTTTAAAATTAAGATAAACTACATTACTCATTTAGACTAAGGCAAACTGTAGGATTAATGAAATTTATTTTGCAAGTTTGGAAGGTTTTATTAATAAAATATGTTTTGAAAGCAATGAAAAAATAGTTTTTGCTTTAAAAGTTTTGTATTTTTCATTAATCATGTAATTCTTTTACAATTAAATATTTTCCATTAAAATATGTACGTCTGAGGACTAGCTTATTAGTCTGTAAAACTAGACACCGGTTCATTTCCGACTTTATTTGAAAGTCCAGAAGCATTCAGGATGAATTTTACCCTTTTTTTAAGATGAGGAAGGAACAGAACATCAAAGAAGTCAAAACTCCATTCAAGGGAAAGAATCATAAGGGCTAATATCAGTTCTGGTTTCCTGTTGGTGTCACCTTCATCTCTCAGGGGTTGAATTATCTCAGTCCAGAGCACCAGTTAAATACAAGAGCACACCATGTGTGCAAGTCTCTTGAGTGTTTATTGAAAATAGACAATAAATAATTGGCCTCTAGTCTGTAAGTTAATTTAGGAGCAGTAAGTATTTCAAAACTGATTTTTACTTGCTACTTGATTTTATTGATGGCATTTTCTTGTCTAGCTCTACATAATTTCAAGGTTCTCTGGAACGTTTCTCTTAATGGGTTTTCCTTCACCAGGTTCCCTATGCTCCACAAACCCATAACAACGGTGATTCAAAAGAGTATCCCTCAGCACTGAGTGCTGTTAATGATTCTCTGCTTGAAATGGTGGAAAGCCAGGGAGCAGTGGGATGGAGAGAAGTGCAGGTACGAGTTGTTATCCAAAGGGTGTACTGTTTGCCTACAAGAGAAGGGTCCAGAAGCCACACTCAAGGAAACAAGCCTCTTTGTGCAGCACCCGTCGTGAATTCAGATCCACCAAACGTTAGGTGAGTAATAAGATGCATGGGAATTTTTGTTTGAGGCTGTGATGTGTGAGCAACTAAAGAGGAGTGAGTTCAGAAATGTTGTACTTGTTGTCTTTTGGGGAAGCAGCACACTCAGCAAGGAAGGCATGGGGCTTTTGATGGGCGTGGTGCAGTTCTTTAATTAGGTATAGTGTGACACAGAAGTAGTCCTGCCCAGAGAAAGGAAGAATCTGTCTTTAGTTTGTGTCATCGACAGATGACAGCAACATTGAAAATGAATTAATGAGAATTTAATTGAGAACATCATATACTGTTCCTTGAGTTTCACAGAATAGTTGTTACATCCCATTTGCCCATTTCAGTGTCTGGTATACTCTGCCAGTAAGTTATGCTCGTGCAATGGTCTTTTGAAACAAGAAAGAAATACATGAGAGACACATAAATGAGAAGCTTTGTTATAATGAGGACTTTACACAGATGGTATTAGAAAAACATAGGTGTATGCTTCCATTGTGAAGTCACTGGAAAAAGATCCTGTTGACTTCTGAAAATCTGGAGGCCACGGCAGTTAAGATTCCTCTGCAGTAAAGTGTTGTGGTGTCTGAACATAACCAGAAGTGCAGAAGCATTACATGCAAACCCCATGGATCATACAGCTTTCAACCAGTTGTTTTAGCTTCTTAATTTTTAGTCTTTGGATCCTAACACTGTTCTGTTTACAGTGGAGGGAATTGAGACTTGGACCTTGTTTTCTTAAATACAAAATATATGGCAAACTGTTTTCCTTTCTGACCAATTTCGAACCATTGAATTCTTTCCTTCTCCTTTTGTAATCCTCAAGGTTTGAGACCAAAGTCTGATTTCAGTCTTTCTCAGCAACTCTGGGTCTCAGATAGCTGTGTCTGGTTTTAATTGCATTTTCTTCCTTTGGTTTTGCACTAACTTTTGGTTCATGCTGGCTTAGAATTTTGAAAGTTAAGATGTATCACATTTTTTTTTTCACTCAGGAAGATCATTAATGTGAGTTATAGTGGGAGAGCTTGTATGAGGGTTCTAAGTTCAGCCTTTCAGGACATAAGTAAACATTTTTTCCTGCAGTTTAGGACTTGAATGGAAATGTGCAATTAGTTTAACAGGTCCTATTGACAGCTCTCAAGATGTAAATTGCAGCAGGCTTTGAAATGTTTCTGCAAAGTTTTGAAGAATTTGAGTTCCTCTAAGCCACCCTGCAGGTGGATAGTGGTGTCCTCAATGGTCTTTCTTCCTGAGCTTTTGAAGTACTAGAATTCTCTCAATTCTTGCTACCTTGTAAGACTCTGGGTAATTTACAGCACTCATTGGTCAATAAAATTCCTACAGAAGGCACTTAGGAAGATTATTCTTTCCTATAATACAACCTTGGTCATCACCCACAGGAAAGTAATTATCAACAGCCTTGTCCCCGACATTTTTAGGAGCTCTTTTACATACAATACAGTTACATTGAACATTATTTTTTAAAAAATAATTGATACATCTCTGGACTCTTTGCTTTATATTTAATTCATTCTTAATATAACATATCTCTTTTTTAAAAAGTAAAAGGAAAAGTACTTCACCAGCCCACATCAATATGGGGTTTTGAGGACAGTACTGCTCCCTGTAGATTTTCTTCCAGAGGGCTGCATTTGATCAAATGTCGGGGCAGCTGACAGACAGACTGGCATGCAAACGGATTTTTTCATTTCCAGCTCTTAACCAAAAGTACACTCGACTTGCAGGCTCACAATTTGAGGTAGTTAACCTGCCTGAGCCCACACCCTTCACAGGAATGGGGTGAAAGAAAACAGAAATCTCAGATTGCACTTCTTATGTCAAATATGAAATAGAAATAAAATTAAAAACGAGAGCTTGTTGCTTCTGCGTACATGCTGTAGCTGGGTGTTCTCATGGGCAGTTGTTAAACTGGTCTCTTACAAGTTCCTCAAATTTCCTAGATGTGTCAGCTCAGAAAACAGCTTATTTGTTGTTGTTCACAGCTATCAGACTGTTTTGGATCCTGAATCAAAAAAAACCAACCCGCTTTCTTGTTTGCAAAGAAGAGAACGAACGCTTCTTTTACAGACTGAGGAATGAAAAACACCTCTTGCTGCTTTATCAGCTGCTATTGCAATGGCTGATAAACATCCACATGAGACTTCTCTACCAAAAATGTCTGTGTCTGTCACCTGATAGTGAGCAAAAGGGTCCAACGCCCTCTGGCAGTCCTTTGAACCACAACCGATGGCTTATTCTTTTGTAACTAAAAAACCCTATTTTTTCCCTTTTAAACTTCTTTCTGTGAAGTAAAACTGCCAGGAAAACAAGATTTGTATTTTATGAGGCAAGACGAGTTAGATTATTCATTGTTTCATAAAAAAAATTTCTAATTAGATATCAAGGTAGATAAATACCTAATTGATTCATATTTTGAACAGGCTGTTCTATGGCATAACTTCTTTTGTAGCACTCCACAATCACCTAGATGCTGCTGTCACAGAGAAGCATAAAACCGACCACAATAAGCTGAAAAGAAGCATTAAACTAAATGTGAAATAGGGGAAGTGATGCATTTGGTTAAAGGCATCCAGTTTCTAGTTAGAGAGTGGCAAATTGTGGGAGAAACCTCTTTTTTGATTGAAAGGAAATGGATTAATTTAATTGATTAAAACTAACACTTGTGAAACATAGAAACCATGGGGCTGCCTATATACATCTAGCATTTATTGTTCATAAATATGTGGAATATGGCCTTTTACTGATACACAAAGGGATACGTTTGAAGGGTTGAAGTTTGCTCAGCTGAGGTATTCAAAGCATTTTCCAAGGATGCTGAGAAATCTTTGCAGAGACTGAGGAGTTCTCCGGCTTCTGTTGTTCGTAAATTGGATCCACATTCCCTGTATTATTGTTGAAATATTTGCCTTTTCCCCCATAACTAACTGCTCTTGCAAATGGACTTTCCATGCTGAAGGAGTTTCTTGGGGGGGGGAAAAAAGAAGAAAATATGACTCGCTGTGACTGTCTGCCCATTTCCAGCATTCCTGGCATACTTTTTGCTGCCTTTTCCCCTCTGATGGCAGAGAGATACTTTTGTTAATGACACAACACATGTTTGTCTAAACCAAATTGTTTTGATTCTTTTTTGAAAATGTCCTGGCTTACAAGTACGAGGCTCCCAAAGAGACTCCTGTCAACCTGAGGAGCTCCCTGGCGCAGAGGTGTCTGACTCACTGCGTCGGCCTTGTACTTTGTGTTCCTGGGATAAAGCAGTGTATAATTTGGATTTTGCTCCTGCCAGTATCTGTTTGTTTTGAGCAGGCCACGTGAGATTAGTAAAAAATAGAGCTGGTCAGTTTTGTGCCTTAAAGGACAGGGCTGGTTGTGTGGTTGTCAGTGTAACTAAAATAGATGCATTTTTAGGAGTATTAGGCAGTTAAACTGGTCAGAGCACTTGCAGGATTTGCGTGAGGAGGCTGGACAGAAAAGGGTGTTGTCATGTAGGAAGAACTAACCACTGCTGATTGAAAACAATGTTAGCTATAGCTGTGAATCCACACTTTAAAATCTGTGAGTGACTAGACAAAATTTCCATTCACTTCTCTTGGCATTTTGACTTATTTCCTACCTGAACAAAGCCTGCCATAGCTTTCTATTCCAAGAGCAAAAGAAAGACTATACATTTGCTTTAAAAATTAGTGTGATCTGCATCTCTTGCACTAGTCATCCGTAGTTCTTTCAGTTTTGCTCTTTGTTTTGTTTTCCATTTGCCAGCTCATAGAGCAGTGGAAAGGTCTGCCACCATGCAAGCAGAACCCTTGGGGAGCAAAATATTTAGAAGAGCTGAGGGTTTGTTTGAGTGGCTGGAAGAAATAGAAGTGAGGAAAATCCCATTTCTCTTTCTGAGCAGGCCCAAAGAAACAAGATAGTTGCTGTAATTCATTGTGGTCTAGCAAGTTGTTGCAAGTTTCTGTGTAGTCTTTTCATATGTAATGCTTTGTAAAACAGTTTTATGGGCAAGTGATAATCCTCTAGAACTAATTAATTTCTTAGTTGGATTTCCTTTTTCCCCCTCTTTTTCTTCATCCAGTGATTTTTGCTGTTTATCTTAATACAGATGTAGTCAATGGGTTAACCTGACTGGCAACATGCACAGCTAAAAGTGGAGTGTCCAATGCTGCAACTAGCATTCCAAGGAGATGTATTAATACATTGAAAAGTCGTCCCTCTGGTATGGAAAACCTACCTTAAGTTTTATAAAGCGTATTGAAATCAACAACAACAACATAAAATACTCTGGAGGTATTCTTATTTGAAAAGAACCCAGATTGGAAAGGATTGTCATGAAAGATCCATGTTCACAGATGCTAACATCTGTCAGAATGTTTTTTGTGGCTGACTTAAATCTGTTTACAGCATTCCATTTGTTTTTTGTGTTTTTTTTCAACAAAACATTTTAAATGGAATGGTCATAAATGCAAGTTTTAAAAAATTACATTATTTTTCTGGGATGTGATTTTTCAAGTGGAAAATAAACAGGAAATAAGTAACTGAAATGCAGTAGAAAGTGCTCCATAAACTAAAAAGTTTCCCTATTTTTCCCCTTTTCAAATCCTTCTCGAAGATACCATGCTCCTAATATTCTTGCAAAGTAGTCTAATTGCTACTTGACAGACTTATAATAGTTCTCCTAATAGCTGTGGTTCAAGCTCTAGTGACTGGTTTCTGCTTTGAAGTCTCTCTCTCTTTCATTTTTTTGTCCTTTTTTTATTATTTATTATAGAGTAAAGACTCTCTGACACTTGAATTTTTCCCTTTTGCCTCCATCCTGTTCTATTTGTAATTCTCAGACTGGAGCCACCAAAACAGACAGTAGGGACAGAAGACTATTGGAAGACCACCTTTAGTATCACCCTGTCCAACTAATACTTTAAACTGTCTTGTATAGTTAAAATCTGTAGCTTCCCCAGGCTGTTGTGTGGATAGCCCTGAAAGTCTGTTTTCCCTGCTGATGCTGCAGACAACTAGATGGAACTTGGGCTACTTCCAGTGCCACCGTAGTACAACAATTTGTTAATTTGACATTGCTGTTTATTTTTCAGTGCTAAATATTTACATAATCTTATTCTGTCCAAGGGCAAGGTGAAAGCACTGTTATCTGATATACTCCATACAAATAAAAAAATAAAAGGACCTCTCAATGTACATCAGCATTTTTTGTCCCTGTGCTGGGAATAGGCAATTAAACCATTTGTTTTTGTTTTGTTCTGAAATATGTCAGGGCAGCGATAAAAAATGCTGGTACAGAAAAGAGGCTCAAGAAGATGATAGCTAGCACAGACCACAAGTGTGACAGGAATTCAGTCTCCTTGGAAAGCAAATGGACAGGAATAGAAACCAGCTATTAGATGGCCAATACTGTGTGTGCAGGCTCCTATATGCTTCTAGCAAAAGGGAGACATTTATTGCTTTATTTCCTCCATACTCAAGTTCTTAGACTGGTCAGTAAGGCACCCATGTGCTCACACCCCAATCCTTTTTTTTTGGTCAAGGCCTACCCTTTGACACCTCCCACCTCTGATGATCACATGCAGGGCTTTAGGAAGCTGGGGAAGCTTTGTTGCACCTGAATCCCTCATTTCCCACTGCCCTTTGCTTCATGGCTCTATGCAACCAATTGGTTGTTTTTGAGGGGCTGTGTAAATGGAGAAAATGGGAAGAGTAATGTGGTCCCTGTACATTAACCTACAGTAGAGACCAGTCTAGGGAGAAAAAAAAGCAAACAATTTGAAAACATAATTTGCCAGTCCTAAAGCCACAATCAAAGTAGGTGCTGTTGTACCTTGGGTGGTTTCAAACAGGAATAGTAATTTTCCAGCACCTGTTATTTGTCAAGAATTATTCTAAGATGGCCCATGTAAAAGGTATGGAATCTTACTCTTGGCTTTGACCTTCACCCTGAATTTTTGTATCTCTGAAAGTTACGTGGTTGATGGACCTGAGAGCAGAAATCTTCCATGTGTGTTTTACACCTCTACATTTCACTGACTGTACAACTTCTTGCAGGAAGTGTTCAAGTTGTGCTGAAACCTTTGTAAAAGTCAGATTGTGTCTCTGGAATTTGTTTTCCTTCTACCATCGTACCCAAAGGCAAGAACCCTGAGCAGTGATAAATGTTATAAATACCTGGATGGAGGTGAGCTAGCAGTTGGGAGAGAAATTTAACCACCTGAATATTGCATGGAATTTCTTTGCCACTTGGGCAGGTAAACAGTCTTTGTATGCACAGGCTTGAGTATCTGCAGAGGTAGTGCACATGCAGAAAAACATCAGCACAGATTTTATGTAATAGCAGTTTTCCAAAATGGGAGATTCTTAGAAATAACTTTCTATCATCAGCTTTGTAAAAGCTTCTGTTGCATATAACAGATACTCTTTTGCAGAAAAAAAGAGGCCTTGAGTCTCAAGGAATCAGGAATACACAGTTCTGTGCAGATTATGAGTATGCTCTATTAATTAAGACAGACTTTGAAAGGGACAATATTGCTGAAACATAGGCCTGGACATTAATTTTAAGCTCTTCCTCACTTTCTTTTATACAATGCAAAAGATCAAGATACAGCAAACAATGCAAATAAAACAAAGCTCCTCAGAGAAGACAAGTAGTAAGCAATGTTTTAAAATTGGTATGTAAGTTATAAATGTAACAAGGTTGTCTTATGTTCACATGCCAGTCCTTACTCATGGCTGCTGGGTTTGTTCCATTTCTGACAGCCAAAGGCAGTCAGCAGCATCACACTGAGCAGGGGTCTGCAGTGCTGAAATCCTCAAACTCATTTCAGTTAAGGCTTCAACTGCCTCTGATTAAAGGGCATTTCACAGGGTTTGGGAGGGGAACATGCTCCTCCAATGGGACAAGTGATGAGCAAAGGCCTTGGATGAACTTACTGTGTATTACAGTTCACAGTGTAAGGGTTTGAGTGGGTTGGCAGTTAAGAGAGATTTAGTTATTTTTTAATTTTAGTCCTACAGTGAGAAAAAAAAAAGGATTATTTAACTGATACATACTGCCTGATATATGTTAAAAATAGTTTTGTAACACACTGAATTTAGATACTTGATTGGAGGTGTGTGTGTGACTGCAGTGTGGACTCCTCTGGACAACATGCTTTACATGTGCCTGAGCTAGGAGTGAACACAAAGTGTACTCCAGAGGTGTTTCACATTTGGCAGGCTGAGGGAGAGAGTTGGGGCTGTTCAGCCTGGAGAAGAGAAAGCTCCAGGGAAGAACTTAGAGCAACCTTCCAGGACATAAAGAGACCTTGCAGGAAGGCTGAAGAGGGACCTTTTACAAGGGCATGTAGTGATAGGGCAAGGGAGAATGACCTTAAAGTGAAAGAGCATTTAGATTAGATATTAGGAAAAAAAATCTTTACTGTAAGTTGCTGAGACACTGGGACAGATTGCCCAGAAAAATTGTGCATGACCCCTCCCTGGAAGTGTTCAGATCCAGGTTGGATGGAGCTGTGAATAACCTGATCAGCTGGAGGCTGTGGATGTCCTCTCTGAGGCAGCAGCTTTCCCCACTATTGAATTCAAATATGATCTAGTCATGACAACTACAGATGTTCTTGTCTTTGTCCTGTAACAATGGGATTATGCATTTTCCACTGCCTCTGAACAAATGCCAGAATTTGTAAATTCTGTTTGACATGAGGAAAAATGTACAAGGAAATTAATTTGATTGGAACAAGTTATGCCACATCTTCGATATGGAGCTATAAATTAACTGGCTGTATTAACGTAATGTAAGTGGGAAGTGGAAGACAATGTTAGCAAAGACACTTGGTGCCTAATTTTTCCAAAAATGTTTTTAATTTCTTTATTTCTATTTAATTTAATGGTAAGTGGGTATTTCCAAGGGAGCTGAAAACTGCCAAAGCTTTCTTGCTGCAGCTTGGGCTGTTTAGTCATGATTAAAAGTATCTGGGTTAGGAGCTCATCTATACCTTGGTGCTTCTGTGTATCTGAGTCACCTTTTTTATTTGGACTGCCAGGGTTTGAGGGAGAATCATAGCAATAACATCCTGAGAAATAAAGGTATTTGAAGTGGATGCATGAACAGTTAGGAAAGTCAGTGTCTCTCAGGCTGTTTATGTTTCAACAGTTCAGGTGGGAAGGGACTCTACTAAGGTTGTGGATTTTTAAGAAATCATTTGGAAATCAGCTTGGATGTACAAGAAGGGGGAGAATTCAAAGCAAAAAGAGGTGTCACATCTGGTTTAGAGGTTGCAACTTCAGCAAATCAACGAATTGCAATCGGATAATTTCTTTTTAAATGCTTTCAAGGGTTGCACCTCATAGGATAACATCTGTGTGCTAGATTTAGGAAACTCCTGACTAGACAAATGGGTTGCATTCTGTGATTTGTTTGATCCCTGCTGAATACAGAGAAGTTGTGTTTGGGAGTGATCTGCCTGGTTGCAGTTGCTATTTGTGTAGTGCAAATCAGAAGAAATTAAAAAGTCATGCATTGAACAAAATCAGAAAGAAGAATTATGATATTTGGAAATAAGATGCTTTTTTTTTAAAGATAAATGTACTTTTGGGTATTACTAAACTTTTTCGATGAAGAAATTAATCAAAAATTTGATAAATTTCCTGATTAACTTTGTGTATAAATGGATTTCCATTATAAAAATGAAAAATGAAAGCTAAGTATGATTCTTGCTTATTGATTCAGGCTTATAGTTAGCCTAGCATACTGGATAGCAAGCTAAGGTGCCTGGCCTCCCTGCAAACACCTGAAGGGTTTGTCTGTCTGAGGTTACCTGCTGAAATCTATAGATTTTGTGTGTGCACAGTGTGGATTGAGAAAAATTGCTGATGGTTGTAGCACTTCAGTATCCTGATGTTTTGGTCTCAATTTGCGACCCTTAGTTCCATGGAGTAGAAATATACGCTTTTTTTTCCTTTTCTCTATATGTCCTGGATACATCTGTCTCTTTCCTCTTATTTTTTCCCTGCAATTTGGTTTTGTATTTGGCACAGTAAAAATGTAAGTACTGTGGTAAGTTCTGAGAGTGCACAGAACTCCGAGGTGTGAAGTGTTGTTCCTCAGCTCCCTGTATGTCACTGCCCGCGTTATTTATGATAAGTGAATCTGTGACAGCACGGCCAAGTGACATTACAACAAAACACAGGGGTACGAGGTAAAGTCGAGCTGTGCTCAGCATCAGTGCAGGCTGACACTCTCCTCTCCGTGGGTCAGTCCCGTGGTGAACAGATATTTCCTGCCTTTATCCAAGCGTGGATAAAGCCCTGGAAGCGCAGGGCTCGGGGTCGCGGGAGGGCACACTGGTGTGTCTCTCCCCCTGCCTCCCCCAGCGCGTCCCTGCACACGCTGTTCAGTAAACAAACGCGGGGGAACCAGAGCGAGCTGGTTCAGAGCAGCCCGTTCATTCACACAGACCTCTTGGAAAGCCCTGCCTTTGCGCAGCCCTGACGTACGGGCTGAGGATAGCGGAGAAGTTAGTATTTATGTTTTCATTAATGCTTTTTATAGCTGCGAGCCAGCTGTAGCTAGTTAGCATTAGCCTAGGACATCCTTTAGCCTGCAGACCTCTTACGCAGGATAAAGGGCTTCTGATGGAAACAGAGTTGTTACTCATGGTACTCCCGGCTGCGTGTTTACATGAAGGCTGGTTGTGCTGACATAGGATAGATATATATACAGAAAGATATAGATATAGATATTAGAACAACATGCACCTTTCTAATGAGCAAGTCTGCCAGGATTCAAGGGGATTTTGTGTAAAAACTTTTAGTGTAGCAAATGCTGTGATTTTCATTTTTAAATGGTGTATTGCTTGTTTAAGAACTGTTCTGTTTAAATAATGCTCTGCAGCTATGCAGATGCTAACATTATTTTGTGTTTAGCTTTTAGGATATATTGTGAATAAGCAGTATTCCTGCGAGTCTTGAACACACCAGCTTGGACTGTTATAGTTTTTGCTATGAATGATGTAAGTGGCTGGCAATATCACAGGGTGAATTGGACCTAAGGCTTTGGTCTACAGAAATTGATGGCTCAGCTATCCTTCTCTGGTTTCTCCCAGTTTTTACTTTTGCAAATTTTCCCCCCTCTTCTTCTGGAAGCTAGATAGTCAGGAGGGTATTTAAAAATAAATAACAAAAGCAACTATGAAACAGAGAATGAGGAAGGCACGAGAAGTTTTGTTTTTCAAGCTCCAGCATGACAAGCACCATGGTCTCCGGTATTTGCATCAATAAGACAATTTCCTTTCCTGGTCAGTCAGTGTTCCCCATACAATTCTGACACTTCCATTCATCCAGGCAACCACAGACATACCTAAAGAAAAGTAGAAAACCTTGTCTATACTCTGCTTTGCATTTTTGTAGATGTGGAATGAACTTCGTGCTTTCTCACAGATAATTTAGTCCTTCTAATAGTTAAAGCTTTGCAATGGAAAGTTTCAGCACTGACTTCCCTCTCAAGTAGTTTTCTTCTTCTGAAAGTAGATTGTACTGAAGGCTGTCATGTCTGTTCCTCTTCTTCCCATGTCTTTTGCCACTATTTGCAGTGTGTTTTACAGAGAGAAAAGATTCCTTTGCGTTGTAAAACGATCTTAGCATGCATTTCCACTCCTCTTGTCTTTGTCACAGTCTCACCAGTTGTCAGTGACCAGCTCTTTTCAATCAAGGGGAATTCAAAAAGTTCATTGTAAAAAAGCTTTGTTTGCCTCTTTAAGCCTGACCTCATGAAAGCATTGATTACATCATGTCAGAAATATACCTTTGTGGTTCACAAAAAGAAGCTTTATAGTACCATTCTTTTTCATCTGCAGAACAGAATCTGTGTGTGAAACTGCTAAGTAGCCCCACATGCCAGTGTCAACTCACATGGTTGAACTGTAGTCTTACCAAGACAAAAACTGGGTTATCTCCCAAAATTGAATCACTTCTAATCTTCTGTTCAGATAAATTTCCTCCACCCATCCATTTAGGTACACCACCCTTAATGATCCACTTGAGAAGAATGTGACAGGCTCTTGAAAGCCCTGTGAGGCTGTGGAAGGCAGCTCATGAATTATGCGTGTTCAGTGCCTACAGCCTTAACCTCAAAATACAGGTGGGAAAACTTATGTTGGCAGTATCTAGACTTCCCTACAGATCGTGTCTGTGATTTGGTTCTCTTTTGCCTTTACAAATGTGGTCAAGGCTCAGTTCATTCTAATTTCAAAGTCAGCTAGTCTTTTGAGCACCAGAAGAATAATTTCTTACTTGGCAAATTCAAGCTTTGATGTCCTCACATTCCTTCTTGTAATGCAAACCAGCAAAATTGTGCTGGAATGTTTTGCACCATTTGTTAAATATGCTGGAAACTTGCTCAGTGTGATCTGATAGAAAATATTTTTGTTCATTTTTACTATTCTACTAAATGCTTCCTAAGCATTAGTTTCTTTTCTGCAGAAGGAAATGGCCTACTCAGTGTCATCACATGCTGGCTCTTGGGCTTGTTTTGGACTTAGTGTTCAGCCGTTTAGGGTCCTTGCTCATTTGTTCCTCATTCTCTTGTGACTGAAACGAAAACCTCGCACAAGAACTTAGTTGGAGGAATGTGGATAATTGGGAAAAGCAGTTTTACCCAACCAAGTTTTCCCACAAAGATGGCTGGAACAACCAGCACCGTGCTGCTAGCTTTGGGTGTTGTGGTCACAGATGATTGTACCAGATACTGTATAGACTGTGCAGCCTAAAAAGCAACGTCTTTCTCCTCCAAACATTTGGCAAAGGTGTTTCGAGTGCTTTCTCATAATTCAAACTTCTGTATCATCTAACTGAACCCAGCTGAATTTAACATAGCTAGATCCTGATTGCCCAGTCCTTTCCATGAGTCAGTTGCAAATTGTCTTCAATTTTTGGTTTTAATATATGGCTAGTTTTTCCAATGAGCAAAGAACATGTGTTTGAGGGCAAGGAGGCATTTTTAACCATGACAAGGCACCTGCTTACAGCATGTCTTTTCCCATTCCTCAAATGCTGTGATAGTTTAGGATAGTACATAATTAAGTCCTGTAACAAAGTGAAGTAATTTTTGCTAAATCTGGCAGATTTTTCACTTATTTTTGGATGGATTTTTCTGATTGCTTGAGGACGATCTTTTTCTTGTGTGTTCTGTCCATAGGATCCTAATGAGGCACATGATATGTGGGAGGCATGGATAAGAGAGAGATAAAGCTGTAATTTATGTCATCAGGGAGTACTGGGTTGACAACCACTAATTTTATCTAATCTATTCACCATATACCTTACTCCTTATGCTGAGTAATTGCCAGAAACTCCCTTCTTTGGCCCCTTTGCAAAACATTTAATGCATATTTTCTCTCTTGGTGTGTGTCTGTATTATGTTAGTGTATTTAATATCTGAGAAATAATTGTTTTGCCTGCTTGAAAAAAAGCAATTTTCTCAGGCTTTAGAGGTACAAATGGAATGGATGCTGAAGAAGAGGGAGCTTTAAGGAGGTATTGGAATTGGAGACCTTGTTGGTGTGCTTTGGAAATCCATCCATACACAGTACAACTCATGAAAGTATAGATAAGATGACAGAAAAAATGAATAGTGATTTCTGTAGATTATCTGCATGGCTTATTGTTCTTCACACACACACAAATACACACGCACACATATTTGTTCCATCCATCTGCTGAAGTTTGCTAAAAGCATGTGAGCAGTCTAAGCAAACTGCTGTATGTCTCATGTGCCCAGTGTGATGGGGCATGAACCTGGTTAAGGTTTCTAGACATTCTGCAGTAGTTGGTATATGCACATTATGGAAAAAGAGTGAAGAAAAAAAAATTATTCATATGGTCTATTTACCAGTAACCAGATTTTTCATTTCTGTTTTTATTTGGAAGTGCTGAGTTAAGATTTCAGATTAGTCTGAGTTGATGGTCTCTGCCAAGATTAAAGTTACAGTGTCTATAAACAAAATTGTCACTTTATGGTTGAACATGGAAAACTGTTGAATAGAAACGTTTTACATACCAGTGACGGACAATGTCTGAAGTACTCCCTTTGCCCCCCACCCCCAGTTATCAGTGACCTCTAACTACCAGTTTCCATCACCAGTTAAGTCCCATTTTCTCAATCACTCACATTTAAAATCTAAAAACTTAGGCATTTTGTTCTCAGCAGTACTTCTAGTATGAGTCTCTTCTTGCAATTAGTCAGATTCATAGGTTTTCTTCATCCTATTGTGAACAAAATGTTGGCTGACCAGTCTTTTCCAAGTGAGGAAGGAGGAAGGAAGGCAAGTTTGGAGGAGCATTTCCATACTGGGCACTTCAGGTCAAGCATGAATGTACAGAAAGGTGTTGAAATCTTCAGAGAAGCTGTAGGCAGTAAGTGAGAGTGATGGTCTTGTTGGGCAGCTTCCCATGGGAGTTGGCAGGATGGTGATTTGTGAAAGATGTGTAGGGTTAATTCTTTTAATGAGCAAGTGCTGAACTACTCTTCCAGTCACTGGCTCTCCTGGATTGTGTCTGCTAAAATATCCAGTAGGGAAGTGGTAAAATTAAAAAGAAATCCAAAGCAAGCCCTTTTTATTATGAAATTATGACAATTTTCATTTTCAACATAATTAGTTCTGGAAATTCAGAACCTTCAACCCATGCCCGCCACTCCCTTCCTCCGCTGCCCCAGCAATGCAGGAAAATGCAGATAATCACAGTTTCCCTCTTTGCTGAGGCTTACCTGTATGCAGAATTCTGGAGGAGATCAATGCCAAATACGTGGGGTGCACATTTAAACTCTGGTAATTTCCCACAGTAAAACTATTTTGTTATGCTCATCTGAAGGAATTTTAGTTTACCTGGGGATTAGTAACAGAAACTTGTTCAGTGATATCTTGTCCAGTATTTTTCCCACCAAATGATTTCTTGAACTACCTTTCATCTTCTGCTCTTGCTCTAGGGACTAAGAGTTCTCTATTCATCTTCTTAGCAGCAGCACTCAGTGGGTGTCACACACTTCCTGACAAACCCCTCTGCTTCTGAGAGATGGGAGAGCGGGAAGACCACCAGAGTGTGCTCGTGGAGAAGACAGGAGTGCCAGTGCTCTAGTGGAGTGGAGCCGAGGGGATGTTTGGGTGGGGCCCAGGGTGGCCACGGGGAAATGTGACCCCATGGGAGACTGCTGTGCTGGCAGGGCTGAGCATAAGTGCAGGCATAGAGCAAGAGCCCAGAAAACATGTGGCTCCTGCTGTTGCTGAACCCCATGCTGCCAAGTCTCCATGGAGGCCTCTAGTGTGGGTTCAGTAGCTGCTGGCAGCCAGGGGCTCTCTGTGCGTTGCTCATTTGTCCTTTGGCTCGAGCTTGCAAAGCACAGCTCCCTCAACAGCTTATCACATGCTCTGCCCCTCTCCCTGAAGCTCTCCAGTAGCACATGCCCTTTCTCCTTTCCCCTACTTTGTGCACTGCTTAGTGTGTGACCTGCTAATTCAGAACACCCTGCAGTTTGCTTGGCTTCTTATAGCATGTAAATGCACTCCGTTCCCAAAGAACTAAAAATCTCTTCTTTTTAAGACCTGACAATTAAGGTGATTACAAAATAGCTTGAGGGAGAACGAATTCAAGTTACATCACTGGGACCATGCAATGTCTCAGCACAGACTAGTTCAGCTCACAGTGAAGTGTGTTTGAAAGCATGTGTAGTGTTTGTGAGCTGGAAGCAACTCCTGCCTGTAGGTAGCCTGATATTTTCCACTATGAAAAATTCTTGTGACCTTTTATTTGCAAAGCTGTTTCAACTCCATTGTTTGCTGTAGACATTTGATGTTCAGAGGGGAATGCCCTCGAGGTGGGAAAATGACTTGTTTTTTTTGGCAGTGGCTACAGCTGGCTCTACCCTGGAAACAGTTGGGGTTGGAAAGGGAGGAGGGGGAGACAGATAAACTTTCCTCCTCCAGCCTGAGAGGTTCATGCCACCCCAAGCAGGAAATATTTCATGATGCAGGACAGAGAGCTGAAGTAAAGCTGTTCCCAAGCCATCCTCCCAAGCAGGGCATAGACCACACTGTTCCAGTTCCCCCTGGGAGGGCATCACATGATAATTTCCATATGTGTGAAGCAACAGGTGGGTGGCACTTACCTATAGCCTGACCCGGGGCTGACAGAATTCCTCTTTCTTACCCAGCAGTGGGACTCAAAGTCCCCTGATTCAAACAGGACCGGTCTGCTCAAGCTGTGGGCCTGCTAATGCAAACAGACATTCTTTAACCGGATGTTGAGAGGCACAGGTGCAAAACACTCCAAAGAGATGTAATACTGGCTTTCTGCAGAATATATATGTGTACTGAAAACTGAATGTGTCATCTGTTGATTTCAGAGTACTTGACCTTATCACCTTCAGATTCTAAACAGGAAGGTTTAGTAAGTTTTATCTATATCTGTTAGTGAATTATAAAAAAAAAAATCCACAAGAACACAACTTAGGATGTGTGTGGGCTTATATATATATGTTTATATGAATGAATGATACATACAAACTCTGTGTTTATTCTTTCTAGGCCCATGTTTTTTTGCTAGAGTAGCACAGCCTGTTGCACTTTTGATTTTTGGATCAGACTGTCCTTTCCATTTTCTGGGTTTTTTTTATCAGCTATGAATTTCTGTTTTCACAGCACAAACTTGAGAACTCAATACTAGTTTGTAGCCATTATGTATTTATTAATGGGCTTTAAAGTCTTACCTTTCTCTGTCTCTCTCCCCTGCTCAGTGTTGTACACTAGAAAGAGATGAATATTGCTAAACAGTTGCTATTTGTTTGCAGAATTGATGTGGCATGTAAAGCAAATAATTACACATACAAATAGTACTGGTACTCGCAGCTATTTCTCCTGCATACGCACATAAGGGATTTACACACTTGTAAGGTCATATTTTGCTTACATAAACGATCTTATCTTCTTGCACCCTGTGCTGTGTGGTATTCCAAACATTGTGGGGAACATGAAAAATGTCAATAGTATAAACAAATCGTTTTGGTGTATGGCATACAGTGTAGACCAGTCGCAGAGCTTGTGGAACAGGGCAGTACAGTTATTAGAATTTTGTTCAGGAATTTGTATTTCTTTTGATTGTTTCACAGTTAAAGTAGTTTGTTCATTCAGGGTGAATAAAAGTTTTCTCTGAACAATTAAAGTGAGCTGGGCTGAGGAGGTGCTTCTTGGAAAGAAGCTGAGAAATTAAAAAGAACTCCAAAAAGTAACATTGGAGGAGGGAAGAGAGTCAAGGAATGTTGGGCAATGTGAGACCACTTTTTAAGGAGTTCTGCTAGAGCTGCTACACTGCAGAAGTCACTGACACTCACCCCAAGGTGAGACCAGAGGGTGGGCTTGGGACCAGCATGTCCTCTTCACCCTGTGGGGAAAATGTAGAGAGAACACTCTAGTTCTTGGAACTCATACAGGAAAATAAATCCCAGAATGTGTTAATCTGGGGAGAGTGGGAAAGGAAGGATAGGAAGGAGATGTGGGAAAAGAAGAGGAGGAGATGAACATTCATCTTATTTATTGTGGTTGTGAAGGTGTGCCTAGGATTGGTTGATGGGAATTAGATTAGGTAGTAATTGAGTAACAATTAATTAATCAGATAATCATTAATTCTGACCAGATAATGAGGGAGGGTAGGAGAAACTGTGTTTAAACAAAGGTGGTTTTAGTTGAGTGTAACTGTCTATTACTTAAGGGGGCTGGAGGAAGGGGGCAACTGGACATTGCCATCTTTGTAAAGAAATCCTTCAAACACCAATTTAGCCATTTTTTCATGGTGGACTGATCCAAGATTTGGCCTTGCTTCCTTTCTGTCCTGTCATCTACTCTCTTAGAGGTTGTATGCGCCTTCATTGCTCCACAAGTCTGTGGGTTGGTTGCTGAGATTTTCCCATTTTAAAAACACTTCTCTCCATATTACTCTCTTAAGTTGATAAAAACCACAGGCTTACAAAAAGTAATTCATAATAAGTAACTGAACCCTCTCTTGAATAAAAGAACATTTTAAGCTTATCTAGGTATATTACAAGTGAAGGGGAGAAGTGAACCCCAAGTGAAGATACTTTTGTTAAAAAAAACCCAAGAAACAAACTCTGTTACCTGTAGGAGTTTTTAAGTCTTGATTGTATTATCAGGGTCTTTTTACTTTCTTCATATTTTTGCTTCTTGTAATTCTGCTGAAAAATCTTAATGTTACTGATAGAGTGACAAAATACAGGAATTGAGGTAATTGCATTAAGGAAATACTGAAAAAAATCCTGCTAATTCAGATTCTCCTGCTTTAAAGACTTACAGATAGCTTCTTACTTTAAGTTAGCATAATGTAATAATGTTAAGCATTTCTGATGGTATTTAAAACTGTCTGGTGAATGTTTTAAACAGGCTGAGAAAAATTTGGCATTAGCTTATTGACATATTCTTAAGTTGCCTTTATAAAAGAGAGGTTTGGTAAGAAACTGAGGAAAGATACTGCCATTTGAATACTTCAAGCAATGATTCATTTAATGCTTTAAATAAATATGGGATTTTTAACCAGTGTATGTTTATTTAGGTCCAGATTATTATTTATGAGTTGCTTGACATTCCAAAAACCAGGGAACAAAAGACTCCTTATACATAATTTTAAAAGGTGTGGCAATCAGGTAGGATTATCTCTTTTACCATGTCATAATATCTTGATGATTTGTTGGGGCATTTTACCCTTTTATTGTTTTCTAGAAGAAATATAGTAAGCACATGCAAATAATCTTTTAATTTTAAAAAAATTACTTCATTTGACTATATTTTAGATCTATTAGGCAGCAGTTAACATAGTCCTGAAATTTTCAATGAACTGAAGTGGAACGAAACATTTTATCCCTCATGAGTAAGAAGCTGCAATTACTACACCAACTTATTTTAACAAATATGATTAATGTTTGAAATCACATCACTAATAATACCAGATGATAAATACTCGCAGTTTCACTGACAGGCAGCAAGTTAACTAGTTAACAGTCAAAGAGGTATAATACTGGAGGCTTTTCAAGAAGGATCAGTTATTTAGCACAGCACAGTTACCAGGAAGAAGTAGCTTATTCTCCTCCTGTCAGTCCTGTTTTTCAATTGTTTTGTTCTCTCCTGAAAGGCCAAGCTCTATGACATCTTTATGCATAACTGTGGTGACACACAGTGCTGTGAAACTAATTGTACTAAATATCTGTTACCTGTTCCTTTGGGAGGTTAAATCTTTGGCATATTGTTCCACTGGACATCTGATAAGCAAAATTTGCTTTATTGTTACTGACTTTTCCTTTTCTGGTATGGCACCATTAAGGTGGTACCACAATGAGAAGTCTTCTAGATGTTTGTATGACATTTCAGGAAAACATACACCCCAGGTTTTGTTATACTGATGGTGTCCCAGATTATTTTTGAGCTACATTAGGGAGTTTATAGGAAATTGCATCAAATACTGGAAGCACTAATAAAACCTTGGCCTTGCCACAACCATGATAAAATTTTGAAAATCAACCTCATCTTTGCATGCTGACTGAAAGGAGCTACCAGGTTGCTCTCAAACATTTGCCCATTTAGTGCAAACTCTTTGGACTTTGGTCTTGACAATTAGTGAGGGATCAGGAGAGGAACACCTTTCCTAAGAGCCACGCATCATTTTACAGATACAAGGAAGAGGAGGCAATCTTACGTATTTACAGTAGCTAAAAATCACATTTTATAAGTTTATAATGCACCAGGGGTGGTGTGTGTGCCATTGAATTTTCTCTAGAGAAAGTTTGTATCTTACTTGGTCAGAGGAGGAAGAGAGCTTTGATATCCCTCATCTGTGTACAGTCAGGCCAGCATGTTCCTGCTTGTAGAGTTAGAGTAAGGTTCAGCTCCCTGTACACACTGATCAAAACACATCTGATGCACGTTCCTAGGTGCTTCTGTGGATTTCTCAGACTGAGATAATTGAGTTGTAGTGCCGAGGGCTAAAGCCAGCAGAAATGGCAGTGTCCACTCAAGCCTCATACCCCTCCACAGGATGTCTCCTTTTACTGGGGTGAATAAACTGTGTTTTATATTTGTTTAAAATTCTGAAATCTTCTGCAAGCAGAACATGTTTCATATTTAGAAAGAAAATATTCAGACGTCTTCATCATTCCAAGAGTTCTTTGGAGTAAGAACATTTAAAATTTTGTCTCATAAACTGAATTGCAATAAACAGCTCTCAAAGGCTACTGGAGTTCAGTGAGAGGTTTGGGAAGTGATCAGTAGTTATATGTTACATCAGGTGGTGTAGTGAGTACCATTATCTTGCAAGTATTTTCACTTCAGTAATGCCAAATCTAGGTGCAAGTGTACATAAATTACTGTTACCTCCATATGATGGTGTGGATTATTTGGATTACCATTTCACATATGGATAGTACTATTCCAATCTGAAAATGAATGTAGTAGGAGCTTATGAATGGTAAATGGTAGAGGGAAGATTGGTCTCTCAATAGTAAAAGCTCCAAGTGCCTGTCAGAAAAGAAAACTCATACCTCATTTGCTTTGCTGAATTTTGATAAAGACCACCTTTAGCATTCTGTGCAGGAGTTGTTTTTATTTTTATTTTGCCTGCTACCTTTGTGAAAGGAAATATTTAATAATTTTTTCCCATAAATGTTTACTCGTAGCTCTCCCAAATTAAGAATGTCTCACTCTACAGGAATGTGAACTAAAAACCAAATAAAGCTTGTAGGCTCCACAACATAGTCATTCGTGCCAATGCTCTGGCCTGTGCTTAATGATGACCCAGAGTCTGACAGTTTATATCCATTTAGTTATTTAAAAACAGCAAACATGATTTCTTTTCTTTTTTTATCCCCTCGTTTTGTATCAGCAAGAAATTTTGCATGGTTTGTCACTATCTCCTTAAATAGGGACTATTTTGGTTATTATGAAAAAAAAAATCGTTTTAATTCCTGCGAATACAAAGTGATAAACCAAAGGAAAAAATGTTCATAACAGTCTAATTTACCAGCTGATCTGCCTCAGTCCAAGAAAGTAAATACTCAAGTGAATATATTCATTTGAACATAATTTTTCACTTCAGTGTACTTCAAGAGTTGCAGATGTCACTGAAGGATCTTGAAACCATTTTTAAAATAAAACTGATTTACAAGTAAAATAGAAAATCACTACAGCAGACCATTAAATGGTATCCACATTTGAAGCTTTAGGCAAGTTAAATAAATTCAGTAAACTGTATAGAAGGTACTTGAGAAGAAATATGAGTCAGAAGTGTAGTTGGCAGTTGGACACAGATTGAAATGTGAGTTTGAAAGCCTAAACTTCACTTTTGAAGACTGTTTTACATATTTGGTGTTTAGTGAACTGATTCTGCTGGGGAAATTAGATTATGTGTTTGTGTGTTTTGGTAGTGTACAGTCGTAAATGCACATTGGCAAACTGAAAAGACTAAGTGGACTTTAAAATATGCAAAAAAGTAAACTTTTTATAGGGTTTTAAACATGTTTTCCATTAGACTGGCTTTCAGTGATTTTGAAGTGTTTCTGCTGGTCCTGCTAGGTTAAGCTTACATTTTTAAATTTGCCTGTCTCTTCTGCAATTATAAAATTAAAATGCAGTATTGTTTCTAATGATGCATTGTGAGCTATCATTTGTGTAAATATTTTGTGTAAAAATTATTTTTACAAGTGTTATTTTTGCAAGAATAACAATCTCCCTGATCTGTGGGGATTCAGACCAGTATTTCCATCAAAACCAAGCCAAAAGACAAATGCCTGAGGCAGGAGCTTTGTGATGGACCTTCAACTGTGGCAGAAAGCCCATTTGTTTTTATGCTTCATCTTGGGTATGACAAAACTGTGATCTCTCATTGGGAAATCCATGCTAAGTTATTCTCTCTCTAACTTGCTTTGAAATTAATCTGACTCCATGTCTATCTCCCCAGATTTCCTCACCCCAGTGAGCTGTCTTTTTGCCACTACATGCCAGGGTGCCCATTCAGCTGGGACAGCTGTTTGTGATGCTGTCAGCAAACTGATGCCAAAAAATCCCAGAATCATAAAATGGTTTGGATTGAAGGCACCTTTAAAGGCCTTCTAGTCCAACCACCCTGCCTGGACATATTCAACTAGATAAGGTGTTTCAGAACCTCATCCAACCCAACCTGGAATTTTTCAGAGATTTGGCATTTATCACTTGTATGGAAAGCCCATTGCAGTGTTTCACCACCCTTATTATTAAAAAAAAAAAAAATAAATCCATATATCTGGTCTGAATCTACCCTCTTGTAATTTAAACCATTACCCCTTTTCCTATCACAACAAAACCAATTGAAAAATTTGTCCCCATCTTTCTTATAAATGCCCTTTAAATATTAAAAAGCAATAAGGTTTTCCCAGAGTCTTTTCTTCCCCAGGCTGATCAATCCCAATTGTCTCAGCAGCCTGCATTCATAGGAGGTGCTCCAGCCCTCTGGTCATTTTTGCAGCCTTCCTATGGAGCTGCTCCAACAGGTCTCATGTCTTTCCTGTGCTGAAAACTCCAGAGCTGGATGTAGTAATGGAGGTAAATAGCTTCATTTTTGCTTCTGAAATTTGTTTTTTAAGGCAAATCAATTCCCTGATCTGATTCATTGTGCTGTCTCAACTTGGTTTTGCCATCACCATTATGAGGGAGGAGAGGGGACAGGTTAAAACTGTGGAATCAGTGGTGTAGGGCAGAAAAACCTTCATCTGGTTCTCTACTTCCTGACATAGGAAACTGGTTTTTAGTTTGTGGACACTGAATCTGTGGAATTTTGAGTTTGTGGATGCTAACCTCATTGTTGATACCACCTGGAAAATAGTGATTTCAAATCTGAAAGTTCAGTATGTATGTATATTTTTTTCCTCCTTGGATGTGTATATGCATCTACATTTGCACAAAGAAAAATGTTTAGTTTAAGACAACATTTTATGATTTTACAGAAAAAACCTTCTGTGGACATAATTTCAAGTTGTAGAAGACAAAAATGATCTTGAAATCTACAGAGCACTCAAATGCATGCCATGAGAAGTTGGATATTTTCTTAGCTGAATCTAGTCATTAAAAAGTTTAGTTTGTGGGGAAGTGTAGGTGGAGATGTTAATATTTCTTTCATTACTCAACTAGAAATTTGAAAACAATGTAAAAAGTTTCCTGTGTCCTGAGATTGCCTATGTTAAATTTTAGTCTTTTAATACAACCTTACACAAAGCAAGCAGAAGAAGAAAGTTCATTTTGTCTGTTTCTAAGCAGACCAAGTATTCTGACCCTGAGCGTTTCAAAGTCTGATTTCTCTTTTCTTTGAGCAGTTTTACTTAGATTAATACAGCCTTAAGTCATCAGAGATAGATGTTTTTTCTTTTCACATGTCATTCTTCTGTGTCTTGCCCCAATACTGCAAACTGACTTCATCACAGATCATTGTAATTTGATTGGATTAAACAGAGGTGTTGGAAACGACTTGGAAAGACAAAGGAAGAACATTCCTTGGCTTCTCCTTTTGTCAGTGTTGTATTTCAGGAAAACTTCTAACTAAAACCTGTTGAGGTGCAAAGCTTGTGTAGAAGTTTCTTGCTGTACATGAAAATGCTGCTGCAATGTGAAAAATAATATTCTTGCTTTCTGGGAGCATCACTTTGTGTGCAGCTGTGATAAGATTCCAAGCTATTTTTGTGTGTTGTGTAAATACCTGGTATTTCACTTCTGCCCAGTGTAGGCTCCACATAACTTATTTTGAAAATACTGATGATTGAATTGTTTTTCAGTTTAATGCTACTCAAATCACCCTGCAGATAAGAAAACTAGGAACTGTTTAATATCCAAAGGATGCATTCCCCCCTTATTCCATTTCACCCACTGAAATGGAATAAGAGTATTCTGAAATGGTGCAACCCGTTCTGCAACTGCAAATACCCAAAGTTTGAACCGCTTCTTAACTCCTCACCAGTGGTCACAGTTAGGCAACCTTTGCTGGCAGCTTTAATAAACTGAGTCTGTAGAAGAAGAGGATCATTGTGATAATTATCATAATATAGCAGTTATAACAGCACTTTCCATTTGTGTGTTTCTAAACCCGAATAAATAACACCTTGTAGGTGCTGTTGAAGTAGATGAATTGTCCCTATTGTTCTTCAGGTAGGCAAAAATGCAGGTGGTGAGGACGGTGCTTTTCCCAAGAGTGAGTCCTTCCAGGCCAGCACCAGCACCCTCTATCTAGTTGTTGCAGTAGTTGTTTGGAAATGATGAGTTGTTGCTATGACCTCATTTTGGAATCATTTCAGTGTTTCCCTGTGGCACCTGGTGGCTGCTTGCTTTCTTACTGAGGTTTATGAGTGCTGACGCTAGAGAAGTTACCCGGAGTTCCCAAAACAAATCTGCATCCGTGCCTTGAGATTTCTGTTCCTCTGTTGTTGACTTGTGCAAGTGAAACAGAAAGAACTTCTGTTCGCATTCTTTTCCTACCCTGCTCACCATAATCTTTTGTTAACTGGTCTTTTTTAGCTAGAAAACAGTATTGTCTGCTAAGGAACTGTAACTGCCTCCAACAAAACATTCTTGCCACTTCATCAATTGAATGTTGTTCAGATAGCTGTATTTACAAAATTGATTGGTCCCAGATCCTACCACTTAATAATAACAATTTAATAGTAATCCAAAATTATAATATGAAATATGCAAAGAATACACTGTTTATATAAGGGGTTGAATACATTAACACACCAGCTATTAGATTAAAGCTAGTGTCCACTGTGGAATGAAAAAATGAGGAATACTGAGAATCTTCCTCTGATACCTCATATTGAAATTTGGGTTCAGTATGTATACAAAGGTCAGTGTATGCAGTAGTGAAAAGCACATGTAGTATAGTAGATTGGGGAGAAGGGGAAAATGAATGGGGAAAGACAAAGTTATGAATTCAAACTAAACCACTGTAGGATGAAATTAAATTTGTGTTGGATGTTTCTTCCCAAATCAGATGATACCACTTTTTTTGTCCTACAAGAACACAAATTTTTGTGTGTGCTGTAGATAAATAACTTTTTGGTCAAGAAAGGAATGTTTGTGATGAATTAAACTTCCATACAAATTGAAAAAAATTTAAAATCTAGTTCTGTGTGTGGAACATTTTATATTTTGTAGGACTGCCATTAAAGGAACCTATTAACCAGCTTTAAAAGACTAGTGAAATATGGTTCATGCCTGTTGCAATTTTCAAATTAAAATTAGTGATAATGATACATCCCAGTCAGGTTAGGTTCAGGTTCTAGCTGTCTTTTCTCCAAGAAAATTCTCATGCATTTTCGCCCCTTTTCACTGGAAATGCACATTAGTCACTTTTGGAAACCATAGGTGCAGTTACACTCCTGCAGCTGCTGTTGGGAGTCAGCCCTGCCACAAGCCTCGTAGAATCCAGGTAGGAAAAGGTAATGGAGGAGGTTGGAAGAGGCCTCTCTTCTTAGTGAGGTTCACAGTCCTCACTGGGCTTCTCCCCTGACTTCCTCAAAGACCCACTGGTGTCCAGGCAGGCTGCTGTTCCATGCCCAGCCCAGGACCTTCGTTTCAGGTGCATATAAAGGCAGAGTGCAGTTCTCATGTTACCTTGTTCAGGGCCAGAACCCCATCCTGGTAGCCTCCCAGGAGAACAGCTATAGCCATGTTCGATCTCCAGGAATGGCACTAGCAGTCTCAACCTCTTGGGTTTTCTGTAAAGGACTCAGGCTTTTTGGGGTTTTCTTTCTAAGGTTTAAGATTATCTTTTTTCCCCACTAGGTTTCTACTTTTTCTAAGCTTTAACAGGCTTTTTTTTAACAATCAGGAAGAGCTGTAAACTCAGAAATTTGCTTTTATTTTGTGTAAGTTTCAAAATTTAAAATCAACTTGCAAGAGAGGTTTGCAGCTTTTTAACAGCTTTCTATAGAGCTTTTCTTCTGCCTAAAAGAAAAGTTATGTATTGTCAGGATTTAACCCCAGATGGCAGCTAAGCCCCACACAGCCACTCACTTCATCCCTCCACAGTGGGATGGGGGAGAGAATCAGAAGAGTAAAAGTGAGAAAATCCATGGTTTCAGATGAAAACACTGACAGGTAAAGCAAAAGCTGCTCATGCAAGCAAAGGAAAACTGGAAATACATTCACCCCTTCCCATTGGCAGGCAGTTCAGCCATCACCAGGAAAACTGGGCTTCATTGTGGGTAATGGTGACTTGGGAGGACAAATGCCATCATTCTGAGTGTTCTCCCCTCTTTCTCCTTCTTAGCATGATGCTGTGTAATCTGGGATATTCCTTTGGTCAGTTGGGGTCATCTATCCCCTCCCAGCTCCTTATGCACCCCCAGCCTCCTCAGTGGTGGGGTGAGGTGAGGAGCAGAAAAGGCCTTGACTGTGCAAGCTCTGCTCATCAATAACTAAACCATCCCTGTGTTACCACCAGTTTCCAGCACAAATCCAAACCACAGACCCATACCAGCTACTCTGAATAAAATTAACTTTATCCAAGCCAAACCCGGCGCATATGCTCAAATGTATTTCTACAGCTATTGTTGGAGAAGAAGGGGAGATAAATCTTTAGATTACATTTCCGTCTCTCACTGTTCAGCATTGCTTCTACTCACAGGCATACTGGATAATTATTCTTTGGTGTGCTGAATAAATACGTTTTGTCAAAACAAAGCCTTGAAAGTTAATGAATAGTTACTGCATTAGAGGTTTGAAAAATATTTCTAGGAAAAATGGTTGGGAATTTTTCAAAGAAATAATTTTCTGTCAGATCAAATTGTAAAATAATGGAAACTTCTTATGAAAAGCTTGTACAAGCAAATGAAAAGTTGTGAAATTGCTGAAATGCTATGTTTTGAAACAATGCCATTTTCCTACTCTGAAACCACTTTTTTAGAAATTCCACTTTGGTTAGGTTTTTTTAGCTCAGTTTTTTTTTTTAACTGGTAAAGCAAAATGCTTAAATTGATCCAAGTGGGATTCACTTACAATGTTTTCAATTGTTGTGTTCTTGTCTTGTTGATATTTTCACACTTCTTGCAGCAGCGGAGTTTAGGAAACATGTTTTAGAAGTGGTTGATCAGAAAGCACATTTTTTTTAAATGTAGGCATTTTGTCTCCTGTTTTTGAGAATATTGTTTGAAGGCTTTGTCAATGTTGTTTTAGCACATTTCAGTATTTAAATTTAGGGTCTTTTTATGCTTCACTTTAGGAGTACATGAGTTACATAGCATCACAGAGATCCAAAACCACAGGTTTCTCACATTACCTGGCAGTGGAGAGAGAGAACACCATGGACAGCGTGTCCCGTGACAACAGGCAATGCATGACAATAAGGCCTGTATTTAAATGCTATCATTTTCATATGCTGGTGGCTCTCTGCGTCCTATAATCACATGTCCAGTAGGAAGGAACCCCCTTAAAGCAACCTTCAGAGCTCCCTCTGATAGTTCCTGAGTGCTTTGCTCTGGGGAGGCTGCCTCACAGCCTGATTTGACACCCTTCTGTACAAAGAGACCCTACTCAAGTGGAGAGCCTGAAAGGGAAAAATGCAACTGCTAAGTTGCTGACAGTACTCAGAAAATACAAATACCAACCCTTATTGCCTGTGGTTTAGAAGGGTAAGCAGCAGCCACTGATGATTAAATGGCTACACTGAAGCTTTGATCTGCTTTTGTGACTCTGATGCTCCAGTGAAGATCAGGGCGTGTACCCTGATCTCAGGTGCTCTGCCGGCACAGAGAGGTCCCTGTCCTAATGTGTCCTCAGCGCAGTACCCTGAAGACTTAATTAGAGAAGGAATGTGTGACAGGAGAAAGAGGACAAGACAGCAAATGTGACAATACAAAACAGCATCAACAGGAAACTGCATGTTTTAAAGACAGAAGTTATCTTGTTATCTTGGCTGTGATGTTGTATCTCCTGCTGGCCTGCACTGGGTGACAGCTCAGGAAAATCCAAATGTTTAGCAGTGTCTGTCCCTTCAAGTCTGTGCTGAATCACATCAGAGGCTGTAACACCACCAGCATGGTGGTAGGAGAACAATGTGTTATTGTTAATAGTCTTTTGGATAAGACACAAACCCAAAATCTTAACCACAGAATATTAAATCACCTCTTTTGGCATGAATAGATAGGTTTACTAAGGGCCCTAATCCAGTTCTCATTTACGTTATTATCTTTTGTGTCTCTAAACACTTCCTGTAGTTTTGGTTAGATTCGGTCCTGTTTTCTTCTTTTCCTTGGAATGTAAATGATGAGAACAAGCTATGCTGTACTTATACTTGAACAGGTTCTTACTTTCAGACTTTTTTTTTTCTTTTTTTTTTTTTTTTTTTTTCATCAGGAAGTGAAAAAAGGAATCAAATATTCCAGGCACATAGTTTCTCAGTATTTGATCAGGATTATTATATCAAATCCAGTGTAATTACTGATTATACCATTACAATTAAATAGTATTTCACATGCATGAGATATAAAATATAGACTATCATCTGTACACGGTGATTGAGATTAAGATGCTATAGCAGAGGCTTTTTATTTTAGGACACTTCCCACTAGCCCACATAGTATTTGAAATCTTATACATCTGAAGATAAAAAAGTGCTGAAAGAAGTGAGAGGTTCTCTGTGCCTGTTTTAAGATTACCCAATTAAATGCCACCAAAAACAATTTAAAAAACCCAAAACAAAACAACAACAACAAAAAGAAAAAAAAAAAAAACACTAAAAATCCAAACCAAGTCAGACAAACAAAAAGGAGAGAATATGGAAAATTCACGATTCTTTTTATGTAGTGTATTCCAAATTCTGATCCTGCTAAAAATGATTCCTTGAAATGAAAGCAAAATTTACATGTGGTGCTTATAAACTTGCTTCAGTGTTTGATCCTTGATTGGTGTTCAGTTTATATGGTATAAAAGAGAAGCATGGAGTTTGCATGAATGATTGAATGAAATCAAGATGAGGGAATGTAACTGATGCTGACCACATATTTTCCCTGCCTGCTATACAGCATGAAATAAAGCTCACTGAAATCAGTGGAAAGGTGTTAATAATTTGAATGATCTTTAGATAATGGCCCAAACCTACTGCTTATTTAAAAGTAATTTGTAAAGCCTTGCTTGACCAGTGACTGAAAATGGGATTTCTCATTTTGCAAAGTTCAAATAAAAGCTTAAAATGGCAAATAAACTTTATTTTTCATTTTCAATTTGGAAGAACTGCTGCCATCTGCACCCCTCTTTCAGCAGGGCTTGTTGTGTCCATAATTTCATATGTAAAAAATCCCATTGTATATGAGGAAAGTGCTCCTTCAGTAATACTTACAGGTCATCCATGGAATAACACTAGTGTTACCACAGACTGGCAATTCCCCTAATCCCTAACTAAAAGAGATATGGAGAACAACAAAGTGTAAGAAAGGAAGTGGAAAAGAGGTGATACCAAGGAACATTTCCTCCTCATCTTTGTCTCCTTCACCTTCCACACTTTCTTCCTGCTGTTGTGTCATCTCCTAAGGATCTGCAGGTGATTCAGCTCTCATCCACATTCCTCTGAAGGAATGTTTGATGGTGGTCAACCACCACAGGGTAAACATGAGGGTCTTTTTTGTACATGGATTACAACCGCATCCTAAATGATTTAGGTTTATTGCTTTCTTCTGCTACGCCCAAGAGTTTCCCAAAAAGTAGAGAGAGCAGGACCACCACATTCTTCTCTGGCTTCCCAAGAGAGAGTTTTTACCAAAGTCTGTTGCTTCTTCCCTGCAGTCCTGCAGCCAGTACCCACCCTGCTCAGAGCTGCAGCACCTTGGTGCAAGTTGGGTCCTTCATAGATAGGGCTGTGGACTGTCCATCAATTCGGGGACAAATTTGGCAGGCCAAACCTGCAATCCTGAAGGGACAGCCATGCTTTTCTTGTGCAGGTGCAGCCCTGGGAGGGTGGGGGTTAAATGACAGGGTGCACCTGGAGCGAGATGCAGTGTTCAGCAGCACTCCTGTCCTACCTATACTGGCTCTTCCAGTCTTGGCTGGAGGCCATGATGGGCTAAGCGGTGGATTGAGGGAATAGTCCCTAGGCTGCTCCTCTGGGCTCCTGGCCCCAGACACTGACAGCTGCCTCCCGAGCCTGCCTCCCTTCTGCAATGGGAAACAGCTCTGCTTTTTCCTGAACTGTCGCATTAGAGCTCACCAGAGTAAATTCTGCAACTGCTGCAAAAGATTTAAAAATAAACGCAAAGTAATTAAAGAAAAAAAAAACCAACCAGGAAAATATAAAAATTTTGCATGTAAAATATTTTTTAAGAAATCCAAAAATCAGACTTCCACTCACATGAATTTATGTTTTTGCACTTCATGACATCATTTGCACAGAAAACACGGGATCTCAGAGCCTGCAAAATGAGCAAAAATAAAACAGGGAAATGTTTTTCTTCTCCTCTTACAGTTTTTCAAATCATGTATTTTTTTTTTTGATTATAAATAGCTAAATCAACAAACTTTACTGACTAGGGATGTTAAGCACACTTTCGTTGTTGACTTTCAGAACTATTTAAACTCCTGAGTGCTAAAAGTTAAAATTCCTCTGGGGAACCTTGTAGCTTTCAGTGGAGTGGGTTGAAATCCCCAATAAGAAGTAGTTAACAGGGAGACTGTGGTGACTCCAGCAAAACAACATAATCAATTCCATCTGCTTTTCTGATTAATCACCCTTATTATTGGAAGTCAAGGACACCATGAATTTGCACAGTAAGCAGATATTTTGAAAAGGAGGATAACAGTTTATTACCTTAGTTGCAGTCAATTAGTTTGACTCCTCTTTTTTCACGTCTCAGAGAAAACCTGGGACCAGCCACCCCCCTGCTCAGTAGCTGATCTCTACTCCCCAGGCACCCTGTGCTCCAGTGGCAAGGACAACAAATATCCTGATTTTTTTTCTTTTTTTTTTTTTTGGTTTACCAGTCTGACTTGTTCTTTTCAGAAACGGAATAGTTAAAAGGGATGAATAGAACATTCTGTTTGGGACTTCAGTTTTCCAAAATAAAATATGTAAGTGAGGGAAAGGTTTCATTCAGTTTTGGCATCGCTTTGTTAAGTCAGTTTAAGCCAAGAAAGATTGTTATTCCACACTGTTTGCTGATAGTAGAAAGTTTACATATCAAACTGCTTTTTTTTTCTAGGGGAAAGAAAAATTCTGTATGAATTTAAGGGACTGATCTCTTATTTGCTTTGCAGAAGAGATTGTTCTGTTAACAACTCATCAAGAAAGAAAAAAAAAAAGATAAACAGGATTAACTGTTTACTTTAAGTGAGCTGAAGTCGGGTTGTTTTTCCGAAGAAGAACACAATGTACTGTTGTATCTGGTTTCCAGAGTGGTGTTTATCATAATTCCTCCTGCAGTGGTTGGTAGAGTGCTGGGAAGGCTCTCCGCCCACTCGCAGCTCGCTCCCTTTCCCTCTCCCATTGAGGCCTCCGGCCAGGACTGCGAGATGCAGAGAGAGGGCTGTCCTGTGTGATCTTTACTGCCTGACATGAGCTGACATCGACCGAGAATAAAATAACAGGGGCCGTTTCCTAGAACTCTCAGTGGACTGCTGAGAACTGCTACCATAACTCTTGTAAACACTCGGCGCACACACAAACACGCTCCCTCTCCCTCATTTAGAAACACACCTAGCACAGGCAGCCACTAACACGAGTAAGGGAAAACAGCACGAGTGAAAAACACAACCTGCAGGCCCCGCGAGAAAGCGGAAAATTGCCTTTCTGCTGGGTAGGGAGCCCTGGCAAGACTGCACTTCTGCTTTTCTTCTTGGCTCTTTGCTCGGCCCTTGATTTTTGATGAATGTTATACTTTTCTGCTAGTTCAGTGGGATGATGTGGCACTGACACAGCAGAGTGTCTTACTGAATACAGCCACAGCTGTGTAAGAGATCCTACAGGGTTGCTATATTTCATTTGCCTTTCACGTGCCATACGGAGTGCACGAGCAGTGCTATACTACCAGGAATGTGATTTAAGATGGTCTGTGCCTGCTGAAATGGGCAGGGGTTTTTTCAATACTCACTCCATGTTGATTTTTTCTTTCTAAAATAAAATCTTCCAGGATCTCGTTCATGGTTCTCTGTGGTTCAGAAGTAAATCTGGTGAATCCACAAACAGTACAGTCTTGAAGATAAGGGACCCCGGTACCACTGCTACAGTGTTCTTGCTTGATTCCAGATGCTGTAAAGCCTTCACTGTGGGTTTTGCAGGGCAATTCTTTAAATCTTGCAGTGTGAAAGAAATTAGTTGATACTGCAAGGAAGCCCTTCCTCTCTAGATACACACATACATATTTATAGCCACCTCCCCTAACTCAAATGGGATCTAGCACACATAATAGACTTTGTGGGCCAGCCCTCCCAGATACAATCGTGTTATTCAGCTGTTGCTCTCAGATCACCCTTTGAAGACGGGACTTTTATTCTGATTTTTACGTATAAGGAACTGAGGCGTGGAGGAAACATAGCGCAGTGAAGATGATGTGAAACACTGCCAGAACCAGCAACTGAATGCTGATTTTCTTGGAAAGGAGGGTGCTGAGCACCTTGCAAGAAAAGATCTTTTTTGGCAGCACCCCACCAACTGTTGGAATTCTTGGATGCCAAAACAATAATTACAAAGTCTCGAGATTAAAAAAATAAACAAAGAACCCCTCCTCAGATTCATAGATAAGTACTTGAAATGACTGGGTGGTAATTACATGTTATATTTGGAACATAATTTTTCTATTGGACATCATCCATAAAAAAGACTTGCAGTTTTCAACTGAGCCTGTGAGTTTCTTAAATATATATTTTTACTCTTGATTAGTAAATCATGACATGCAGGAAAATAATATTTTCTCTGAATTGTATACTGAAATAACCAAGGGGTTGTGATGGGATTCCATGCTGAAGTAATGGTACACTGAAGAACCTGAGGAGTGTGTGCATCATTACTTTTCTTACCAACTACAATTAACAGCACAGTGAGTGAAACAAGCTGGGGTGATCTGATGTGCTTGCTTTTTTGTTATCACTCAAAATCGCTTTTATTTGCATAATAAGCTGTATGGAATGGATCTTAGCAGAAGGACCATAAATTATGTCCCGTGGGGTGTTGAGATGCCAGGAGGATCTTGAGGGGGGAAGGCCTTACTGCTCTGTTACGGCCTAGCCTTTATACAAACTTTTAGGCAATACTTAGGAAGTTTTTTTTCCTTAACTCTCTGTGTCTTCCAAACCAGCTATCACTATAAAAATTGACTTACATGGCATAATTACTTTGGATTTAAACTATGAATGTAGAACAAGTTCAGTATTCATTTTTGAATCTGACGTAAGTGAAGCTATCCATGATACTGAAAATATTTTCCAAATGCAACTCTGTAACTGTTTGAAATTACAGCTTAGGCTCTATATTGCCTTTGAGTGGATATCAGGAATGTCTTTTTATGGTTTTAAATGTCTTGTTTACTTTTGAGAGAAATTCCATGTACAAATAAAACACTCACATCAGCAGTTTCATTCAAAAGTGCACTTAGTGTTAGATGGAGAGTTTAAAAAGTTCATGTGGTGTCATGTGAAAATTTCGTATAAGAAATGGTTTTTGCAGAAAAAAATTGTCACGTGTGAAGCTGTGGTTGTTATGGCAAGTACAAAAAGCTGGTTTTTGTGCTACACCAATTCCTGACAAGTTGTATGTAGCTCGCAGCAGGCAGGTGGTGTTCCATGTTTTGAGTGGGAACATTTGCAGTGCTGTGCAGCCCTGTTCTCTGTGAGCACATTCTGCATTAAAAAGGTAGCTCTGCTGACACGCTTGGCTCATGCAGGTCTCTTCCTACGCACAAAAGCTGTTTCCCACAGAAGTGCTGCTTCTTCAGGCCACAGGCAGAAAATAGTAGGTGGAAGGATTAACATGAATGAAGAAATGGAAAAAGCAATCAGCAGGCAGGGAATCATGAAAGACCTTGTGGAAGTGGTATTTGATTTTCCAGTTTGTGTTGAACTATGTGATGATTCAAGGAAGTGAATAAAAATATGCAACAGTTATAAGCACTCTCACTCCATTTTTTAAGGTATGTATAAAAATTGTAATGAACAGCAAGGAAAATCCAAAATGAGGGACTTGGTATAGTTACTGTAGTAAGTATTGCAAGTGTGTTACAGAAACCCTCTGTTAGGAGGTGTCTGCAAAAATAGGTTTCCTTTCTGGAGACCAGAGAGGCCTCTGCTACATATTTTCTATTTGAGATGCTGAGATAAGACTAGGTCATTTCCCTGGTGATACTCCTATCACATGTGCAGTTTCCACCCATACTTGTGCCAGGTCCAGCACTCCAGAACTGCCTTTTTTTTTTTCTTTCTTTCCTTCTGGGCCCTTCCATGGTTGCCAAATAAAAATATATATGATCACAAACTCTACTTTTCAGCAATTTTAAACCTCCAGTTTTTTCAAAGCAAATTATTGCTTTTTTGTTTATGCCAGTGCTTCAAGCATCAGGCTGGGTGCTAGAAATGTCTGTACTGGGACCAGGATTCTTCTTCCAGCTTGATATTCCTCTTATAAACTGGAAACGATGGTGCTTGAGTTTTCCTCCGTACCTGTGTGCCTCTGCAACCTATTCAGAAAAGGAGATAGTTACCATCATCATCTTCATTAATTTGTATTTGTAGCATCCAATCCATAACTGTGTTCTGTAGAGCTTCACTCACTTTTATTGACAGCAAATGGTATGGATTTTAAGCAGAAAACTCTAAATCTTGTGCCTCCCCAAAGAAGGCTACAGTGGGTACATTCTTTTCAAAAGGGTACATGAATTAACTTATTACATGCTTTTAATAGAGAAATCCTGCTAGTGTTAAGAGGAGGAAGATGGACAGTTGTCCCTGTGCTCTGAGTTTCATTTTTTCAGTTACTGTATGGGTATGGTGAATGCAAGGAGTTCATAAGGTAGGGATAAATTAAACCCAGGTAGGGTGGTGTCCTGCAGGTTACAATTTGAATCTGAGCCATATTAGCAGGAGTTAATCAGCTCCACCTTGAGACTTGACCAGACAAGTTGCTGGATTGGAGTTGTGTAGGTAGTGTTGTGCCTCTGGTGATGAAGGGAGAGGGGGTTTTGTTTGTGTGTGTTTATGTACGTGTGCTTTATGCCTCTGCTAGGACCGCACCTCACAGAGATAAGGAGTCCTTCTGACAAACAAAGCAACAGCAGCTGTCTCATGGATGGCTAAGATAAAGAATGAGCAAATATCAGTGCTAATACAAGTCAATTAGTTTTCAGGCATTTTCCCATTCCCCCCTTTCACTCCCTTCCAAAGAAAGAGCAACTAAGAGGGCTGTGCAGAGTGCTGCAAAGGTGGTAGTGCTGCTCCTCGTGCTGTACTGTGCAGCTTAGCTGTGCGTGGGGAAGAGCTGCCCTGGGCCACACAGTTGTCCTCCTACCCAAGGCTAAAACAATTACTTGTTGGTTAAGATCTGCTCATGACAAATTTCTGCTGTTTGTTTTCCCAAGACTCGGTAAAGGCAGTGTCTGTGTAATCAGTCCGTTCTGGCCTCCCCGTGCTTTCATCTCCTCTGCAGGCAGATCTTCCTTTTCTTCTTCTTTTCCACTATCTGCTGAGGAGCTGGAGGTGACCAAAAATGGAGAAGGTTTTCATCGCCCTTACCTCTCCCGAAAGTCGGCTGCTTGATAAAAGGCAGCAGTATGGAGAGAGATTATTTTTCATGCATAAAAACATATTAGTAAAAGAAGGGCTTACCCTTTACCCATGAAGAGTGACTAACTGGGAGAAGGGCATGGCATTAATCCCGTAATCCTCTCCAGATTTCTACTGGGAGACATTTTGTCCTAAAGATCAGCACAGTCATAGAAATAATGCAGAGTAATCAGTCTCATCTTCTTCCAGCCCCCATCCTTGCTTCTGGCTATTAGCAAATTAACAAAATCTTCCCAAGCTTTTGCATGAGACTTACTGTGTCATTACATTAAAAAAAAAAAAAAAAAAAAAAAAAAAAAAAAAAAAAAAAAAAAAAAATCTAAACTCTGCCTCACTTCTTATCATTCCCTATCTTCACCCCCTTTGCTATTACCAGTTTGTCATGCCTCACCTTTTCCTTGGTCTGCATCTCCTACATTTGTTTCTCTACTGGCTTTCCTGCTAGCCCTCTCTCCAGGAGTAAATTCCGTCCTATTTTACATGAGATATTTCAGTTTCCATATTTTAAGTTGAGGGTCTTACACAGGGTTATATGCTGTTGTCCCAAAAATAAAGATGGCCCTTATTTCCTCCCTGCACAGGCACTGCTGTTTAAGTTGGAAATGTGGCCTGTTTTTTTTTTTTTAACAGTTCAGTACTATGTGTGCTGACAAGGCATTGGTAAAGGTATGTTTAACCTTATTAACTGATACAAATCCAGATTTTATGGGGAAAAAAGGTATTTCCTATAGATATGCACAAAACATAAATGCTGAATTCCTGGGGGGCAGATACTCATTTTGGCTTTGCAGCTTGTCTCATAATTTTGATGTGGGTTTTCATCATGTTAGTGAGGTTCAAAGCGGGGGAAAAGTAATGAGACAAACTGTTGGCTTTAATCACAGTTAGACTGCCTGCTAAAAATTAATTTGTGAGAACATTTGCTGTAATATGAGAGCAACACTGCAACATGGGAAAATAATCCAAATGCACTGTTCTTGGAATAAACTGAAATCAAGGGAAAAAGGAGTACTGGTAAGGAACTTAAGGTCATGAATCAATAGGCTCTAAATGTAGGTGAACTACTGTCGGTATTGCTGACAACATGTACAAAACCCATAAGACCAGAACCAGTTCCAAAGAACAGGAGGGTAGTTCTCCAAGTGCATTGCTGAGTCTGGTGTGGGATCCAGCTGATTTCATGATGAAGTGAAAAATCAGTTGTCCCTCAAACACCTATAGCATTTCAAGGCTTTGCCATCATTCATCGGTACTGTTTTAAAGGCATGCTGAAGCAGGGAGAATGTCTGAAATTGGGCATCTGAAGGGTTATTAATGAAATTCTGACTTCCAAGTGAGTGAATCACACATTTCATTTAAATGCATGTTGCAGAGAAACTGTGACTACTTTTGTACACTGTTAAGAGCAAGCGTAATAAATATTGTGTCTGTCTGGTCTTATGTATGAACCTGACAGAGCAAAGGTACTTGGAATCTGCTGCTCTGTGTTCCTTCATGATGCCAATAATCATGAAGGTGTTCCCAGTGTGAATGGGAATATTACTGATAGAAGCCTCAAATGGCACAGTTTTTCTGTGCATTGAGCATGGTCATAAGATGACCATTCTCCTATCATATGACCTGAGATTCCTGTATGTGCTGCATACATTGGACAGCTAGAGTGGGAGCTTCAAGGAAAATACATCCTTGCCTAGAAGCAGTACTCTATACCAGTAGGAGTTTACATAGTTGATTTTCAAGGAACTCAGATGATGCTGCTGCTGATGATGATTTGGCTACAGTGTTTTTTGGTCAGATCAGTTTCCTGTCCTAGCCATTTATGTGCCACCACAAAGGAATGGAAATCTGTGGCCAAGGATACAGGGAGTTGAGATTCCCATGTCTGACAGAAACCATCTCTTTGGTTGACTTAAAAGGACTTGGAAAATGCTCTTTTAGTGACTGATGTCTTCAGCACCAACCAAGATAGTTTTATTTGGGCAATTAACATGTCCCAGAGGACTTAATATGACCCTGGTGCCAGCTAGTCTGAGACTTACTTGTGTTCAGTAATGTCTCACTGAAGATATGAGAAATTCCAGTGATCAGTTAAGAGACTGCTGAACTGAGCTGATCTGACACACTAGCTCGGTTGGCCCTTCTTGCTACAAGATAGAGAGGCCTAATTTTTCACAATTAACAGTCAACATTTTGTTAACATAGGCAAAACTGTTTGCTTTGTTTTTCCAGTTCCCCTCAATCTGATTTTCAGAAATCGTCAGAGAATATGAACTCTGGTTTTCCAAACATAACAATATCACGGGGAGTTTCAGTCAAATCAGTTAAAACTCAGGGGGGTTCTTAACTGATTGCAAAGCCCTAACATGGAAAGCAGCAGTCAAACACAGCTCTTCTAGTTTGTTTTGGGGTTTTTTCTGATGATGACGACTCGGTTTGTATGGGACCTTTGTAGCTAGAGGTATGGGGGAAGTATGGGAGTCTTTGTACCCAGTCCTATCCCTCCCTGCTCCTTAAAACCAGAATTTGAAAAAATGAGCACTCTTAGCTGGTGCTTGCACAATTTCTGATGTCAGAAAGCCCTTGGGGTTGTATCTTATACCAAATGCAGCCTTCTTGAGGGTCTAAGCCAAAGTTAGACACTTCATAATGGACAAGGGAAGTGTGATTAGTGCTCTTCCATGTGCCTACTTTTCCATGTGAAGAAAATATGTGGATTTCTTCAGTGTAGAGCTCATTTAATTTGAAATGTATTTTATAAAGATATAATGACTGCTGTTGAATGCTTTCAGGGTGCCTGTACATTACAGGATGTGTTCCAAAGGCAGTTGGAGTTGGCTTGCTGGGAACAATGGTGCTGCTCTGGGGAGGGTAGTTTTGGCATGTGCCTTTGAAATGAACTGAATTCTGCTGCCTGGTGCACCCCTGAGTTTTATTTGGAAACAAAGTTGTGTGTGCTACCCTCAAAGGTAATTTTTTTTCCATTTGAAAAGTTTCCATGCTTAACTGTCTCTTTCTGAGGCAATTAAAACCAATCATGTAGACAGGGGCCTCCTTCCTCCAGCCCTGCATGATTCATGCTATCGTGGCTGCTCATCTCAGGTGCAGAATCTTGTGAAATGTGCTTTTCACTATCTAAATGTATGACATCCACTGATTTTACCTTATCTGTTATGACAGTACTATCTTCTCAAAATGCCATCAAGTTGGTTAAGCAATACTTCCCAGCCCTACAGCCCCTACTTCCATAGATTTTAATCAAATTGTTTGTTTAGCAGGTTCTTTAATTACCTTCTTAAAATAGCTCCTCTGGGCTTCATATCCAACTCTGAATATACCAGTCTCCAGTTTTATGTTGTTTTGTTTAGTTTTGTTCTTCTTTAAAGAAAAATTGATGTTTCACTCTTTCTTGCATCCTGAGGACTCTTTTAAAAAAAAGTATGAGAAAATGTAATGTTTGCTTTGCCAGTCTCGGTGATTATTACTTGTGAAATATGTTGATTTGCTTACTTCTAAGCAGAATTTTTATATTTATAAACACACACACGTATTTGTGTTTCTGTTATTGTTCTGTCTTTATTGTAGAATTCACCTCAAGTAAGGCAAAAACTCAACTTTCTTCATTTTTAAGTACACAACCCCATAGTGCATAGCAGTTAATTAATCTAATCCCCAGCTCAAGTGCTGTACTCTTTGTTTCAGTCATGCTTCATGGCCCTGTTATGTCCTGAACATGTACATGAGAAAACCTTTAATGATGTTTGTTTATTGATGCGTTACTCGATAGGAATTCTGCAGATACTGTGGAGGATAAGCCCTGTCCTGAAGTTTGTAATATCATTTTCAGAACTTTGCTCACTGGTTTGTTATGAACAGATGCCAGTGAGTAATGGAGGAATGTTTTGCAGGTTATGCCTCCTTGTCCAGGATGCCTATGGCATGTTTAGTGAAGTGCAGCTGCAGTCCCTGAGCTCCACAGATGACATTGAGCAGTACTGCAGGAGATGGGAAGGAAAATTCTGCTGCTTAGCTGGGATGAAAATTTTGCAGAGAACTACAAGAGGAAGGTGAGAACAATTAATGGAAGAACATATTGCTTGCTGTGACAGGCAAAGATTATCTGCCTTTTTATTTATTTCTGCGACCAACATTCTTTGGAACAACTGAACCTGGCTTTGCTCAAGCAAATGTCCTCATTGCCAGTTTTGGGGCATCCAGCTGTGCTTAAGCCAACCATTCTCCAAAATGAGCATAAATAAGCTAATGCACAAATACACGCTTAGCAGAGTAAGGAATTGCTGTGTGCAGTATTTCATAAAATATGAGTGTTTTCTTTCTCTTCAGTAGATTCAGGGAATTAAAAACATTAGTTCACATCCCTTTCATTGCAGAACTTTTTACTGCACTAAGTTTTTCTACAGTGCTGCCTGGTATGGCTTGAAGTTTCAAGCACAGACTTTCCTGTAGTATATGAGGGCTTAATTCTGTTAAGTCTATATGGTTTTAGAACCACAGTTTAAGTTTCTTAAAAAAAAAATCTTGCAAGTCTTAAAGCCATTTTATTTTGGAATAAGAATGTCAACCGCTTTATAGAAAAATTCCCCTAGGTAAGTAACAAATCGACTTATGGTACATCTCAGATTTTGCTTATTCTGTGATTCCTGTTATGTTCTTCAAATAAAATATCTTTAGTGAAGGAAAAAAATTAAATAGATTGATTATCTTACAGAGTATCTTTCTAAGCAGAGTGATACAATGTTCTCTTGGGGACCTATATAAATATAATTAGATTGGTTCCGTTCTCAACATAATTTATTCGTACAAGCATCCGATCTAGATAAGCCTTTGCTATTAGAATGGCTATGGTATTTCTGCTGACACTTTTTTTTCCTGTTGAAAAATGCTGTTTCATCAAAACCAGAATGTTTCATGGAAACATTATCTATTTTGGAGACAGCTTTGTTGGGAAGATTTTTTTCAGGTCCAGAGGGAGTGAATATTCTTTCTCTCATTCTCATTTCATGAAAACTTTTGAGAAAGTCTCATTTTTGTTTCATATTGGAACAAAAACAAATTTCAAAGCCTTGAAATGTTTAGCAAAATGGAATTGTTGTTTTCCAGCCAGCTCTATTCAGTATGCTTTTCTTTTTATGTACTTGCAGTGTTAATTTTCAGAGCCTTTGGATTTCGAGCCTACTTGCATTTTTATGGATCTTTAATAACAAACACGTCTTCTTATTTAATTATTTTGCTGGCTTTTTTTTTTTCAAGTTACATTTTTTCCAAACAAATTAAATAATGGCTTTGGAATTCTGGATACAAATGAAGTTTTACAACTGGCTGCTGATGCTTCCAGTACTCTGCCTAACTAATAAGAGACAGACTTTTTCTAATGTAAATTCTGTTTCAAAGCAGCAGTAACTTACTTCTGGCTATTCTGAGGACCTTTAGAAGACACACTGCTGAAAATGCTGGTGGCTCAGCTGGAGCTGTGCTGGTGGTAACCCTGCTAGGGAACATTAAAAGAAAATGGGTATAGTGTAGCTTCGGGGACAGTGCAGCGGTTAAAACGTGATTTCATTGTACATGATGAGTGGGTGGGGGAATTGGTCAGGGATTTATTTTTTTCTTAATTGTTTTAGCCTAAGTTCTGCTTTATAACTTTTTATTACTTTAAGTGTTTGGGACACGTTCTAGGTGTGACAGAAACCACAGTAAAGCCATAGCTGAAATGAATATGAGGGAGTATTTACTCTCAGAGAGCATAATTAAGCTGTAGAATTCATTGCCACTGCATAAATGGATTTCCAGAGCCACTGGTGTATCCAAGCACATGACGGTGCACACTGTGAGTGCCCAACCTTGGCTTGCAGCACATGAGTGAGTAAGAACTATGTGGTCTGCCCTGCAAGGAAGACTGCTGCCTTTTTTTTTTTTTTTTAGCAGCAATTACTATTTGGAAGGAGGTGGCTTTGAACCTGTTTGTTTCCTGGAGTCTGACAGTGGCTTTTAAGTGGATAAAGGGGAAAAATTTGGGAAATACGAGGGAAAAGTAATGACTTTTTTGTGTATGCCTGTGAAGCACATGATCTGGAGAAAGCCAGGAATGGCTAATAAGATCCCATATGTTCATATTGTCCCACAGTCAGATGGATTGTAATCAGAGACAGAATGCTTCCTCAGTACCTCTGTGAGACAGAGGAGATTTGCTAATAGATACAAGAGGTTCTCAAGCATTTTGCATCAATGAACCACTGTTACTGTTCAAAAAAATTTCCAGGCTGTCACCCATCCTCATCATCAGATATTTAATTCAAAGTACTATTTGACATCATTCCGATAAATGCAATTTTAAAATCACTGCTGTAAGCTGAAGTTTAATTTCAAGGGCTAAAAACCTATAAGCCTATGATAAAGGGTATTTTACACCCAGGGGAAAACCTGGCTGAACACATTACTTGATCTTTGGAACAGACCTGTACTATTAAGGAGTGCTAAAGAAACTAAACACATTTCTTCTCTGATAAGAAAACACTTGTGTTCCAAGAGAAAAGTGGGATATGAACTTACACAACCATGTCCTGTCTTGACAAAGATCAGCTCTGTGAAAAATTGGAATGATAGTAAGCTTACATTGAGAGAAACATTTTCAATGTTGAATATTGGTTTTCAATATGCTTTGGCAAGTAGTAGGGTCTCATGTAGGTGATTTGAAGGTCTTTTACTGATTTAGGTGGTTTTCAGAGCCAGGCCAATAAGGCATACTCCCCGAAACCATCCCTGCAAGAAATCCTTCCCTTTGCAGTCCAGTAAAGGAAGTGGTGTTTCCCTTTGCAGTCCAGTTTCTGGCAATCCTGTAAGACAGAAGGACATGGCTGAGTCATGGCAGAGTTGCCATGGCTTGTTCAGTGCCTGATTTCCAGCAGTTCTTCTGCTCTGTGAGGCTGTTGAGTAAAGTAGGAAGCAGTAGTGTGGCAACTGACTGAACTTTTGTGGTTCAGTATCTGTTTCCTGACAGCTTGTCTCTTCACCCTCTCATTCATACTTGTCACCTGGCCTTTCCTACAACTATTCCCTGGACTGCATGCTTAGTATCAGCAAAAAAGAAGAAAAAAAGTACAGTGGTTTAAAGGGAGAAGACTGAAAAATATTAATTGAAAGGCTGGTGGTGGTATTGTCTCCCTAGAGGCTCATGTTCTCTCCCTCCCCCTCCCACTGCCTCATGTGTCAGTCTTAAGTTCAGCCCCTTGAGGAAGAGGAAGTGAGATTTTGGGGGTGTGCTGCTAGAGGCAGGAATGCTGGTTAGGAATCCATATGCAGCACATGCAACTCCCTGTTTTAATAGGTCCCAGGCGTGTTTCAGGTGTGTCAGGTATAACCAGGAACTGAATGAATGCAATTTGATGCAGGGGCTGAACATTCGCTAAAATGCCCCAGGAGTAAATAATTTATAAATTGTCATGGTCCCTGCTTCCTACCAGAAATTAATTTCAGTGATCTGAGATAATCTTTGGGGTTAGAGACCTGTCTTTACCAACAAAAAAATAATGATTTTTTAGGCCTACCTGGAGTTCCACAAAGAATGATGATTTGGATTTTGACAATTCATGTCTTTTCACCTGATTTTCCTACCATTGAGTTGTTTTACTGCTGAGTATAGCAGATGTACCTGCTTCTTCTCTTTATGCTTTCTTATATGTTAGAAATGTGAAGAGTTTCTCTGCAGCAGAACAGAAAGATGACAGCTATTTAAAAATGGAAGGGGGAGGAAGAACACAGGGTGTCAGTACAAATTTTGTCCCTACATTGAAAAAATGGTTAATAATCTTCAAAAGAGGAGGCAACTGCTAAGCTGTACAGTACTAAAACCCATACTTGTGCTGGATAGGCTAAAACACTTAGAAGGATACATCAACTCATAGGCTTTGGGTTTTCAGCCAACATTTAATTCATGGCAGGCTGTATTATCTGTTGCATTTTCCTCTACAGTAAACAGACTCTGAATATTGAGTTCATCAATCACTGTTACGTTTTTCTGAGAAATTTCTGCATTTTCAAATAAAGTTGGCTTCTGCTGTTTGTCATTTTAAACTTTCAAATGTTAGGCACTGAAATGTGAAATCTCCCTGTATGTTTGGAGTGGTCACTTTTGTGCTTGTGGGTTTTCATTCTTTTCTATTTCTTTGCCTTTTTATTTGAGTCACATACTTCCATGGCCTCAATTTCTCTCATTTTCCCCCTTTACTCTTCACTATATGCTTTCTCTTAATTTTGTTTTGCCCTCAGAAGAGAGGACCACTGCTAGCTGCTGCACAAGTAAGTGTTTCAACTGCTAGACATTGACAGGAAATGTAATAGTAAGAGCTCTTCGCAGAGCAAGGAGGTCATAACTTCCTTCCTTTGGTTTTCCCTCCTCCAGAAAGACTGCCATCTAAAAGATCCACCCACGTCTCTGGGTTCTGAGGTCCTAAAACACTTCAGTAATTTCTGTGGTTAAAAGTTGAGTTTCATTTAAGGCATGATTTCAGTAATCACACTGAACTTTTGAACATTATTTTTATATTAATTTCTATGGCTGCTTTTGTATCAGAAATGAAGTTTTTTATTTCCCAAATTTTCTATTCTTTAATAAATATGAACTGCTGCTTGTATCACAGTACTTATGTCATTGATCTATTTAATAGTCAGCATTGGGCATTAACATAGGCATATCCATATAAAATCAAAAGTACTTTTGTATTATAATTTCAGTGGTTTAATGCAGTATGTGTAATTTCTAATATACTAGAGAAAATTGAATTACTAAAGTATTTAAATCATTCAACTATATAATTCCATGTATCTAAACAAAACCTGAAAAAAGAAGTCAGCAGCCCTTCCTCCCTGTTTGTATTTTGACAGAGACGCTGGCTTAGTAGGCTCAGATTTTTACTTTCTGATTTTGTTGCTTTTATTACTCAAGACTAAGAAAATGTGGTGTTGCATATTTTATGCACTGCAAGATCTTAGTAGGTCAGTTAAAGGGAGAGAGAGAGAGCCTCCAGTATCAGCTTTATATTTGGATTGCTTGTCCCTTGACAGTTCAAGCTTATGCAGTCTAGATGATTATTAAGGAATTTCTTAGTTTTGCACAGAGGGCTAGGAATTGCTTTATTTTTGAGTTTTTAATAATTGAGACTGACATTGCCAAAGAAAACTGTTTTGGTTTAGACAAAAAGTTTAAGAAGCAGGAGAGGAGGAAGCAGAGAAGTTCCAAGTCCCGAGTCCTCAGAGCAAAGCTGTGGAAGATGTTAGAAGAGAATCCTAGCATCTTTCTGTTCCTTGCTGTAAACCTTACATAGTGCTCCTTTTTTCCCTGTTAGTGTGCCTCCTTTTCTCTGATATTGCTGGTATTTTCTCCCTCTAGTAATTTTCCCCTGAGCCTGTTATGATTGTTAAAGTTGAAAAATCCCCCAAGCTATAAGCCGTATGCTAAAAGTTGGATCAGGCATGGCACACACAAAGTTCTTGGACCAGAACTGTAGCTAAAACTTCATGCTTCTGAGAGAAATAAACAAAATCTTCTTCTTAGATTATGAAATAAGTTGTCAGGTCAGAATCAGTGAAATGCAGTTTTGGAAAGTCAGAGTTGTTTGGCTTTTGAAACACAGGCTTGTAGTATGAAATAAATGGAATTTCCACAGGATCAGAGTTCTGATAGTGTAAGTAATGGTTTATCAGTCATGTATTTAGCCTGTTTAACAGTATTATATCTTTAAAATTCTCTGCCTGATGTCTAGGTACACAGCAGGCAGTTTGCATTTATGGATACAGAGAAAAGATATATTGAAGTTTAGCAAGGAAGGGTTAAGTTAAGAGAGATGTCTTTTGAGGACATAAGATAGTAAAAATAATTTTGGTAAGGACACCAAAAAAACTATTCTGCTTATTATATGTGTATACATACACACACATATATAAAAAATCTCATTATATAGAAGCAAAGCTTGAAGATGTGGGTTTATAGAAAAGAGGCATACCTACCTGTCATAAGTCCAAATTTCTGTGGAAATCTTTACTGTAACACTCACTGAAGTTACTGGTAGTCTTATTGTGTTGGTGTTAAACACTGGAAATATACATATTTGGGATGGGACAAAATTTATTTTACCAAACACAGAGTTAAGCTTGGCATGGAAAGTAGAAAGTTGAGTCTGTCATTTAGAATCTTAGAGAAGATTTTTGTCCTCCTGCTAAAGATTCATTCTGTTTTTGCAGAGTTATAGAGTACTACAATAGAGCCCTAGTCTCTGAAGCAAAAGAAAAAAAAATGTTATTCAAAATACTTTACATGTTCTTTTTTCTTTCTGATCCTTGAGCCTGTTTCTTCTCACTTCTTATTCTGCTTTTACTTTCTTAGAAGTCTATCCTTTTGTGATCAATTTTTTTTTCAAAGTAACTAGTAATTACACTCACAGAGCAAAATTTTAACATTTTTATTGTGTCTTGTGTGTCCAGAGAGGCTCCATGTGCACATGGGAGCTAACCATGCCCCTTCACTGTAGCACAGAGCCAGCTGTTCATCTCTTGTCCTGACTCTATAGCTGAGGAAGGCTCCACATATTGAATAAACTGCACCCATTGTTCAAATCGGATTGAACTGGAGTTTGACTGTTACTTGGCCAGTGAAGGGAATTAATTTTATTCTTTCTGTGAGGATAATGAACTTCTACAGAGGAGGACAGAATGTCTTTGTCATTTCTCCACTGTCAGTGCCCCCCTTCACTCTCCCTTCTGCTAAGTTGAAGCCTGTAAGTGTAAAGAGAGAGTTAATTTTCCTGGAGATGTATAAGTGGTGGAACAACCAGGGAGCTCCCCACCAGGGACACTGACTGATGGAGTGAGAGCTCCAGGAGAGAACATCCCAGCTCATAGACAAGGATCACAGCAGGATGTGATTTGGAACTTGCTAATCCCTTGGTTTGTCTCTGCCCTTGGCCTGACTGGTGTCAAAGAAAAGATGGTGCCAAGATGTTCAGGAGACTTATCCCACACAGCACTGATCCTCTGCCTGCTTGCAAACAAATATTGTCATTTACTATTAATGAAGTGCTCCTAGTTAAAGCAGTGGATGGCTTTATCCAAAAGGACACAAAGAATAGAAGAAAATGTACCATATGTCTTAGATATTCTGACACAGGATGACAAGCTAGAAGTGAGCTAAAGAAGAAAGAACAACTTTGTGTCCTTTGTGAACACTTTAAAACGCATATGAGGGATCAATCTGTGTGAAGATGTGAACATGGCACAAACAACATGGCTTAGTTGCTCTAAGCTGATGAATGTGCAGTCTCTGTGCACACAGATTGTGGTACGTTCGTATCTGTGCTCTGGCCTTGTGCTGTGGGTCGTGTGAGGAAGGCCACTTGTGTAACTGCCTGAGTTGTACAGGAGGCTCTGCTCTCATTTTGCAGCTCTCCTTTTTGTCTCCCAGTTAACAAGACCAGTTGGTTCCTCTGAGCATTGGCCTTCCTTGTGTCATATATCATTCTGTGCAATACAAACCAGAAAGTCTTGCCCCAGTCAAGGATTCAAGAAGTGATCAGTTTGCTGTAAAGTATCTGCAGGACCTAGGGAACATTGCTTTGTTGTTGTAGTGTCATCGCTGTTAAAAAACAAAAACAAACAAAAAACCCAGACTAAAATTAAAAAAAACTTCCAAACACCAAATCTACCCCAGTCTCTCTCCTTTTCCAGACTTGGGGATGATGCTTTGTAAGTCAGGAAGTCCATTTCTGTAAAAAAGCAGCACTTTTGTGTCTCTAGTCTGTTCATTCACGTAGAGAACACAACTACAGGTAGCAACAGTATCTTTCCAGTCTGCCAGCTTGTTACCTGGATTGTGAGCCTCAAGTTGTATTCCCCAAGATCTCCTCTGAGATTTACAGCCATAAAACTTCTTGCAGAGCTTGTCCAAAAGCATCACTATTAACACTGAATCACAGGCAGCGAAAAACCATGCTGAGAAGCTCACTGTAGACACCCAAAGTCTAAGAATCCAGAGAAGGACTAAGGAAATGCAGAAATAAATAGGCTTAAGCAGAAGTGAGCTAAAAGCAGAACTTTAAAAGGAAAGTTTCCATGACCCCTTGAAGAGAAGCAGCATATTGCAATGTGCTTCAGCCCTGTAAACAGCGTATGTGGTTTCCTTCTGAACAGTTGGGTTTAGAAGTTAATATTACTTTTAACAAGTTTTTGACTTCATTTTTTAGAGTTGTTTCAGAAATAGTGGTTTTCTTAATTGGAGGAACAGACAGCTTGGAGGCAGTGTGGGGTTAAAATCCAGATCTCCATGCTTCAGCTGTTCTCTCTGTTCAGCACAGAACAGAGAACTGGGACAAGATAACTCAGAGCTTTAACTCAAAAATGCATGTCTCTTCAAGTTAGTTATCTCTAGCTATTTCCCCTCCCTCTGCTACTTCTGCCTGTCCAGCAAAGATATTCCATCAACTCCTGAGGCAGCCACTGAACTGCTGCTGCTTGGTTTACTAAAGAGTGGTCAATATCTTACCTTAATGTGATGGACTGTTAATTTTATGTTTGTTTTTTAAATCAAAAGTGTGAAACTTGCAAAATTAATAAGTGCAAACCATAACTGAGTGAGCAGCTGTGTAGGAAGGAGATCGTTCTCTGTACATGTACTTAACAAAATCTTGCCTGTTGTTTCTGATAATTGCTGACTTTCCTGAAAGCAGTTACAATCAGCTGTCAACAACAACAACAAAACAACAAAAAGCACACACACACACAGCAGACTGAAAAAAACCCAGTAGAGATGAAGATGTTAGAAGCAAAAGGTTTTAATAGTTAAATAGCTAAAAGCTACTTTTAAAAAGAAGTTGTGGTGATATCTGTGTCCTTCCCAAGCTGCCATTTACCCCAGTTCCCCTGAATTCTGTCATGTGGCAAGCTGTTTGTGGCAGAGGATTAAACATGACTTGCTTGTCAGTGGGTGTGATACATCTCTTCCCTCTCTCTCCACCCGGCAGCAGAAGCAATGGAGTTAACTAGACCAAATCAAAACCAGCTTCCAGAAAACAAATATGATTTTAAATTGTTTTCATAATCGTGCAATGGTTTAGATTACATTTCTTAATGAATCTTTTTAATGTAATGTGTAACACTGGAAAACATTTTAAACCTGATTTTATTGGTATCTTTGAAGGGCATTAGGACTGTTTAGTCTGATAGACAGTCTGTGGCCTCCAGTAGTGCCTGTAAAAGTTCCCGGACAAAGCCAAGACTCTGAAATGGTAAGTTTTGTTGTTATGGATATGAATCTTTTCTCTCACTAGTGAGTGAAAAACTAGTATTTTTGGTGGTAGTATAATGATGTTTACTTCGGGAATCAAGACTCTCTCCCTCTTTTTACCTACCAACTTTTGTTTTACTAATTCTGACAACCTCCCAGGCTAACCTGAAGCCCTCTGGATCAGGAGCATCTTTCCAAAATGATTCAATTAGTCCCTTATTAATCCTCTAGAACTAGAATAATAAGATGCCCAGGCAAATTCTTCCTCACTTCTCCTTGCAGGAGTAAAGAAATACTAGGAATCATGGAGCCGGTTGAGAAATCCATATACAAGAATGTTAACTCATTTTTTAAAAGCATTTTTCAGCCTTAGGTTTGAAAGCACTTTTCTGAAGATTAACTTCTGTGAAGACAGAATGACTGCTGGAATCAGGTCCCTTAGTAGTTGGGATGACTTTGACTGATACTTGTTTCATGTGAGGTCAGAAGGATGAACAAAGAAGTGATTACTAAAGATTAATGAAAGTTTCTGTGATTTTAGGGGGTGGGAAAGTATAGAAGTGGATTTGAAGTATGTTACTATATATTTGCAAAGCTGAAATCACATCTGTAATTTTACTTCAATTAGTTTTTGTCTTTGAAAAGGTGTTCTGCCACATCAAATCATTCTGGTAATACCAGACCATTTGAAAAGCTTCTGGGTAGCCAAGTGCTTGGGCTTTCTTGATGTTCTTGTATAGGCTGTTCTTTGGGAAGAAGTTAGTGGTATTAAAAATTGGTTTTGGACCAAAGGGATCAGTATGGGAAAAAAAAAAAAAAAAAGAAAAAGAGAAAGCTGGAAATAAACAAGTTTCAAAACCAGGGAATATTGGAGATGGATATTACTAGTTATTTATAAAGTCCGAAAATCTTTCCTTTGCAATGTCCAGGGGTTTATATTGAAGAACAAAAAGCTCAGACCTCATTTAAAAATAAAATCAAGACTGAAACTGAGTGAAAGAGCTATGCTCTCTTTGACTCTCCTTTTCATTGAAATATTTTGGAAGTCTCAGATGAATGGATGGGTTTGTGCATTAAAATAATGTGGGCAGCAGAACTGGAATATCTATGGCTGAGACAAAGCTCTTAAATGTCACTTAATGTTGTTATGACTTGTTATTTCTTCATTTTTCTGTTTTATTAGCAATCTAAAAATGGAGGAAGCTAGCCATAACCATGTAATTTACACTTATGTCATGGGCTTAAAATAGAAATCAATTTCACAAAGAATTACAACTTACATTCTCCACATGATGCTCCACATTTTTGGCTTGATGGAGTTCGATCAATTGAGATAGGTTTTTCTTGATACAACCAGTATAGGTTTATTCATAGTTTTATTGAAGCAGTTTTATACATTGGTAAATAAATAATATGCCAGTACAAAATAATGTTGTTGGGAAGTGATCTGTGGAACGGATTTCTTTTGAGCTGTATGTACATTCAGATACTTTCTTTAATGCTGTCAGAGGCAAACAGAGTTTGGGTATCAGCTTCCTTTGCTTTTGTTTTTCTTTAAGCAGATTCTTTTAAATGGGTGGGCAACTGTCTTTAATATATTCATATTTCTTCTATTAAATTAAATGTTTTATTAACAACAAACATTGCTAAAAGAGTATTTTGCCATATTTGCAATAAAAAATTATCTTCTAGCATTGTCTTGTCTTTTCTGAGAAGTCTTTCCAGCTTGGGACCTCTCTAAGTGGTGATTGATAAAGTTGTTACGTCATGGTACATTTTAAGGGGAAAAGAAAAGTCTGGCATACCACAAAGAGAGCAGTTCTTGCAGCTTTTGCATTCCTGTTCTTCATTATCTCCTTGTGCTGTCCTGGATTTAATTTGGCAGCTTTAAAAGTTCGGCAGCTGTTTACTATCACAAAAACCCACCCACATGCAAAAGTCCCCAAATCTGAGAAAAGCTATGGATGTTAGGAGAAAAAAAAAAGGCTAATTGACGCACTCCTACCACATAATAAAAATACGCAAAGCAATAAAAAGCACCTTGAAATAGTCACTGTGTTTGCCAAGTGTGCCAAGTTATGAGTTGTTTTTGTGATGAGGATCAATGTTAGATTATGGAAAGAATGATACACACAAGCTGACTTCACTTATAACTTGTGACTGTTGGTTTATTAACTCAACTTTTACATCAGAGTCCTTGTTATTAACCATATAATTTTGTTTCCCCATCCATCTTAAAATGTAAATTGTTTGGTTCATTTTGCCTATTGACTGTAAAACTTGACTGGCTAAATTAAAGTGCCTTTTTTTATGGTCACATTTCTTTTTCTTAATTTTTAATAGATGACAACTAATCTTCCTCCTCCCAGCTTCTGTTACATTCTTACTGTTCAGTCTGGTGAAATACATGTGGAAGTGGATGAGGAAGAACAGCTTTCTAATTTGTACCAGCCACCAGCTGTTCATGGTCTAAAGGAAATTCTTCGGGTAATCTGCTTTACAAATCAGATAACAAATACTTTTTACCACTGGATTTCTGGTAGAGCAGTTGTCTCATTCCCCATTTTTCTGCTGTTTACAGATCGATGGTTGTAACGAGCGGTGTAGCTTCTGGGCCCAAGTGCTCTATCGAAGGCTGCAGGTAATCTTTTTATTTAGCAATGAATTCAACATAAAATCAGCATAATGTTTATGTGATAAAGATTCATCTTGTTTAGGGTTAACCCCAACACCAGGATTATCTTCAAGAATTGCATGGTCAGAATTATCACCGTGTCTAAAATGCTTGTGAAAGGTAAAACGAACTGCATCACCAGTTTCAATGCCATTGAGTTTAGGAAGCTAATTATTCTTGAATAAATTGCTATCTAACCAGAGATAATGCTGCACTCTGGAGAGGGAGCTCACAGGAAGTTAGTTGAGGCTCAGTTTATAGCTGAGTGCTATCCTTTGGAATGTAGCAAGAAGCTCCCAGTCAGTTGGGTGTTGGGGGATAGGGTGGAACAGATGATGGTTATATAAAAATACAGTTTTGCTCTTTTCATGCAAGTGTGTGGGTGATTTTCATTGACTTCCATAGAAGCCCCTCTGGCAAATTTGGCTTTTATGGTCCAGCAAGTAGTAGAAGGGAGGCACTCTTAGGTAAATACATCTGCCATCCATACTGTGCCGGAAAGCTTACAATTAATGTTTTATTTGTTTCTGAATGATGCCACGATGTTCTTTCAAAATGTTGCTAGCTCCCTTAGTAGTTAAAGGAATTTTTTTGTTGCTGATTTATTTATTTTTTCCTGGCGACTGGATCCTCAATACAGCCAGCACTGAATTCTAGCGGAGAATAATTTGCAATTGTCCATCAGCTCCGCGAGAAACAAAGTGTGAATCAAAGCATATGAACCAAAGACAAAGAAATTCCAGAAGGGCCAGCAAAATAGCTGGAAATGCTTCCCACAAGTTTGAGACATAAATTTAATTTAGGTCTTGCCCTTTTGCTTCAAAAGCCAATGAATTATGATTTGATTTTTAGGCAGGGAGTACTTTTAACTACTGAGATGAGGGGTATCTCTTGTGTTTTCTCCATGCTAATTGAGAATGTAGCAGAGCATTTGCAAACATGGAATTAGAGCTTGCTGGATGGGATCTTTAGTGGGCCAGCAGAAAGATGGACACATACATGCATAAATTCCTATTTCTAAGAAACCTCTTCCAGTGAAAAATGAAATAAAATTGCAGACTAGGGGCTTTCTAGCCCAACAGTTTTGAATTCAGGAATGTCTACATCTGAAATTCTGATGTGGGTTGTCAGTGTTCTTGTGTAAAAGCACTTCATCACTGAATTAGAGAAGAGATGAAGCATGCAGGAACAGATGTGATTTTGAAGAGTGGAATACTGAGTAGAAGAAGAAAAGGTGTATTTTTTTTTCTTGCTCCCGGGAGGTTTATTAATTGTTGGGGGTTTTTTTAAAGACTATTCACTTGCTGAACTGTAAGCACTAAATTTTTATAAGTGAACAACATGAGTGTTCATAATTTTTTTAAAGTAATAATGGAAAAGCAATATAAGATAGTCTTCTTATGGTTAGCTGTCTGGATAACTGCTCTGGGAATGTAAAGGTATTTACCTGCTGCTAGTGTGTCCCTTGCCTAGTCCTTCCAGAAGATCATGAAGAGCAGCTTGTTTCCTGCAGCTGCCTTTGCCAAGGGGATGTACCCTTCACATGCAAAATCACCAAGCTGTAATAAGTGAGGAAGGGACAGTGACTTGGTTTGTTTTTCAGATTAATTGTTAAATAACCTGCTATGTGAGCTAATTCAGATGCACATTAAAAAAATAGTATTTACTCTCTGTAGCTACAGTATTAAGTATTTAAATTAATGTGACTTAATTTGTATGAAGGAGGAATGGAAATATGCTTTTTTCATTAGTCAGAATCTGAACTGTGGTTCAGAAGGAATATGAGGAAATATATTCCATCTGTGGTTAAGGAGCTGTCCTTCCTTATAACTCAATCCTGCTGCTATTTGTCTGTTGTGTCCTCCCTGTACAGAACAAATTGTCACACATAGCAGGATGATGATCTTATACTAACTTGTGATTTTTGCTGTTATTATTATTATTTACTTTTTGGGTGATCATCGCGAAAGACAGCTTTTAGTGTGTTAGTAATTCTCAAGGGACAGATGTAAAAATTCTTTCTTTGAAGTTGTACTAGTGTTATCTATGCAGAGGAGGTGCCCAAATGTATGTAGTTACTAGGCAAAACAACAACATCAGTGCAATAGGCAGCGTGTGCTGTATTAAGGCATAACTACCATATCTGAGCTGTGAATTTTTTCCAGTCACTATTTACCTCATTTGCTCTAAGAGTGGGAGCATGAACAAAAAGCCAGGTTTAGTGTGACTGATGGCTTCATAGTTAGAATTCAACCAAAGACAAAACACTGGGGGTTTTGTGCATTAGCTTCTACTAGAGACATGCAGCTCTGAGAATAAAATGCTACATGTCTTTCCAGGCATTACAGTATTAAATTTTCAGTTAAATGTTTTAAGCATTATTTTTTGCTCAGCAGAGTAATTTAACAAAAACATTTTAAATTAATAAAGTTATTTAATCTGAGGTATTTTAAAATATTAGAATCTGAAAATTTGCAAGTTCCTTGCACTGATAAACATAAAATATGCTTTGATATGATATTTTTCTACCTGTCTGGGGCTGAAAACTTACACTGTCACTGCAGATTCATATATCTCTTACTTAGGAGTTATCTACTTTCTTAATTTTATGCATAATTGGAATATTTGTTCAACTGAAAGAAAAAGCTCCACTTTGCAACTTGGTTATACCTGAGAATCTGAGAACAGTACCTAGAAAATGTGCCCACAGAGGAATAATATTAGTAGTAGATATGGTCTTTCCTCATTTTTTAAGACAAAAATTATGTAAGTCTTAATAAAACCATCCAGTTATCTTTTTATGTATTTCATATATATATAGTATAAATATATAATTCATATTTTTTTAGAAAATATATTTTCAGATCCCATGTAAAGTCCAAGAAAATTATGATAAAGCCTGATGGTTGACTGAGGTAAAGCCAAGAGTCCAGAGAGTCAACCTCAGAAAATTAATTTAAGGTAGAGATTTTAAGGTTTGTATCTGAAGTAAAGAATACCAAGAAATTCTGGTAAACCTTTGACTCATTATCCTGTACAAGCCCTAACTGTAATAATTTCTGTCAGTTTTATGAGTTACTTAAATATGAGTATGTTTAGTCTTTCCTTCTACTAAAATAATTAACAATTGCATTCCAAATTCGTATCTTTTTTTTCCTAATCACAGACAAAACACAGTGTTCCTATAGATCAAAGAGAAATGTTTTTGTTTGTGACTGACTCCACACTGCAAAATGTGGTTCATGGGATTCCAAAAGTTGTTGCTGTGTCAGTCACTGCGTCGTGTGTTCTCAGTGAGGAAATCATGGAAGCTCTCAGTGCTGGCTCCCGACTTGTCTTCTTCAAGGATGCTCTGTGGGGAAATGGTAAGCTTTGCACATGGTTTGGAAGCAGTTGGAGTCCCACAGAAGCAGCACCCTTCTCTCTGACACCCTTCTCTCTGACACCACAGTGTGTGACCTCCAGAGAGGTCACATCCATTATCAGATGAAGATGGGACTTCGAAAGTTTGGGATGAGAAATTTGAAAGGGATTGTAATTTCAGCTTTCTTCTAAGGTTTCTTTTTATGTATCTTTGGCTTGGTCTTGAAAGTGAAGGAGAAATTCAGTGATGTTGTTGTAGGTCCACCAGTATTACTGTCAGTCTTCTCTGATGACCAATGTCAGTCAAATTTGTGACCACTAGAAAGGTCAAAAATATTAAGAATGTCCTTAGATAGAGAAATTTGATAAGCTCTCCTAACCATTTTAGCTGCGAACCTTCACTCCCATACAGATCATGCAATTTTGGTTGTTCACTTTACTTTCACTTTTAGTCACTCTTTTCTGAGGTTCAAGTCTGGTTCTGTATGGTGGCCTCAGGGCTAGTTCACATCTCACACCTTCAGTCCGCTCCAGAATGTAAGTGAACTGGAAGTACAAAGCTGTTCAAAAGGCTGTGTGTCCTGAAGCTGAAATCTCTGCTCTGGAGAATAAAGCATTGCATGCACCTACTCATTGTAATCTTTGAAGCAAAGTAGGACCACCTGAAGGGGTGCCCAAGCTTATTATTACCAAGAGAGTGAGATGTGATGCAGTCTGGGTGGCATCAGACTCTCTTCTGGCATGCTCAAATATTTAAATTTCTTTTTCTTCAAATTCAGATTTCTTTTGCTCCTCGGGAGTTGCAAAGTGTAACAAGAGCATGGTGCATGTATCGCTGAAAGCAAAATATTTTGTCATTGAGAAAACCTGATGGAGTCTATTCATCTGTTTGGTAGCTGGCAGAGATTGTTGTCTTTATTGGCCGTGACAATTAACGTGGTCACCTTTTTCCTTGTTACTGTACTGAGTTGAAATGTCTTTTTTGGCAGGTAGGATTATTTGTGTTGAACGTACTGTTCTCTTATTACAAAAGCCTCTTTTGTGCTCGGCTGCCGGTGCTGACCTCAGTGAGCTGACTGGCCCTGTCAGACTCGATGAGCTGGATTCTACAACACAGGCCAACTCCGTTTGTGCTCTGAGAGGTTTGTGTGGCCTTGCCTGAAATGAATGCGGTTAATTATTTGTGCTCACTTTAATCTTTTGTGTCTTTATATTGATTTCTTGCACAAACAGCATGGAGGGATAAAAAAAGCATGGCATTGCTGTGGGTCATTACGATATTTAAGATTTTATGCTTCTTTGTGGGCTCTGTTTGCCTTTTGCTGGCCAAGCTCTGCTCCCACTCACTCATACCCCAGAATAAATGTTTAATGCACAATCTGTTTCATTATATTCCTTCCTTCACTGTCTTCTTTCAGGAGCCTTCTGTTCACACCAGCCTTGTTGATGTTGGCAACAATGAGTTATACCAATATTTTTTAGGCAGATGGGTAAGATATGTTACCCAGATCTTGAATGGTAGGGGTTAGTGACTGATTTCCCTGGAGCTGCAGTAGGACAATTTATTATTTTACCATAGTAATTTAGCATAATGTGGCCAGTATTTGCTCACCACCCACTTTGGATTATAGCTTTGTCTAATATTGTGGTCCTACCACTAGCCATGCAGAAACATTTCTTACTACAGAAATCCCAAATCATGCAGAAACATTCTCTACTGCATATTTTCTAATGCTTTGTCCAGACAGCTTCTTAAACCTCCCAGTTGTACAGTGCCTATAAGAAAAAGTCCTTAAAAGCCCAACAACTCTTCAAGGCTATTTCTTTCCTTAATTTAACTTGTATTATTCCAGTAGCCCTTGTAGAAAATTCTTGATACACTTTTGCATTTACACCTTAAGTATTCACTGGAGCAGTTGAAATTAACAACAAATAATGGTTTTCAAATTAATTCTTCAGCTATAATAGGATAGAATGAAAAGACAGTTTGAAACCAAGCAAAGCTTGCTAAACATACCTGCTGCTATGGTAGAGCCACAACTTAGCAATGCCTCTGTGATTAATTACTGAGCACCTTGCAGTGACAAATGTTGAACAGTGCATAATGAAAACCAAGCACAACTAGAGGCACTTCACTCAAAGCCTTGGTTGTTATGTACATCTTGCATTGATACAGCTACCTGAAAGATGTTTCTGTCACTGAAATGCATTTTGACTTTTTGTTTAATCACTCCAGTAGTTATGTTAAGAATTGTCACTTCTCTGCTGTTATCTTTGTGATCATGAGAAGTGCTCGTCTTCTTATTTCTTGTTCACAGTGTTCATAGTAGGATAAAGGAAACATCTCTCTGTCCTTTCTTTTTCCAGCAGAGCAAAGAAAGTACACCTTTGTGATCTGTTGTGTAAACAAGTACTTACTTTACACACATGGGAGATGTCATGCTTTGCCTGTTCTGTATTACAGGTAGAAGAATGACAAAAGGAGAAATTAATCCTACAACTTTGTCTTGTTTGATCTGGAATTTGTGCAGGGTAGTTATTATCAGTATGTTCCCACACCTGAATACCAACATAGAATATAAAACCTTTTTATACTTATGCCACTGAAACATAAATGAAAACTCTCACTTTTGTGTATACTGAAATAATTTAATAGCATTCAAGAGATATATTCACTGTTTTGGGTTTCAGTTAGTTAGTGCCTACATCTTTCTGCTGAACTAATGAAACTGATAGCATTGACCCTACATTGTTGGTGGGAGAATGTACTTTTGGTGGAGTAACACATGGAGGGAGATGTATCATCTCTAAGATTCAGTCACTGTCTCCTATCTCCTAAGTCAGGGAGTTTTTAGTTGGGCTTTCAATGAGAAGCAGTTACTACGTCATTCATTCTTTTTCTTTGTGCATCCTCTCATTTCTTGTACTTTTGGTCACCTGTATGTGTTGCACATTGGCATCCTCCCACCTAGCACAGAGGCTGCAAAGGCTTTCTCTACCCCTTCTTGAAGGAGTGTGCCTTCCTGCTCCTTTGGAAGGAACATCTGAAGTTCTGTCAGTCCAAGCTCCCGCTTAAAGCTTGGCCCTGAGCAACTTGGTACAGCTCTGGACTGCATGTTCTTTAGAGGTTCTTTCCCCCTCAAAATAGAAAATGTTCTAGTCCAAGCAGATGCAATGAGTTTGTCAGAAATCCTTGTTTCAGGGAGGTCCAGTCATACCAGCTCGGGGATAATGGAGTGCGTTGTTCTTCAACAGATGAGTGAAAACCTCTGGTTGCTTTCTAATGAAAAGCTTATTCTTCATTTCAAGATGAAACTGTGGTTTTCACCTGTGATCCTAGGGTTAATAGGTTTATTTCCTTATCACTATGCATTGCAAGGTAATTTCCAACCTCTTTTTGCTGTATGGTAGCAGTCAAGATGACTTAAATGTTGGCAGTTCATACAGCACAGAACTGTTTTTCCTCTTAATCATGCGTTGAGCAAATTCTACTTAGTCTATACCACATATGATATGTGGGAATATTACTTGATTAATGCTATTTGCCAGTATATGACTCACCAAAGATGATTGAATTTTGATGTTGGATATTTTCATATTTAAGCCTTTACTCAGGCGTGTGGGGTTTTTTTGGTTTTCTGCTTCATAGTGGGACTAAAATGAGGTCATTCAGTTAACCTAGGTTTCCTTTTCTGATTGAATTTTTGCCTTTCCTGTCCCATTAATCAGAATAACTAACTGGGGGAAAAACCCAAAACAACACCTCTATGTTTTAATTGTTTCAACCAAAGTGTTGCTTGGCATTCCACATGGCAGACCTGCTTTTCCAGGTATTGTCCTATTGTCAATCTCTTCTTAATGGTGCCAGTCACAACCCTTAAAAATAGACTAGAGGTAAAAATTGAATTTCGGCTCTGAGCATTTTCATTTAAAAGAAGGATCTTGGAAAAATATCCAAAAGGTTTGTGTTTGTCAAGCAAAATCTAGAGTCTTGAAAAAGATGTGCAGCAGTTCAGCATCTGAAACTTGAAAAATCACTTTGCATATAGGGTACACAAAACTGTCACTAGATTACCACACCTGTAGCTGCTTTGAGTTGGTCTGACCTCAGTGTTGTCTTGTGGTTTCCTCAAGGGAACTCTACATTATCATCAAAATAATCTTCTCCACTAGACATAATCACATCAGTATGATCCTGATTGATTTTCTTCAAATGTACTTGCACTGGCATCTTGAAGTTGGAATATGGCACACAAGTTGGAGAAGGTGAAAAGGCTTAGAGAAAAAAGGGGGTTTGTTTTGGTTTTAAAATGATTTTTTAATGAAGAAGGAAACATACTCAGCAAACTAATTGGTAGCTTTTCAATTAACAAGAATCATAAAATCATAGAATAGTTTAGGTTGAAAGGGATCTTTAAGATCATCAAGTCAAACCATTAACCCAGCACTGCCAAGTCCACCACTAAACCATGTCCCCAAGTGCCACATCTGCATGTCTTTTCAATACTTCCAGGGTTGGGGACTCCACCACTTTCCTGGCAGCTGTTCAAATGCTTGACCACCCTTTCAGTGGAGAAAGTCTCCCTAATATCCAGTCTAAACCTCTCTTGGCATAACTTCAGGCCATTTCCTCTCATGCTGTCACTTGTTACTTGGGAGAAGAGGTCGACCCCTGCCTGGTTCCAAACTCTTTCAGGCAGTTGTAGACAACAAGAAGGTTCCCCTTGAGCCTCCTTTTCTCCAGGCTAAAGAGCCCCAGCTCCCCTTCATCAGCTCCGTTTCCCTTCTCTGGGCCCCCTCCAGCACCACCTCAATGTCTTTCGCGGAGTGAGGGGCCCAGAACTGGGCTTGAGGTGCAGCCTCACCAGTGCTGAGTACAGAGCGATGATCCCTTCCTCAGTCCTGCTGGCCACACCATTGCTGACAGAGGCCAGGATGCCACTGGCCTTTCTGGCCACCTGGGCACAGCTGGCTCATGTCCAGTTGGCTGTCACCAACTAGCACCCCCAGCTCCTTTTCCATTGCATCACTTTCCAGTTGCTCTTCCCCCAGCCTGTGGTGCTGCCTGGGATTGTTGAGACCAAAGTGCAGGACCCGGCCCCTGGCCTTGTGGAACCTCACACCACTGGCCTCAGCCCATTGATCCAGCCTGTCCAGATCCCTCTGCAGAGCCTTCCTGCCCTGCAGCACATCAGCACTCCCACCCAAATTGCTGTCATCTGCCAACTCATGGAGGGTGGACTTGATCCAGATTATTGGTTAAAATATTAAACAGGACTGTCCCCAGTACTGAGCCTTAGGGAACACCACTGGTGACTGGCCACCAAGTGGATTTAACTCCATTCACATCATTCAAAGAGAAACATACCCATGTAAACCCCAGTTTATCTTGAACACTGAAAAATCAAAATTATTCCTCTAAGAGTCCAAGTGGTTAAATAGAATATTTTATTCTGTCAGAGAAATGCCTGATGTTTTGTTGCACACTTAGAAATTGGGTCATAAATGTTGTATTTGAGAAGCAGCTTTACAGATCTTCAGACTCGCTGTCTTGAATTCCCAAAGAAAATTACAGTTTTGTTGTTTAGGTGTAGCTCCCTCCTTGTCCCAGGAGAACCAGAAAAGCAAGGGATTAACACCATGTCTTACAGTCCAGACACTGTAATGCTCCTGTAAAGGCTTTCTTCTATTGAATGTGGCATAGAAGTGTGAGATTCCTGCTCAACAGAGGCTGGATTTTTAAGTCTGTAGTTCTGTTGTACTAGTGAGGTTTTATTCTAGTGCAATTTCATTCTTACAGGTGAATATTTTTCTCTATAAATATTGCTCATAATTTCAGCATATTGTTACCATAAAATATAATACACTCTTTATTGGCTTCTCATAAAATGCTGAATATATTTTTTCTTGCCAAAACTAGCGAGGCCCTTTTTATTAGTCCAAAGTGTCTTTGGCATTCCCTTCTTACGCACATACTTAAGACTGTGAGCCAGATCTTATCTCTGTTAAATCTGTATAAATTAAGAATAACTCCATTGTTAGTGGAATTTAATCTACATTGTTGTTTTCAGAAGGGCTTGGGCCTTCTTATTGGTGTGTATTTTCTAAATATCAATATCAAGTTATTTGATCTGATGATTTTTGTAGCTGTTTATTGCCAAGAAAACATCAGAGGACCAGCAAAAAAGCAAACAAGAAAAATCCAATCAGAAAAGCTGTAAAATCCAAACCAAAAGAACAGAGTCTGTTTGGGAAGTTAATTGTCAATTATCTACTTTCTAGAGTTAGAATGTAACACTCTGCTGTACTTTCATCCCTTGTTGGAGGGACAAAGGAGAAAGGGAGTGAGATTGTTGGAAGAGCTGATTCTTGCTCTGACAAGTCTTAAGCTGTGGGTCAGAAAGGCTCAAACTTGCTGTGAAGCCAAGACTGACTGTGTTTGCTGGCCTAACGTTAGCATTTTGTAAGAATTCCATGTTCTGCAGGTACTGTTGTTGGAGTTAATGAGAGCACTGCTTTCTCCTGGCCTACATGCAACAGATGTGGCAATGGAAAGTTGGAACTGTGTCCCCGGGACAGGTGAGAGTCAGCATGCTCCAGAGCACTCCAGGTGTTTTGTAGATGTAGCCATAACAGCAGCAGGTGATGCAATGATTCCTGCAGGCACAGGCTGCACTTTGCTCCTTCCTAGAGCTAAGACGTAGTATTTTTATTGCTGATGAACTGATAAAACCTGCAAGGTTACATTAATGTATTAAGAAAGATACAAGTAGATATGAAATGGTTTGATTTTGCAGTTATTACTATTTTTTAAACCAATCTTGCTTATAAAGCTTTCATAGCCCACTGTATTATAATATTACGTCTAATAAATATGCCCAAAATCCACAGGTCTGATTTTAAGTTCTTTCAGAAGTAGGTACGTGTGTTTGTGTGTCTTGCCTTGTTAAACTGTGCATCCCCAGTTCACCTCATTTTTGTACTGGACTATGATCTCTGCTACAATTTGTATGAAAGAGTTGCATTTCAGACTTATTAAATTAGTCACCTTTCTAAAAGGATGTTGAGTAATTCTGGCAGTATGTCTGACCTAAATGTGAAGACTGATCCTAGAGGACCTGTTGCCACCTGAAATGCTGAACCTGTGTCACACTGACATAATTTTGGAAAGCCTCCCCTGCAGCTGCCTAGCCAGCTTGTGCTTGCAGAGTGTGAGATACCTGGTGGAATAAAAGCCCAAGGGATGTGAGCAGTCAGTGTGGAAGGCAGGCAGGAAGGGAAAGCTGGAAAGCAAGGAGGGAGGGAGGAAGGCAGGGAGGAAGGGAGGGAGGAAAGAAGGGAGGGAGGAAAGAAGGGAGGGAGGGAGGGAGGGAGGGAGGGAGGGAGGGAGGGAGGAAGGAAGGAAGGAAGGAAGGAAGGAAGGAAGGAAGGAAGGAAGGAAGGAAGGAAGGAAGGAAGGAAGGAAGGAAGGAAGGAAGGAAGGAAGGAAGGAAGGAAGGAAGGAAGGAAGGAAGGAAGGAAGGAAGGAAGGAAGGAAGGAAGGAAGGAAGGAAGGAAGGAAGGAAGGAAGGAAGGAAGGAAGGAAGGAAGGAAGGAAGGAAGGAAGGAAGGAAGGAAGGAAGGAAGGAAGGAAGGAAGGAAGGAAGGAAGGAAGGAAGGAAGGAAGGAAGGAAGGAAGGAAGGAAGGAAGGAAGGAAGGAAGGAAGGAAGGAAGGAAGGAAGGAAGGAAGGAAGGAAGGAAGGAAGGAAGGAAGGAGTTCTTTCTACTGAAAAAGCTTACAAGAAGCATAAGGAGAAGTTGGGATCTTACTGAAATAGAAAATATATTCCTAAAAATTAGAAGATTTTCCCTTTATGCTTTGTTGAACAAAAAAGGCTGCAAATCAAAACCAGGTGTCCTGTATTATATTGTCATGCAAAAATAAGGATGTGTCTATGTTCACATAGTAGTGTAGTCCAATTAAAAAAGTATCTCACCTGTGAAGGACACTTTTGCTTCATTTGGAGAACAAATGAAGTATCAATATTTGTTTAAGAAGTGCTTCCAACAAGCACTTATAGCTGAGCTTAATTTTGTGCATGACTTAAGTGTGCACTGAAAAGATTGAACATTTGCTGAATGAGGGCCTAAGTCAATAATTCACTTCAGCCAAATCTATACTACAAATTTTCTTTTGCCATAACTTTTAGGAGGTTATGAGATTAATATTTGCTTAAGTGGGGTGACTATAAATAGCAACTTCTCTCCATGCTGCCAGAAATTATAAAATAAAGATCTTTTTGCCAGAAGAGTTTAGGTCCTCCAAGAGAGTTACTGCCAACAGAAGAGTTCTATTAGCTATTATCAACTGAATCTCTACCAGGGCTTTGCTACTAAAAGTCTACCAGCAAAGTATTTTAGGGAATACACTAATTGGGTTGTGTTTTTTTTTTTTTTTTGATTTATGACTGATAGCTTGTTCATTTCTCTGTATTCTTCCATCATTATTTTGTGTGTTTCAGAGAATTGCTATATTGCAACCAGTGTTCTGAAGTCGTCACAACACCAGTTTTGAAAATGCAGCTGGAAGTCTTCTTGAGTTGTCCATCCCGATCTCAAAGTGCAGTAAAAGTAAAGGTATGGCATGAAATAAGTGTGGGTGTATTGAGGTGTGTAGTGCAGTGAGACTGGGTGTGTAGACACATAGGTATTCTAAGCCACACTTCTGTGAACAGTTCTGTCAGAAGACAAATTAAAATATGTAAGACTATCCCATAATTTAATCTAATACTAAACTTGTGTTTCATTGGGCCAAGAACCCAGTTCCCAGATCTTGTTCAAATAATGCAGTCTTTGAGTTCACCCTGAGGTTTGCAAACTGTTCTATGGCCCAGATGAAGGGATTTGTTAGGTTAGGCCTTTGGAAACTTCAGTCTACACAGTCTAAAAGGAATGTGTAATTTTAGACTTCCATTCTGAACTTCTTTTGTGTCACCTCTTCTCTGCTTTCTTGGCCAGAGAAACAAAACTGTTTGATATTAAAATGATAAATTTTTGTTCTATGTGACTGCAAACAAATGTCTTTGTAGGCTTAAGATTTTTGTCATGAACAAAAAACCTGTGAATTTTCTCATTCCAGCTGTTGCAAAGGACAATCTCTTCTCTCCTGATGTCCTCTGCCAGTGAGGATGGGGTAGGTATAATGAATGCTGACCAAAGAAAGTTAAACTATAGAAATTAATGTGAAGGCAGAGTACCAATGTGTTGGCAGGTCAACATGGCTTTTGGTGGCAGAGTCTTGAAAACCTCTAGTGATGGAGACTCTGACTTCCCAGGCAGTTCACTTCAGAACTGGTGAGAGATTTCACTGCAAGTGAAATGATTTTTTTTCACATGTCCAGGCTGTGATTTGAGTGGGCTGTGCCCTTTGGCAATCCCACTTCCCAGCTGCTGATGCCCTGCCATGTCATCAGACTCACACCCACCTTTTCAGAAGGGGGATGCTGCAGATGGGCTGTGTAGCTTCAGCTCAGCTGTGGATCTGCAGAGCCACCTGCAAACAGCACTCAGAGCTGCCTCAAGCACTGCTGGACTTGGTTCCATTCTCTGGCTGAGGATCCAAAGGCAGCAAAGATACCCTCCAAGCATCCCACCTTTTGGGTCTGGTCTTCTAAATCCTATAAACCACAACCACTTTGTAACAGCACAACACTGAAGGGACTGGCAGGTGGAAAGTATTTGCAAAATGCATGCACGATTACTTCATAACTGTATGAATGAAACACGCATGAGCCATGGGGATCCATGGGCTAAAGTACAGTTTATGTAATTGTGAAGTAGTTATTCCTTTAATCTGAGATATCAGAAGAACCCTGACACTTGGCACAGTGACCCAGATTTATCATGGGTGAGGGAGGCACCTGGGTAGGTGCCTGGCTGGCATTGGCTGCTGGATGGTCGGCAGCCTTCAGAGAGTCATTAAGTCCAATTAGGATTCCAAGATTTTCCCTCTCCCTTGCACGTGAACGGGGGCAAAGGTTGGTTTGTTGTCCTGTTTAATCATCCCAGTTAAATATCTTCAGTTAGGTGATATGTACTGGGGTCAGTTTGCTTTCCCTGTCTTACAAGTTTTCCAGCATTTTCCTACTACATGCTCCATGCTTTTAGTGGGATTTGTGGGTCATATTTATAGTGGAAAGTTACTTTGAAATAACAAATTCTTTTTGTTATGCTGGAAGAGGATGTATATTTCATTTAAGCAAAGAGATACAAGAAATTTCCAAAATGTGTTTGCTCCTTTAACAGCAGTTAAGTCTTGCTGAATTTTACAGGATGTGTCTGGTTTGGTTACAGACTGGCAAAACATAGATATTTTTCGAGTTATTAGAATTCAAACGACCTCTTCTTCATGTTTCAGTGTGTGTAATGCCAGTATTTAAAAGTCTGGCAACTCATTTTTTTTCTCCCCTGGCTGAAACACAGGGAATAAAGATTAGCCACAAGAAATACCACTTGAGGTGGCATTTTTTTGCCAGTGCTGCTAAAGTTTCTAAGGGTGTAGCTTTGTAATCAATTCTTTTGGCAGGGAGGTTGGTTTTAGCTGTCACTGGCCCTGGCCACTTGTTTCTCACCTTGTGGCAGCCCTTCTGTTCCACCAGCTGAGTTGTTTGTGCAGCTGCACGGTGAACTGGACTGCAGAACCGGTCTGGGGTAAAAATAATCTCAGAAAAAAAAAGAAAAAGATTGTTTATACCTTGAACCAGGCAACACCATGGGTATCACATACCTGCACAGAAGCACAGCGCAGATGAAGGCAGGGGCACAGTCAGAGGCTGGCTGTGGGCAAGGCCTGGTAAGGAAAGAAATGGATGTGAACCTGCCACCTGAGATACCCTCTCAAGTGAAATATCAACCCTGAGTGCTACCAGTTCTCATGTGAACGTGCTGTCCCCACTCAGTGCAGCCATGCCAGCCTTGCATCCCTCCTCCACGCAGAACACAGCCTCTGCAAATCCGTCAGGCACAGCTCGTGGGTGAATGTCGGTCGGATCATGAACAGGAGGGACTGTGTTGGTGCTGGTGGTGGTAATGCTTGAACAATCAAAAGTTAAAAGGGGGCAGGGGGAGTAAGAGGGGTTACAGAACGCTTTTTGCTTGAGTGGATCAGTTAGCACAGGTAATCAGTGTATGGTATGTACGTGTGCATTGCCAGCATGCATGAAGTCCTGCAAGTGTCAGAAAGGAAGATGAAGGGAGCATGTGTAGGTGTTAGGCTTCAGCAAAACTGAGCTCAAAGTCACAGTACCTTTTTTCTTTTTAAAACAGTTCATTTTTAAAGCCTGGTAGGGCAGCAACTGAGAGAGGAATCTGATCTAATTACTGCAAATCTAATATATTAATTCTTTCCATTAGTTTCAATGCATTTTTCGAGTCCTTTAAAAAAACTGTCTGTTGGAGGAGGATCCTGCATGCTGCATCTTCCCAGCTGAATGCTGCCTAGAACAGAACGTCCAGCACTGTTTGTTTTACTCACCACGCTTTTATTCCTGCAGACTTACGAGGTGCAGAGTGTGCTGGGAAAGGAGGTGGGGTTATTGAACTGCTACGTCCACTCTGTAACCAGTCACCCCAACTGTGTTGCGCTGGAGGAAATTGTTCTTCTGGAAGCTGCAGCAAGACAGAGTTGAACTCTAGTCAGCTATTATAGTATCTGTGGACTTTGTAATGTGATTATCTGTTAACTAGTGCCACAGATAATGTATAATGCAAGCGTGATAAGCATTAAGATAGTTTATTAAAACTGTGATTTATAAAGCACATTGTGCTAACTCTGAAAAAAATCCATATATTGTTCAACTTTCTGAACTCTTCTTTTTCTGATCAGCTTGGAATCTAAGAATACAGTTCCTGTTGTGTTTGCTGTTATGTAATGTAAAACATATTTTTCTGGAAGTTTTGAATGGTTGTGATTTTTTTTAAATAATACTGTATTTATTATGTGTCAATGGAAAATATTTTACAGATATTTTTGAAATAAATACCTTGCTGTGGGCAGCGAATGTTGGTTTTAAGCTGAATTTTATCAGTGTATCCCAGACCTGCTGCAAAACGCTGCGTGGTGCGTGAATTCTGAGTTATCACTTTGCAATAGTTGTTATAAAGACAGAGATTTGAACACATATAAAGTTAATGTTTTACAGCTGATTGGTCTCTCAGCGTAGAAGTTGTGTGTTATCTGTAGCTTCCCACAAAGCGGGTGTTTCATTATCGTTTCTTTTATGGGTAAGGAGCAAACTGCATTGTAGGCCACACAAGTACTCTCACCCAGACTGTGGAGACTACAGATCAGATAAATGCCAAAATCTTCCTCTGTGTGCATTGCAAGAATTCATGTAAGAATTAGAGGCTGCATGGTTTTTTTCCCCCCTTACTCTTTCACAGTGTTTAAAAGCCCCTTACAGGTCACAGGAGGAGGAATGAGTGGCTTTGCACAGGTCCCGTATGTGATTAACCAGCAGAAAATTCTCACCCTGGTCATTTCTGCAGCTCAGTCCAACAGTGAAAAATCTTATGGATGTCACAATTACTAAAAGCTTTTGAATTCCCGTTTTTCCCCCACCTCCTCCAAGCATTTCAGTCTCTTACCTGCCACCCTGTCAGGAAAAAGGAGATGGCAGCCCATTCCTGTGTAGAGGTCTGTATGTGAGACTGGGGTTCCCCTTCTAAACCATTTAAAACCTGAGTCTCTGAGAAAGCTGGAGGTGCTTGTTGTGGCAGGCCCTTTTTCTGCCGGTGCCCTGCAGGTGCTGTGGGTGCTCTAACACTGCACTACTGAAATTTAGACAAGTTGCCCGATCTTCTGTGATCTGTGTGCTCACTCAGCGATGAGCAGCAGCGTTGCCGCTGTCGCTAGCAGGGATCAGGGAAAGTCTTTGTGGCCACTGACTGTGATGAGCAGCAGTTGCCCACTCTCACTCTCAACTCGCCAGGATCAGTGAGAGTGTCCAGCTCCTGCAGTGGGCTGAAGCCTGAGGGCGCATCAACACCCCTGGGGCTCACTACAGCTGGTCCAGCTCTGGGGCGTGTTGGTGTAGGTGCAGCTCTGCATTATCTGGAATGGAAACCCCTTGGAAGTTTTTTTAACAGGAATTTTAACTAGTGGTATTCTTTGACTGGTGTTCCTGTAGTCAGGCCGGTTTGGGTTTGGTTTTTTGTTTTGGTTTTGTTTTTTAGATTTAGGATCAGGTGTTTCTGGCAGAGTGCTGGTCACGGAGCAGTCTCTCCCGCTGTGCAGCTGCTCGGTGCCCCCAGCGCCACGGCATCCCCTGACTCAGCACTCCGGCTCGGCGGCGCGGCTCCGAGGGCAGCGCACTCCGCAGCCACCGCGACCGAGGGCTCTCACGGCTCTTCCCACCCCTGCATCGCTCTCTGCACGCTTTGGGAAGTAACGCAGCGCCCCTCGCCCCGCGCTTGCCCTCACATCCCCTCCCGGCCCCTGGGACCCCTCGCCGTGTTTCCCGCCCGCGTCCAGCCCCTCCCGGGCAGCACAGCTTTCCCCGCCGCCAGCCCGCTGCTGTCACCATACAGAGCAAACGAGAGCAGAGTTGATTTAAAATGCTTTTCTTTATTCTTAGAAATGCTGTAAAAATTGATATAAAAGGTTGAGCATGCTCAGTCTTTTTTTTTTCCTTTTTTTTTTTTCCATCCTACTGTCTAAAATACATGGGATTTTGAATCATTTTAACAGATGTACCATAGCTGCATCGGTATGACTAAAATGTAGAAAAGACGAAAACTACCATTACAAAAATAATTTAAGGGGAGAGAAGAAAAAAAAATAATATATTTAGCTTTTTTTCCCTTTTTCGCAAGTTTCGTGGTGAAAGACCCAGGCATCGCTCCACGTCCCTGCCGCATTCCGAGCGCGGCCGCGGGCCCGCAGGTCCCGCCGCGGCTCCGCGCCTCCTGCCGCGCCCGGCCCGGCCCGGGGCGCCGCGGCACGGCCCGGCGAGGCTCGGCACGGCCCTCTGAGGTATTTATCCACCGTCTCCCGGAGTCCGACTCTCCGTCCCGCTCCCCCCCGGTTACCGGCAGTCGGTGCCCGAGCCGGGCTGCAGGAAGGAGGCGCTGGGCAGCTGCTTGAAGAAGTGCCGGAGGCTGGTCAAGTCCCGGGTGAGCTGCTCGATCTTCTTGTGCAGCTTCTCGTTCTCGGCCGAAAGCTCCAGCAGCTTCTGCTGCATCTCCTGGTTGCGCCGCTTCGCCTTGTCGCGGCTCTTGCGCACGGCGATGTTGTTGCGCTCCCGGCGCTGCCGGTACTCGGGGCTAAACCTGTCCACGCACTTCTTGCCGCCCCGCTCCTTGCCCCCGGCGGGCGGCGGGACGCCCTGCGCCGGCCCGGGCGCGGCGGCGGCGGCGGGGCCCGGCGAGCGGGTGCTGCAGCTGGACGGGGAGCTGCTGCCCGCCGGCTCGGGGGACGTGGGCGGCGTGGGCTGCCCGCTCAGGTTCATGATGGTCTGGGCACAGGTGGCGATTTGCGAGGGCAGCAGCGAGGCGGAGAGGTCGCTGTCGCTCCAGTCCGGCTCCTGCTTCAGAGCGCCGCGGGAGGAGAAGGAGGAGGAGGAAGAGGAGGAGGAGGAGGAGGAGGAGGCGGTGCGGGGCTCGGAGCCCAGCAGGGTGGTCATGGCAGCGCCGAGGTCCTTGGCGGGGTCGCGGCCGGCGCCGCCGCCCGGTGGCAAGTACTCGCCGTATTCCCCGCCCCGCTCGGGCTTGTGGTTGCTGTTGAAGAGGTCGGCGAAGAGCTCGTCGTTGCAGAGCTCCAGGTTGGGCACGGCAGACATGGAGTCAATGTAGGAGCTGAAGTCGATGGCGCTCTCGTCCTCGTACATGGCCGGGGCGGCGGCGCTCAGCTCCGCCAGGTTGGTGCCGCTGCCCCCCAGGCCGCCGCCCGCCTCCTCGCCGCTCATCCCGCAGCCGCCGCGGGCCCCCGGCTTGCAGGCGGGACCCGGCCCGCCGCCGCTGCCCACCTTGGCGTCGTAGAAGTTGGCGGGCTCCAGGCACCAGCTCTTATAGCATGCCGGGGAGTCCAGGCTGTAGAGAGCGGCGGCGCTCATGGGCGAGCGGGACGCGGCGCCGCACGGCCGCGGCGCGGGGGCTCCGGGGCGCGGGCACCAAACGCCGCTGCGCGCTCGCAGCGCCAGCCTCCGGCACGGGCAGGTGGAGCGGGGCCGCCGCTGCTCGCACCGCTGCCGCCGCCGCTGCTCGCTGACACCGGCGCCGCCGCCTTACCCCCGCTGCCGCCTCCCCGAGGGGGCCGATCCGGGCTCGGGTCACGCCGTGAGCGGCGGTAGGAGGCGGGGATGGGACAAGGCGTCTCAGGACCTGGGAGTGAAACGCCCGCTCGGTCCCTTCTTATACGGCGCGGGCCCCGCCTCCTGCCCCAGTGACGGGGAACGACTGTTCCCGGCACCCCCGGGGACCCGGGGGCGGGAGCGGGTGGGGTGCGCGGCCGCGGAGGCAGGGCTGCCGCCGCTGCGAGCTGCCACCTCCCGGCGGAGGGTGGCCGCGGTCCGAGGTGCCCCCACCAGGGGCACGGGACGGTGCCGGAGCCTTTCGGGCGCCTGGCGCCCTCCTCTCACCGTCCCGTCCCGGGGGAGCGCTGCCCCGGCGCCGCTACCGGCACCCATTCCCCCGGCTGGGAGATAATTTTTCTTCTTCCACCAGGGCCAGCGGAAAAGCTGGCTGAAAAAGCCGATTTTACCCCGCCGCCGCCACCAGCACCACGCCGCATCCCCCCACGCGCTTCCCCAGCGGCGCCTGGGATGGAGCGGTCCGGGGAAGATGCTGCGTGCCCCACGCGTGTCTGTGTGCATCACCCGAGCGCCCTCCGGAGGCTCCTCTCCCTTCGCCGGAGCACGGGCAGCTTCACCCGAGGAGGATGTCATAAATCTCCCGCTCCGGGGAGAGGGTGGCCGCTTGGGTTTCTTCTGGCAGGACTCTCCTGTGGGGAAGGGGTCTCTGCGGCATCTTGAGCTGCCTCACGCCGTCTTCGTGAAGTCACACCTCTTGAAACCTTACATTAAGTAATTATGCACATCGTCGACCCCCGGCCCCCTGGCAGCCCACAAACTACCACTATCAAACTGGCAAGTATCAGGAAACTGAAAATACTTGCAGCTAAAAGTTTTCTAGTTACTTAAGGATTTCTAAAACCCTGGCTTCACCCCCAGGTGCTCCACTGACTGAATTACTAAAGAAACCCACAACAAAATGCTTTATTTACTTTCAAAAATTTACTTTAAATTTACTTTTTAAAAATAATTATTTATTTATCTATCTTCCAGAAGACCCTTCTATATTTAAGACCGGACTGTGGCAGGCGCTGAGTTTCCAGCCCAGGGGCCAGCTGACGCTGCTGGCACGGGCTGTGCCCTGCGGAGCGCGGGGCCGCTGGCCCGGGGTGGCTCTCCGGGGCCGTGCCGGCCATGCCGGGCCCGTGCCCCTCTCCGGGCACGGCTCCAGGCGCCGCCGCCGCAGCTGTTGCAGGGCCGCAGCTGTTGATCACAGGGGTGTGTGCTTGAGCAGAAGTAGCTGGAACAGGACTGGTACATGCTCTCCCTTTGGATGTGAACTCCTCGTGGGAAGGCTTGTGGGATCGGGGAAGTGCCTGGCAGGTGAGGTTTTACATCTGGCAGGTGAGGTTTCGCTTGGAGAGGCTTTGCTTTTAACTCTAGTGCTGCCAGATGGATTACGTTGAAATAAACTTGATTTCCTTTCTCATCAGAGGATTGATAACACAGCCTCTACACCAGCATTAACCGCTGAACTTGACAGTGACACAAGAAGAGGTTGCTTTTGGTTTTTCCACATTGTCAAAGAAATAATATGCCTCAAACCATTTTACATGTTATTTTTGCCTTCTATATGCCCCAGACCTTCTCTGGGGTCTATTCATGATGCACGACTCTGCACCGCCTGCCCCTGGCCTGGCTATCCAGCAGGGAACGTGATGCTCCTGGACCCTTTTCCTCTGTGAAGTGTAGAGGAGTGCCTGCATGAGGCATGGGAGGGTAGTTCAGAAATTATCTGCAGTCCGGTATCTGCTGTCCCTCCCCTTGCTCTGCTGGAAGGGTTCGCTCTCACCCATTGTAGTCACAAAATTCTGATTTGTCTTGGAAAGCACTCCTTGTGACTGTTTGCATGCGGAGCTGTGTGACACTTCCAGCTCACCGAAGCCCTCAGCCCCAAGGTCAGCCAGCGCTGGCTGCCACTGCCGGCCTGGATGTGCCCGTTTAATGCCATCATGTGTTCCTCCAGAAAAGACACCCAGTGCCCAGCCAGGTCACCCGACCCCTGCTGGGCAGCTTGCCTCCTGGCAATCACCGTCTCAAAATCCCTCAGTAAAAGGCACAGAACTGCTGTGTGAACCTCGGTATAAGCCACCTGTGTCACATCCAAGCCCCACCACGGAGGGTGCAGCATTGCCTACAGGGTCTTCAGGGCCCGGACGTGTGTTCAGAACTTGGGTTGGACCTGTCAATGCCTGTCCCGCAAACCCAAGCAGCAGGAGCCACCCCCTGGAGGGTGAGTTGGTTGAGTTTGTTGCTGAACCTGAGATGTGTGACTTCAGGAAAATATTTGAGGGGGTTCTCCCATGTGCCATGCAGGATGTGCAGCCCTGGGGTGCTGCAACACCTGCACTGAAGCATCCAGGAGCATGTGAGCAATTGATACCTGGCACTTACCAAACCAGTGCTCTGAAGGCAGGATGACATCCATGCTCTGCTGTTTCCTGGGCTGGATTTGTCTGGCATCTTAGCACCTGAATCTGTTCCCATCTGCATATGGAATTTCATGAGCAGTGAAGTACAGACAAGCCCTTGATTTCCCTCATCTGTCCTGCTGAGCACCTGACCCACCGAGTCACAGCTTGTCTCTGGGATCCAGTCATTTTAAACAGCAGTAAGAAGCAGCTGATAATCTGAATTTCAGAGCAAATTCTTTAAAACTTGCTTAAGGTTCATGCTCCAAATCAAGGAAAATGCTTAAACCTGGCAAGAAAGGGCAAGAAACCTTTCTCTAAGAAGCAGAAAAAACACAAAACTTTAACTTATTCTGGACTGCTGCTGTGAATCTCAGAGGAACACCAGGACCCTGAGCCCTTTAGGGATGGCAGTGAAATCATACTGCATTTCTGACTAGTTTTTCCTCATAAATAGAGGGCAGGCCACCCAGGGAAGGTAAGGAAACAGGGTAATGCCTAAGCATGTTCACCTACAGCAACCCAGCCAGGCATGCAGGACTTTTTGGGACAGTGGGACTAGGGGCATGACGAGGCTGTGCTGGTCCTGGGGAGCCTAAGGAACCCTTCTCTGCTCTTGATATTATGGACTTGAGACAGCACCAGCAGGACATCAGGTCCTGGAGGATTCATGGGTGAAGACCAGGCTGACAGGGGGAAAAAGATGGAGGACTGGTTTGCTGCATTTCTCCTCTCTGCAAGAAGCAGCAGGAGTGCAAGTGTCCTTCCATTCATCAGCTGGAAACCAGCGTTGGCACATGGGGGCTAACGAGGGAATGGGACACGTAAATGAGGAGGTACAGGTTGTCTGGGGAGAGTCAAAACCCTGCCTGCACACTCCTAGGGAGGGGCAGTACCTACCTGAGGTTGGTGTTGGCTCTTGTCAGCCCCTCACTGCCCGCTTGTGTCACCTCTGCCAGGGGCCGTGCCTCTCCCTTGTCCTAAAGCACCGGCACAGCATTTTGCCTGTCACTTATGCTGTACTTGTGCATCATTGCACTGATCCTGCCTGTGGCCTCCTACTCTTAGCAGCTGAACAGCTTGATGGTAAAATAGAAAGGCATTTTCCTTTTAGCCCATTTCGTTGAAGCTCTGTGTTTAGTCCCACTGCAGTGAGATAAAATACCGGTGGTGTCAGCCCAGCTGGGTCTGTCCAGCTGCACCTGTGGCTGCTGAGCTGCTGAACGAGAGCATCCAGGTACCCAGGCTCCCAAAAGGCCAAGTGCTGCAGCAGCAAAAGGCCTCAGAACCTGTGCTCCTTGTTCTCTCACACTCTTTAGCGGATACTCAAGAACTTTTTCCTGATGCAGGTTTTTGCATGAATTTCCATTCATGGGATCAAATTGACAGCTACATCTTCTGTGTAATCAAATGAAACCTTGTGTGGTGCAATTTACTGTGAGTGTAAGGGACAAGGAGTCAATGTTACCCTCCTCTATCCCATCAAAAAGATGAAGAAAAACCCCACTCTGTAAATAATATGGAAACTGTAATCAAAACTTTTCCAGTCCCTTGTGGCCACTCTTTCATGTTATCAAAATGGTTTGGGTTGGAAGGGACCTAAAAATCCCCTGGTTCCAACCCTCCTGCCATGGGCCGGGACAACTTCCACTAGGTCAGGTTGCTCAGAGCCCCATCCAACCTGGCCCTGAACACTTCCAAGGATGGAGCATCCATGCCTTTTCTGTTCCTGTGTCTCATCTCTTTTGCAGTGAAAATTTTCCTCTTAATATCTAATACAAACCTAACCACTTTCAGTGGAAAACAATTCCTCCTTGTCCTGTCACTACAGACCTTGGTAAAAAGTCCCCCTCCACCTTTCCTAGAAGCTCCCTTTAGGCACTGAAAGGCCACAATAGGGTCTCTTCAGAACCTCCTCTTCCCGGGCTGAGCAGCCTCTCACCCTGCCTTCACTGGAGGAGCCCTTCAGCACTCTGATCATTTCTGTGGCCCGGAAAACTTAGCAACCTTTCTGCAACAAGAAAATACCCCTCTAAACACCCTATTCTGGAAACATCTTTGTTTTACATAAGGTGTGCTTCTTTGGCAGTTTTGCTACAAGGCCAGTGACACCATTTGGTGCTGTGGGTGTCTGCCAGGGTGTGAGCTTTCTGTGTAGGTGCCATTTCTTACAGGCAGCTTAACTTAAAAATGAGATTTTTAAAGCCCATGTAATTTCCAAATGAGGCACAGTATTAAAAAAAGTGACTTGGCAAACCCTCAGCCTCGGGGAAAAAAAATTAAAGCACAGGTAATAAATCCTTATCCTTGATTTTGAAAAACAAGAATTTTGGGGAGAAGTGTCAGTATATATAGATGCTTACTTTTGGAAGCAGCTGGCCAAACCCGTAAGTGTGAGGGCAGAAGAGCTGTAGGAAATTCCTTATTCCATGTCTGAATATGAGCCCAATTCATTGTTTTTGTGGAAAGCTCATAGGGCTTTTCCTGTGCCCAAATGTGTGCTGGTGCTCTATCACCTCTCAGCCACAGAGACCTCAAGATAACATTTAAACTGGGGGGCAGTGGTGGGGACCAAGGGGGAAAATCCTGAGCACAAGAAGCAAGAAGCAGATGCAGGAGCCTTTCTATCCACAGGGAAAGGAGACAGTAGGCAGCAGTTCCTCTGGAGTTTTCCTCTGGATTCAGCAGTACTGTTATTCTTAGCTGGAGGTGGAAATTATAAGATTGGCAGGGATGGTAAGGATTATCTTAAACACATCATTCTATACTCTAAGAAAAACCCAGTGAGAATATATGCTAGTGTTTTACATAACTTTTTAGATACAACTAATGGATTTCCAGATATAGTGCCCATCCATCTGGTTGCTTAATCTGAGAAGGAAATACTCTGCTGTACTTGTGAATAGCTCCCAAGTTTTGTTTTGCATCCTGAGACCTGGTGCAGTCTCTGACTCTGACCTTCACATCACCTTAACCCTTTTCTGGGAGCCATCAAGCCCACCCTGTACAGCACAGAGCCCAGCCACGTGAGGTGTGCATTGTGTCAGTACCGTCCTGGCTGCTTCACAGGCTGGCTCCAGCCTTTCCATTGAGCTGCTGCACCTTACTGAGAGCAGCCAGGCCTGGGGACAGCAGCTGCCATTCACAAGTATTGGAGGTTATTTCCAGGAACACTCAGCCTCACGGTGAAAGCTCTCTAAAGAAAGTTAGGGGAAATCCACTTGCTCTGCACAAGATGTGTCTGTGTTGAAGCCCCAGCAGCCTCGTGCTCTGCGCCTCAGCTGACACACGAGCTCGACAAACACATGACTAATAAGGGCTGATGTAGCTGAGGCTTCCCACTATTGCACTTATTCTAGGGCCCAAATGGAGCTTTGAACTATTCAAGTAGCCATGAAGAGGTTCCAGCCCGTGTCCCTTTTGCTGTCCCACAAGTCTCACCGCCAGCCTGGGCGCCGTTCGCCACGGATGAGCACGGGCGCAGCGAGCAGCGAGCCGCAGCCCCCGGCCAGGGAGGGCCAGGCTGCACTCAAACTCCCCTTCCCAAAGGCCAGGGAGGGAGGCTGCTGTGCACAAACATCTGCTCTTGCTGAGGATATCAAAAGTCCTAGGAGAAGAGCCTCATTAAAGTGTAAACGTAAACTTTGTCCTCTGCAGTGCGGGTCAAAGTACTCAATAACTATCTGAGGTATGTGCCAGAAGTGCCATTAAACACCTCGTACACCCAGCCACTTAATTTCTAAATGTCCCCTGCCTTTTCATGTTGCCTTTTTTATTGTGCTTTACACTTTCTTATATTTGTAGAGTGACAGCATGGAAGCCAGGGTACCTCACCTGACCAAGTTTTAGTCATAAGACTGCAGTCCTAATTGTTAGCAGAGATCAAAAGAACAAAAGACCATCTTACTGAAGTGTATACAAAAACAGACTGTATCAAACTCTTTTAGAAAAAAACACCCCCCCTTACTGTCCACTAATTAGCATCTCTATAAATGGGTGAATCTGGAAGCTTTTTGTGATTAAAGTGCCCTAAATTAACTTTTGAAATGAGGTATACAGCTGAAAGATTATTTTTGTTTTTAAATGTTTCCTCCACAAAAATACATCTGAGCAATATTTTTAATTAATAAAGGGATAAAAATGTTTGGAATTTCTCAATTTATAACTATTGACACAAACCATTGTGTATGTTTATTAAGGAAGGTAACAGATAGTGATTGTTGCTGGAAAGTATTTGAAACAGAAAAGCTCCCTCTCCATTCTTTTAGGCCTCAGCAATCTTCCTCGTTGTAGTTTTTCACGGAGTGGTATCCAGAAGGCAGATTTCTCTACTCCCCAGCTGACAGAACCATCTGAGACTGGTGCCAGCAGCAGACATGGCCCTCAGCAAGACCAGAACTGCCCCACTGCCACAGAGGCAGGAGAGAAATCGTGCAGGCAGTGAAAGGGCAAAGACCCATTTTTATCACACCCCTTTATGATAATTATTAAAAGCCTTAATGAAATCTATGTCCTACAGTAAATGTGGGTAATGAGCAACAGTAGTGTTTGAGAGTTCTCTTTTTCTCTCACTGCCCAGGCTGCAGTTTAACCCCAGCTGGGAGCTCAGCCCCACAGAGCTGCTCCTCAATCCCCCCAGAGAGAACGGGAAAGTGAGAAGACTCGGGGGCTGAGATCAACACAGGTAACAGGTTAAAGCAAAAGCTGTGCACACAGGCAAAGCAAAACAAGGAATTCACCATTTCCCATGGGCAGGCTGCTGGTCAGCCCTCCCCAGGAAAGCTGGGACGGCAGTGACTTGGGAAGACAAACGCCATCGCTCTGAACAGCTCCCCCTTTCTCCTTCTCCCCCCAGCTCTGCACGCTGACCCCGACACCCTATGGTAGGTGACAGCCCTTGGGTCAGCTGGAATCAGCTACCCTGCCTGTGCAGCCCTGGACTCCTCAGGCTGTGAGAGGCAAAGAGGCCTTGTCTCTGTGCAAGCCCTGCTCAGCAGTAATGAAACATCCCTGTGTTAGCACCAGTTTCCAGCATGAATCCAAACCACAGCCCCACTCCAGCTACTCTGAAGAAAATTAGCTCAATCCCAGCCAAACCCAGCACACCTGAAAACTTTTTGGCTGCTGGAGATGAAGAGTCACATCTGGCACAACCTCCACAGTTTGGCATAAGCAAATTCCAAAGTGCAGTACACATTCCTGTGCTGCAGTTATGGTAAGAAGCTTACTGTGCTCAGCTCTGTCGGCAGTGACTAATTCTGGCCTGGGCCAAACAATAATTTGGAAATAACAGTGTGAGCAGTGCAGACTTCCAAAGGACAAAGATAACAGGGTATAACCTCTAATTGCTAAAAACAGTCTCTCCATTACTATCTCGTTACCCAGTAATGAAAAAGCTGTTCAGATAGTTTAGGTGTTATCTGGAGCTAAGAGCCATTTTCTGTTTAATTTCACCGTGTGGTCCACTGATACTCCTGATAGGAAAATCTTCAAGTTTTAACTACAAATAGTATGAGGCTGCAGAATGGTTTCAGTTGATTGTCATCAAGATCTCTGCAGAAGAAAAGCACAGACTCACTACCTCACTACCCCGATGCCCACAAGTTAGTGGGAGATGAATTTGTGCTTTCCACTGAGGGGTCTCAGCGCTTTTCAAATAAATCTTTAAGCTCCATAGCCTCTCCAATTGTTCCTACATTGATTTTAACACAAAAACAATAAAGCTAATTTGTTACAGAACTACACACAAAAAAAATAATTTAAAAAAACCAAAAATCACAGTTTGTATACAGTTTTAATACAAAAAGTTTATTTTCTCTATTGGTCAAGTTAACTGGTGATAAAAATAGTTAAGGGTTTTTTTCCTTTTTGGCCTTAGAATTCTGATCTGGTTGCAGCTGCATTTTAGGGTACAGGTCCCCTGGCAGACAGGGTTGTAGATGGCAGTTCCTCACATCCAGGGTTCCCATCCTTCCCAGACTCTGCCAAGAATATTGGGGTCTGTTGCTTGATCGATGAGGCACCTCACTTGGGTCTCCTCTGACAGTCCATCCTCTGGCTCTTTGGCTCTGATATCATGACTGGAGTTTCCACGAGCCACAGCTGCAAAATCACTGTAAGCAGGCGACTTCTCATGGCCCAGGCGCAGCTCATCGCTGAAATTGAGAACACCAAAATAAGCTCTTACTAAAAGAAACAAGCAAAAAAGCTGAGATGGATTTTGAAATACAAAACAGCACTTGAAAAATAAAGCTTGAAGTGAGATCAAGATGTGGAGGCTCTCAGGAGCTGTAGGAGGTTCTGCCAGTGAAGACTGGTGGTTTCAGGGGCCCTTTACTAGTGGGTATTTACCATGAATATGCCAAAGGTCTTGTCAAAGCTGGAAGAAGGATGCAGCAGTTCACATCCAAGCTGTTGATCACTTTACCTGCTCTCCTGATTTGTGCCTATAACAAGTATTTTGCTGCCTTTTCCAGTTCAGCCTTGACCGCAAAAGGGACTCCTCCCAAGTCCTGCACTTTTCACTATTTTTATGGTTTTAAAACAGGCTTGCTTTCTTTGCTTTTCTGTCTTTCCCCTGATTAATCCAAAATGACTTTTTAAGAGAGGATGGAAGGGATTAATTGTACTTTTAACTGAACTTAAAAGGCATTCTGGCTTGAGCTGGACTTGACCAGACTGACATAAATAACCTGAGAACGCCACCAGATTTGAATTTGTTCTCTTAAGCAGTTTTACTCCATGCCTCCCCTACAGCTGGTACATTTCAAGCAATTCTCCATCAGAAGCATATATTAATTTAAATATTATCCTTACCCTAAAAGCAGTGGAGACAAACATAAAGAACAGTAGGACTGAGGAGTATGAGATTAAGCAGCCTGACAGGGAGGGGAGGCATGTGTTGCCAGGAGCAGTAAAACTGCTCAGAAGGCCTGAGCTGGAGCAGGAAAACTCACAGGGAGATATCTGGTGTTTTGGCTGGCAGGGTGATTCACAGAGCTTGTATGTGGACCAAAATAATTCTGACAGAAGGTTTGCTGAAATTTTGCCCTGTCTGTATCTTCTCTTTTCCTAGCCGCCATTCCATCCAAAGGGAGCAAAATCTGACACAGGAGCCTTAGTGGAGCCGTTTAAAGCAAAAGGAGAGCATCTTACCAAGTGATTATTGCTGGATTGGCACCTGTAAGCTTTCTTCTGACATAGTTGACCTTTTGCAAAGGGTACCAGTTTACTTCAGATGTGTTTATTTCCTTAATCCACGTGCCTCCTTTTTTCAGCTGTCTTTGTTCAAAGTTCTAAGGAGAAAACATATTTGTCCTATTTATCATAAATCACACACTTGAAAAAGGCTTTTAAGCTGCACATCATAGCAAGTCAAGCCAGTATCTTAACTGCAGATGCAGTGGAGGACAAAGCAGTGAGATAATATCTAACTTGCCTATGACTTTAATTTACAACTGAAGCTACTGAAGTGCAACTAGTTTCAGATTTTTTTCTCTGTAACTATTAGTCTGATATATACAATGCTCTAATGCAAAAAGTTGAAACTATTTATGCTGATGCCATAAGAGGCATAACGTGATCAAGAGTTATCCACATCTTTAGGATTATCATGAAGGACAAAGAACAGGACACTGATAACACAGACATATGCTACTATTTTTTGTGCATCAGTATAGAATTCTGTCATTTTAAATAATTTTAAGTTCAGTTTCTCGGAGAACTTAATAAAACAAAGAAAGATAAAAGGAGTACTGAGAGTGAGCCTCAAGGATTACTTCCTTTTTCATCATTTTTATTCTTATTACACTTTAAGAACTTTCACATGAAGAAAAATCAAAGAGGACAAAATCCCACCTTCCAGTCCAAAGAAGGCTCTTTTACAAACACGTCCATGGTGCTGATGAGGAGGTCTGGATGTGCCCGATAAGCCCTCAGGGCATGCACCATCACGCTGTAAATGAGCCCCCACTCTTTCACCGGCATCATCAGATTAACAAACTGCCGAGTCAGGCGGAAGGGCATCAGCTCCGGCACACTCAGGAACTAGCCAAGGGGAAGGACAGTCAAAAGAAAACAAAAAGTAAGAAGCCTTGGAACGGAAGGATTAGATGGGAATATTTTATTATTTTTAGGTCTTGAAACCCTCTTCGTCACTTCACTGAAAACAGCGTGCAAAAGTAGAACTGAACCAAGTTGTAACATCAAAGCTCTAGTCATGAGCATGCAGTGATAGTGGTTGAAACCACAGTTAACTGTGTAAAACACCACCATACAAACACTCACTGCTTGTCTGAGAATATCTGGACTCAGGTATTTTTTTCAACTGACTAGAAATAACTTGTAAAGATTATTTCGCACCAGAACAATGGCAACTGAAGAGCCTCAAATTTAGCACTGAGAGCACACGTGTAATTGCACATCACAAATGCAAAAGCTGTAACAAATTAGTTGAAAACAAATACCTGTGTGGCTGCACCAAAAGCGTATCCAAAGTCTATTCCCACCACGCCGCCGGTCTCCTTGTTGATCATGAAGTTGGACAGATGCCGGTCCCCAATGCCCAGGATCCAGTGGCTGATGCACATCAGCGCGTGCGAGCTGGCAAAATGGGAGCGCAGGGCCAGGAAGGCCTCGGGAGATGTGCTCATTTTCACAAAGGCTCGCCTGAACAAAACAGAGCTTGTTGAAGGCAGAGAAACACCAACATTTATTTCACAATGTGCAGCCATCAGCAGCACTTACCGCAGCAGGTCTTCGGGAACGCTGCTCTCCCTGCTTTTGAAGGATGTGACTGCTTCTGTCCGGCTGGCATTTCTGCAAAGCAGAAAGAGAAATAGAGGTGGCTGCTGAAATAACAGCCTGCTGGATGGTGAAAGTCAAGATACTCTCATGAGAGCAGCAGTGTGCAGTGCTTACTCCAGTAAACAGTACATCAAGCCACAAAAGGTTCATCCTCCAAATTTTATCTGATACTAGAAGTGCTCTATCCTCCCTCTTTCTCCCAACAGTTATTTCCGAGACTGACATTTTTAAATACAAAAGAATATGTGGTTTTGTGTATTTTCCTCCAAATTAAGTAGATAGGTTAAGTTTTAATAAAGCAATACAATCACGTTCTTTCTTGGCTGGACAGTCTCTTCCAAGCAGAAGAATTAAGGCCCCAGTTACATCTCTCAGCAGCAGGCTGAGGCTACACTGACACTAGAAACTGGTGAGGGGATGCATCAGAACTAAAGAACCGATGCTGAGAGCACTCATGGCATGCAAATTTGGGGAAGGAGGCTTTGTCCTAGCCCATATCTCAGTTCCAAATGCTTATGAGAGCTGAAATGTGCCAGGTGCTTTCCTTCCAGTCGACTTCCCTCTGGAAGGAGCAGAGTTGAGAAACAGAGGACAGTCCTTTGATACAGCAGACTGAAGATGAGTGGGGGTGATTGGGAATTACTTCAAAAGCACATTCTGAATGTGAATACAAGTACTAATACAGTTAAACAAGTCAAAGTTTTCCTTTACAAAGCAAGACACTTGTTAAAGCAGGTTATGAGCTTATAAGAAATGCTCTGGACACTTCACTTTACCACATGCAGTGCTAGTTCTTGGTAGCCATGGAAATTCCTCTGACATGATGCTCAAGTCGGGACCTAAACCATCAAAAATTCTTAAATTCTCAGTGAATCATGATGATTTTCTCTGTCCAACTCCAGCAGATGCTCAGGCTCTGAGGCAGCCTACCTAACTGCATGATCAGGAACAAGATGCCTAGAAAATAAAGTTGAAAAGCAGCATCTGCTTCTAGACACTTTCTAAAGGAAGTGAGCAAGCTTCTGGAAGCATTCCTGCACTCTGGTAGGATTTTTGGCAAGAGGAATTTTGCAGAGCATCTCCAGGAAGACAAAGCAGTAAAATGAGCAAAAATAAGATCCAGTCATCATATTATAACGCAGATCATACTTTTTTCCTGGAATTTCTACATTTCTGCTTATGTGCACACTCTAGTTTCTGTATTTCACATTCAATTCTCTTTTGAAACCTACCTGTACATGGCATGGTATCGAGAGATGCCCTGTGCCTTCCCACCCATCCTGGACAGCCACTCAGAATAGGTAGCACGAGGTCCTCTTGGGCTAGGGATAAAGAAAGAAGAAAAGCACCAATGATTTTCCCTGTGTGATCTCACCACTCTCTATTTGATTATCCACAGGCTCTGTGCTGCTCTGACCCATGAGATTTTAATGCAAAGGAAAAGTCAGGAAGCTACAGCCTACATTAATTTTAGCCTTGCTGTGGAAGTGAAGTTTATGCAGAGTATAGGCTGATCCATTAATCTCCTTTGCCCCAGCTTTGAACACACTTCAGTCATATCTGACAGAAGATTACACAGCTCAAAGGTGTTAATTTGTCAATAGGTACTGTGAATACCTCCAGAAGAAAGGTCCAAAATAATTTCTGCAGGGAGGGAAAGGTATTTTTGACAGTCTTGTAGACATTGAGAAGCATTATATTGTCCACCACAGTATATGCTACCCTTTGTCCTTCCAAATGGGCAGGGAATGCAGGAAGGCAGTTGGGTATCTCCTCTTTGTGCACAAGAGAGGAGGAATGGGTGCTTGAACTTGAGGTATTAATCCATAAGAAGGCAGTATTCATTAGCGGCACTGCTTAGGAAATAATTTGATCTTTTTCTCCCATCTTAACTACATACATCAGATCTTAAACTTTTGTTCCAGAGAGGCAGCAACTTAGCAGAGAAGCCACCTTCTCTCTTCCCTCCAAAGCATGTTTTGAGACAGAGAGTGCCATTTCCCTTTAAGAAGCATTTATCAGTTACAGACTGTAGCCCATCACTTTGGGATAAAGAAAAGAATTTCAAAAACGATTTCAGAACGATGTTTCCATCACCCCAACCAAAATTTTTCTTAAGTGCTGTCACTTAACCATAGCTCAATATAAAATGTCTTAATTGTCTTGATTGAATAACATATGGGATAATATTCAAGTCCATGCACACAATAAAGCAAAGGGTTGGTTTTTTTTTTTAATAAATTATGACCTGCTTTTAGAAAGACACTGACCTTCTACACTGAGCATATAATAAACTTCCTCCCCTCACGAGATGGTTCCATGTGAGTCTTCCTTCACTTTCACTCAGTGAATTGATATCAACATAATACCACTGCTGTTCACAACAGTGAATCAGACACCAGTAATGCAGGAACTCTAGCAGTTCCTAAACTGCTCACAAATCAAATAACCATAGAAAATAAACCTCTTTGGAGTCCAACCTCCACGCTGGAGTTTCCTCCAAACTGCCCCATAAATGTTAACTAGTAAAAATAAATGGTGACAACAACACTCAGACAAACCCAAACAGAGATTATGTAACTAAGAACCACATTGGTAAATTAAGCCACATTTCTAAATTCCAGGACAGAACTAGGCTGAAATGCCAGAATTAAATCAATTTTACAAATATTCAGCCTCCAATTACAATCACGAGAAAGCAATATAATTTATTCAAACCCAGCATTTGTATCAAGTCAGAGAGAGTGCTCTGTTACACTTGTGTTCTGTGCATTTGCTGCCAATTTCCATCCCCCACCACTGACTCACTGCTGAACCCAGGGTCTGAATAAGTCTGTCTCTACTCCCTTCCCCTGCCCCCCATTGACCTAAGTCCATTTCCTGCCTGATCAAATCAAGAGATCAAAATCCTCTGCTTGTAAAATCAATCTGCTGATAAGGAAATGGTGATGATAATGACGTCACATATGATTATAATTATAAACCTCTTGTTTAAACAAGCTGGGTGGAGGATATTCCAGCTACAATGGCACTCATTAAACAAACGGTTGCCAATTACTAATTTGGGTCAGGAAGTACAAACTGCCTTCTTGCTTATAAGTGCTTTTCTTTTATTCTTTAATTAAAAAAAAAAAAAAAGGAAAAAGAAAATCCTGCCACAAGACTGTCAGTTATCCAAAAGCCCATTAGCAGTGGTCTCTATTAAAGCAGACAGCTAAACCAAGCATCACCTGTAATAGCTGATATCTTCCTCTTCAGACATGCTATTTTTAAGGAATTCTTTTAAGGTACATGTATTTTCCAGCCATTTGATGAGTCCCAGTCTGGAACAAAGTAAGTCAGAGATAACAAGTAGCTCAGAGGAACATCATTTAGAGGAACATCACAAATGGGAAGCAACACATTCTAGTACCTGTTAAAAGAAAGTTAAAAGCTACCAATTTAAATACCCTCTGAAAAACAGTTTCCAGAGGAAGCAATTTCAATGTTGTTTAAGAGGAAAAGGAAAAAAAATAAATCAAGCCAAGGCACAAAACACTCTCAGTTTGAATCTGGCACACAAAATTCTCACTTTCCAACATCCCAAAAGTAATAGATGTTAACATAAGGATTTCTGTCCCTTCAAGATAAACGCCTACCTTGTTGTCATGGGGATGACCTGGTAAGTTTTTAGCTGCATGTTTCTTTGGCTACAAGTAGCGTCTTGGGAAAGGATAATGTTCATGACTTCAAACAGCTGCTCAATGCGTTGGTCTTGTCGCAGGTCTTCACCACCTTTGACAAGAAAAGGATACTCCTGCTCATCGCTGCCCCGGATCGTTATACGCTTTGGCTTCCTCAAAGATTCCATCACACTTATCTTGGAAAAAGACAGGGAAAAGAAAAATATTTGTGACAGAAGACTTGGTCTTACAGAGTCATCACTGGAATTAAGCATATGTGTCATCCCTAGATGACATAATCAAGTTACTCTATTATAACAGAAAATCAAATGCCCGCTTGCAGCCCTTCCTTTGTATGCTGCAAGGTGTGTAAACAAGCAATGACCCTACTACTACCAAATTCTTCAAATGATACATGGACACAGACTTATACCACACAGGATTTTTAATCAATCTTGAAAACATACCCGTTCATCAAATCCAGAGATTTTTGCATGGTACTCTGGCAGGGGCTTCCCTTTCCCATCATACTGACCTGAAGTGGTAGTGGGAAAAAAATATTAGTACATAGCTCGATGTTATTTTAAAGTGTGTTTAAACACCAGAACACACACCCAAATGTTTTGCCAAATTGGTAGAATGACAACTATGAAGAAAATACTTTTAAATACATAAAAAAGATCCAACATACACATAGTATGATTTTATCTGTGAATTACTGATATCCTTTGTTTGTTTAGCTGTCAGAATCGAGCTCTTGATGGTTTCAGAAGACACAACCTTTTTAAACTAGATTTAAACAAGTATTAGATTTATGTATCAGATTTCCTAGAGTCAGATCTTTAGAAAATTATAGATCAGATTTCCTGGAGTCAGACCTTTAGAAAAATACTAAATACTTAGGTAAGAGATACAAGCGTAGATACAATTTTAAAAAACAGGACTACGGTTAAAGAACGGATTTAACAGATAATGGGTGAACACAACTAGTTCAAGTAAGGCCAGATAAGGCTTTAAGCATGAAAGAAGGGTATAGCCAATACAAGAAATAAAGCTCAAGACCAACTTTCTTGTAAGGGACAATTCACTATTGACACTGAAGGGGAACTTACCAGGAACCTCCAGTTCGTTCCTCAAGAACTCAGCTTTGAATTCACTCATCCATGGCGAACATTCTTTGAGGTTCCCAGGTTCTTTATGGGTTTTGTTCATTTTTGAGTGGAGAGAAGTTGCAATCTCATTGAAGTCACTGGTCTTCATGTCCAACAGTTCTGAACCACCTCTGCCAAAATGATGATCTAGGTCCTTCCCAAAAGCCTAACAATCATTTATACAAAGGAATCCTGTTTACACAGTGCTAGAAACTACCCAAGAGCACCAAAAGGGTACCTTCCTAGCTATACACATGTCTTGGTTAGATATTAGGAAAAAATTCTTAATATAAACCAGAACAGGTTGCCCAGAGAAGCTGTGGATGCCCCATCCCTGGGAGTGTTCAAGGCCAGGTTGGATGGGGCCCTGAGCAGCCTGGTCCAGTGGGAGGCGTTCCTGTCCATGGCAGGAGTGTTGGAATCAGATGATCCTTAAGGTCCCTTCCAACCTGAATCATTCTGTGACTCTGTGAAATGTTTTATATGTTTTATGTATTATTGGATTTATTGTTCATGGATTTATTACTGCCTAGCAATAATTTTGGACAGAAAATGTATAAATCCATATTTTAAAGTATTTTAAATATCCTGATAAAGGAAAATAGCAAGTTTTGGACACGGATCCATTTAATGAACAAAACATTACCTAGAAATAGTTAACTGAGTTGGCTTCCTGTGTTCATAATTCAAGGTTCTAGAAAAACCAAATGTTCCTTCTTGGACTGGGTATTAATGGCTTGGAAAGATTTGTTTTTAATGCCTGATCATTTTTCTACCAAGCTATGAAGACACAGCTATTTCACTGTAGCAAATGAAAATACAAAAAACATTATCCTTTTGACGAGACTGCTACAGTCAACAACATCTTTATCACTAAATCTATTTCCAGATTATGTGCCTGAAGTACTCCACATGGTAGAGCAATTTTATGTGTCAGTCAAGAGAGACAACTTGTTTTTTCCCCAGCAAGGGCACCAGAAATGATACAGTTATTCTCACAGCACACTTTGTTTCTTCATAATAATGCACCGGGAAAGCAAAGAATTCAGAGCCTGTGCACCATCACCTTGACTCTCTTCTGCAGCTACTCTCTGCTCTCCCTCTTCCCTTTAACAGAGGGGAACAACCCTGATATCCCTCTCCAGCATCTCCCTCGCTCTTCTCTCTGTATCCTCTAATACTGCGCATACCAGCGTTTTAAGCACACAAATAATCCAAAAGGCCTTTGTGCTTATGCCTGCTATGTCCCTTGATGTGCATGTACCCTGTACAGCTGCTCCCCTCTCCCCACCCCCACTCCTGACACCGGCACATCCTGCACATTCTTATCCCCCACTCTTGAGTTTAAAGTCACTATCATCAAAGACCCATCTTATCTCCCAGCAACACGTTCACAGTGCCCTTAAACTCCCAATTACCCTTTCTGCTTCATTATCACCTCACCTCCTCCCGACTCCACCTTACTCTCACCCTCCACCTTTCCACTCACGGGGAAGGAATCTCCCTACAGACACCCAGGGCAGTTTATCTAATGCTAATGTGACACAAGGATGGCCACAATGGGAGAGAGCTGCATGCACCCCGCCCTGCCCACGGGGCTATGCACATACAGTACAAGCACACAGCCAGGACCCTCCTTCTACCACGAGTATCACTCTCTCACCCTCCTGGCCCGAGCAATTTGCAGCTCAGGGATTCCTGGACCCGGGAGAGTGCATTTGTATGTAAAAGCTCTCAAAGCACTGCCCTCTCTCCGTGCTATTGCCTGCTTGCCATTCGAACCCTGAAAGCACCTAACACCTAATGCAGCAGGAGCCCAGCACATAAGTGTGCACTGAATGAGGAAACGCTTCTCACTTGTCTGAACCGGCCATTCCATGGAGTATTTACTTCATGTTTGGCACTCCTGATAGAATCAAAGAATTGCTAGGGTTGGAAAAGACCTTTAAGTTCACCAAGTCCAACCATGGGACTGATGTTAAGAGCTTTACTATATGTGGCATCATTACATCTTTTTCAACTGGAGGAATGCTAAAGTTGCTTGTGCAGTGGTTACTCTGTACCTCTGGTTATTCTTGCCACTTTGAACCTCATCCAATTTTACTATATCTGTGCCAAGAATATTGCAGACAAGGACTGTAATGTTCAAGAAACAGGAGTCAGAGAAGGCTGCTATGCCAATGTACAAATCTCCGTTTAGTTCTCTATTCTTAGTAATGATGAACATTCACTTTTCTTTCTTGACATCCCTTGAGTTTTCACAGCTGATGTTTTCAAGGAACCATCACAAATCAAGATTTTGTTCTTGAACTGCCATAGTCAGCTAAAATACGCAGAATTTCTATATGATACAAGGGTAATTACATTTTCTTGCCACATGTGTAATTTCATTTTCTACACTGAGTTTCACCACTTTGGAATTCAGTCAGTTTTGAAAGGTCTTTTCCTTAATTCTTCATAGTTGTAACTCTTTTGTATGAGTAATTTCGTATCAGCAGCAAATTTAAGTAGTATAATACAGCAAAACTCCCTAAGGTGCTCATAAATCCTTGGCAGCAGGGAACAAAAAACAAGGCCAGATTCCCACAGATGATTAGAGGCTCAGGTCCCAAGAACCTGGCAACATGCAGGACAGGAGAGGTAAAAGCTGTGTAAGACAGAACATTTATCCCTGCAGGGCAGTTAGAAGTGGAAAGTGAACTATGTTAAGCCCATGGCTTCTAGCAAAGAAATCCCAGTCCTGTGCTCCTGACTAGATCAAGCCTTGTCAAGTCCTGCAGCACCTGTAGAAGCTGTGATCTGGTTCCCTCTTTTGGACTTTCTATTGCCTTCTAGAAAAGCCATGATGCCAACACTACTCATTAACCACATATACCTGAATAAACCTTTTCCTCATCAGTCCAAGGCCAGGAGCCTCCAGATTTCCCAAATTCTTGTACATTCCTTCATACATTTCCTTAAGCTTCTTTTTGTTTCTCTGAGGTTTTGACAACTCGTTTCTGACATCCTCAGCCCAATCCTGCAAATAGAAGAAAACAGATGAGCACTGAGAAAAGATTTATTGACCCTTGCTCTTCAGATTGCACCAGGGTTAATCTATATATTAACAGTCAACTATTACGTGTCTTTTGACAAAAGAGAACCAAAAGGCCATGGAAATATTTTCCTTTCATTTGGTGTCTTGAGAAAATGTTTCTACTTTATTATGGGAATTATGTTTACTACCAACTTGTTTAATGCTAAGAAAGCCTCTGTGGGGCCAGGAGTGGCACCAGGACTAGAATCCTTTGGACAAACAAGTCAGAACACAGACAGGGATGCCCGGCAGGGAAAGGGCATAGGAATGCAAGCAGTTGAACACAAGTAGTCCAAAATTATAAAGATGGCCACAAATGATAATTCTGTAAGGGTTTCACAATGATTAAGGAAGATTGACCATGGGGCAGGGCACAGACCCTGAAGGGGAGAGCTGAAAAGGGCTGGAGCAGAACATCCAGCTGGCACAAGGGAGGGAGTTCATCACCAGCAAAAGCTGCTGACAGCACCCCGACATCATCATCATCATCATCATGAGCTGTGCTGGGTTGAACCACTTCCTGTGGCTGTGGTGTCAAATGAACTGTGTCAGGCTCCACCCAGCACTTGCTCGTCTGAACAGAAGGAGAGCAATGAAGGGGAAGGGAGAAAAATGTATTTTACCTTGAAAATCATTACAGGATTAGAGAGCTGCTCCAGGGAATGAACAAAATCTTGAACTACTCCTCCTCTATCCAACTTATTCTTGATCCTTTAAAAGAAGAGAAAAATGAATCACAATGCAACAGGAACTACCATCACCACCTCGCCTGCGGATAAGCAATGATCTAGACTGCAGTATACAAGAATCTGGTAAAATAATTCAGGTGTAAGTAGTAGGTAAGACTTCCTTGGAATTCCCTCTTGGGCTGCATGACTGTTTATATGTTGCCTAAACATGCCACACAGCTCCCAGTTTTTTAATTATACGTCCCACTGTGAAAATGGGAACTTGGTGGGCGAGTGGAAAGCACACTTGAAACAGACACAGGCATTGACCAGACAATATGCCCTGTCACAGCAGTTACCAAAGGGTGATACTGTCTGTGAAACACATGGCTTTATGTTTTTATTTAAGGCAAAAATTTATTCAGCAAAAGTATCAAATTTGAGAAAAAGGCAAAAAGACACACAAAATTTTAAGAGTGGTTCTACAGCACTGTGTGATAGAAACTGATTTTTGCCTGGGGATTAACTCAGTGTTACTGCATGCCAAAAAGGACGTGGGAAGGCTTGTAAGAGAAGCTGCATATTGCACACTGGATAAGCAGAGAACACCACAGCCAAGAGCTGTCATTCCCAAGAAAACATGCATCCATTTCACTGCCCTCTCTGAAGTCTGGTATGAGCACCTATTCTATTTAAACATAGCTGATTAGAAAGATGATAAATGTTCAATACCACAGAATTACAAGGAAAAAGGGGTTGCCTCCCTGTGGTCTTTTTGTTTTATCTTGGGGAAACTTTTAACTTTCAACAGCCTGGGAACTATATGTACCCAATACTTCATAAAGTTTCATGCCACAAGTCTGAGTACGTCTGACACTGACAGAGCTGATGAATTGCATTTCTCTGCGCCTTTAAATGAAAACTCAAGACCACCCTCTAATATTTCTCGTGCTTGCTAAAGAAAAGGGTTTGCTAAGGAAAAATAAATGAATCTGTCCACTCCTGAATAAAAAACATACAAAAGAGCTACTCCAATTACAAAATCACCTTTCTACAAACTCCTTGTTCTTGCAGCCAGCTGCAGTATCTTTGAAGCAGTAACTTTCACTGCTGATCATGAAAGGGTAGATGAGTGCCTGGGGATAGGCATTTGCAATCTCTTCAACAGTATGCTGTACAGCTACTGCTTCGTCCTTGTCAAGTAGTGCCATCATCTGGCTAATCCAACCAATGAACTGCCAACAGGGAACTGAAGAAAGCTGCAAAAACACAGACACTGATTTCATCTTTGGTCCTCATCAAAAATACCAAACACAGCAAAAAACCAAAACTGCTCTACAGTGCAGCCTGACAGAGAAACATGAAAAGGAAACAGAGAATGTCAACTAGGTCTGCAAAACATCCCCCAATGAAGCACAGATTTAATTATTAGTATCACTACTACTACCACCACCACTGCAGCTTAATAGCTTTTCCATTATAAAGATTTGCAGCCTGTTGATCAATAGGAGGCTTTACACTCAAACTTGTGGCTTTTGTCTCTGGATGCAATACAATAATTTTTGATCATCACATACAACTCAAAAATCTGAATTCAGTTCCAACACCATTGGATTGAAGTCTTGATTTGAGTAAAAAATGCCAGGAAGGAGAAAACTGAAACTCCTATCACAGTTTTGTCCTTTGTTCATCTTCAACCATTTCTAATAAAATTTAAGATCAGATTGCCAGCATTTATTTCCCAGAAAGACAGAAGACAGGATAAATAAATGCCTGGTGAACTCCCTTTCTGGGTGAGATTTGTCAACAGGTGTCAGGGTGTTTGAACTATTGGTGTTTCTCCGTGGCCACACCTTGTGCACCTCAGCCATTTCTGCTATTTTCTCAGTTCCTTGGGATAACTAACCCAAGTTTTTGCCTCACTTGAGTTCCTTCTCTGAAAGGGCCTGTTGCTCTGGGAGCAGCAGCACAATGACATGGGCTTGAAAAGGCAGGCAGGCTGAGGCAGGAACAGGCATGAGTCACAGAGAAGGTCTCAGCTTATCTGTCCCACAGCAGCAGGGAAGGCTCGTGGTATCCTGCCATGGAATGGCAATGGAAAGCCAGGTTCGAGAAGGAAGGAAGGAAGGAAGTGGGAAACACAAAGGAAGACAAAACTGCAGTAACCTCTGAAGTGAAGGAGGACAGGGAAAGGTGGGAGATATGGAATGAGCCTGGAAAAGCTGCTGGCTTCCTGCATACAGGAAACTCAGTCTACAGGAATAAGATGCATTCCTCACCCTAATACTAACCACCTTTGTCAGCCCATTTAGATTATTCTGAAGGAAAAAAAAAAAAAAAAAAAAAGACAAAGCATACCACAATTGTTCTCCAGCAGCTCTCAAACAAACACTTGGAATCAGAATAATGATAAAAAGTTAAATTTCTAAGAATAATTTTCTGTCCACATGAATCAGACTCAGTAAGTTACAAAAAAGACAAGGAACAATGATGGGATAAAATTTATCTGATTTCCCTGAAGCAAAACTTACCCGTCTAGCTTCTCGATGTATCCAACCTCCACCTCCACCCCCACCTTTAAAATTTGATTTACAGCAACATTTGTTGCCAGAAAAATTGAAGCAACTAACCTCTCGTGTCACTAGACCCAATGTCTCTGCTGGATATCTTTCAATTATTTGGAGCAGTCTAGGAAATCTCAGCCTGGCTTCTCTGGAATTCAGTTTTAAAGCTTTTATCATTTTCTCCACCACAATAGCTGGGAACTGCTGCAGATCCACAGTGTTAATTTCTGCCAAGAGACATTAAACAAGAATTATCAGAAACACCATCACTTGCTCCATGTCTTTGATCATCTGAAACATTCATCTTTACAATTCGGTATTCTTTCTTCAAGTGTATTTTGTATTTTTACTTTGTTCTCCTTCCCATCTGTTTGAACTGCACACATCTGCAACACATGTACTTGGGGACTGTAAGGATTAGCTTTATCAGGAAGCTGCATCACTGCTGGTATCTTGCCTGCTTTAAATACAAGGCTGCTGTGGTCTGGGGAGGAACAAGGGAAGCATCTGCTGGATGTGATATACTTCTCCCAAGTAAGAGTGAGACTACAAATGATCCACTAGTACCAAAGCTTGCAGTAACAGTGGAGGTGAAAAACGGCATACAAATAATGCTGAACTGGAGGTCAAACTGCTCCATTTAAATTGAAGCTGTGCTGCTCACAGAGATGTCATGGGTATAGCAAAAGCTCATGGATCACACATTAACACACCTCATAAGCTTAGCAGAAATCCTGACTCACCAAGCAAGCCCTCCTCTTCCCTGCGCAGATACTGGTCACAGAAGCTGATCAAAGTCATGTATGCATCCACAACTCCCACCATGTCCACAGGGTCCGTGGAGTGGGACTGCACATCCTCTTCAGACTTCCTCACAGCACAGCTGAAACACTGAAAAGCCTTCTTGTTCAGACCTGCCAGCACCTGAAATTCAACCGTAAAAAAACCCACACATTGGGAAGTAGCATTGAACAATCCTGTCCAAAACTGGAGCCTCGTTGCAAGTCTTGAGTAGATAAAACTTTAACTCTTTTAAGATGTTCTGAGCAGCTGATGTAAAGGAAAAAAAATTTGGATGTTATTTCTAGCAGTGATTTCCAGAACTTTATTTTCCATAATTTTCAATGGAAATACATAAACTTAAATTAGTCTTTGGACATGTTAAGTGGAATTTTCACCACTGCAAAAAGTTAACATTACTGGAGCTTTTGGAAACAGTTAACAGAAAACATAATAAAACTTTCAGGTTTTTTTCCCATTAAGACATATCTACAACATCTGCATAACAGTTACACTGATGCCTTTTTCCCTATTATAAATATTGTAATATTCATCATACATTTGTAATGCAGGTCCTGCAATGGGTGACTTGACAGGATTCTTTACAGAATCACAGAAGCATTAAGGCTGAAAGAGACCTTCAAGATCATCTCTGCAACTGCCAGCCCAGCACCACCACATTAACCCCTAAACCATATCCAAAAGTGGCTCATCAAGATGCCTCTTGAACACTTCCAGAGATGGTGACTCCATCACTGCCATGGACAACTTACTCCAATGCCTGATCACTTTTTCGTTAAAAAAAAGAAAATTCTAATATTCAATGTGAACCTAACCAGCACAACTTAAGGCCAATTTCATCTTGCCCCCTCACTTGGGACATGGCAGAAGAGACCAACCCTCATCTTGCTACAGTCTCCTCTCAAGTGGTTGTAGAGAGCAGTAAGGTCTTCCCTGAGCCTCCTTTTCTCCAGGCTGAACATCCCCAGTTCCCTCAGCTGCTCCTCACAGGACTTGTGCTCCAGACCCTTCCCCAGCTCTGCTGCCCTTCCCTGGACTCGCTCCAGCCCCTCAATGTTTTTCTTGCAGTGAGGGGCCCAGAACTGCACACAGGATTGGAGGTGCAGCCTCACCACTGCCAAGCACAGCAAGACAATCACTTCCCTGGACCTTCTGGCCACACTAAATGCTGTAATTGAGATTAAATAGTCAGGTAGGTAGAAGGAGACCACCAGGGTCAGAGTGCTGCTTAATACTAAGCTAAAATAAGGCAAAGCTTCTTAATCTTACAGAAATCCCTGTTATGACAATCTTATTCATCTGACACAGAACAACTTCTATGCTCATCCTTTAGATTGCCTACAGAAGAGTGCTTTTAAGAATTAGCTAATAAATAAAGCTCAAGCTTTTGCTTAAGTTTCTACACACCTGAAAATTTCAAACTTTTTTTTGCAGGCACTTCTTCTTGATCTACTTTACTTTTAACAAACATAAAACACAATTTAAGAACTTTTATTTTAATACTAGTACATTTCATATTCCCTGAAGTGATCCTGCAAGAAAGATGGAAAGTGACTTTTTACAAGAGCATGTAGTGACAGGACAAGGAGCAATTGCTTCAAACTGAAAGAGAGTAGGTTTAGATTGGATACTAAGAGGAAGCTCTTTGCTGTGAGGGTGGTGAGGGACTGGAACAGGTTGCCCAGAGAAGCTCTGAATACCCCATCCCTGGATGTGCTCAATGCCAGGCTGGATGAAGCTCTGAGCAACCTGGTCTAGTGGAAGGTGTCCCTAGCAATGGCAAGGGGTTTGCATGTAGATGATCTTTAAGGTCCCTTTCAACCCAAACCATTCTATGATTCTATATGTAAGGGTCTTCATGGTGGCTTTAGAAATTAGTAGATATAAGCCAGCAGTGGTACTTCAAATCCTTAATCCATTTGACAGACAAGAAATCACTGCCACTGCATGTGGGACAACTGACAGTAAATATAATTTTAGTTGCAGCACAGTCTAGTACTGTATTTTTCAAATGCACACCTACCCCAAATAGGCAAAGATAATCTGCATGTGCTCTGCCTTAAAAAAATTCTCTTCTTTCTTCCATTAAAATTACTTAGATAAAGTAAGTGTATCAGCATTATAAATCTCTTTATCAAAGAGAATAATCTGGGAGCACGAAGCAGGTCACAAATGCCCAGCTGAAACCAAAGCATTCTTCGAGGATCCCAAGCCCTGTCTGACCACTGTGCATGTAGATGCTGTGACTATGTCTTCCCCCTCCACTTAAAATGCATACACAGAGACACACAAGAAAATTCTCCTATTCAGAAACATAGAGTGACACAGAACTTCAGGAGAGCAAAACCTGGAAGAAACAGCAACCACTGCCTTTTATCGCCCCCTTTCTTTCTCTATCTGGAGTTGCTGGACAAGTCACTGTTAACAGCTGACAGGTTTCACGTGCTCTGTATCTATCCATAGCCATCACTACCTACTGAAGTAGTAATTTGTAGTAGTGTCACTGAAATTACTAAAAGATGTTTCCCTCTCATTTACCTTTTTAGGGTTCTCAAGGCTTTCTCCTGATATTAGTGATATCTTTCCAGCCTTTTCTTTCTCAATTTGCTCAAGACATCTTGGATCCTGACTAAGAGCATTGGCCATGATGTGATAGGTAGTACCCAAAAGAAGATTCTGGTTTCGGAAGGCCATTACGTTCTTGCTGAGATAGTCAGATTTGGTGTCTTCTGTTGGAATTCAAAAACACAAGTTGGTAACTGGACAACAAAGTAACTCTGTAAAATAGACAAGGCGAAGCAAGGGCTGTTACCAAGCAGGGAGATGGTTTTCAGCACCGAGAGGACGCGTTCAGGACAGCTGAGGTTGCGGCTGCTGCTGTGAGTGAAGCGGCAGTAGGCGTAATTCCACCGCACCAGCCAGTCCTCCCGGGCTCTGGCTTCTTTGCGCAGGTCTTTCAGGAGCTTCTTGGCCACTGCAAAGCTGTTCTGCATTTAGAGTAAGAGAAATTTCAGGTCATATATCGGCAGAGGAGCTAAAACCTGCCCACAACCCAATCAGGGATGAGAAGATTTCAATAACTCAAGTAAAGTTACAGTAAGGCAGAGCTGTTCACTGTTTGCTGGGTCTCGTATTCTGAACCATGTTTGTGCTAATGGAGAAGTTTGAATAGCAAAAGAGAAGAACAAAGGTTTAAAAAAACTGGAAAAATAATTCCAGCTGTGTGAAGCATTTAACTGCTCTGTAACAAACACATATGGGAAATGCAACTTGATTTAAGATATCATTGAGAAAATCACTTACGTTTGTGTTTCGATGAGAAGTTTCATAGAAATAACATTAAAGGAAATGTTATTTTTCACTTACTCCTTCGAGTGTAGAGTCAACAAAACAATAATGTTATATTTGCTTATCAGATTGCTTAAAATAAACTCTTGTTAATGCCTGCAGATTTCTGCAGCATCTCAGAAGACAGGAGACCTTGACTTAATTATTCATCTTGTCTCAAGCTTGAAGCACCAAAGGCCCATCATCAAAAAGGCTGTTTCAGTCATTTCAACAGCCAGATTAAACCCAAAATTTCCAAGTCACCAACTTTAGTTCTTTTCTTTGTTAGTGTTAACTAACAGCAGTAACGAAAATTGTGAGAAAAAAAAAGGAAATTCAGCATTGCTGATTGAAGTAAAATATACTCACTCAATCAGAATTTGATTTGTTTTCTTGTACAGAAGAGAGTATTTGTAAATAAGAACCATAATGCTTGATTGCAAGCATCCCTTTCATTCAAGACTGAAACATTTCAGATACTTTATCTGCCCTTTAGAGTGTCCAAAACCATGTGTGGATCAAAGGGGACTTCAGGCACATTTCCAGTAATGACAAATTATCATTAACTTTGTAATTAACATTTATCCTTTTGCTTTCTTTCATTGTGGAACTGACTTTCTTGAGCTTTCAAAATGTCCTGGACAGCAGGGTCCAAAAGAGACAGGGTTTGCCCTGGCAAAAGGGTACCAAAAACCACCTGAAAGGCTTTTCCATCTTTTCCTATGTATTTTCTCAGACAATTGGAAGCTATCAGACAGTATATTCACCTGGCTCCTGGCACTTTCTATCATCTTCATTTTCATATTAAATTTGCAGCTTTTAATCATTGAGTGAATGTTTTCACTCTGTTGATCCACTTCCATTTGGTCACCAGCACTGTATTCTCCATCCACCTCCATACTGTCATTGGCCTGATCAGAGGGAAGTTTCTCCTGCAGTTTGTCAAGAAAGAAACACCTGCACAACAACAAGAATATATATAGATCACTCTGGTATACATTCAAGGAAATGAACATTCAAAATTGTTGATCCTCCCAACAGCAAACCAAGCTAATAAAAAATGTCAAACTACAGCTATCACCTTTAGCAGGGCTAAACAGAGGCCCCCGAGCCTGGACACTCCCAAGAGGGGCCAGGTTGACCCTGAGAGCATTCAGAATATTGAACTGACAAGATTAGTATTAGAAAATGTCCATTATAGAGCAGGATTTTCTGTTAGTTAGTTCCTTTGTGCAAGCTACAGTCCCTAAGTTCACCAAGCCATAACTTGCATTCCAGCTTCACAGATGTGCAAACAAACAGGAGAATCAATTATTTAATGTGAGTGCCATGCTGTATTTTATGTCAACCTGCTATTCAAATGTTTATTGCATTAACAGATGCCAACATCGAAATCTGTGTTGCAGAATAGATCAGCGAGCACACTCACCTTTTGAAAGGGAATTGCCATGAATCAATCCTGAATCCTGTTACTCCACAACTACTCCTACCTAATTTAATAGCACATCTCATTATGTAGACTGTTACTCAAAGCAGAGGACAGCATTACACTCTGAAGTGGTACTTGGCACATCCTTTGTTAATAATTTGAGACAAAGGTTTTCTAAAAGCTCATAAAGTGTTTAAAACCCTGACGACCCTTCAAGGCATAAATGTTTTGAGACTTTTTCCAAAAGTAAGCCATGCCATGTATTCTGCCTAATATTGAACTGCAACAAGCTCTTCTGTGTCCATGTTCTCCTGACACCAAGAGATAACAAAATAAATCACAGAGCACAGTAGGTATCAGCAGAGCTACTGAAGTAATGGAGGACTAATCTAGATTTTCACTGGAACAATGAATTGGGATGAAGACTGACACTGACAAAAATTTTCAAATTTCAAACAGCATTCCAGTTTCTTCATAGCTAATCCAAAGCAGTCTCCAGAGAGCCTTTGTTCTTTCTAGCAACAGTTGCACAACAGAAGTCTCCAATTAAAGCAGGGGTCATTAACTTTCCCATAAACAGGTGAAGCACTGAGAGTGACAGGGCTAGGTTTGTTTTGTACGCTCCCTCATTTTGGAACTGCCTACAAAGCAGCCAAGTATTTTTATTCATAACTGATTGGCCTTTTGGGTGGTGTTTCATTCAGCTAAATACAGCTAATCTACCCAATTACAAGTGAATATGTTTAAGAGCTGCTGAAATGGGCCAGCTCACACAGTGCATATAGTCACTGATGCAAGAAAATGCCTAAACTAGCATCTATGTTTCCCTATATCAAAATACAATTTATTCCCTGGCCATTTCTCAACCTTCTTTTGCTCCTCACCACAAGTTAGTCACACAAACTCCCCAGTTATATTGAGAAAGCTACTACCACAGTTAAAAAAATCAAAAAAAAGTCATACATTGGATCAAACCCCTCCCATACAAAAACAAGCAGCATTAGAAAAAGCACTTCCTGGAACTCAACGGGCAGACAAAACTTAAGCTAACCCAAGAACGCAATTTTACCGATTTGTGATGATATCATCCCAGATGTTCATGGGATCCATTTTAGCATCTGGGTATCTGCTTGTCCAAGTTCTGAGAAGTCTCTTAAGGGAAGCCTCCGAAGCTAAGTTACCTAGAAATCAGTGAAGAACTTTTTAAATGCATCTGAAGCCAAACAGCATGAAAACAGGCTAAACAAAACATAGTCTAACGTTCAAACCAGAAAACTGCAATTAAGCAACCCATTTGCATTTCTGGGCTTGCACTAAAAACACTATTTAGTGATCACCATATTACTTTTGTTTATTGCTGAAGCACAGGGGATTCCATAAGGACATCTGTGTCAATTGACACTGGGGATCACCAGCAGGTAGTTTCCTTTCCATATATGAACATGCTGGAACCTAGTGGAACTGTTAACTAAATTTAATATCTAATTTGGTTTATACACATAATGTGTACTTCAGGCCAACGTCAGTAGGTGCAATTTATATGCCACATCCATTTTTCCATCTCTGCTAACTGCTATTTACTACCAGAAGTTACTCCAACAAAAGAGTTTAGTTGAAAACTTTAACTGACACTTTCAAAAGAGATGCTTAACTCTTATCCCAACAGTTATGCCAATTAAACTTTGCAATAGAACACAAAGTTATGTTCAATCCTATCTTACAAAACTGCAATAGGTCTTACTGTCAAGAAGACAGTAAGAAGTAATTCCAGACTTATGCTTCTTCAAACAGCAGTTTAGAAATTCAAAGTTCAGGAAGCCACAATTACTGAATACAAAAGGAAAATTGCTTGAGAAAAAAAATCTTTACTTCTCTTGGTCATAAAATTGATGAAATCCTGTATTTCTGTCAAAGCTTGTACAGACTGCAGTTTGGTCATTCGACTTTGATATAACAAGGAATCAATACTGGAGTAGCTCTGAAAAGAAAGGGAGAGACTCAAAGACAGAATTTGAAGCATGGTTCTCTTCACTGCTGTACAGATTACTGATCTGATGCTGTTGTGTGCTATGCTTTAGAACCCAACCTCTTACAAGTAATTTAATAGCCAATAATCAGAGAGCAACTCTGCTTTGCACAAGCACAGAGGCATATTCTAGCTACAATTCCTATCCTAGGTTTTAGCAAAGTCTAATCAAAACTTCATAATGGATGGAATTTGTAACTTCTCAATTCAACACTCTTTGCAAGCTTGTTCTGGGGACAGGAGGTCCCTGAAGAGAAGAACGAAATAAAATATTTATTGTCTGCACAAACAATTACTCTGAAAAATGTGTAAAAGATTAAATCAGCAAAACAAAGCAAACTAAAACAAGAGAATGCACTCTACTGGCTCACTCACTTTTCATCATTGCAAGCAGTGAATTTAAAAGAAGTTTTGTCACGTGACATGGAAGGCACCTAAATTTCATTGCATTTGAATGAGCGTTTCTCTTGAGAGTATAATCTAGCAGCAGTAACAGCAACAGCAGTTTCATTGTTCCAGTTTACACAAAAAAACCACACCAGAGATACAAGACATTATTACCTGCATGAAGATCTGCATGCCATTGCTAATGTAATATTTGGCTCTGTCAAAATCATCTTGCAGGATGTACAGGAGACTAAGTTCTTGGCTGTAGTGCATTTCTATAATGGCTTTCTTCTGTTCTGTCTTCATTGCCTCATCAATAAAGGTTAGCAAAGTCTGGTCATTCTCTCCACTGAGCAATAACTTCAATTTACTGCGTATTATATAGGGCAGATATGTCTCCTACAAAGTGAGAACATAGCTTTTATTTCTAGGAATGGAAGATTAGATGATCAAATTTTTTTCTTATCGGGGCAAAACAAGCAAATATGAAAACATTTTGAATTTTTTAGAAGATATTTTCCCTTTAGACAAATTTCTATTTGCTAACAAACCACAGCAGCCTTTTCCTATAGCTCAAGAGGTTGTTAGTAAATTCTACCAGTTTCAAAATGCATGGTTTGGTAACTTAATACAGGAAACATATAAATGAGAAAAGCAACAAAAAAGACTTGCAAAAGGAAGAAGGAGATGGTAAAGCTGGTCCTATGGGATCTGCCATAGACTTGAGGTAAAAACTAAACATCAAAAAGAACAAGCAGAAGCAAGTGTTTCAATTTTTCTAACATGGGACTCTCCACTAATTTCCATAATAAAGTAACCCAAACAATGCAATTGATTTTCACCCATAATCTCAATACTGTAGGACATCCCTGCAGAGATAAAAATGGTGTAGTATCAATGAAATAATTTCTAAAAACCTGAAAAAATGGATCATTCCATGTTTTGCTTAGGTCTGGAGGTTTTCCACTATCAATATTAACAGTAGCACAGTACTCCAGAGACTTCCACATTGTGAGGTGGTCATAGCATTCCAGAGATGCAAGTTCCCAGAAGTCCTTCTCTGCTTCTGTTGGCTCTCCATCTTGCCAGTCTTCTTGGGAGAGTGCCTAGGGAATGAATTTGGAGGGGAGAATAGTGCCAGATTCCAGACAAGAACCTGTTTCAATTCTAAATCATCAGCACATTAACTGTAATTCATCGTCTCATAAAAATATCTATCCATTTAAGTGTGACAGCAACATTAAATGCAGAAAATTCAAGCTTGGCAGTGTTTATACATAAATTAATTTCAGGCTTCTTCAGTAAACCTGCATTTTTGAAGAGTGAACATTTTAAAAGAAGGTTAGAGATCTGTCTTCATTTTTACCCACTGCAACTGATGCCATGAACACATGCAATTTGCTTGCTCTGGGTTGCAGTGTGCCCATGTGTTTTTACTTGTCTGCCTAGATAACTGTACTTTTTTCTAATTTGATTTGTTTTAAGTCGTGAGAGATTTATGAAACAAAAATATCTTTCTGTAATTTTACCTTATCATAATATTGAGCTGCTTCAGCATAATCATTCCTTGCTTCTGCCAACAAAGCTTTCTGTGTAATTTCCTTAGTCCCAATCTTACCACTGAAAATGCCACGAAGGGCATCATAATCCCCAAGGGATCTGTACAGCCTAGTAAAATTGAAAAGAGAAATCTTTTAATTAGCTCAGCAGATGAATATCAATGCAAACAGAAGTTATAAAAAAAAAAAAAAACAACAGTAAGTAGTAATACTACCAGTTTGAAATAGTAAATTTTTAGGAAGCATTTTTTATGTAAGATCAGAAATACATACTTAACTACATAAACTTCAACTTGTAGGGTAATAGCTGAACTATGGAAAAGCTGCAGTTGAAAAGCTAGTAAGATGTTTTTCAGCAGCCCGACAGCATCATAAGAGTACAGAGTTTTAAAGTCTAACTGCTCTCACTGACAAGAAGAAGAACTGAGAAGAAATGAAAAACATATCTAATTCTAAAAGACAGAAAGATTAAAAAAGAAATCCCACAAGCCATAAAAGCAGAGTTCTTCACAAGGCAAACCTAAGTGGGAGTAAATGGTCTCAAACAAGAATTTACTTAGCAAGTTCGATCCATCTGATCACATCTGGGGGCAGCTCTGTCCTCCCACGCATCCTTTTGGAGGGGGGCTCCTCCTCAGGGGACAGAGCCATCAGGGCACGCTCCAGGAGCAGGATGCCCACTGGCTGCTGCAGACTCGCAAGGCAGCTCGTGCTCACGTTAGCTGAGTCCAGTTCCAGTAGCTCTCTGTGCTGGTAACTCATTTCCTGTAAAATAAAACAACAGGTGTTGGTGTAAAACTATACAGATCACTTATTTGGTATCCTTCTCCTTATAGTGCAAGCTTGGGAAATAAGCCATTAGACCTCCAGAAGTTCCCAACTCGGGGAAAACTGGAATCTTTTCCTTCTGTGCTGTTGCTCTTTGGACAGAGAACAGTACACAGTAACCCCAGATACTTTGGCTCCAGGACATGGGACAACTCTCTGGACAGAATCACAAGGAAAGTGGGGGAGAGGTAGATGGACACATTGACAGCCTGAACTTTTCCTTCTGTTTTTTGGCAGGATTTTGCCTGCTACACAGCAGCTGTGCTTCACTTAGCCTATTCAGTGGTGCATTCCTGCCATAAGCCAAAGGCACAATTTGCCACAAAGTCTTCTCTGAGCTGGAGGCTTTCTAGCCACACACTCAGCCTGTTTTCATCACAGCTTCCTGACAGACTCCTCTAGTACTGTACTCGTCTACTCCTGCCTGATTTAAAGAACTGACAATATTGTCTTTATCATATTTAACATCAGTCCAGCTACAGAATAATCTCTTCTTCAGGGAGAAACATTCTTGTTCAGTTGAAGTTTGGGTTTTTTAAAATACTTAAATCACTATTCTAAATACAGGTAAACAAATCAAGAAAACAGCATGTTTATTAAATCTACTGTTAGGTTTTTTCTTTGTTTTCTTTTCCACTAAAGAAGAGTTGCAATAGTATCTTAAATACACAGAAGAAAAAAAATCACAGCATGAAAGAGGTGCAGTATAGCTTTCATTACAAGAAACAGCACCATGTTTTAGAACGAAAATTAAAATCAGATTCTTGCAACACAGCATGTACAAGAATATTACGTGCAAAGAAACCACTCCTTGGAAATTGCAACAGGAGACTGAGAACAACCAAGTTACACTTCTTTGATAAATGACAGCCACCACAAAAACTACAGAAGAGGCACCTGGCATAAGCAAACTCATGACACAATTTGTAGAGTTGGGACACTAACGCTAATAAATTTGCGCTCAATAAAGTAAGAGGAAAAAAACCCATAGCCTCTTGTCTAGTAGCTTCCTGAGTTACAGACCAGGCAGATCCCAAGGAGGGGTTAGCATATATATTTCAACTACTATTAAGGCAATTTCAATTAGCTGCACACATGCCTCAGACACATTCCTTGACTGCCAGCTTTTAGGGGTTACATAAGGAACACAGTGATAACTGCATAATCTAAAACTTTAAGAACAATTTTGCTAAGGTAAGACCAAAAGCCCTTTCTCATAAAAAGTGTAAGAACTGTACACATGTAAGGTTAGGTGCCAAGAATGAGTATCCTCCCGAACTTAAAATTTATGGACATCATCCCACATCAAAGGAGGTATCTTTCTATTTAGTGCATTTTGGTGACTATTTGATCACTTATCTTCTCAAAGCAGAGGAAATGTTCCCTGCCCCATATGCAACACGCACTGTCTACTTGCACCATATGTTCAAAGATTAGGGAGAATGGCATCCAAGCTGTCCTAGCAGCTAAAATATTTCTAAGGCATTATATGTTCTTCAGAGGTCAAGCATTTCTTTGGAGGCTATGTAAACTTTTGTCATGGAGTTGATCTCTTCTAGTATTTCGGCTGGTTCTTAATCTGCCCTGAAGGTGAATCCCAGAGCTTCATAGTCAATTTTAACATTGTATGTGGAGACAAAACCAGCTCTTTTAACCCACCAAGTTACCCTCTTGATGGGACATGAACCTGTAGAAGATTAAAAAATCAAACCACCAGAAGGAAACAGCAGTAAAGTAGGAAGCCTTTCTGAAACCAGCCAGTATTTATTATGCTGTTGGCACACAGGAAAGAAAAGCTGTACTTCCAAATGGCCAAGCCACTAGGACAGTCATTGTGAGCCAAATAAAAGCCTAGACACTGCTGTGCTCTTGATCACACTCCCAGCTTGCTCTCTTGATCAACGTGAATTCAATTCCCTACTAGAAAAAAAACTTTCTCACTGCTTGCAGGCTGTTTGGACTTCATGATATTGTACTTCTGCTATTGAGGAGGATGGCAAGGAAATGCTCTTATTGCTCTTACAAAGTCCGTATTTTTGATGAAATTGAACTCATCTACTTCTTGAGTCTTCATTTTATGTCTATTTAGGAAAAAAAGCAGCCTAATGCACCAGTATTATTAGCAGGGTCTAGACAGCATAATTCAACACAAATAATACCATCAAGACAGTGAACCAACAAATGGAATGTCAACAGGGAATATTAACAGACAGCTATTGTGAGATGCTGGCTCAAAAATAGCAAGACAGCCCAGAAAAATCCCCATAGTATTTGACCTTTTATGCAGCTGCACAGAAAAAAGTAAACAAGAAACTACATTTTTTCAGATGTGCAATTACAAGTACTAGGAAGCAAAGTTTTTTTCTCTGTTTACAAAGCTAGTTCAAACTAGATGGTTCTCCCGTATTTGGAATGACACCTACTGTCACAGAGTATTTTAATTTCCATAACAAAAAAGAAACCATTAGCTGGTACTGAAAAAAAGATGCTTTTGAGAGCTAGGAATCAGACACAACAGCAATGCGGTTGATAAGAATCATTAAATACAGTGACAATGGGTATGTTAGATATGGGTGCTGGGACAAGGTTTTTTATCTCCCTGAAACCTGGGTTAAAAGATGAAATTCACAGTCTATTCCAGGTCAGTATATTCTCATAACAGAAAGGCTCGTGTTTCCTTTCCAGTGAAACAACTGTGGTTCACCCACTCATCCTCTGGTGAGCCCGTCCTTCATGACTGAAAATCCCCAGACAACTACTTCAGGGGACTAACTCGAAAAAAATAAACAAGAGAGGCTAAAAACAAATGGTCTGACAGCTACTGATATCCTCAAGACATCAAAGAATTCCTCAGTAAGCACTTCCCAGAAACAGAAAGATAAGCACGACACCCACATCACCCTTTCAATTGTTCTCAATTCCCACTTCAATTGAAACAGCTTTCATTTGTAATCAAACCTCTCCTTGTTACTGATGCAATTAAAACATTAAAAGGTGACTCAAACTCAAGAGATCAGGAATCCTAGAAACCTTGAAAAACCTCAGTTCAGAGGTATGAACTACCTTATTCACCTTAAGTGTCACTTGAAAGACCCATTTGGTTAACAATTATCCTTCCATCTCTGTCTAAACTTCAGTGACAGTATTTGACGTTCACTTCCACGGGGTTTATCACACATTCAGAGACAGACATTATATCCAGTTACTTTCAGGCCATGTATCAGGATTTACCTGGATGCAGGCAACGAACGGTGGAAAGTATGACAGGCTCAGACTGAGGAAATTGTTGAAGTCGTTCAGCAGCTTCTGGACAATGGCGTTTTTCTCAGAAGGGTTCTTAGATTTTTTTACCTCATTAAAAATTCCACTAAACAAACTGCTGAAAAGTTGCTTGGCAAATGTTGGATCTTTCTGTAAATTACAGCAAAACCGGTAAGGTCACTGAATATTGCTGTGACACAATAGACTATTAAATAAAATTAAAAGATATGAACCACCCTGTATCTAATCCCTAGACACTCTTTGGGAGTGGACTATTTAGTCTGGCATGCACCTCACCTGTGCTGGGAATTACTGTACTACTCATTCAAATCCCATTTTAATTCTTCTACTTAAAGAAACTCCAAGGCAATGCAGGTTTTCAGGCCAGAGTGTTAGTGGAGAGGGGGGAATTTGCAATTTTCACATACTCACAACTCCCCTTACAGGAACCAGACACCCAATATCATGTGAGGGACACCACAGTCCATGAAGTGAGTTTCAGAAAAAAAGAAGACATCAATGTGTGAGGAGACCTGGTCCTAAAAACTGAGGCAGCTAGACACACAGTTTCATCTGAGATTTAAAGGCATTTTTTCAATCCAGAAGCATATCTGTGCGTGTAACATCTTTGTCTGTCATGGCTCTGGAATTTGGTTTAACTCTTTATCTAATGCCTCTATCTAATCAAAGAACTCGTGAGTGTGCTACTTCTGTCCTTTACAGAGAGATAAGGGACTATCAAAAGTAATGAAATACAAAGGTAATCAGGAAGACTGTGACTTCACAAAGATTGTAAAATGGGATTCAGTCTGCTGTTCAGGTCAGTCTACAGTTTCTACTACTCTCAGGTAGGAAAAGGAATATTAGATGAGCTTTACTGAGCAGTCTGAGTCCAGTCTTAGTCCCACTAAGTTAATTTGTATTTTTACAAGTCTATTACAGACATATAATAGAAGAGAAATGGCTGTTTTGCTACTGAACAGTGAGATGTCCCTTGCAATAATGTCTGCAGAGACCACCAACTGTTTCTCAAGCAAAGGAACCTGCAGGAAATGGACAACAGCCGATGTATGCAGTCCTCAACTGCTCAGATGAGGCAAGCAACAGCGCCTCTTCTCTGAACACTGCACCAGCACAGGGATAGGTGAAACACTCCCTCAAAACAGTGTCTTTAAATGTGTATTACAGTGGTTGATTGCAAAACTACAAATCAATTATCAAAGGGGTTGCCTAGCTACACGACACTTTCCCTACAGGTCCAGAAAACTTCACAAGTGATCTCTGAAAAGCAGACAGACCTGGGCAAGGCCCTGCAGAGGGGCAATGAGACTGCAGTACTCAATCTGGATGTCAGGAAGGTCTCCCACTCGGTAACTTCTGTACAAAGTAACCTGGGCATCATACTTCATCTTCAGCTCAGATTTCATCTCCTGAAATGCATTAATCATGTTAAAAATAGTTAAGAAATGGCCTCAAGATGTGCCAGGAGAGGCTTACATTAGATAATATGAAAAAAATTTCACTGAATAAGTGGTCAGGCACTGGAACAAGGCTCCCACAGAAGTGGAGGAAACACCATCACTGGAGGTGTTTAAAACACTGGGGATTTTGTTGATAGTATTTTGGACTGCCATACAGAACATATTTACGGGTTCTCGCTCTTAGGGTGGGAGGAAATGGTAGCTTTATCCTGCAAGTAAACATAAATGGGCTAAAATAGGTGTTTGTGTGGTTCTTCCAGACATAAGTTCTGTTTACAGAGTTGTCTGCATCTGCAGAGTATTACAGGAGTGTCTCAAATTGGTAGCTCTCAATCCTGGGTTCCTTTGCTCTTGGGACTAAATGCTATCATTTTTTGACAATAATGCGTGTTATTTTTAGAAACAGGAACCAGTGAAAAACTGCTACAGAGCTTAAAACCACTTAGATTTATTGTAAGTACATAACACAACCAGGAAATCCACAAAGTAGTAAGTTTTTGGCCTTGATAACACTCAGCAAATGATTATTACTGACATTTCTTCAGGTTAAAAGTTCAAACCAGTTCTGGTTAGTCCGTCAGCTGTACCACATTATGAGTTCACCTTCAGACACTGGATAATATTCTCCAACTACTTCTGCAGTGTATTGTAGCTCTAAGGCTCCTAGTTTCCAGAATGACAACTGTAAAGGGCTTCCCAGTAGCTGTAAGGGACTCCCATCACATAAAATCACTCCATGCACTTTAAGTGGTAGATTAGAAGTGTTATCACCCAGCTCTTTTCTTGCCCATGCTAAGTAACGTAATTTAGTTTTAAGGCCATAAATAGCATTTCCAAATTAAACCTTCTAAAGTTCTTAAAGTAGCAACCAGTACCTTACAACTACCCTTTCCTCACAAAGTTACTACAAGAGATGAAGTGCAAGACTGCAGATGGCATAGAGACTTAAAGTTTTAAACCCATTTGGGTTTACAAACCTTTTCTCTTTTCTGTTCAGCCAGACTTTTTCTGGCATAAATCAGACTGAGTTTGTCTTGGTCCTTCAGGAAACGTCTCCGCAGTCTTAGAATTTCTGCTCGTTCTTCTGTACCTAGGGAACATATGATCACGTCCACAGCTTTTCCTTTCAGATTTAAGGCAAAAGCATCATATCAAAATAAACACCATCTTTGTATTTACTAGCTTACCAGCTAGTCTCCTAAATTCCCTAACAAACAGCTCAGTGCAAGGCCTTTCAACAAGCTAGCCAATGATAACAAATTAAGCTGCTCTTAGGAGAAGAGGTACTAAGCATTTCTATAGAGACTTCAATTGCATGGATGAGGTAGAAAGATCGAACTATTGTACAAGGAAAGACTTTAAAACTCATGAACAAATATGCCCCATATGCCAGATTTATTTTAAGCTCTCAAAGGCTTGTATGGCAGTTGCGCTGTATTCCAAAAAGTACTTAACTCCCTAAATAAAAGAGGTGCTAAAAGATATTCAAATATTGTGTAGTAAGAATATTGTACTGTATTTTTCAAGGTACAATTACAGAACTGCCACTGGATCAACTCCTGTTCAGGACAGTCATGGGGAAAGGCCACTTAACTGACTGTCAGTTCAGTCTATTTCCTAGAAAAGGAGAGTCAGCAAACAAAAACATACCACTGTAACCGGTATTTTCCTGGGTACAAGACCAGGGACTAACTAAAAGGTAGACTGACCTCTCTATTTCTGTAGTTCTGCAAAAGCTGCAGTCCATTATTCATAATTGCCCTGAAACACCTCTCAAGTACTGGAAAGGTTGATTTTACAGCTCTATGCCTGACCTCCTAATGTCATCCTTTTGGTCAAAATTTTAATGACAAAGTAGACAAGGGTTAAAGAAGGAGAAGGATCCTAAGTCACTTCAGAGCAGTACTGGTATTTTTCAGTTACTGACTGGGTGGAAGCAGGAGCATTCTCAGAAAAAAGCAAGGACTTCTAATGACAGATTACAAAATGTTGGAGATCTGTCAGCACAGCTGAAATGGTTTAGAAAATACATTTATAGATTTCTTTAAGAGCTAAATTTAAGACAGAAGGGTCAGAACTGTCTGATATTCATGCTGTGATCCTCTTAGGGAGAGGTAGGAATGCAGAGATCACACCAACTGGTTTATCATCCAGTCAGTTCTTCCAGTGAGCAACACAGAATTTTACAATTCCTAGCACAATCCTAGCTTTTTGGCACATGTTATGTATCATCACACACTCCTAGAAACAAAATCTCTCAAGGTGAACCTCAGCTGCACTGTCTCAAAGATAATGGACTGCTGGCCAAATAACTGACAAGGATGGTTTATAGAAGTGTACTAATTGCACAGAAATTGCACAGTAAGGCTTACAGACCTTTAGTTTTGCTGTCCACTTCATCTCCAGGCAAACCCAACCTTTTTTTCCCAAAATCTGGCCCCACTGGTTTAAAGGTTGCTTGTTTAAATTTCTCACTCCGTTTGCTAACCAACAGCAGGGATGAAGACAAGGATTCAGAGGATGAAGGAACTGCATATTCTGCCAACGTGTCAATGCTACTTCCAGTTAGCCAGTTAAAAGAACTTCTTCCGCCTGTGACGAGAAATTGCCAAAAAGCTGTAACATACCCAGATATAAATAAAGTGAAAACATCTATGAAGCAGGTATTTTTTCTCTCCCAAAAATAAAATTTCCTAGTGTTTAAGAGCAGGACAGATTTCAAGCTGCTAGGTAGGACAGTGTTTCTTTTTTATCAGGCAGAACATAAAATATGTATGAGAATAACAAAAATGTGATTTTTTTCCTCATACCACACACACAAAAAAAAGGCCTTGAAAACAAAATACTGAATGTATTTACACTTTCACATTAAAAAAAATCATATGCAAGAGAAATGACATCATTCCTACAAAAAAGAACATTTCAGAAAACACTGGTCTGGACTTACCGCCATGCTGTGTAGGTGTAAATTCATATTGCCTTTGGGTAGCCCTCACTTGCCCACCGACTGACCCAGAAGGAGAAAGGGATCTTTCCTGTGACAAATTCCTGTGGATATTTGGAGAAGCCTGAGTCTCCACAAACATTGGTGTGAGCACAGTACTTCGGTAACGCCAGCTGGAATCAACCACAAAGTCCTATGAAGTAAGAAAGATTTTAAGTAGAACAATAAACCTGGAGGTTTTCTGCATTTCTTCATTGAGTAAGACAGCAGAAATTAGAGTCCAGAAATCAAAACACCCTCCCAGGTATAGGGGCAGAACTTGACTATATTAAAAAAAAACCCCAACAAACCATAAACATGTAGAAGTTCTCCACAGCTCAGTAAAAAAATCTCACTAACTTAGACTGGTCAGCTGAGGACTGATTTACAACTCTTGCACCAATATTCCTGTTTCTTGACAGTATTTCTCCAGTTGATGGTGCTTCTCTCCACTACCCTCTTTTTTATATTTCAGTACTCTACAAATCAGCTATACTTGCTATATTATTTTAATTGAATATATATATTTTAAAAGAAAGTACAATTATTGCCCCCACAAAACCATCAAACTTCTGATACTGTGCACACCTCGTAACCTGTTTAACTTTGGAGCACAAAACACTTTGAAAAATTTCTTTCATTATGCCATTCCTCTCTAAGTTGTAACTACACTAAGGAGTAGAATTTGTCACATAGTTGCATACAGGACAACACAGTACAATTCACCTGAAATTTGCACTCAGACAGTGGATGTTCAAATATTTTTCTGGAATAATCCGGGCTCTTGCTAGTCATTTCAAGCAGAAAATTTGTGATTAGACTCAGGTACTGTGTTTCAATCTTGGTGGAATATAGAGAACTTAACAATGACAGCATACGGTCAAGAGTATTTGTGGGCAACCTTGTCTCATGACTCCAAAAATTCCTGACAATTAATCTGTAAAGGCAAAGAATAAAGTTATTTGTGTTTATCTTCAAACAGGACATCCCTCCCCACCTCCCCTTCTAAATAAGCCACGTTAAAAAGGGAAAAAAAACCCAAACCCACCAGCAAAAATCTTCAAACCAATAATCTGTTAAGGCCTTAAACTAACACTTTCATGCTCTTAATCTTCAATTGAATTATACCAAATTCCTCATTCATCTACCATGTTCTGTGCCTCATATAAAAGGTTTACTCTGAAAAAACTTTTTCTGTCAAGTTTTTTCCTTTTGAGAAGTGCTATGGATGGAGAAGCACCAAGATCTCTTTTATCTTTTGCTTCACCAAAAGAAATTTTAAAAATCCAACATTAATCTACCGTTGTGTGTTTCTGTATAGCAGAGTCTCCTTGCTCAAAAACTCTAGAAGATTAATGCAGAATTAGGTTTAACATAGTGAAACAACCTCCCCGTGGATTAGAAGCTTTGCTCAAATGCTTCACTTACACTTGGTGTAACACCATGGGACACAATTTTATAAATTAACTTATTGGAAGAAAGGGAAATGGTATTATCTCAGTGTTATTCTTTTATATTGAAATACTTAAAAAATCTCTAAGGATCAACTCTTTTGCTACAAACAAAGTAAGAGAAATGGAGATATTTTTATTTCAGACAGTTATCACAACATTCTTTACTCACTGCAGTTCAGCATTCTCATCAATCAGTCCTTGAAGCAGCATTTCTTTTGCCACTTTGAGTATCTCCTGAGAATCATCATCTGCTTGACTTTCTGGATCACTGATGATAGGAGGAAAGTATCTCTTAATGAATTCTCTCAAACAATCCATAGCAAAATAAGAGGATAAGGATGGTGGGACAAAAAGGAGGAGTATGCCCTCTGACAAAAATCTCAACTTGGCATGACAACATAACATGAGGTCTTCTTTGCCAAAAATGTCTTATATCTCCACTACTTATAAAAGAAATTATCTAATAAGCTAATCAATATATGAGGTATCCATTATGAAGTTTGCATGGCTGAATCTGAAAAAACAGGCAAATAATGCTTTTCACAAGGGATATTGGAGTAAAAATTGACTGTACTTTTTCTTCACAATAACTGTCCATTCAAAGAGTTATCTTGGGAAAAAGCACATAAAACCCAACTAAGTTAGACAATTCAACAGCAACCCACTTGTCAAACTGAGTATATGCCTGTTCCCCATTCTAAGGGGTCAAACAGAAAGATCATCTTTATGCTACTAGATTGAAGAGATTCAGATCATGCCCACGTGTCTTAATGTATCCTCTACGTAAAGACAAATCCCTTTAATGTATAATTTTCACAAGTTATAAATTCCAGCAACAAGAAAAAAAGCTGGAGCATCGAAGTTAAGACCTCTTATGCCATCCTGCTGTGGTGATGCAACATCTTAGTTCTGGTCCAAGTATTTATCCCTTACTGGAAGTGATAAAATTATCACCAAAGGCCAGAGCCACTTAGGCATATCACAAACTCTATTCTTCTGACAAGTGAAAAAATCCCTCACCGAGGCACATGAAGTTGTTAGACTGTTACACTTCCATTCTGCCTGTAACAAACCACTGAAAGACAACATCTGCAGTGAACACGCACCTGTAATTATCATAAATCCACATCAGGATATCATACATGCGCTGTCGACATATTACAGAAGGGTGAGAAATGAACCCTGTCACTCCAGGCAGAAGTTCTTTAAGTTCTAGTGGTTTTAGTTTAGGCAGCATCTTGTACACTATATCCAAACAAACCCTTTGTCTTTCATCATCCCTAAAAGAAGAAGGAAAAAAAAACCCCAAAACCAGTTACATTGCTTTTCTCATCACTGCTACACACAGAACCAGAAGATCAGTTTATATTTCAGCAACAAGATTTGGTTTTGCATAGAGGGCTTTAGGTAAATACTTTTGGACTCAATCTGAGAGTAAGAATATAAGCAAACTAATACAAACTACAGAAACTGACATCCCCCTGGTGTTTCACCCTAAGGCTGTTTTAGGGGTGTTTGCTCATTTTTCCCAATGAGCTAACCATCTCAACTGCCAGATTACATTAGCTCAAGTTAGGGGAACAACAACCAAAAAGTGAAGGTGAATGATAAATGCTTCTGAATGCAGAAATGCTGTGGGCAGCATAGAAAATGTTATCAAGAAACTTGAGCTATCCATCATAATCACACAACTACTTACCTATGATTCATGATCTGGATAAAGTCTTTACTCTTCAACTGCAAGTGGAGATCAGGAACTTCTTCAGCCCGGCACATTATTACTTCCAGACAAAAGGTTTTCATCACACCATGAAGTTTGGGTATCAAAAAGAATACTGCATTCATAAACCTTAATGTAACCAGAAGCCCACAAAGAAAAGCAAGTTATTCTCTTACTCCTCTAGATTTACAGTCAACATACCACATAAATCATGTCATACCTGTCAGCAAGAGGTGGATAATTCTTAACAACTTTATTCAAGCACTGAATAAATTTATCATGTTGCGTGTTCTGATGATGCTTTAACTGTTTTATAACACAATCATAAACTGGATCTTCAAGTATCTGAAAATGAGAAAGTAAGACAAGGATAGCCATGAAAATCATAACCACCTTAATGAAACATGGTTTTGCTGTTATACTGTCTGATTCTTGTGTGTTTCACTAGGCAAGATCCAGCCAACTCATCTTAACCTCTATGGTGCTTCATGGGTCCTGTACAGCTCTGCCTGCCTAAAACACATGAGTGCTCCTTAAAAATATGTATTTGTGAGCTTCCTTTGATTGGTGTGGAATCAACACTATAATTTTGTAGTACAAGTTGCTTAGTGTGCTTATATAAATAATGAGCAGCTTCTCATTCAGTATAGAAGGTTTCCAACCGATGAATGTAAAAAAATTAGACATTTTTAGTAAAAAGGTGAAAAACAACCAGCAACCTGTAACTAACATCAAAGCAATAAGCCTTGTTCAGGATAAAATTTACACCATCTTTGCTCATTTATTCAAAATACTGCTTATACTGGAACTTGAAAGACTGAGAAAGACTTAATGAAGATTTATGAAATATGCTCTACAAACTGTGAAAGAATAACCAGAATGCAATTAAGTTGGGAAAAAAGCAAAGATGATAAGGAGAGAAAGAAGAACTTAACCAAGAACTTGGTATTTTTGTTTTGAATAGCAGTTACAGAATTATATTTAGGGAGAACACATGATCCTGGCTGCATTTTGTCCTCTTTGTCTCTTATACAACCCAACACACATTTGTCATTAGATTAAGGATCTTTGAGTGTACATTGCTGTCTGTTGTATTTAGAACCTGTCCATGACATTTTTTTGTGCATGAATTTACCTAAGTTTCATTTGAACCTCCTGATCTGCTTACCCCTAGAACCTCTTCTGGTACCAAACTCCCAAATTATTGTGTAAAGAATTACTTCTAGCATATGTCCCAAACTGACTTCTGTAACCATCAAGCACAATCCCTCAGTTCTAGCACTGTAGGATTTGGTGATTAACAGTTTTGCATTCCCTTATCCACTACCTATAAAATAACTGGATTCAGATATAGTTATTTCAAAGGTAGTTCCAAACCTCCCAACTTGCTTTCTTTTCCTCTTAAAACCCCCCCAACTTTAAAACATATTGTGCTAGTGTTGCTGGCTAGTAAAAATTGAACAAACCCTCAGAAAGAGATCATTCACTGTCAGCTCCAAAAGAGCAAGGCAAAAATTCTGCACTTAGACTGCCCTTAAATTCTTTACCTGCTGAGTTAGTTTAAAACTTTAATTAATCTGTTGGATAAAGACTGTGAGTTTTAAATACATTCATTTTAGGACCTGAATTGAGTAGTCATATAAAAGACAAATATAAAATTAAGACAGTTCACTTACATTTCCTCTCTCAGCAATGTATTGAAGAGCAAGTCCCAAAACTTCTGCTGCAGCTGCATAAACTTCTCTATACTTTAGTAAGCCCATGTTGCTGATCAAAGCTTGAAAATACCTAGCACAAAAGATACACCTGCTGTAAGCCACTACTCCAGCACACAAATTTAAACTGAAGCAAAAAATTAATTTGAACTGCCTAGAGTAATAGTGACTGCTTTCAGAAGAGATGAATACAGTACATGCATTTTCCACTTGCAGTGCCTCAAATCCCTGCTTTAGCAATTCCTGACTCTATGAATTTCCACAAAACTGCAACCCTGGGGCCCACTGTAAAAAAGCCTATAACCCTCTAGACACTCTCCAAAAGAAACGTGGTGTGCAATTCGTAGCTAGAAAAGTATTACATCTGACAGATGGTAGCAAAGGGATGATGGGACACTCATGTTTTTCAAGATCATTCGCAAAAAAAATGCGCTTCTCACCTGACACGATCTATTTCACACTTTGGGTCAAAGGGTGGCAAACTGTTAGCAAGAACAATTCCCAGCAGCTGAATTCCCACTGAATTATCCTTTGTATCGGGGTCTCCACTAGAAAACTTTTCAAATATTAAACTGTTGGATAAAAACACAAAAGCAATAATATACATGAGAACCCCCAAACAGACACACCGTAAATCACTCTCTGTCTTTGTACACAGGGATGTATACACACATGTACAACCCATCAAAGGGATAGTGTCAGAAAGCAGTAGATATTTAGCTTCAATAAAGTTTTTGCAAAGAAACCCAGCCCAAAACAACTGAAAAAAGATTGTAAGTCCACACAAATGCATGACAAGTTCACAAGCATGGCAGATAACACAAATCTTAATAAGAGTGCACCAATATTCAGTGATAATATTCAAAACTTCGAATAAAAAAGTCTTTGCAGAGATTACTCCTGCTTTTGTTGCTGCTGCTAAAATCCTTTATATGTTTTCCTATCTCTCTCTCCTTGCTGTTTTCCAAATTAATTCATAACCTTTGGAGAGCTTGGTTCTGAAGTTCTAATGTTCACTGTAGGGACAAAAAGTTTACTATTGCAGCAGAATTTACCTTGTCCTTTGAATTTACTCATGTCCTTTGATACCCTTCACTTATACTTTTGAAATATTGATAAAAGAAAGCAATTGTCCAAATATTTACCTGTAAGGTATGGAGAGACAGTTTTTCCAACACTCTATAACTGTCTTTATGATTTCCAGATTGTGTCTGAACACAGCTCTTTTTGGGTGAAATGCATTTTTCATCAAGAATTCAAGCAATCTGTTAGCCAAAATCTCATCCTTAATATTCCCCTACAAAAACCAGGACCAAAAATAAATATGGTGACTCCGAGAAGACATATATTGTTTTATGTAAGCAAGTAAGTAAACATGTTATGTTTGAAGTTAATATGTAAAGGAATTGTAAAATGTAAAAGTGGACTGATGTATAAAATTATTAAAGAGCATAAAACCAAACTCAGTGATTCTTTATGAAACAGTCACAATAACATTAAAAATTAATTTCATATTTCCTTACTTTGGGAGTGGCTATACTTGTCCAGGAAAGGATTGTAACTACTATTTCCACTACCATGTAATGAATCCCTTCACCTCCATTATTTCCAGAAACAACAAGTTGCAGCAATGGACCAAGCCAGTTCTTCGCATAAGGCCGGAATACCTACAGAGAATCAAGGACAAACTACAAATTACCCAACTATTTAGCAACCTGTTGTTCAATAAGCATTCCTGATAAGACTGCTAAACCAACCTTTTTAACACTTTGCTCAACCCCTGAGGGAACAACCATAAAAATTTTAAAATAGAAAGTATCCAAAACTACATTTCTCACTTTTGCTTAGAAACCTTCAGCCACAGAAAGTGAATTATTTCACTAGAGCACAGAAAGTATGTCTCTCATATAGAAAATCTGTCTGTAAAGGATTTGAAAGAGTATCCCATTCACCCTTCCATTTCAAACAGCTTTACTAAGAAAGTAGCATTAAATGGATATAAAGGTTCTTGAATCAATGCTGAAATTCGGCATTTTTGGGTTTGGAATATTTCAGACATAACCATTATACTTTAAAATCATTGTATGAAGTAGGTTGAGAACATTTTATCCAAGAATGAGAGTTAGAAAACGTTGCTTCTCAAGCTAACATATGTTATGCAATCTTAATATCTTTCTGCAACAAGAACAACATTTAGCTCCAAGTGTTTCTATGACTCATCTGTGTCCACTAATAAAACATTTTATTTGCTCCTGTGAAGATGGAAAGTATAATCAGCCCCACCTCTTGCCTACTATCAATGAATACATTACTTGTGGCTTCCAGAAGACACATACTGTGGACACTCTCTACTTCTAGAAGTAGAATATGGGAGAAGAAGTATTAATAATGCACTCAAAATACTTGCACTATCTGGAATTTTGGGCCATAAATGCACTCTCTTATCACAGTAAACTACTCAATTTGAATGCCCCAAAGGTCTCAGCTGATTAAACATTTTACCCTGTAACTTCAAGAGTTACACATTTGATATTATGAATAAAACAGTACTCACATCCTCAGTATTAACAATAAGTTTTGCTATGAAGAGGCGAATATTTAATGGTACTGATGGATTCCCTAATTTGCCATGAAGAAATTTCATCCAAAGAGGAAGATCTACTGGAACTGTCCCCTAAAATTTAGAAGAGATGAACAAAAATCAAATCACTTCTTGCACCCAACAGGCTTACCAAGCCAAAAAGCCCCAAGCTCAAACCACACAGGTTTCACTACAATATAGTCAAGAAACTTAATAAATGAAGGGATTCAATCATGGCTCTCTCTTTTCTTGGTCACATTAATGGAAAAATGTCAACTTTTTAGTTAATACTGGCCTCCTCCACTTTGGGTGTGATCTGGTTCCTCTGCATATGTTTAATCAGAGTGGTCATAGAAGCCATACATTCATGTTGGTTGAATTCATCCATTTCCAGTTCCATCTCATCATTTAAAACCTTGTATTCTGTGGGCTCCTGAAAAAAAAAAAAAAAGCGTTACTATGGTTAACAACAACACTGTATTTTCTTTTAAATCCTAATCATGCCATGAGTAATTCTGATCTTATCTGTGCTTAGATTTGACTACACACTCAGTGTGTGCAACTGGGAATACATCAGATGTGTTGTTCAAACAGACACCTCCCAAATGCATGCACCAGATCTGCACATTCTTTACTTTTTGTACCAACAGATGCCAACTTTATTTTACTCTAACTTTATTACCTGACAGGACAGGTGTGGCAAATGCTGAGAGCAGGAGTTAAGCTAAACCTCAAAGAAACTCATTTCATAGCACAAAGAATACATTAACATCTCCATTTTTATGGAGGTGTTGTTTCACACTGAGCAGCATCTGCAGCAGCTCTCTTTTGCTGCACAGAGTAAATCACAAAAGAAAATTGTTTAGTTAGAAGTTACATTACTAGGCAAACTAGAAGTGTACTTTCTATCTTGCTTAACTTCCCTGCAGCTAAAGCACCTCCCTGCTCCAAAACATGGAAACAGTTTATCTTCACCAGTGTTATTTTGACAGATTGTGTCTTTGGTGTCTATGATACTTTTACAACCTTTCTGTTTCATAGCAGGTATCTGTTCTATCAGCATTACTGCTGGTGAGACATCTTTTGATTGCAGAAGGAACACAACTTCAAGTCTTTGCTGAAAGAACAACATTTAATATCTTCCAAGAGCAACAAGGTGCCACAACAGAAAACCAAAAATAATTGTTTGATTATTTATTCTATCCAATTGATATAGTCAGTTCTGTCACAGACCAAAAGAAGAGAGAAATGAGGAAACCAGATGCCTAACAGCAAAACTCAGGGGATGTGCCTGAGTGCAGTCACAAGACATCTTTTTACAGCTCACGCTGGACTTCATTCACACTACTCAGCTTTAGAAACCCAACAGACCATTATTTTTCTTCAACTGCAGACAGGGGAGAGAAGAAAACAGAAAAGTGACAGGAACCAGCTCAAGTCCCCTCCCTCATCTTCTGGAGGAACCCATTCTCAGTCAGGTAGAACAAATATAGAAGACTAGAAATTTCTCTTTCTCAACCGCAATAAATGTATGCAATTCCTCAAAACCATAAAACTTTTCTTTCTCACAGCATGTAAGTCACAAAATTACCTTTCTCCTGAAACGAGTGCTGCTAGCTGCAACATCTTGGGAGCTATAAGAAAAACCTTGGACTCCAGTAGAAAAATCAAACTGACTCATTTCCTCACTCAAACTGCTATCCATCATGTATGATGAAGAAGCTAAATACTTGGGTTCATCTAGACAGGAAAGAAGAACAGCCCATTAATCAAGGTAATTACAAGAAACAAGCCTTTACTGCCCACTAAAACTTGAGGGTAGGTGGGAATTGATTGTTAGATGAAATACACTGAAGGCTTTTATTTGTTCTTGCTACTGTAGAAGCCAGGGAAGAACACATCAAGAAACACTGTATGACAGGTAAGAAAGTATTTTTTTCATCACCATAAATGGCTTTCATACCCTGGCTGCTATTCCCTGCATCCCTGGCCTCCTTCCTAATAGCAATGTACCGCTTCTTCCTTTCCAGAGGCACCTAAACAGCAAGAAATAAAGTTCTAATTACTTAATTTTTAAAAAAATAGTTAATGATTTTTTTAAAAAATTACAGATTATTCACATTCATTTATTTATACAGATACAAAAAAAAAGATATTAAAATCATTTGAGATGAATGGAAATCTTATGTTGTTTATGATTATTATTAATGCTACAGAAAAACAACTGAATTTTTTTATTCCTACAGCCATTCACTATCAAAGCAAGTACACTAAAAAGTATTTTAAAAGTTATGTGCATGACAGGTCTGTTCTAAATTCCAGGTGTGGATTTCTCTCAGAAAAATGTGTTTTAAATCATTACAGGAATACTCCTTTTTTTGTACCCTCTTTCTCCATATATGAGAATTGACCTGGTCTTCAGTAACTACACTGTTAAAGTCAGACCCTTTTTTAACTTAGAAACACAAAAGGCCAGAAATTTCACTCACCTCAATTTCAATAGGAAATGTATACTGACGCTTCAGGTCTATCAAATTTTCAAATATCAGCAAGTTCTGCAAACCAAAGCATATTTGGAAATAGCAAAATTATAATGCTATGTACAACAACAATTGCTTTGAATGTATTTTATATCTGCTTTAAAAAAATTCAAGAGATCATTGTACAACATAGAAAGTGTGGCATGTTGTCTCTTCTACATCAATACTCTGAAAAGAATTTTGCTACTTAACTACTCAAGAATTCACAGCACAGAATGTGCTCTGTAAAAAAGTCTCTTTAATTCCAGTATATTCCAAGCACCTGAGAAGTTAACCAATAGGGGCGATTGGAGTGGAAGGATAACAGTATTACTACTTTACCCATTCCCAAGCAGTTAATAAAACTTTCATCAGCTACCACTCCTTCTATTGCCTCACTGCGTAGTTTGCTAGTATAATTGCATGTCACTCAGGTTTCATTCTTTGATTTATTGCCATCAGGTACAATCACTTTGTGTCTCATGCTCTGGAAGCCTTCTGACAGCAACAAAAGCTTCTCACCTTTTCTGATTTTTCTGAAAAAAGAAAGCCTTGATAAAATTTACTTTCAGTGAAGACACAGCTAATGACAGCAATAGCACAATTATATGCTGCACAGTGAAACTGTCTCCTCTTCTCCAGCAGCTGACTCTCTCCTGCCATGTTTTCTGTAAATGCATCATAGCACGACCTTAAATACAAACAGGCAAGAAAACACCATCAGAAGTCTTTTACTAAGCAGTACAAGAAGGGTTCCAGTCAGAGACCAGTGAATCAACAGAATTTCAAGGAAGCAGTATCCAAGTAAACCACCTCAGACTTGTTCAAGTGTCCTGCAGGTAAATGGAACCAAAATGGAACTATTCAGCAACGACACAGAAAACTTCCCCAAATTTTTACAAAGGAGTCCTTCATGACAGGTAACATTCAGACAAGATGAATACTTGTTTTGAGGCATACATAAATTTCTCTCATGGTCCTTTGCCAAAAAAATTATGAATGGACAGGCATGAAAAAGTATTTTATGGATTAACTGAAGAAAATAGCTTAGATATGATTTTTAAAGGTCTTTGGCACAAAGCCAATTATACATCTGCATATCATAGCCAATAAATTGTTTGAAGTGCTTATAGGACATAGTATTGCAAAAAATCAAATCAAAATAAACAGCAATTCAGGCATTTTATTTTTTTCTCTGAATATTAAACAAACTAAACAATACTAATTAACATTTATATTCAGTATTTCTCTTTTGATCTCCCTTTGCAGTGATGATCAACTCCAACTGGGTGTGCTGCTGTATTATGAAACGTAAACAAAAAATCATCCCATCTTCTCATCAATCATATAAATACCAATTTTGCAATACAGAGTCATACTCCACATAAAAGTGTGAGCATACTGAAAATGCAGTTGTGAAAACACAAATTAAAGGCCAAGAATCATACTGAAAAGGTAAAATAAATGTACAAGCTTAACAATTTTTTAAAAAAGTATAAAAGCTGGAAGCAAAGATTATCCTAACACAGGATTGTAGTTTACATTACAGATAATTCTATCAATATTGTGTATTTCATTTCAAATCAAAAGCTATGGAAGAAATTATATTTACCCTTGAACAAATCTATCTTTTGCTTCATATGGCCTACTTAAAAAAACATATCTGGTCAAAACCTAATCAGAAGTTTAAAGTAAATAAAATAAACAGTGGTCTTACTTTATTAGTGTCTTGGTAAGTTCATTTCCTTCTACATTCATGGAGCCACGGTAAGCTTGGTTAATTTTAGAGTCCTTGGAGTAAACTTCCTCTTTTGAAAGACGCACATACATCACCTCTAACAACTTGTAATACCCCATTTTCTTGGTGACTTGTGTATCAAAAGTATATTCATGGGACTAGAAACAAATAAGCAGAATCTCAGAAAGAAAATTTCCTGGCTCTTGTCCTTTCTAAATAGTTTGTTCCACAGTTACTTGAAATTTCTTAGACAGCCTTCAGCTTACTTCTACCTTCTAAAACAGAGAAAAGAACTGAGAATAATAAAAGACTGACAGATTCTGAGTTCCTGTGCAGTACAGTTATTAAAACTGTGTCAACCCATGCTTGTCTGCTGAGCTCTCTTAACTACAATTGGCCTAAATTATTATAAGGACAGTGGAAGAAAATAGGCAGAGTACCAAGTGACAGCTCAGCCTCATGACACATGTAAGCAAAACACACACCTCTCATCATCCTTGGTGTCATTCCTGAGTTTCTTTATGCCCCTCATTTTGGTGCCAACATCTACAGCAACAGGAACATGGTGTGGGGTGACTCTACATGAATCTTGGTCTTAGCATTTTGTTTCAAAAACTATTACTAAACTTTGGTGATTTCACATCTTGCTTGTTCTGCTGCCTGTGAACATCTGCACCAGCAAAACCATGGGACTGAAGAACTACAGCAAGAGAAGAGACCTCCACTGGCAACAAGATCATCACATGCAACTACACTCTTGTATTGGAAGACAGGCAGTAAATAGAGAAAGGAAGATCTGTGCTCCTAAGCCCTTGCTAGAGAACCTTTGCAGTGATTGCAGGTGTATTTCTTTCCCTAGAAGTAGTGTATCTAATTTCAGAGCTTTCATTCCAATTTCCATTTTTATACACAGTAAATACGCATACATGCATTAACTCCAAAGGAATAGTGTGCTGGGAAATAAAGAAATGTTTATCAATAATAAATTATGTAACTGGCACACACTTCTGTCTCAGGATACACAAAACTAGAAATCAAACTGTTTTTATCAGTGTTTCATTCAAAGTTAAGCAAAATGTATATACCAACATCAACATTTTCTTAGGCCTTCTCTAACTATAAATTAAAAAAAAAGAAAAAAGATAATTCATACCTTTGTAAACCTGGAATTAATTGTATCCATAGCCTGTACTATAATCTTGCCAAAGAATACTCTCAGTGCATCCAAGCTGCAGTGCCCCAAGAGAGTGAGGAGGGACCGATCCACAAACGCTTGGCGAGCAGTATTTGAAAGGAGTTCCTCACTTTGGAACATTTTGTGAACAGTGTCCAACAGTATCACTTGTTTGTCAATGGTGCTCCTAAACAAGATGGAAATCTCAAGATGAAAACTCTTTTACCAGACTTCACTTATGTCTCACATCCTTAGGACATTTAAATTTTTTTACTGACTGCATTCATGCCCTCTTGGGTTATCCCACAAGACATGCAAGATCTTGGTTGAACTTGGTTGAAAGTATTATGCAGCTCTCAAAAAAGCCCACCTCAGCTTCTTAGTCTGCAAGTGATGGCAAACTTTTTTGTGTATTTTTAATAATTTAATCCTAAAGCAAACATTAACTTTGTCAGTTCCTTTCCACTGAACAACCTAAAAAAAATAAAACTCTCCAGTATATGGGAGAGATGTAGGCAAACCAAAGGAAAAAAAGAGCTGTGGCTGTTAAGCATTTCACCACTAGATGATCTGCTATTCTGAATAATTTTATTAAAGCTAAGACTTCAAAAATGGAATGTGGTCATAATGTAAATGACTTTGTCCAGGAAATTACATGCTGCACAATAGTCACTACTCGACAGCCCATCAGAAATTGGAATGTTAGTTTTGGAAGAGATACTGAATACCTCTCCTGTGGACAGAGCATGTTTGAGTCTACAAGTTACCACTCTGGAATTATTCAATTAAATAAGGCCATTGTTGTATTTTCAAAGGGGTTGAACAAATTAGTTCACTGTCAATTTAAATACTATCGACTTAAGGGATCCTGTGGTTATACAGGGATAGCAGATATATAATAAACAAGTACTATTGTCAACTGGATTCTCTCAGAACAAGCTTATTTACAGAAGGCTTTCCAAATTTGCACAGGCACTGGAAATGTAATCTGGAAACAGATGTCACTTTTTCACACTTTGGAAATACTTTGAAAATGTAAAGACAAAATCTGAATTAAAACTATTACATAAAACTTTATAGTGTAAATCATCGCTGTTATAAGAACAATAAAATGCAAGAAGCACATTTGCTTCAGCAACAATTCAATGAGAACAAGCAAAAAATCCAGAGGACTAAACCCACCTTCTGGAAATTCTTTTGAAGCTGGCTTGAAATAAGTCCTCCATGAAATGTCTGTGGTCCCTACAGAGGATTTCTGTCATCAGTTGCAACAACATTGGACTCTGAGACAATTCTAATGCATCCAAAAACTGAAGAAGAAGCAACACATAACATGAAAAGCCACACTGGATCAAATCACTTCAATCTAATGATGCAATTACTTCTTAATACTGATCAGAAGCAGGTGCACAGAAGTGTGTGTTTATTTAATGTGCTTCTGTAGATTCAATTTCTGGATAAAGGTATAGCCCAGAAACAGGAAAGCTGATCTCCTAATGTGAATGAAGAATTTCTTTCTTTAATTCCACATCCTGTGAAACACTGTTTCCAGACAGTTCACTTTGGCTTCTAATTATGTGTATATCAAAAATACTGACCTTCTTAGTGCAGTCTACATAGTTATTGTGCTTCAAAGTTCCTTTGGGAAACTCATCAGACCTCATGGGAAAATTGAAAGCTACAAATTGATCCAGAGCATTCTTAAGGTCATTAAGCTTTTCTCCTGTCAAATTAGTGAAGAATGGGAGAATTATCACTGCTTGGCCCTGAAGAAAACAAACAAACAAACAAACAAACATACATTAAAAAGATAGTTTCACACTATAAAAATAAGTTATTCCCTAACTATGAAGCCAGCTGAATAGGACCACAAAACAGCAGCAGTGACTGTTACTGATTCAATGGCTCAGTGTACTACATATTGTGTAGCTGCTCTTCCTTCCAGCTGCTGGATCAGAAAACAGCTTTTAACTCTCATGTCACTGCTGAATGAGAGTTAAAGCTAATTAATATCTCATGGCTGACATGGCTATGAATAATATCTCACTGTTCTTTTAAGCAAGCGTTCACTCTCACACAAGTCACTGATTTAATGGATCACCTTGTAGCTAAAGCAAAATCCCAAACTTTATTTATTTTGAACACATAGGGAAGTACAAAACTCTGCCTAATTAAAGGCAGGCTGGCTGAGAAGCAACTACACAGAACTTTCCTAAGTACAATTTTTTTATTATTCTAGTGCAACCAGCGTCTTTTGTAACTTCCACTTTCAGTCTGCAGTACTTTATCTCCCTCTCCTGACCAAGCTGCATATAGCAGCTACTCCATTAGTACTGGTGCAGACACGGATGTTAAAACCATGACAAATGTTCCTAATTGGAACTGCAGGAAATGTCACTCCTTGTTAAAAGCCTGATTAGCTGTCATTTCTCAAATGAACACTTGGGAGCTCAAGACAACTTACAAGTGATGCTAATTTTTTTCCTAACAATTATATTCCCTTCTTCTGATCAAGGGAAAAAAAAGAACACCTTAAACTAAAGCATGGCATCTGTGATAGTGCCTTCTGTCTGAAGAACAAAAAGAATGATTTACAAGTTTCAGGATGTTTAACAGAAGTATAAAAACCCAGAAGTCTGTGATAAAAATTAAGCCAAGTAACAGAGAATTCCATGAACAACTAACATTCTAATCTAGGGAGGGTGGGGAAGCTGTTAAAGTGAGCAATTTACCTTAAGATTTAAGCCTAAATTCTGATCATTAAGTAGACTGGTATAGGTATTAAAAACAGCTGTAAATGCTTCATGATTGGTATTGAAAGAAACTGAAGAGTCTATCTGGAAAGACAGAAGAAATTAAAAAAAATCAGTTCAAGGTTTTTTTTTTAACGAGTTAAAGAGATTTGTATTAAAGAATAATAAAAAGCCCTTGAGCTATAGAATTATTTATTTGAAAAAATATACTGAATCAACAGAAAACACATACGGAGTGATTTTAATTTTAAGAGAAGAACTATAAAAGCTCCTACACAGTACAAACAAAATCATAATGTTGGGTATTTATCAATTCAAAAAAATATTAATCTCCTTCAGAAAGCCAAATTTCCTACTGGTCATTTCAGTGCCAGCTAATACAGCAATACAGCTCACATTCTGTGTCCTAATACATACCTTTAAAACAACTCAAGTTTCAAATAATTAATTATAAAGAATAAAAAATATGCTCAACAGTTGAACTTGGAGTATATTTGTGTACAACTACTTTTTACAAGTTCCTACAAAAATTCCAAAAGGATAAGTAGATAATTATGTTTTCAAAATAGAGAAAAAAAACCCAGACCAAAATCTCAATGTCACAGAAATTAAGTGTTTAAAGCAAAGATAATTCTGCAGTTTGTTAATATGGGTAGAACTTCTCCACTGTGACTTTCTGGTGCCAACATGACAAAGAATATTAGCAGAGGCTACTCAGAGTTCCCTCTCTGTACTTGTACCAGCTCTCCAAAAGGAAAACAGGCAGCTAAAACATGAGAACAGTTGAAAAAAAAAAAAGGGAGTAGGGGGGAAGAAGAGCAGTATGTAGTTTTTTCTACCTGCCCCAAATTTTTTTGTACTTTGCTAATAAAAACACCCAGATTCTAACATTGTCCAACTTTTCTTTTTTATTTTCTTTTCCCAAATATAAAACATTTGACTTGAACAGCATTTCTTGAAAACACAATGCAGTTCCTACAGAACTAGCAAGGTTACCTGAATGTTATAAAGCAGTACATACCTGCAGAACCTTTGTCAGCAGGGTCAAGACTGCCATTTTGCTCTCAGCAGATGAACCTTTGGCCCACCAGCTGTCCAGTTTCTCCCAGTTCCTCAGCACAGCTGTCACCAGTTTTGCTCCTTGCTGCTTGCGCACAGCACGGTCCCTAAAGCTCTGATCTAACATGCCATTCAAAATGCTCCCAATCTGCAAGGAAGAGCAACAGATAAAGTTCTTGCACCCGAAATGAAAGGATATACGATCACTCCAGTGGTATTGGCAGTCATAAACACAAAGCAACGCTAGATTTAAATCTCAAAGGGATCCAGAAGAAATGTCTCTGCAGGAAATTAAAAACACACACTTCTCAAAAAAAAGGACATCTCTCCAATTTCCTCCTGTTTCACAATACAATGCAGTACTTAGTTGCAATGCCTTTTGTGTATATATGGAGAAATAAATGATAATCCAGAACAAAGATCAATATTCAATAATTTTAGTTAGTGTGAAGTTGAAAAAACACATGCTAACTTATTCAAATCCATTCTGAAATTGCATAGCAGGTATGAACTAGGTATGCATGAAATCTCTCTCCTTCAAAAACAAATAGTCACCATCATCTATCAGATACACTTAGAAGAATTAATGTATTGCGGCATGCTTGGCACAGGAAACACAAAATAATCATCACCAGAAACAGCTTATTAAAACATACATATTCCTCTAAAGTCTAATTTAACAGTTTTTGGTATCACCAAAAATGATGCTGCAAGTCTTTTAAACTACTACTTGGATGCAGCACACCTAAGCATAACACTCTGGATTATAAAAGAGCCAATTATTTCTAAAGGATGATTCTACTTTGCTGAGCATCTTTTCAATCAAAAGGAAAAGCAGACTTTTGATCTTTTTGACCCTTCTGTTTGTCAGAAGCACTGAAGGAACATTTCTCAGTTCCAAGTTTCCTTCATGGCACTGAGTTCTTTAAGTGCTGTAGACAAACAGGAAGAAGTCTGCTGAGCCAAACAAGCAGTGCTGAGACTGAGTACACGGCAAAATATCCCGTATTTCTTTCAGCTCAGGAGAGTTGTGTATGTGTATGTCTCTCTTTTTAATACTCTGATCTATCTCTACCCTAGTCCTGTGGACTAAATGCCCATTAGTAGTTGGAGTTTGTTTTCAGTTTAGTTTCATCCAAAATAAATCCAAGTCACATGCTCTGGGACCATTCTGAAATGAAAAGCACAGTAAATGGGTCCCTCCTTTGAAAGGACATTTTTGATCTGAAGTACTACGCAAAGACATTCTGAAATACATAGATTTCAGGATAAGTAACAGGTAAGCACTTTCCACTCAGTTTGATCTGAGATCACAGAGTATCATGCAGTGATACTCTTGCCACAGATCATGAGGGTAGCACCAGTAGGTCAAGACAAGAAAAACCCCGAAGCTCAGCCAAAAACTATCAATGCCCAATGCACTTTTTACTTCACCTCTAAAAACAAGAATAAAATTGTTACTTCTAATACTCCCTTGTGACTTTGTGCTTTTAAAGAATAAGTCCAATACCATTTGAGGGTTGCTGACAGATGATTCCATAAGACGGACTATTATCACATCCAGGTTTTTCAATAGCTGCTGATTGATGGTTTCTGAGAACAGGCTGTAGAAATACTGTCCATGAGAGAAATTCATCAGGTGGTTCTGGGAGGCTCCTGATAGTGGCACAGATAACACTACTGTGTTCAACAGCAGACTTACTAGCTCCTCACACTGAAAATCAAGGTATAGAGACAAGAGTTATTTCAAGGACATCACATTTCACTAAGAAATTTCTTAGAAAAGCACATGAATTTTTTTTTCAAGATCCCACCCCAAACTTTTTTCTTTTGTTTATTTTAAGGATTGTAACTGGAGAGCCACATCCTACCTGCTCATCAATAGCAAAGGCCAGCTGCAGAAGACTATCAGCTAATCTCTTACTGCTGATGTCCAAGGATGGAAGAGAGATCCTTTCACCACCAGGTGCAATGCCTTTATAAACAACTGAAAGAAGCTTGGAGCCAACTGAGAAATGAGACCCTTCATCCTATGGAAGCCAACAAAGAAGTGACAATCAATAAAAGCTGAAAAAAGGCTTCCAATCCATCTGTACAGTTAATTAAAACACTTGAACTCCAGATAATTTCCTCATAAAGCAATGCAAATATACCATGACAAGACACCTTTCTAACTCGGGGATCAGATTTTAAATAAGACAACCCTATTGTGTATAAAGTTCAGAACAAACTGAAAGTAACTAAAATATGTTTAAAATATTCTGATCCTCCTCCATCTTGTTAGGTTTACTTGACTACAAAAGTAAAATGAACAGCTAAATTAGGATGAATGAGACACAAGAGGCAAACCACACAGCTCCTTGATTATCAATATACTGCAATCACATGTCTAGATTTTGTTGACATAGAGAATGGATAGCACACAGAAATTATATATTTTGTTACTTGTTAGCTTTGCTCAGCCTTGTTACAACCTTATTCAAAAATTCTCAGTCTTTGTGGCTTTTGCATAACCTGTTTCTTCAATTGCCCAAAGTAGAGATTTACTACAATCAGAAACTTAGTGGAAGGAATTCGAGTAGTATAGTCTACATCCTCACACTTCAAACATCTCTATCCTGTTTACCTGTAACTCAGACCCATTCTGATCAGTCAGGAAATATTCCTTTTCTAATTTCCCTCATCACTTTGAATGGTGTCTGTGTAAAAGTTGCTAAAAAATGCCTCCTTTATAGGATAGTTAATCATGATTTTTTGAGCCTTCAATCTTGCAAAGCTCACTTAAAGGAAATTAGAAAATCCACATTCTGATTTCCAGTGTCTGGAGCCAACCAGAGAAAGACTACCATAATTATTGTTGTTCAAGCCTCAGTACTGTGCTACTCAGATTTGCAGAATAACCATAAAACATTTATTTTTGATCCCATTCAACACTAGCTCTTCACTGTTGATCTCATTTTAAACAACTTCATCTGATCTGTTCTCTGTTTTTTATCCTGGTGTTTTACACAGGAAAAGCTCTTTACAATGTACAAATGTTCACTATTATTTTCTGTATTAACAATTACCTGACCATGAAGAACAGAATGAAGCAGTCCAGATTTCTGGAGTTGTTTGCAGGCAGAAAAGACAGCACTAAACCTAACTTGATCCAAACGTGCCTCTGAATTAAACAGATCAACAGAACAAAGGTCCTCAAGGCTAGAGGGGAAAGAGAAGCAATAATATTACATTAGTGCATCCACAGACAACAATATATATACTTCCATTTCTCATGGCGAGGGTTTGTTCTGGACCCATGCTTACCAGAAAGGCCCTACTTACCTCTGCAGGGTGATTCTCTTTTTAAGGCACAGTTTCAAAGATTCCTGATAGGGAGATTTCACCAGAGCCTTCATGAGTCTCACTGAGATATCTGGGAGGTTTTTCATGACTTGCACATCAGCTGTGTTAAAGCCTACGTGTGATGGATCACACACTGTCATCACCACAAGCTCTATAAAGCTTGCATTTAGCAGCTGCTTCTCAAGCACCTAGAAAGAAAAAAAATAAACACAAAAACTTGAAAAATTAGTTCAAATTTCTCTGTTTAATTCTTAACTTACCATTAATCCTATCTCAGATGAAACCAAACATGAAACAGTAACTATTCTTGCTGATTTTATCTATTGAAATATCTGACTTTCAATCATTTATGCTAATGCACAGAAATTAGGTAACAATAAACACAGACATAGTATATATGCTATCACAGCAAACTGCAAGTTAGATCTTTTAAAGCACATAGGCCTGTTTCAGTCTTGACTATAAACCTGTAGTAAATCCTGATGTGCATCTCTGCACACACTATCAGAGATTTGCTCGTGAGACAATCACAGCCTCAGAACTAAACCTGGCAGTGTAAATTTCCTAACAGACTCAATAGGAAGGAGTACAATAACGTAATGTACTTTATAAAGTTAAATATGGCTTATATTGCATCAAATAGAGAGACAAATAGAGAAAGGCAAATAGAGAAACCTGAAAATCTATCTGAATTCAAGAAAGGCAGATTGTGTCAATTCCTTCTGCCTTTTAAGCAGCTACCACACCACCTCCACACATTTAAAGCCATCAGCAATCATACAGGAAATATTCACTGCAAGTACTCCATATACAGAACACATATATTTAACTACACACAAAATTTGTATCCTTAATCCACTACAGATTTCAGAGCCTACCTTCCAGAAATCCTGCTGGCACATTTCCAGGATGACGGTGACAAACTCCATGATGCGGACGATAATGGTGCACTTGCTGTAGTTGTACATGTCCCTTTCCTGAGGGCTGAACATGCTGCCTTTCAAACTGCACCCAAAGCACTGCTCTGCTGCATGGATATCGTGCAAAGCAATTGTGTCAAGGAAGAACTGCACAGCTTCCAAGAACAAGGAACTTTTATTTACACCTAGAAAGAATTACACGAAATTGAAATGATACAGCAGCTCTCAATTAAAAAATACATTGTTTCGTGCTTGGAAGAAACAGTCAAACTGAGGTGACAAACAGAAAGAGGAACAACTCACACTAATGTTTTCTGAAAGCTCTCTGCCAGTTCTAAATATTACCATTCTGGGCAATAGAATAGCAGGACAGTTGTACTTAGTGATCACTCTAGAAATTCACCACTACAAGCATTTATTAACAATGACAATGATTTAGGCTTATGTAATAAAATGCATAAAAACTTTAAATCCCTAGTTTTGAATGACTTAGCCCTATGTTAGCTGCATCCAACAATGATCTTACAGTATTGTTTTAAACCAAGACAGATATAACACTGACAGACAGACCACCTGGAACTTGTACAAGACTATGAAACTGTACTATTGCTGAACTAAAGCATTTTGTTTAGGCTTGCAAGAATAATTGAAAGAAAAACTTTTTGGGAGACCCAGTGGCTACACAAGGTGTTACTATTTCACCTGACCAAAATTCAAACACAGCTTTTGGACCTCATGTAGTTGACACATTAGGACCTGAAGAAAGGTAATATGTAGGGGTCTTCTTTCATTGTTTTCTGATAGCTTCCTCCAGAAATTAATAAAGAGCAGGTAAAAAGCTTTAGAAGGATTTCAAGAAAAATATGAAAAAAAATCTACTGGTTTTGTGGGCTGTACAGAATATTTTTTGAAGATGAGACAGAGTAAAAGAAGTTGCTGGTAAGTGATGACTCAGAAATGCAAGGATGTATTTCTAGGGCTAGATGGAAACATTTTAGGATACACAGTATTTCATGAAACAACTCCCATTCCATTCCAACTGTCACTGGAAAACTTTGGGAGAGTTTGTAAAACCATCTATTCTACGTTCAATTCCAAGTTAAGAACTCATCTTGGGTGGGCTTTGTGTAACACACATGAATGAACCTGATGCAACAGTTAATCACTCACCCTCACCCAACACTTCATAAGGTTTGATCATCTGCAGCTCAAAGAATGTATTGTAGCAATCCAGTGCTGCTAAGAACATGTCCATCCACTGCATGACAGCCTGCAAACTGAAGGGTTCCTGCATGCCACGCAGAGTTGGCCGAGAAAGGATCCCAGATGGACTTCTGGCATCGGTGCCACCTCCTTCAAATTTATTAATGAGAAAAGAAACACCTCTGTTTTTTAGAGTCTCAGCCAGCCAAGAAGATGGAGACCTGTTTCCTGACAAGAAATAAAAACAGAAATATAAATTTCCTAGGAAAAACACATCTCAAACAAGCAAGGAACTAGAAGCAAATGCACTAACAACTTCATAATTTAAACTACGCCTTCTAGCAGAGAAGGTATTGGTTCTGGTTTAGCTTTGGTCACATTCCTAAAATTCCCACATTTCTCTTCCTTCTGTAAGGAAGAGGCCAATTTTTAAGACATTCACAGATCCCCAACAACAAATTTCTCTTTTTTTAGCTGGATACACAACAGCAGTTTTGGGCCTGAAATTAAGTCTGCAATAAAAGCCTCTTCTATGCCCAAAAGCATCCCTCAAACCCTGAGGTTCTCACAGTACTCAATTTGTAACATAAGCAACAACTCAGTTTCTATTTAACAACGCTGAGTACACAGATATTTACTTGTAAATACTACCTTGCATAGAAAACACAGAAGGAAGGCATGCAAAGAATGCAGAAAGCAAAGGTAACAGTGCACTGTGACTGAAATACCTGGTAACAAAGGAACAAATTCATAGAAGAGCTCCATGGCTTTATGCCGGCACTCTGTCTGAGGTCGCCCACACTGCACTAAGAGCCACATGACAACATCCTCAAGGCACACGGATTTAGTAGCTGGGAATCCCCTGCACACAAACATTAGGGATTAACAGTCCTCTTGACATCTACCAAGAAGCAATAGTCTTTCAGTTGAAAAAAATCAAAATGTTCCATGAGCACTGTGAATTCCTGTTATCTAACTACAACCCATCTGCACTACAGGGAAGAGTTCTTCCCTTCTTCAGTTCTTCACTGCTTTCCCTTCTCCTCATTCTACTTGGGATCCCCAAAGCATAGTCCTTGTGGAAAACAATTTTAAATGCAGAAGCAGGTATCTTCCCTTCTTTTTGTAAACTCAAAGAGAAAAATGGAGATTAAATAAGCCTGCAACATTTTTCTCCATCCCCATAATTATCCAGTCTCGTAACTCATCGAATGCCACACCAATGTGACCCAAATCTAAACCCCACTTGCCAGTTTCTTTAAGATCACATGATAATTTAGGTAAAAAGGGCACTAAGGAGTCCAACCTCCTGATCAAATCAGGGTCAGCTAGGTGACTCAGAGCTTCATCCATCCTGATACTGGATCCATTTTTGCTTCTTTTACCTTTTTTGCTTCCTCTCCTTAATTGCTGATCATCCTGTTGCAGTTTGTCCTGCTTCTCCTGACATTTAACAACAGTAAGAAAGGCTTTGGAGGAGTTCCCCCCAAGTGCTTTGTAGCAGCTGTGCTGATGTTATTATATACACTGCTGTGAGGGAAACATGCTCTTCTAGAATTCTCTTCTAGACTTAGATTAAATCTAAATTCCAGCATGTTCCAGCATGGTGAACTAAATCAAGTTCACCATGCTGGAAGAGAGAATCATGCTCCTCTCATATTATGTCCAGTGTTTTCCCACCATTGGTTCAACAGACACATCAGGAGGTCTGTATCAGCAATTGTCACTGGATGAAATTCTCATTCAGAATCCTAAGTATTTAATGGAAGTACTGATAATGTTTCTTGAAATGCAGTATGGAAATAAATGCAAATAGCTGACCGTGGCACCCGCCGCTTTCCTTCCTTGTTCAGAGAAGGTGCTTTATGCTTGATTATGCGCTTCAGGTGATTAAGAGCATCACAGCACTGCTGGGCAGTACCTGTTGGAGAGAGAGAATTGACATCTCTAAAAAAATGCCTGTAATTTGCACTGCAGCCATGGTGCAAGAGACTTATACAGATAATAATGTCTGCCAGCTCCACTACTCTATGCTTCTACAGTAAATTTTTCCAAGGTGCTGAACAAAAATCACAAAACACAGTCAGGTCAGCTTGGCCTGAGCCAAGCCTGAGGCCTTTGGTATAAAACTGTGCATTCTACTTTCTCTTATCATGCCTAGAGAAACTGTAAAATTTTCCCATGTGAGTAATTCCTCTGGGGACACTTCTACCATATCCTGAACTTTTCCTCTGAAAGAAGTTAAGTTCTGTTATGCCAACTTTTGGCTTTGTGTTCTAATTACTATTAATCAATGAAAGACCATGGAAAAAAGGAGAGAAAAGTAGGTTTACTGAAGAATCATTAGTACTGTGAAAGATGGCACAGATTCTTCACACACCTAAATACTGTTGTAAAGAATGACAGGACCATGATGAAAAGGTATCACAAAATAGTGGAAATATTTAATAGAATATATCAAAATGACAATTTTTGGAGCATTTGCTTGTTATATAAGAATAGACTGATTCTCATTAAGCTACATTTTTTTATACCATGTAACTGCAAAACCACAACTCAAATCTTATGCACCACCAGCCTTTTTAGTATTATTACAAAACTGCAAATCATCATAAATATGAAAAGGTTCTTTCTCCTGGGCTCAAAATATTCCACCTTTATACACTGCAAGGAGTATGTTCAAGGAGTCCCCAACTAGATATCAAATGACCTCTCTACTGATAATGAAAAATAATTCTTCCTTTGTTGCAAAAGTAAGCAAATGTACTTTTCTTACAGTTACAGTTTTTCTTTTTTAACCCAAGATTTAACAAAGTAACTTTTTTCTTCATTCCATAGTTAATTAACATAGATCACCTAATGACTTCTCATCTGTATGGGCTAAAGCCAGGCTTTCCACAAAAACAACCAGTGCTTCAAATACGAACTGCTCCACCAGAGAATTTTCTTCCCTTTAAAAAAACAGGAAAAAAACCCCATGAGAAACATGAGTAGAAGAAGCACTAAATGTAAAATCCTAATTAAAACCCACCAAATTAAATACTGCAGAGTTAGACTGCAAAAAAAAATGTTTGCACAAAAAAAGTATATCTAAACCAGTTTAAAAAATAGCAGTGAAATTTGCTGAGCATCCTGAAAAGGCTAAAAATTTCTTATAAACTTGTGAAGAAAAATTATTTTACACATTTCACACAGACAGAAAGCCCAAACAACACAGTTATTATTAAAAATAAGCTGAGTGACTGAATTTTACAGCTATCACCTACATTACCAGAAGGAGTGTCAGTGGATGACTATTCGAGCTGTACAATTAACGCTTTATCTCAATGAACCTTTAGGCCAAGTTAGTTACTCTTTCAAGTTCTGCTTGCTCACCTGAATTCTCTGTAGATACTGTTAAAAGCAAGTGCTGCACCCAGCCTCTTGAAAGCACTGGGGTGAAGTGCAAGACTGTACAACCGTTTAAAAAGAGACTTGGTGTTTGCTGGGCTTTCCTCCTGCTGTCTTGGTGTTGTCTGCTTGATAGACCATTTCAAAAATTCTCGTATGCACTGACCACAGAAATCTCTCAAAGTGCTGTCAACTGGATCCACTATGCCACTCTGAAATTACACAAGGTTATTTCATCTCAAGAACAAGAAAAACCCCTGCCATTGTCTCCATGCAGTGTTATAGCAACTTATCTACACTGCATTATTTGCAAATTAAAAAACTGTATTCACAGTTTACCAGAAATTAACAAAGTTCAAAATTGCTATTGTCCAAGGGAAGGGCAGAACTTTCAGACCTCACAGTGCTGAATTACAGTTCAAAGATCTGGATTTCTATTCCTGTCTCAGCTATCAGTGTAGGAGTCTTGTCTAAGTCACTTCATTTTCTGATGGGTGTGCTTCCTCTGTGTTAGAAGTTGTGTGACTACACTGACCTTCATTAAAAAATGTACTCCAATCCTCTTGACCTACCTTGCCTCCAACCACTTCTGTACAGTGCAAAAGCTAGTTTTAAATGCAAGACTTTTGCACCTGGTGAAGGCAAAGATACTTAGAGAAAAATCAAGCACACAACAAAGGCATTCCAAAGGATGAATGGTGAATGTGCTTCAGTTGCTCCTAGCTCACCCTGATGATAAAGAGTGTTTCATTTATCTGAAGATGATATACCTACATTTTGAGAATACCAAAGAAAGAGAAATCCATCATCAAAATCTCTGTTAAGAAATATGAAATGATTACTAGAAAGTAAATTAAAAACCAACCATTTTCTTTCTTTCAAATAGTTAAGGGGCCATGCTATCTGCTCATGTGTTCCTGGTCACTTCAGCAGTAAAATGATGCTAGTTAAAAATGAAGTCACATGGCACAGAGAAAAGAGAGGAAAGACTTATGACCTACCAGGATAGCTTCCAGGAATGCCACTGTATCTTGACTCTCAAATTTTTTGTTGTTGGTAAACCAGTGAATGAGTTGCATGACTAAAGGTTCATACAACTGTCTTGCCACCTGAAAACAGCAAACGTTAACTACATGTCTAGGATTAACACATTTCCATGATACTTTGCTATTAATATGTAAGAAAAAAACCAGTACTCTGAAAAATAGCCTATAAAATGAATTACCAATTTCATATTGCATTCTCATATTAAGGATCAAAAAAAACCCAGACAATTAAAATGGATTAGATCCTTTCTATTCAGCTAGTCTCAATGACCTCCAAGCTTACTTTCTGTAATATCTTTTGAGACAAAGAGCATTGCATGCCACAGACTGTTGTGCCAATGCACAGTCAGGGAAACAGGGATGTTTGTTTCTTAATCTATATTGGGATCTAAAAATCTATCTTTACCATTAATTTAACTAATCTAAATTTAATCTAATTTTAATCTAAATAAATCCTGGATTTCAACAATTCTACCTGTAAGTCAACCTGATTGAATACTGTCATACTATAGCATGAAGGGAAGAAACACTAAATGCACTTATTGATGCATATACACACGCTTCAAGTGCAGTGCCCGTGGCTTGGACCAATCCAGACATCATTTACCTACGGTTTATGTTCAGCCACACACCAGAAAAAGAGTTTTCACCTAAACTGGTAACTTCTGTCTATCTTAATAGAATATAAAATCCCTTTGATCTAAAAACAGATATGGATGCCAGGGTCCAAACAGCAGTCTCAAAAGGCATAAAACCCTGTAATTTCAGTGGAGATGAAACTATGTGTCTGTTCTGTTTTGTGCAAAGGAGGAGAAACACCAAGTTCAAATGTTTGAATGAAATGTATCAACTGTAGGTATCAAAGAGGCAGCTACAAATTCTCTCCCAAATGTTTTTCCCATGATTGTAGCTTTGCACACTCAATATCAAAATCATCAACTTCACCTCCAATTAACGTATCACTGAAACACTACAGAAATTAAAAATGGTGATAAAGAGGGTTACTGCCACAAACTCCCTGAGTGAACCATGAAACCTGAATCTCTCTTGTACACTCCTCTGAGGTACTCTGAACTACACTGCATTATACAAGTATTTGAAACCAGTATCTGAAAAGGTTTCGACCCCACTCCCATGGACGATCCATTCCCTAGAATGGAATAGAATTTCAGCCTACAAAATACTCCACATGTGGAGAAAAAAAATCCCAAACCAGCATGTTAGGAAAACTTCTAAATAAAACGATTCATTAATGCCCACACTAAAGAGTATCTGAACAAGCCAAAATTTGTACAAATCAATCTGCTTACCTGGTCTATGTCACAAGCAAGACGAAGCAGTACTGGAAATACTCGCCGATGTAAATGGTACATAGGTGGGGGACCCTGACGTCCTTCTGGCATCTGAGAGGCTTTCCCCAACATATATGTAACTATGCCATGTAGCAGCTCACATGCTGCAACCTGAAATTTAAAAATCCCTTTGGTTATGCTTTAATTACTTTCACAGAGAAGAATAAATTGTTGGCAGGAGAGAATGAGTCACATGAAAGGGTGTACTTGAGAAATCACACCTATGCTAAATCACCATTCCAGGAACAGATCATGACCATGGAAATAATTTACACACATTCTAACTGGTCTTTTTCCTAATATTTTAGTCTCTCTCATGGGCAGTCACATATCAGGTGGAGAAAGTTTATCATCAGATAAGTCACCCATAGTGTTTTTAAGGATAACTCTAGTCTGGACTCGTTTTGGGTATTAACATCCCAATCTACCACAGCACCAAAATATTTGCTTAAGTGCTCTGCTGGATTGAGCCCACAAGTTCATAGACTTGAGAAGGAGGCCAAACAACACTAGCTTAAAAAGATCCACTTATTTAAAATATTCATTTTTATGTTATATCAAGCACAATGCTGTCTAACAGAGCTTACAGCAATTTCTGCTCTTAGCTTCTAAACACTAAGAATGGTGTAATCATGAAAGGGCACCAAAGAAGCATTTGCTACCTATGAATTAATTAAAACAGTCGGCAGCAGCAAGGAAGACACTTTATCAATTTTATCGGCTAGCATAAAATAAGATGTAGAAAAAAAAATCCATACTTTTGTTTGCCTGTCACTTGCAGAAAGAGCCAGTTCAGTCACATGAGGCAAAAATAGATCCAAGTAGATGACAGGCTTCATATCTGCAAATGGTACAGCAAAGCTCAGGCGCTTCTCAGTGTCCCAGGATACACATTTCTTCATCATCTCTTCTGCAGAGGTAGCTGAAGCATTTGGAAGATGAAAACAAGCTTAATACCATATACAGAGAGCAAGCATTTACTTAGTTCAGTCAAAAAAATCTGTAGACTTCCAGCTTCAGTTAGATTGCCATGCAGTGTTAATGTTTTATAAACTACTGAAAAAATAGTAGCCAGTGTTTCAGTGAGCACTGCAGCAGTCTCCAGTTTCAATACAGGTTAAGTTTGGAGACAAATAAATCCAGAAGATATTGAATCACACTTGATCTAAAATACTTCTGTAAGACATCCAATATAATGCATTTGTCTTCTAATGTTACAGAATGCTCTTGAAGGTCAAGCAGGCAAGAAGATCCAACGTACTGAGTCCTGCAATTGCATAGAAAATTCCTACATTTACAGCCATTTATAGCTATCTCCTCCAAGGAAAACTGGTATACTTACTCCTTTCTCTCCCTGTATTCCCATATTTGTAAATTTGGTTAACAGAATCTGATCACACTTTGTATTTAATTTCCATTGAATAAGGCTACTTTCCCCCAGTATTTTTGAGTAACGGAGAAGTACTTGGCAGAAAGAAAGTTGATTTTTTTAATTGATTGAAAGGCAGACAAAACAAACAGAAGCATGCAAAGAAAGGGAAATAAATGAATAATACTACATTAATTTTCAGATTAACTGAATTTTGTGCAGAATTTATCCCTTGAATTTCATGGTCAGGGACTTACACTGTTGTTTTCCATTTTTATTAGACTGTATGATATTTAGTATTTAAATGATAATGCTTGTTCATGGACTGCACGGAGAAAGTGAGAAAATGTCTTTCTTTGAGGAGTACCCAAATGGAACTCTACTGTCCACACATACTAAAGGCATGATGTATCTTAAACTCATAAGTGAAGAAGTAAGCATGTTGAGATTTACACAATTCATGACTGCAGTTCTTAAATACTGAGAACAGTACTAGAGGTAGAAATAATACTAAGTAGCTACAAACTGGGGCAAAGTTTTAAAATGGCTTTGCAGACAGAGGGTGAAGGGTGGAATATACTTATATACTCAGAAACAGTTTTTTCTTTCAACTGTAGTTTCCTAAAAACTTCCCCTACTTCATATGAAGTTGGTGAATACTTTTGCTCTACTAAACTCCAGAACTGAATAAAAGTAATTTTGTTAAAATGAAAGCAACAAAAACAGGTATATGAAAGTGATGTTGAGGCCTTAATGAAATCTGCTTTCAAGAGAAACAGCAGAGGCATTTAAATATTTTTGACAGGATACTCACCTGTAATTAAGTTGTGATTAATCTGCCCTCCCAAAGATCCAAGAAGGCGTGCCACTCTAGTCCTTACTGCTTCCAAGGAGGGACTATTATCCTAAATAATTCAACAGATTAATATCAGTGAAAGAACAGTTACTTCTATATAGAAGTAATTTGGTTTACAGAGTAAATGAAGGTCTCATGGCTCATATTAAATACAGATGAAGAAGGTAAAATGAAACCAAGAGGAGAAGAATTGCATCAAACAAGTGAGGAGCTTTGGTTTAGTAAACAAAAGAGGGCAAGGCTGGAAAGCATTTTCATTGCATTTTGTGAGCTCCCAGTTACCATTTCCAAAGTAAAATTTTATTATCACAGATAACACATACCTACAAAATGACATAACACTGCAAAAAGCAGAAACAAATCTGAAGAAAACAAAAATTGCACTTTTCACTTGCTTTAATTCCAGAACTTAAAGTTTAGATCCTATACCTATATAGAATCACAGGATCATTTAGATTAGAAAAGACCTCTAAAGTCATCAAGTCCAACCATTAACCCAGCCCTGCCTTGCTCATCACCAAACCATGTCCTCAAGGGACACACCCACATGTTTTTGAACACCTCAGGAATGGTGATTCTACTGCTTACCTGTGTAGCCTGCTCCAATGCTTGACAACATCTTTTCTGAAATTATTTTTCCAAATATCCAATCTAAAGCTCCTCTGGCAAAACCTGAGGCCACTTGCTCTTGTCCTATTGCTGGTTACACCTGAGAGACCGACGCCCACCTAGCTACAACCTCCTTTTAGATAGCTGTAAAGAACAATACGGTCTCCCTTGAGCCTCCTTTCTCCAGACTAAGCAGTGCCTCTCTCAGGAAACTGATTTTCAGAAGCAGCCTCTATGGGACATAAAACTAACTCATTTTGTTTCATAGCATCACAGAATGCTATGGTTGGAAGGGGCTGCTGGTGGTCATCTGGTCCAACATCCTTTCTCAAGCAGGGTCATCCTAGAGCACAGGCACAGGATTGTATCCAGACTGTTCTAGAATACCTCAGTGAGGGATACTCCATAACTTCTCTGAGAAATCTGTCCCAGTGCTCATTCACTACACAATAAAGAAGTTCTTCCTCGTATTAGATGGAACTTCCTGAGCATCAGTTTCTGCCCATTGCCTCTTGTTCTATTGCTTGGCACCACCGAGAAGAGCCTGGTCCCATCCTCTTGTCACCCTCCCTTCAGATACTGATAGATATTGATGAGGTCTCCTCTCAGTTTTCAGTTCTCCAGGTCAAACAGGCTGAAATCCCTTAGTCTTTCCTCATAAGAGATGCTCCAGTCCTTTAATCATTTTTGCAGCTCTCCACTGGACTCACTCCAGGAGCATCATATGTTTAAAGACAAGCACGTTGAACAGACTTCTGTATATAGGAGTAACTAATAATGCCACACCTTAAAGAAGGTTTATTCCAAGTTTGTGTACTGAAATATAAAAATAAAACTATATTTACATCTGAGAGGCTACTGGACAAAGTAATACGTTGGCCTTCAAAGCTTGTCCACAAGACAATTGAAAATCCCTCAAATGCCTAAACATTCACAAAACTATATTGCATACTGCAAAGCGGCTAAGCTGGCACCTGATTTTGGGTGTTGGGAGTTAGAGTTTTGTTGCCATAATCTATCAGTCTAGCAGTGATACTGACTTACAAGATTTCTTCAGTCCTCCTTCCCTGCTTAACTCCCATCCTCACCCTTGAATATGACATCTTTCCAGCTGTACTGATGTAACAGCTTCTTGAGCCACACTGTAGAATGGAATTCACTAAACTCATTTAAGGCAGAACTAGGTCTCATAAAAAAAAGTATGTATGCAAGAAAGGGAAAGAAGCAGTGGGAAGACAGGATTAACATTTAACTCTAAAGAGAAAGAGGGTTCTTACCCCTGAAAAAGTCTTTGCTTTTCTTATACGCTGTATCACAACTTTATTACGTCCTTTTTGGGTTGCTTGAGAAAGTTTCCTCACCTCCCAGTTATTCTGGGATTCAACTGATGAACAAAAAATACAGCATATCAACACCAGTTTATTGTACCAGCATCTCACTGGTACCCACTCATAGTTTCATTTAAAAAAAAACCATTCTTGTTTTGCCCATTTTTATTTTTAAAATGTGACAATTATTCTTTCATTTAAAACTTCTATTAAGGAAAATAAGGCTCTTAATAAAACTAAGCTAATTTAAGCAAAAAAAAGGACATTTCACACAGAAGTAATAAATAAAATGGCAATGATTACTGATTGTTCAGCAAAAGCAAATAAATCCTAGTTTAAGAAAAAAGTGCACTTAGGGTGTAAAGGAAGTTATGATGTTCCAAACAGAAAGTGCACAATATAAATAAAAGGTATGGCATGTCCACATCTTTATAAAAAAGTTATTTTCCTCTTCCTTAAGACTAGCAATTTTTTTGCATGTATGTACCTGTAGATGTAGAGCTTTTCAAATAACCATCAAGAAGAGGCAGGACATCCTTGTAATAAGGTTGCATCATATGTCTGGGGATGTGAGCTGACCAGTCCTCCAAAGCATCCAGGCCCAGATCAGCCATGGGGGTACAGCTAAGGCCCAGCTTAAATGCGTTCTAAGTGTCAAATACAAAACTATCAGCCTTTCACATTGATTGACTAGTGTTACTTAATGGGAAAAGAGACAAATTTAAAAGCATTTGGTGTACATCTCCCTTTGCAATAACTTCGTTTAGCATCTCCCTCAAGATCAGCACAGGAGATGTTTATATCGCAACACAGCCACTAAGAGTCTGCTTAGTGCAAAAGTAAACCCCAACCATTTACTTTTTATCCAAAGAGTCAAGTAATTTGTATTCTGTCTTACTGAAGACTGTAGAGAGCTCAACAGTAACCTTAATACTGGCTTTGCTATAGAATGTTCGTGCATATCCTAGGGATGTACAACTCTTAGCTGTACATCACTTTGACTCACCTGCAGTGCAGGAATATATGCCTTGATATCAAGCATGATGATGTCATGTGGTAAAGAGAGCAAAAAAATCAGACAAGATGCCAACAACTCATCTTTATACTGTTTCATTTTTGCTGCAACCTAAAATTCAGATAAACAGATTGAGAACAAGCATAAACCTTTTGAAATCTTGACTTAACTGTATCAATACACATGTAAAATAAAAAAGCCAAAACTAATACTGGAATCTCATTCACCTGCAGACAGTTACCAGAAGTATTTATACTGCTATTTCTCAATTGCATATGAACTGGTGACCAATATACCTCTTCTGACATTAAGTAAAAGACAGAAAAAGATCTTAAAACCCCACTATGTTGCACAGCTCAAAAAGCAAGAATACTTCTACTGTATATGTAAGACTCCTCACATAATAAAATTTTGATTGGATCACATACATTTATATTCAGACTAAGAAAGTTAGTGAGCAAAATTCCTTACCTCTTTCCCAAACTTTACAAAGAGTGCAAAGCAAGAGCTCTTTTCTGGGTCTTCGGGACATCTTCTGAGGCTCCTTGGACTGACTCCCTACCAAACAGAAGCCACAAGTCAGTGCTATTAAAAAGCACGTAGCACATATACAAACCACAAGTTCAACACAGAATACACACATCATACTGTCCAATACAAAACTGGGGCCAGTGAAGACTTCAAATGTATCTTTGATCTTTCAAAGGTTAGAAATTAACATTAATATGGTTCACTGAGGGTCAACTTTTTTGAATATATTAAATATTATGAAAATAAACAAGAGATATATAACTGCAAAGTAACTTTTCAATAGTTTGATTTTCTCCACTTATGCAACAAACCATAAAAACCCAAACTTCCTAACAGTGGATGTCCAGCTGGCAAGAATGCTGGTGTAATGAAACAATTACAAGTGTGCACAGTACAAGCATCTACACCAATGAGTTTCCAAATGGGCTTCACTTGGTGCCAGCAGCAGCAGCTGCAGGGACAGCTCTGGGCTCTATTGGGCTACACACCCACATGCTTTAGCCAAATAGCTTCCATATCACAAACACTGCATCCACCAACAGGGCATCATATTCCCTGTGGAAATCACTGAGTGGAACAGGAGTATACTCCAGAAGTTGAGTAATTACCCATACTCTGCTTTTATGGTTAGATTGTTTCTATCCAAAAAATCTTTTATACCACCTGCACTGCAAGGGTACCTCCCATCTCTCTGTTCACCCAGCTCAGGATTTTGCAAAGAGAACTGGAACAGGCTGCCCTAGGGAGGTCGTGGACTCTCCCTCTCTGAGGACATTCCAAACCCACCTTGGTGAGTTCCTGTGTCACCTGCTCTAGGTGACACTACCCTGGCGGAGGACTTGGACTGGATGAATTCCAGAGATCCCTTCCAACCTTAACAATTCAGAGATTCTGTGATTACACATGGATGGTGTCTCTTCAGAAGCTGGGCTTCTAGTCTAAATTTTGACTTTTAATGTGCTTCTAACTATGGACGCCTTGGAAGCTATGAACATTTGAAACAACCCAGTCAGTAACAGTTTCAATGAACTGTTTTTCACAGGGAATAAAGTACTGTACATAAAGAATGGTACAGTCATTAAGATAACGTTACCCCTCCACTGGGTAAAAGATCTCACCTCAAAGTATTTTATCCTCTTGGCAATTTTCATTGTAACTGAGAGCAGCTTATAGAATCCACTAATAAGAGGTAGTCTTGTTGAATGTGTAACAAGCTCATAACCAAAGGAATATACCCAAGGGTGAAAGTATTCCACATGTTTCTCTGGAAGTATCTCTCTAAAACCAAAGCACAGAAAACACAGGAGAAAAAAAACCAAAAAAGTTATCAAATACAATGTTTTATTTAAAAAAACCCTTTAATCTCAGTACAAGAAAGAAATATTGCTGTAATAGAGCAGCTCCAAAGACAGACGGAGAATAAATACATACTGCCTTCTGAATCAAGCACAAGAAGATTTTAATTTTGTTTTGGAGGGCAAAGCCATTTATCCCTTATTATACCTCATTATTGAATTTATACAAACACACATCTTTCATTACTGGAACTCCACAGGCAACTAATGCTGTACTTTTCACTTAATGCCCCTTACTAGTCTATGAAGACTGTATCTCTGGTCTCTTAAGTATTTAGGATACATGATCAGGATAATGCTAGAAGTTACATCACATTTTGAAATATGATCTATCAAACTAACTCAGAAACAAGCACGTTAAACACATTTCACCTCAAACTTCCTCCAACCACTTTGTAACTTTCAAATTACATAAAAACGTATCAATACCTGCAGAATTCCACGAGATTTATGAAGGCAATAAAATCTATTGGCTTTGTTGGCTGAAGGTTTGAAACAGGGTCAGAAGAAGGCCCAACCAAAGCACTGTCACCTGCATTTTCATCCTGAAAATAAATATTGAAAAAAGAACACTGGATCTGTGGCAACACAGAAAGCTTTTACATTTTTTTTGCCACATAAACAGTCCGTCTTTTTCTACCTGTTACTAGGTATTCTGACAGATGAAAGACTAACAGTTGACACATCAGTAACTGAAAGGAAAAATAAAAGATGTCTGCTTCTAAGGAAAAAGCCAGTCGAAAAATGAAAATAGTAGATTCCAGAGTAGAAAGTCTAAAGTAACAGATTCTGTGAACTTCTATTGATTCTGATGTTTCCATCTCCTAACACTGCAATGAAACATTCAGAAATGTTAAGTAAAACATTTTATCTAGGATAAATGTTACTTCAAGGACACTAAAGGGTACTATCTAGGCATAATGAAAACAAAACAAGGGATATTCTTTTGGTTCCTCTACAACAGGAGGAGTTAATGGACAGGTCCTCAGGTCTCACCTGGTCACTGACATCCAGTTTCTGAACAGTCAAGTCCAATTTCTCAATAATCTTCAAAATAGATTTTATAAATTCATCATACAGGATGCGACTCAGGGATTGCAGTTGTGCATTTTCATTAAGAAAGTCTGCATCTTCAAAAACACATTCCTTTGTAGGACAAAAATGTTCATATTACAAAACACAAATGAAAATTATTTCTTTAATTTACAAACTAACACTTAAATGATCCAGAGAATCCAGTTTTATATGTGAATGCATTTTTTTCAGCTATGAAAGCATAAATTAATCCCTGTTTAATTAACTTTTAATTAACTTATCAGCCATAAAATCCAACTAAAACCAGAAAACAGTCCACACCATGACATTTGGAAAAAGGCCCACGCTAGAAAAGCAGCAATAAGACAAGACTCAGGACCACATTTCACTTTGTATTTCCATGTTAACTATGCTTTACCTTCATCTTGTCACAGCTCAGTAGACTTCTAAAGAGGTACAGATAGTCCTTATAAGTTGGTACTTTTGATCTTCGTGTCCCAACTTCTCCAGCTTCAAAGGCTTCTTCTGATCCAGAAGTTTCTTTTCCAAAAAAATCCTGAAGGGACACAATATCTGTCAGACACATTGCTCTGGTGGGTTTGACCCTGGATGCATGGCAGATACCCATGAGGCCATTCTACCACTCTCCTCCTCACCAGGACTGGGAAGGGGAAAATAAGATGGAAAAAACTCATGGGTCAAGACAAAAGCAGCTTAGTAGCAAAGGATGACAAATGATTCATTCTCCACATCAGCAGGCAATGTCCAGCCACTTCTCCTCGGAAGTAGGGTTTTGGTACATGGAGCAGAAGTTCCAGAACACAATCACCTTAACCAATGCTGCCCACCTCCTCCTTTCTGCCAGCTTTTATTGCTGACCAGACACCATATGGCAAGGAATATCCCTTTGGTCAGTTTGGGTCATCTGTCCTGGCTCTGTCCCCTCCCAAGATCTTGTCCTCCCAGCCTGCTAGTGAGGGGAAAATGCTGGAGAGCCAGCCTTGATGCTCCAATGCTGCTCAGCAGTAGCCAAAATACTGGTGTGCTATCAACACATTTCCAGCTACAAGCACAGCTCCATGAGGGCTGCAATGGGAAAAATTAACCACATCTCAGTCAAATCCCAGTACATCTGCCTATGGAACTACCTGACCCATGCAACATTACTGCTGAAGGTAGCAATATGAAATGTTTAGCTTTCTCCATCAATCTGAAAAGAGCACAAAACAACCACCTCCTTTCAGAAAAAAACCCAAAAACCTCTAAGGTTGTTCTCCTAGTGCTCGGTTAGTTGAGAAATTCTATAGTTATTCTGCTGCACAGAATTAAAAAGCTTTAATATATTTGCATCACACAAGCATTCAGTAACATTTATAATGTCCAAAATTTAACCTGGAAGAAATCTGGATGACTTTACTTACAACCTACTTTATTACAGATAACCTGACCAAACAGAAGTATATTTCCTGTTATTTTCTTTATTCAGCAAAAGAGGCACATCCACACTGTGCTGAGCAGAGAGGATGTAGAGACTAAGAACAAATGAGCCAATAACTAGTAGGACTAATGGACTAATAACAAAATGGATTGTACTGTTTTTACTTCTTTGGGCCTTCCCTTGTTTACTGGGTTAGGTTGTCAAGAACTGGAAAGGAATGTATGCTCTAGGAATCTAAATGAAATAAATATGTTTAAACAGTTATTTTACCTTTGAAAATGTGATTGGCTTGGAGAAAATTCTGATCAGTCCCTGATGCACTGAAACAAACAAAAAACCAAATTGCCTGAATAGATTGAAAAAGCATTCACATCACTCATTACATTAACAATGAAACAAATCAGTTTTCTATATTCTGTCATGGTAAGAGAGAGGCAAAAGAACACAGATTTTTTTCCTTTAAGGACAAAATAGTCCAAATCAGACCACTGACTCTAGGAGGCTCCCCAGGTAACCAACCCTGAACTTGCTTCTTACTACTTTTTCTCAGTACTGCTTTGACTTTTTCCTGATTATGAACAATGACCAAGGTATCACCCATAATGCCTTTACTGAAAAGGCAACAACCCCCAATGATTTTCACGGAGTTAGGATCAACATGGGTGTACCAGTTCCCAACTCAAGAACATGGGAAACAATGAAAATGCCCCACCAACAGAGAAAAGCCACGGTAAATAGTTGAAAGAAATAAAAAATAACTTCTGAAAATCATTGAAAAGAAATGTCAGCATGCTTGAGACTGCTAGAACTGTCAGTTACCAATGCTGACACAATCAGCATTACATTCACAAAACTACAACTGTCTAAATTCATATTTGGAATTTTACTATTTAGAAGCTCCAGACCATGAAAATAATTGCATTTCTAATAGACATAACACACCCCCTACTTTCTGTGCTATTTTGTAGAAGTAACTGCAAGGACACTGAATAGATTTTTGTACACTTTTCTATGAAATCCCCTTCTTCCCATAATTCTTCAGAGCAAGAATGCAAGTCTTATCACAAAAATGTATTCTCCTGCCCTAAATCACATCCACTTTGTTATCCAAAATGATTGTTAAATGCATTCCTGAAGTTATTAGCTCTCTGAAGTTAATTTTTATATTGAAAAATATCATAATGAAATGTTCCATTATTAGGAAACAGGACAAGCTTCATTTTTGATCCTGAATGGCTATTCCACATTTCTCTCCTAGAATCAGTTAGCAATTTAGGGGAAAAAAAAACCCAAAGGAAAAAAACCCCATAATCCCAAAAAACTCCAAGGAAGTTAGTATCACAGACTCACCCACAGTGCTAATAAAGCTCCAGAGAACTGAACCTTTTCCAGAGAGAGACAGAAACATCTTTATTATGGATCTGCAACAGACCGGCTGCATCTTTTCACTGTACTGTGGAAAGCTGTTGATCTGCAGCACAACTAGATGTTCAAGAACTGGAGTGTATACCTCAGGAACCTAGAATAAAGAAAAACATCCATTATGCAAATTTTGTGACATTATTGCAGCATGTTACTTTGTTTCAAGAGCTTTTATCATGATCTGCTCAGAGAACAAGAAGAGACTTAGCAAGTGAATTCAACTTAGACATACAAAAACCCCAAAGAAAGAAAGAAACAAAAAGCAACAACAACAACAAAATCATCCCCAAATAAAACTAAACAGAGTAAGAAAGTTTCCTGGACCACATTATGGAAAGTAGCTCCTGAAGAGATTAGCACTTCAGTGAATCTAGTTTTAAGCTTACTAGAAAAGTACCAATTTAATTAAACAGTAACAGCATTATAATGTGTTTATCCAGAACCACCTGAATACAAAATGTATGCCCCAATCTTACTTCACAACTCCAGGTAAGATCCAGAAAGCCCTCATTTAAACAGACAGCATAACATCTTAACAGAATCAAAGTATCAGCCTCAAAGAACATGTTAAGTATCAGTACCAAAAGACAAAGCAGCGGCAGAGTGGTATAAACACAGAAAGTTTATGGCTACATCCAAATAAAGAACCCAAAATAAATAAAAACATATTCACATTTGCCTATCATGCATTGTACCATTTTATTTAGCACATTCAGTGCATTTTCTTTATTCAAATAAAATCCTTTAGAGTAGTTTCCTAATGTTCTTCCTATCCCTTAGGGGCTAGATGTCATCTCATTTCAGTTAAATAAACACCTTTTACCATAGGTAGGTTCACAGCTATTACCTGCACACATCTGCGACTGCATAAAAGAATTGAGTGGTACTTTAAATACTCCACTTACTGTATCTATATGGAATATCACACTTGCAATGGACTGGAGGAAGCTTGGTAGCTGATACAGATGGTCATCTATTGTTTCTGCTTCTGTGAGGAACATTTGCTTACAACGCTGAAGGAGCTCCACATACATGCAGTCCACATCCTCAGAATGTATAGCTTTACAGGGCTTACAGAGAGAAAATAAAAACCTGCTTTGGCAATTTTGTAAAGCTGAGCAAATAAACGCATGCTGTAGAACTAAAACCCAGCCACATCTTCACTGAACCATATTAGGAATAATATTTGAAGTTTTTCCAGAAACTCAATACATCTGAATAACTTCAAGTTCTCACTAAATGTATAAGAAACACAGTACCTGACATGGACTATAGTAATAGTTCACTAATGCAGTGGAATTTACTGTAAAAGTACTTGAACTTCCAGTGACATGAATTCATATTCAGCCTGGAACACATGGGAGTTTGGCTGTAAATATCTTAAACATGACATTATGGATGCTTAGATTCACTCATATTTTGAATTAGCTGCAATAAAGTACTAAGTGACTTACCTTAATGTAGCTTAACTGATGATCAGTGACAGGTTACTACTATTAAACACTTAATTGAGCAGCCCAAACTCTGAACTTTTATTGTTACAGGTCCTGTACAAACAGAACCTACAAAGACTATTCCTAAACTAACAAACAAGTGGAAAGTATCCCAAAGAGTATCAGAGGATTTGTAACAAAGCTTACAGATTTTTATACAATGCTTTGTAAATCACAGCATGAACTAGTCTGGAAAAACCAGTCTTTGTGGACAGGAACCAGGTCACAGGCAAGAACTGTGATAGGGACCTGACCATGGAAAAGAATGGACTGCTTTATGTAAAAGTGAAATATGGTTGTTAGCCCAAAGTTTGAATCTAGTCTGTCTAAAAACATGCTGACAAAATTAAGACTATCTATTTATCACTTGCAGAACTTCAAGTATTATTTTAATATTATTTCAGCAGTTAAAGAAATATTCTGCCTTGAAACTGAACCAAGCGTGAACACAAGTTCAGTGCTACAGTCACAACCCTCAGCAGCATCAAGACTCTACTTCCTCACAACCCAGTCTCTGATGCTTGGCCAAGATTTAACTTAAACACAGAAACAACTATTAGTGTGTCTTAACTTATTACAGATTTATAGGTATTGGAGAATTAAATTTGTTAAAATTTGCAGTATGCTTTTGGGCCTGAGACTTGTTCTTGTTGTCCTTGGTCTTCAGCAGAAAAGGATTTGTTTTGTCTACCTACTCTGTGAAGAGAGCTTACAAGAACTTAATATGAGATTCAGAACTACACCCCCAGGCAGCATAGAATCTAAAAAACATGAAAGTTGACACTTAAGGCATCACTATCCTATCTCTGTATTTAAATTACGCAATTTTAACTTCTTGCATTCCATAACAGATGTTTTTAATAGGGCTCTTTCAACTTGGTAATTGGAAATACTTCATTTTTTCTGGAGCCAATTCCTTGAACTCAATTCTTTTCTACCACAACCTCATATCACAGAAGAGGAAGACTAGGTTTGAACAAAGCATATGGAAAGTTCTACAAACAAATGTACTCTACTCAGAGGGTAACAAAAAGAGGATTCAGCTAGTAAACAGCTATTCAATTGCAATTCCTAAACTTCTCTAAATAATCTTTCAGATCATTTAACTGAATTTATGCTTTGGGAGACAAAAAAACCCAGCCTAGAATTTTATTATTTAAAAGTTGTGGTACCACCATCAAGCACAGAGGCTGAAAATACATAAATACCACCCTTTCTTTACTGAACATTAACTTTATTGTTATATTCCCATTTTAATTGACTGCTGACAGAAATTGGAAGTTTGTTCCTAATGGTGCTTACTGACAAACATACATGCCATGCACATTGGTATGTAAGCATGGTTTTGTTTGTTGTTTCTTGTTGTATTTTACTTAGTGGTTGTTTCATAAATCACCTCCTACTGTCCTGCAGTCAGCAGTGCCTTTTAGCTGTTTGAGTGAGCTCTGTAAGAATCTCTGAACTACCTTCAGAGTGAAGCTTGGATTCTACCATTTAAACGCAGAGAGAGATAACAAGGTATTGCCTGTACCTAAGCAATTAAGCACATCCTGAAGTTTTGTGACAGCTGTCTAAAAAGCTCCTGTTTTTCCACTTCAGAACTTGTGAGCAAGAAGTAACTACAACTACAACCCAGTGCTGCAAGAGCTCCCACTAGATTCAGTACACATTTTAAAAATTTTCACCTAAAAGGTATTTTACAGTGTAATGAAGTCCAACACTTAGTCCAGAAAGAGGAGTATTCCCCATTAAAAGAGCTGTGTAAAATTGTAAAATGCATGGCATATGAATCCTAGCTTTACATGTTTTCAGCAAGCTCCTTCAGCAGAATAAATTTTTTCCACATACTGCTGCAAAAAGCCCATATCCGCGAATGGCGATGGACAGTTCCTTGCTGCTCGAATCCATCCTCCTGATGATTCCATAGAACTGCTCCATGAAGAACTGCAACTTGCTCTTGTGTAGCTCTGCATCTTTAGCCACCATTAAGGAAATCTGTAAGACAGATAGACACATTCCAGCATTTCACAAAAAATTACAGTAAGTCTTAGAAGGTACCCAGCATATAATACAAAGCACTTAAAACCAAATAATTATTCATTAAATAGATTCACTGAACTTCCAAGCACCAAACATTCCCACTATTTCAAGATATTTAATTTTGCTTTAGACTTGGAGAGCCCAGTGAAGTTACCAGACCTGCTTGAGGAATGAATCTAGTGCAGAATGACTGGCTTTCTTCAGCTCCTGATGCGTGTGGCCGCACCATTTGCACATCACTTCATAGAGGGATACGTAGTTGTCCAGGAGCAAGGCTCCAAACTGAGCAGAGTGCCAGCTGAACAACTGCAACCCAGCTGCAAATCAAAAACAATGCTCATTAAAAACCAGACTTACATTGCATTTGGCACAACCAGTCCAGACTGTGAAAGTCCACATTAGGACTTTAGGTAGGAAGACCCACGATGACTGGAGGGTATAAAACATACTCCTCTAGTCTCTACTGACACTCTACAGTATCAGTACCCAAACATTAAGAACTTAAGCATAAAAACAATCTTCCAAAATCCTCTTTTAAAATGTACACCATTATGGAATGCACAGCTGTGTTCTGGTGTAATTTACATCAATATTGAAAAAGAAAGGGTCTTCAGTGGTTATAAGTAAGAATACTTGATTGCATAATTCAGAAGGATCTTGTTTCTGTTGTCAGGACACATGCACAAGTCTCCACCTCTGCCAAACTGTGATGCAGACAAATAAAGAATTCAGATTATATGTAATTTCACTATTCCAAATATAAGTACAAATAAAATTTCAAGATCCTTGATTATTTAACTGGGGAGAGGACAGACTATCTTTAAAGAGGGTTTTAGCCCTCACAGTTACCATGAGCCTAATTCTCAAACCTTGCATTTGTGCAATTTCTGCATAAGCCACTCACATTTCACAGGCTAATTTCTAACCTTCTGATTCTTCCCCCCATTCTTTTTCTCCTTCTTCCAGTGAAATTTCTCTTCTTATTTAACTCAATCCACTGTCACATCTTTTCTCCCAATTACCTACACTCCTCTAATTTCCACCATTTCTTTCTCACAATACAGTTTTGTACTACTCCAGAGAGGCAAATGGCATCAAGTATAATGCTGCTATTCATAAGCTGATTAGACCTCGACTAGTTTAACCAAATACACGTTAAACTCTGTATTCCAATTTGAAGTACAGCAGCTTTCCCCCCAGCCAGCTTGGAAGATTAAAGACTAGAGACATCTTAACACATCCAGTCAAGAATAAACAATTCCAGACAAAAGACAGTCTCCACCTCAGCATGAATGGAAATAGTTTACATCTTACCTAGAGGAACTGCATATCGCTTCTGATCAATCTGTAATATCAGAAAAGGTTTGTCACAGTGATTTACTCCTCAGCAGGGCTAATTTGTTTATGCAGAAGAATTAACACCTAGCAGATTTACCTGTGGGTTGATTGCCTTCATTGCAAAATCAAAGATCTCCTTTGCAGTCTGAGGATCTGTGAAACAATCCAACTTTACTACTGACATACAGTAGGCAGAGTGAAGACCAAGGTATTTTTATCTAAGCTTGGTATGAAGAAGTGATATTGGAAAGCCTTATATATCTCACTCCAAGAGACAGAAATCTTTTTTTCCTGAAATACTCTTAAATTTGAAAAAAAAATTGTACATCTATATTAGCTGATTTTTCTGAATACCCATGTTTAAGCAGACTCTTAAGAGAAACACATCTCCATAAAAACTGCATTCCAGCTTCAATGTGGCTCTCACAGCTGCCCAATATATGGTCAGAGCACAACACTTCAAAGACCAACATAGAGAAAAACTCTGATGAAGCCCCTTCATGCAAGACAGATTACAAGGACTGTGTGACTGTGTATTTTGCATAAACCATCTACCATCAGGGAAATTTTAATTCTGAGTTTACACACAGAAATGGTGCTACTTTTTGGCTGTGTAATAATTAAACGCACAACTGTCTGTAGAATGGCATCAAAACATGTCACTGCCTTTCACACAGAAAAAGAACATACCTTCATCCACAGACTTGGTGAAGTTATACATGAGTGCAACCAGCCCTCTCAGACATCCTGCTACGAGAGGTAGCTTGGGTGCTCTTATAGCAGATGTCATCTGAAAAAAAAAATACCCTGAAGCTAAGATAAATTTACACCAAGGCTCCCCAGTTTCTAGAAGTGCAGGTAAATAACTTATTTCAACTTAATAGTTGTATCAGCACCCAACTCTACAAAACAACCCCACAGAAACATCTTTACTCCTGAATGTCACACCTTTTGGAGGGAAGCACGAGAGATCACTGAAAAGCATGGAAATGTTCCACCCAGACCAACCATATCAAAACTTAGATAAAAAACACTAATGTCTTAAAAGTACTTAAAAATTCAGAATATATCAAAGTTCAGCAGAAATGTGATGCTTGCCTCAAATGTAAGAACTTTGGAGGCAGTACAGAACAAATCAGAAACTACCAGTACATGACAAGGTAACATTTCCTGTGGAATGATCATCCAGCCATCTTTTCACACATTGAATTGGTTAATTTGCTGTTATTGATAGCCTTGAATTTTCACTTTGAAAGCTCCTCAGAGCCAGACAACACAACTTAAACAGTCCTTGAGGAAGCATTTATGATTGTCCAGTTAGATCCCTACAAATTGCACTAGCTACAATAGTATTCCAACAGCCAGTGCTATACACTTCAAAGGAAAAATAAAAAACAAACAAAACAATGCAATGCAAAAAAACCAAAGCAAAAACCCAAAGAATGAAAAGAAATTCCAATCATACCTGTGTTCTAAGCTCTCCCAAATAAGCTCGGAATAGTTTTTCAGAGTTGTTAATCATGTCACTAGGCTGGACTTCTCCCAAAACTCCCAAAAGCTCATAAATCTTTTCCAAAACTAGAAAGTAATTTTTAATATTGTTAAATCTTAATTACTGAACTCATTGTTTCAACATTTCCAGTGCAATTCCTATTAACTTGCAACTATGAGAAAACTATCCCAGACAGTGTAATTGCTGAATAAAGTGTGGAGTAAACATCTTTACACATATACACACACGTACATATATTTAGCTATATACTACGATGTGAGATGCATCATCCTCTCACATCAGTAAGTTAAACACATCAAATATTTTTAAACAGGGCTCTGTTTTAAACTAATTAAAAGGCCACATGCACTGAGGAAGCACTTGTTAAGGCTAACAGCTGGCAGAAGTTTCTAGGCTTGAATTCAGACGGATGGATTCTATGCAAGCACAACAAGTTTTATGAGGGGTAGACCTGTGAAGCCAAGATTTCAGCAGTAGCTAGCCAAAATGATCAAACTGGAGCTCATGGTAATATGCCATAAATAATATAACCAGGCAAGACAGAATTGATGAGCTCACATTAGAGGTGACCAAGTCAGGAGCTATCACACTAAAACTGCAGCTTTGAGGACAACACTAGCCAGGGTCAGAATAAGATTAAAAAGAGCTTTAGAATCCTAGAATCATTTAGGTTGAAACAGACCTTTAAGATCATCAAGTTCAACCATTAACACAACACTGCCAAGTCCCACCACTGAACCATGTCCCCAAAAGACATCTACATGTCTTTTAAACAGGTCCAGCAATGGTGACTCCACCACTTCCCTGGAAGCCTGTTCCAATGACTGACAACCCTTTCCGTGAAGAAATTGTTCCTAATATCCAATCTAAACCTCCGCATGTCCAACATGAAGTAATTTCCTCTTGTCCTGTCACTTGTTACTTGGGAGAACAGATCAACCCCCACCAGGCTACAGCCTCCTTTCAGGTGGTTGTAGAGTGGTGAGCTCTCCCCTGAGCCTCCTTTTCTCCAGGCTGAACATCCCCAGTTCCCTCAGCTGCTCCTCACAGGACTTGTGCTCCAGACCCTTTCCCAGCTCCGCTGCCCTTCCCTGGACTCGCCCCAGCCCCTCGATGTCCTTGCTGCAGCGAGGGGCCCAGAACTGAACACAGCATTTCAGGTGCAGCCTCGCCAGTGCTGAGGACAGGTGGACAACCGAAGAAAAGCTAAGGCCTACCTGTATCAGGAATTTTACTTTTTGTAGCAAGCTCCCCATAAAATTTATTAAATATCTCTCCAACTTTCATTTCTTCCATCAGACAGGAACGCTGTAAACTGTGAAGCAACTAAGATGGATTAAAAAAAAAAAAAAAGGAAAAACATTAGGATCAATGCCCTAGTACTACTGGGTCTAAATAAAAACATAGTTCATACATGTAAGTTCAGGTTAAGTAAGCAAGTATGCTATTCAATGAAAGATCTAAGGTGACTTGTGCAAAGAAGAGTAATGGCATACAATCTACTTTAACTACAAACTACCTTCCTATATATGCATAAATATAATATTTACAACTTGTAATTTATAGTATACATACTATATATAGGTCATCTAGATGAAACCTACACATGATATAAACTCCACTAAAGCACAAGCTTAGCAAGTCTGCAGTGGCTTTTATCATACAGTATTTCACTCCCTACTTGTAAAAAGCCAATCCAATTCACAGAACTGACTCAGAATAACTCAGAAGGGAGTTTTGTTTCTCATGGACAAACCTAAGTAAGCACAAAAGCATTTACATAAGAATGCATTCAAAGGAACTACTGTCTCACACAGCAATTAAATTTCTAGAAAAAAGGCCTCCTTCTCCACACTTTTCAAATACTTTATCTTATTTTATAATAGTATATATAATACGCAGTATTTTTAAAGCAAGAATGCAATTGAAGCGAAAGATTTCTCATTAAATAACCATAATAAACTGAGAGATCTGCAACTGCCCCCGAAACAACTGTGTCTTGCTCTAACAGACAAAAGAATGATATGCCCACATCTAAGCAACCTACTGGAGAATATTTAAGACAATGTGTTATTAAAACATATTTCTTTTTAATATTTAAATATTAGCTAGCACTGTTCTCTTGTTACCACAGACGACAACTTTGTTGTGAAGGGAAGAGGAGGGGCAGACACCGATCTCTTCTCTCTGAATGGCCTGAAGCTGTGTCAGGAGGAGTTTAGCCTGGATATTAGAAAACAGTTCTCCACCCAAAGAGTGGCTGGGCCCTGGAACAGGCTCCCCAGGGAAGTGTCACAGCATCACGCCTGACAGCGGTTCAGGAAATGTTTGGACAATGCTCTCAGACACGTGGTGTGACTTTTGGGGATGGTGCTGTGCAGGGCCGGGAGTTGGACTCGATGATCCTTGTGGATTCCTTCCAACTCAGCTTATTCTGCAACTCTGAGATACAGATTTTCTGCACAATATACTGTAACTATAGTAATACAGCAGATTTTCTACTTCTTTTCTAGAAACAAGAGAGATTTATAAAATGCATTTTACCTTAATCAGAAGTTCCAGTGCTGAGACTCTACACTTTGCTGCTCTCTCTTTTGTATAGACACTAAGACAAGTTTGCTACACAGCAAAGAAAATTAAGATAACACTTATAAGTAAAGACGGAAATTCAAAGATAATATATTCTTCTACCTCTTTAAAGGATTTCAGGTTTTTTAAAAAGACTAAAACAATATCTTGTCCTGGAAATGGCTTCACTGACAATACTGCAGCACTGTCTGACATAATAACAAACAAAATTCAAGCAAAAAAATTGCAGTTTCTGCAATAAAATGCAGACAGAGCAAGTTTTCTACCTCAGTACCATCAGTCCTTACAACAAATAGCTACAATGATCAGAAACTTCAGTGGTACAGTCTAGCATTTCTATGCACAGCAGCATAGATGTTCAGCCATCCAGACTTCAGTAACCTCAGGTATTGTATTTACCACCAATTTCTGTATATATTGCAAGAGTAACAACTTCTCAGGTGACCTTTTTTTTTAAAATAGTAACTAAAATTAACCCTGCAGAAACATGTAAAATTTTACACTTAAGTGGCAACTTTAGTTTGTATAGAAGTTACAACAACTATTTCCCGTGAAAATAACTAATTTTCAGAACCAATACCTACGATGTTCTATAAAGAAAAGTTAATAAAATTAAGTCTACAGGTGGACAAACAATTCCACACTGCTCTGTGGTGTGAATTACAGTTTATGTCAAACAAATTAAAATTATTTCAGCTCTAAGAACACTAGGGATGGGCAAGGCTGACTGGGAGAGGGTGAAGTATAGCTATGAATGTAATGATGTGACACCCACCAGACTAGTTTCAACTATCTGGCAAAAACACTTTCAGGAAATCGTTTTCATTTAACTACCTTAATATTACAGGCATATGGATGAATTTTGTCACCAACTTTTTCCATAAAGACACAAAGGAACTTCAGCGCTTCATCCCTGCAATCTCGAAACTGAAAAGTTAAAAAAAATAAAAATTGAAGTGTGTAACATGTGGTGTATACAGCACTAGCTAAACACTACTTTAAAGCTTGCCAGCTTACCTCGTCGATGGTGAGGGATTTGTGGATAAAGACGAGTAAGCCATGCTCCTGGGAAAACACCAGGGACAGGTGCAGCGCTGCGGAAGGCAAAGGCACCCTCAGGGGTTGGCTTCGTGCGCACACCCAGCCCATCCCCTGCTGCAAAAGGGCGACCTGACGCCTTGGGCACCAAAACCACAAATTGTGGGTGCTGCTGACCTCCCCCACGGCCTCGGGGCCCGGGCCTGAGCCTGTGCCCTCGCACCGGAGCCTGCCCCCGCTCAGGGCCGAGGGAAAGCCAACCTCGGGGCAGCCCAGCACAGAGGGGCCCGCACCCAAGTGCGTTCCCGCGGTGAAAGGTTATCTGGGGCAAGAGACCCCCCTCCCTCGGGATCACCAGTGACACGAAGGGGGAGCGCAGCCCGGAGGCAGGGGCCCGCAGAAGCACCGGCCCGGTGCGTGTGTCCCGCCGGCACCGAGCCCTCCCCGCGCCCGCTCGGCTCCCCCGCCGCCGCCCCGCCGGGGCCGGGCCCGCGGGCGCACCCTGCTCGCAGCTGGCCAGGCTGGCCACGCAGGTCTCGGCCAGGCTGCGGAGCAGGCTGTATCCGTGCAGGGCGCTGCCGGAGGCATCGCCGGGCTGCAGGCAGCGGTGCAGCTGCAGCAGGCACTGCTGCACCCCAGCCATGCTGCCCCGGCGCCCGGGAAGGCGGGCGAGGAAGCGGGCGGGCAGGGCCCGCCTCCCGCCGCACCCACCGCGCGCCGGGGGGACGCGCGCTGCTGAGCGCGGGCGGGAGCAGCGCTCCGCCACACCGTGCCCAGCGGAATAAGAGCCGGCGGCAGGGAAGAGCGTATGGAGCGCTTTTATCTCTCTCGCGGCAGGATGGGCTCAGGAGAGGCACACACAGAATGACAGAACGGATCAGGATGGAAGGGACCACAGGGGGCCATTTGCTCCAACCTCTCTGCTCAGGCACACGGCACAGGGTTGCATCCAGACAGTGCTTCAGTATCTCCAGTAAGAGTGATTCCAACTCTGGGCTAATTGTGCCAGTGCTCCGTCACTGCACAGTAAAGAAGTTCTTCCTCCCATTCAGGTGGAAGGGAGGAAGAACTGCCCATTGTCTCTTGTCCGATTGCTTGGCACCACCAAGAAGAGCCTGGCCCCATCCCCTTGGCACTTTCGCCATAGATAGAGATACAGATTGATGAGGGCCCCTCTCAGTGGTCTCTTCTCGAGACTGTACAGGCCCGAGAGCTCCCTCAGCGTTTCCTCATCAGAGAGGTGCTCCAGCCCTTCAATCATCTTTATTGCCCTTGGCTGGACAGGCTCCAGGAGCTCCAGGTCTGTTGTACCACGGAGCCCAGAACTGGACAGTAATGCCGGACACAGTAATCGTTCCCCCCTCCTCACAGAATGGGCTGCTCCAACCTCCCCACGCCTCCTGGCAGCCCTAGTTTTGCCGCGAAATTCGGCACGGTGCGGGCGGCTCCACGCTAGGTTGCGGGGGGGGAGACGATGTGCCATTACTGAGGGCAGCCTCTGTCTTGTACCAGAAGTAGTAACCCGCGTCATAATTCTTTCTCTGTTGTAGCAGGTCGAGCGGGGCGCGACCCTCACGTCGGGGCTGCAGAGGATTCAGCTCCTTTCTCTTTTCCCTCTCGGTTCCGCGTCCTCCCATTCTGCCTTCGTTGGGCGCTCCCGTTACGATCGCGCCTCGCCATTGGCCAGAAAGCCCGGGAGGGCGCGCGCACGCCGCTGGCTTTGGCGCGAAGTGTGGTGCGGTAGTGGCGCTGTGCAGGTGGGTGGGGGCGGCGGGCGGCGGGCGGGGGTCGCGGCCGGAGGGGAGGAGAGGGACGGAAACCCGCCGGTCAGGGCTCGGCCGCTGGCGGAGCGCCCACCGCGCTCATTCTTCTCGCCGACCCCCTACCCCCAGGTAGGACCGCCGCTGGAGCCGCAGCAGCGCCATGTCGTCGCCAGCCTCCACTCCCAGCCGCCGACGGGGCAAGCGCGGCCGGGGCAGCAACCCCCCGACTCGTAAGTGCTGAGGCGGGAAGGGGTGGGCCTCCCGCCCCGGGGGTGTTCTCCCAGCCCCTGCCTCGGTCCGCTTGCTGCGGCGGCCTGGCTATTGTAACGCCGGCTCCGCTTGTGTCTTCCAGCACAAGATGCTCGCTCTCCTCCTTCCCAGAAGCGTCGGACAGACGATTCCACCTCCACCGGGGACCTGCAGCCCCTGCCCACGTCCCCGCCCGCCGACGTGCAGAGCCCCGGCGCCGCCGATGCGCTGTTCTCCAGCCCGCCGCAGTTCCGCCACTCCGGTACGCCGGGGCTGCGGCGGCTGGGCGGGCCCTGGGGATGCAGGGCCGCCTGCACTGCGAGCCAGCGTTGGGCCAGATCCGGCTGAAAAACGCTGGAGGAAAAATGAGCCTTGTCTCATGTTTCTCATTTGAATTTAGTACAGTGAACTCTACAGGAGTGCAGGCAGGGTCTGGGGGTGCAAATCTCTAGAGTAGATTCCAGTTAGCATGGGAATATGTATCAGGGAATACACACTAGTTTTTCAAATTTATTTATAGAAAGGATGGTAAAACTACTAACACAGAAGACGGTAGGTTGTCTGCCATAGAAAGCCTTTCTTGTTTTTATATTTAGGGTTCGTTTTAATTCCAGTAGCTGTTAATTGTGTCACTTGCTCTACAACCCCCAAAATACTGAAAAAAGTGTTTTATCCAAAATTCTCCATGTTTTTGTGCTTGAACTTCAGTGTAGTTTTAAAATGCAGTACTGCTGTAAAGTTTTCTAGGAAAGCTTCATTCAAACTTGGGATCTTTGAGAAGAGCTGTTAACAAAAGTTCTACGGACACTGGCAACATCTTTATTGTGTGGGCTTGACTGATACTGCTCATTTTATGACACAGTTGAAAGAATGATGAGACAAATGAGGCTGAATTTTAGTCTGCTCCAGATGTAAAATGTCTCAATAATCATTACAAAACTCCTCCTCTTATAGCCATTCCTCTTGACTTTGACATCAGTTCACCTCTGACTTACGGCACGCCCAGCTCCAGGGTAGAGGGTACCCCTCGAAGCGGTGTACGAGGAACTCCAGTCAGGCAGAGGCCGGATCTGGGCTCTGTCCGTAAAGCCAGACAAGTGGATTTACACTCGGATGGGGTAGGTGGATGTCTCACCTCTTGTATCTGACTGCTTCTTTTTAAACAGATGAATATTTGTGTGTGCTTAATTTTTTTCCATGCAGCTGGCTGAAGATATAGTTGCAACTGAGCAATCTCTTGGACAAAAGCTTGTTATTTGGGGAACAGATGTTAATGTGGCCTCGTGCAAAGAAAAATTCCAGGTGGGTTTTGTTTCTTCCTTTTTTTAAAAAAAGAAAAGCTAGTTTGATTTAAACAAATATTAGTTGAATCTGATACAAGGGAGGTTTTTGTACTGCTGAATTCTGCTCATTTTTCCTCTCTTTCTTAACTTTCAGAGATTCCTCCAGCGCTTCATCGATCCACTGGATAAAGAGGATGAAGACATTGGCCTGGATCTTAATGAGCCACGCTATATGCAACGACTTCAAGAGGTACTTGTAATGCAGTCATTTGTAATTCAGCTTTGCTTTTCTCGGTCTTGCATGCCATTGAGCTAAAGATTTCCTAACTCCCTTGCAGATTAATATGGTTGGGGAACCATTCTTGAACGTAAATTGTGACCATCTAAGATCATTTGATGAAAATCTCTACAGGCAACTGATCTGCTATCCTCAGGTGAAGTAGTGCACTTGTTTTCTGGCTTTCAGGTGGCTCTTTTGCATTTCTGGGTTTCAAAATGCTTGTTTAAATGCAGTGCATACTGTGTGTGTTCAGTGCAATCTCAGTGGCTATTTTATTTTACTAAATATAAAGTAGGTCATTCATAGTAGATGATCATAGAAACAGTGAGTAGCTCGTGCATGTGAAGTTAGCTGGTCAACTGCAATGTCCAGAGTTTTGTACTTTCACCCCCTGCAATACTCAAGTGATTGATTAAATCTGATCCAAACAGCAGGTTTTGTTACGTAGGAAAATAGTCAAATGGTGTAACTTTTAGTCATTACTGGCTGATCAGCAGCACATAAAATGCTTTATGCATGATTTCTTCCTTCTATGATTTAACTTGTAAGCTGTTTCTAATACAGGAAGTTATCCCAACATTTGACATGGCTGCCAATGAGATCTTTTTTGATCGTTACCCCGATTCAATACTAGAGCATCAAATTCAAGTAAGGCCGTATAATGCACTGAAGACCAGGAATATGAGAAATCTAAACCCTGAAGGTAAACGTTTTGCTTACTATGTTATACAAGAATCTTAAAGATTGTCATAAACTTAGTGAATACTAACAGAGGATTGCATTAAGATTATATAAAACTGTACTTGTGGTCCCTCCAGACCAATGTCTTCCATTCATGTCTGTTTCAGAAGCAAATGCTTCAGAGCCCAAATGCAGAGTAATCTATCCATCAAGGAAATCTCTCATCAACTACTCATGTTCTTAGTTCTGCAAGTGCAAAGGACTCTTTCTTTTGTATACATACTCCTATAAATTAGAATGTTGGTATTATGCATTTATGATTCATTTTGCTTAAACAAAATAGCAGTAACCTGCCTCTACTTTCTGCCTAAAAACTATTGTAAGGTGACATTTTGAAGGTTATTTAAATTTTAAGAGCGCAAGGTCATGACATGAGTCTCTACATTTTTGTAGACATTGATCAACTCATTACCATCAGTGGCATGGTCATCAGAAGCTCCCAGTTAATTCCTGAGATGCAGGAAGCGTTCTTTAGATGCCAGGTCTGCGCTTTCACCACCAGAGTGGAAATCGACCGTGGCAGGATTGCCGAACCATCCGTGTGCAAGAACTGTAACACAACGCACAGCATGGCGCTGATTCACAACAGATCCATGTTCTCTGACAAACAGATGGTATGTTGGCTTAGCTAGTGGCCAAAAAGAGAGAGGTGCTAGTTTTTGCTCCCTCACCCTCCTAAAATCATCAACAGCATTAGTTATGTATCTTGGGATTAAATGCTTTGAATAGAAAATTGTTGTGGAACATGGAAATGGGTGAAACAACTTAGTGAAACAGTAAATGTACTTTGGAGAAGGAATGCATTAGGAGGATGAAATGAAGTATACACACCTCTTAATGTTTCTGCATGGAAACCCCTTTATATACAGTATGTCCACTTCTGTCTAGACTAGATGAGCCTTGTTTGTAGCAGCATTTTATCCATGCCAGTAGCAATCAGCAGAATTCTCATTTTCATAATGTCTTTTCATCAATAAGACATTTGATGGGGTGGGGTTTGGGTGGGGATATTTTGTTCCTGTGCAATGTTCCTGATTCAAAATGATGCTCAAGAGTGTGTGAATTCAAAATCCTGTTGCATGCTTTGTGGAAAAGCTCTGCTTTTTTGCAACTGAAACTTAAGTGGTTTTTTTGCTAGATCAAACTGCAGGAGTCTCCTGAAGATATGCCAGCTGGACAGACCCCGCATACGGTGGTGCTCTTTGCTCACAATGACCTTGTTGATAAAGTTCAGCCAGGTGACAGAGTTAATGTCACAGGTAAAGTTTGGTTTGAGTGTTTCCATTTTTTTTTTCATTAATCTTAACTGTGTGTGAAGGGACCTGATGGGATGCACTTCCAAGTGCTGAGGGAGCTGGAAACTTCCTTTGCAAAGCCACTCAGTTATCTTTAAAAAGTCATGGTGACTGGCTAAAATACTAGGAAAAAAAGCTAATGGCACTCCCTGCAGTGAGGAGGAGACCTGGGGAACTGCAGGCCAGTCAGCTTCATCTTGAGCCCTGGGAATGATGACAGAGCCAATAATCCTGAAACCTTTGCTGACTGGGACAGTGTTCTACACCTTCAGCAAACTTGCAGACAAGAACAAAACTGGAAGGAAGCAGTGCGTGACAGACCGTGGCTGTGGTGCCAGCATTGTCCTGGGCTGTGTTAGGAGAGTTGCCAGCAGGTTGAGGGAGTACTGAGTCCCATTGTGGGGTCTCCCAGGGCAAGGGAGACATGAACGTACAGGAGTGAATTCAGCAAAGGGCTATGAAGATAACAGAAGCCTTGGTCATACATGGAAAGGCTGAGAAAGCTGTGACTGCTCAGCCTGGAGAACAGAAGGCTTGGGGGAATCTTAGCATGTTTAGAAACACCTGTTTGGTGTGTGTGGAGGGGTGGTAGTGTCAAGAAAGCAAAGCCAGACTCTGCTTAATGCTGCCTAGTGGCACACAGAGGGCACAAGCTGAAATACAGGCAATTCCAGTTAAAAATAAGAACTTTTTTACTGTTTGTGTGATCGAACCTCATCATGGCTTGACTGGCAAGGCTGTGTGGAGTCTTGGTCCTTAAAAAGACTCAAAACCTGATGGGAGACAGCTTTTAGCAAGCAGTGCACTCCAACCGACTCCAGTTTGACCCCATGATTGGACTAGACATCCCCAGGCTGTCTGACCTTGATTCCTTCACTCTAAAGCTGTTACTTAAGACACAGTATCTTAAATACTGTCTGCAGTCAGAAGAGTGATAATGTAGAGTAAGTCTTTGTGATACTGTAGCATATGATAAACCACTTTGCTTTAAAACAATTGCTGTAAAAAAACCCAAGCTGTTTGAAACGTGTTAGAAATCTGTTATTAAACTTGGCACTTAAAAAGAGGGGGAAAGGCTGACTGGAGTGGGAATTTCCAAAGCATCAAGCATTGATTTTCTTTTAAAAATGCTTTCATTGATGAGGACACTTGTGGTATGAATGTAAAACATATATGTCTATCTGCAAAAATGGGTCTAGGTGACTTAAATGTGGCTTCTACATGACTTACAGTGAGAAACTAGATGATAAAGTATTTAGGCTGTTAAGAAAAGCTCTACTCTTCTTGGGAACTTGTGTAATTTTTAGGGTTTGGAATTAGCATGTTTCTCCATATCTAATGCTGTGATTGAAATTTGCATTCAGGTATCTACAGGGCAGTCCCCATTCGAGTTAATCCCCGGGTGAGCAGCGTGAACTCCGTGTACAAGACCCACATTGATGTCATACACTATCGCAAGACAGACTCCAAACGCCTGCACTGCGTTGATGAGGAAACTGAGCAAAAGAGGTTTACAGAGGAACGTGTGGAAATGCTCAAAGAGCTTTCTAAAAAAGTAGACATATATGAGAGGCTTGCTTTAGCCTTGGCTCCAAGTATTTATGAGCATGAAGATATAAAAAAGGTGAAAAGTTCTGTATTTCTCGTTAGACATGTATTTTTATGTGTGTATGTTTGTAGTTACTGTTTGTTGTTAATGTATCTTGAAACTTAAAAATTCAAAAAGCTGTTATCTTGAGCAGTCTTAAAATGTCATGGTCTTGTCAGGGTGGAGTTGGTTGTAAGTGTATCATAATTCTTTTCATGCTGGAGTGTTAATTAGGGAAGAGAACTGAAAATTTAGGAAAGGCAGCAGAACTGGGAAAACTTAATTGTAGGATGCATCCTGAACATTTCCTGGAAGTTCAGATTGCTGATGATCAAAGGTAAGTAAGTACCTGTAACACAGTAACTGTGCTTGCTGAGAAGAGGCATCCACAAGAGAAGAGTAGCTTCAAAATGACATTTGGTTGACTCTGAATTATGGAGTATCAAAACATTTACTTGGATGTATCCAAGAAGGGACTATTCCGATAAAGTGTCAGCTGAGGTACTGGAACATTGTGAAAACTGCAATCAGTAGCAGGTCTCAAGGTATTGTTAGACATCAAACACTCCTCTTCCAAGTATGTTCCTTTGAGGTTCTTTTTTAATAGGTTTATACATTATTATAGTTAACAGGTTCCTGAAAGTATAATTCAAAACCATGCAACGATTTACTTATGAAATGGGAACACAGTTCCTTTTGTTGTTACCTTTTCAACATGCTAATCAAGGCACATCAAGTCTAGGGGGTGGAGTTGAGGTAAACTAAGGACCCTTCATAAAGGGGATTCTTCAGGCTCCAGCCAAAATCTGGTTACAACGACATACAGAATTTGTCTTTGATGTTTGAAACCCAGATGCATTGAGTTGTGTTAATTTTAGCAGTGTTTGTTTTCAGAAGTTTCAGTTGAACAGTTGGATTTGCTCTGTTACATCTGTACTAGAAGTGATATTTTCATTTTTGTAGGGTATTCTGCTTCAGCTTTTTGGCGGATCAAGAAAGGATTTTACTCACACAGGAAGAGGCAATTTTCGTGCAGAGATCAACATTCTTCTCTGTGGTGATCCTGGTACTAGCAAATCCCAGCTGCTGCAGTATGTGTATAACCTGGTTCCTCGAGGCCAGTATACTTCTGGCAAAGGCTCAAGTGCAGTTGGTCTCACTGCCTACGTGATGAAGGATCCAGAAACACGACAGCTGGTTCTTCAGACAGGAGCTCTGGTACTTAGTGACAATGGCATTTGCTGCATTGATGAGTTTGATAAAATGAATGAAAGCACAAGGTCAGTTCTGCATGAAGTAATGGAACAACAGACACTCTCCATTGCAAAGGTAAATGAATTGAAGTTATTCCTAGAGGCTTTTGCTCCTGCTTTACTCAGAGGCTTTCACAATGCAGTTTTTGGCTACAGAATCCATCTAATAACATTGGTGATCTCATGAAGTTGGAGGGAGGTTTTGGTGGCACAGCTGCAGCTGGTTTCAGAAATGTTTTTCCTTTTGACAGGCTGGAATTATTTGCCAACTGAATGCTCGTGCATCTATCCTAGCAGCAGCTAATCCTATAGAATCACAGTGGAATCCAAAAAAGACTACTATTGAAAACATTCAGCTTCCTCATACGCTGCTGTCAAGGTACTGAACTTTACTGCATGTGTCATTTTCAGGGGATGTTACACTTCCTCTTCTGAAAATTATTACATATAGTAGAATACAACTACTGTGTTCTTCTCAACCTAATGGAAAACTTTCATAGCACATGCTTTAAATGCTGTCGTTACATTTTCTGTGTGAGCATAGACGTGCCTTTTAGTATTTACACATTGACTTTGAAGAACACGTGTGGTAAGATCTGTAGGATCTCTTTTATTTAATTCTATTTTGTTTCATAATCATCTCCTAGAAAAGAGCTGTTCTGAAACTCACTGTATTGATAACTAACAAAAATTCAGGATGCTTTTCTTAGCTCCATAAAGCTTTTAAAGTGAAATACTGATAATCAGGGAACTTGGTGACAGAGGTGATAGAATCTTAAGATCTGTGCCTGCTGGATGCTGCTTTGTAAAATTTACCTGCGGAGGTAGCAGTGCTGGTCAGTTATTTGGGCAGTAGCTGTTAAGAGTCACATTTAGTGCTTGCTGACAGAAAATTAAACTACATGTTGGAGTTGCATCTGATTGAGAATTTCCACAGTAACTGGAAATTTGAAGTACACTGATGGTATACTGGGTATCCTGAGAACACTTACAGCTTAAATTTCAATTAAGAGCTGCTAGGTTGGAGCAGCCTCTGAATTTTTTGCATTTAAGCCTACAGAAGAAAGGGTGACTAAAAACGTATTATCCATGTCTGCTTATAGTTGAGACTAGCTGAATATATTGTTTGTAAAATTATACACCATTTTCCTCAGGATTAAACTGCTAGTGCCTTTTGAATTATTTGTAATTTATTTAGTTAGTTTTTGCTGTTATATTTCAGGGCAGTATCTTTAACAGCAAGCTCTGTGCATTTGTTATGTGTGTGGAATTTCTTGTTTGTGGCAGTTGCAACTTTCTTTTGGGGGAGATGTGGGGTGTGGGTTTTTTAAGGAAACAAAATATGTCAGCCTTGAACATGGAATCTGAATTCTGCAGAATGCACCTTGCTTTCAAAATTTCAAATCCATAGGGTGTAAGAAAATCTATTGTGGTGTTCTGTATACTCTGTTCTTGAGTATTCTAGGAAAAATGTCATTCCAGTGTAAGAAAGCAATTTATACTGAGAGCAGGAATTAAGTCTAGTAACTCCTACCTGTACCTAGTTATTATTCAAATCCTTCTAAGCCAAGTGCCTAAATGACAAGAAAGTATGCACACTAATGCTGGATCATATCCCATTCAGATTTGACTTGATCTTTTTGATGTTGGATCCACGTGATGAAGCTTACGACAGGCGCCTTGCTCGCCATTTGGTTTCACTGTACTACCAAACAGAAGAAAAGATGGAGGAGGAATACATGGACATGGCAGTATTGAGGGATTACATTGCATATGCTCGTAGCTATGTAAATCCCAGATTAGGTGAAGAAGCAAGCCAAGCCCTTATTGAGGTATAGAATTGCTGCTGAGAATGTTCAGAGTCTTTCCTGACTTGTCAGAAATGGTGAAATTCCCTCTTACATACACTCTATCTACAGAACAACTTTCTGCAAGATCCTTTAAAAAAAGAGGTCTCTGATGGAAAGGGGGAGCAGATGAGTCATTCTGCATTCTAATGTTTAGCTCTCAGATCTGTTGGTTTGGTTCCATCACATAAAACACATTAAAGTCTACCAAAGCAAAATGTGTTGTCACAGACACAACTATAAGTTGTGGTATAAGACTAATCCAGAATTCTAAAGTGATTCAAAACTTGATTCATTACCATGGTTTAATCGCTTTATAACGGAAAAGAATTTATTTGAGGTGGTTATTCACAACTGCAGACGAACCATGAAGCAGTGTGAGCAGAAATACAGTGTCTGGGATGGCTTGCTAGAATTGCTCCTATTCTGAAATAAGATTTGGGGACTGAGAAGGAATTAAGATGCAGTGAAGATGTAACGGGTGTCCCCCTTCCAGGCGTACGTGGACATGAGGAAGATTGGCAGTGGCAAGGGCATGGTTTCCGCGTACCCGCGGCAGCTGGAGTCTCTGATCCGGCTGGCGGAGGCGCACGCCAAGGTGCGCTTCTCGGAGAAGGTGGAGATCATCGATGTGGAGGAGGCAAAGCGCCTCCACCGGGAAGCGCTGAAACAGTCTGCCACTGATCCCCGGACCGGAATCGTGGACATCTCCATCCTCACCACAGGTGTGTGCTTCCGTAGTGCTACAGGAGCGCCCCTGTTGGGATTTTGTGGTTTTTAAAATGTAACTTAACCTGTTCTCAGCCGATTGGTGAAAGGTGTTTTCTTTGCCTTTGTAAGGAATGAGTGCTACAGCTCGTAAGCGGAAAGAGGAATTGGCTCAAGCCTTACGGAAGCTCATCCAGTCAAAGGGTAAAACACCATCTTTGAAGTACCAGCAGCTTTTGGATGATCTTCGAGCACAGTCTGAAACAGTAAGTTTCCTGCTTTTGCATTTCCATTGATTTTTAAAAGCATTTTTTTCCAAATGAACCTTCTTGTCCTCAAATCACCTTTTGGAAGGAAGTGGAAGCATGAATGATTTGTTGGCATGACTAGAAAGCCAGTTCTGTTACAGACAAATGTATTGGATCTACTGTACCTTAATTTATTCTGGCTTGTGGAATTAGCAAACTCAGCTTCAGGGTTCCAGGCCAGGCTTTGGCTTTCACATAGAACAAATGAAAACTTCAAATACAAATATTAGAAAACTAGTAGAAGTATAGCATTTTTACTATGCTTGAAGAATTTTCCCTATCTTTATTTGATCTGCTCCTTTTCTTTAAGGCTATCACGAAAGAAATGTTTGAAGAAGCACTTCGTGCCTTGGCTGATGAGGACTTCCTGACTGTGACTGGAAAGACTGTGAGGCTGCTGTGAGTTACCCTGAGAGCCTGCTGTCACGACTTGTACTTTGCCTCACTCTAGACAGTGTCAGGCTGCAAGATCTTTGAGATTTGGGACTGTCATCTACTGTGACAGGCATAGCCTTTCCCTGCCAACCAACTGTCGTGGCTTCACTTTGCCTTACTATATTGCCACTGCAAGATTTGCACTGCTTGGGCTATCATTTGCTATGACAAGGGCAGTCCTGATTTAGTGGCATCACTGTCATTAAAAGGTATTATGAAAATCCTCAATACATCAAAAATGCTATTTACATTTTAGGTAAATGTAATTACTAATATGGCAAGGGCTTTGTGGTTTTTTTGAGGTCTTTTAGAGCATGGTAACAATATTACCTGTATTTCCAACTGAATTGCAAAAATTCATCTTAAAGGAGTTTTTAGTAATTGCAATTTTTACTGTTAGTATTGCTGTAAGCTGAAATAAAATTATTTGACTTAAAGGGGCTCTTTCATGTTCATTTCAAGTACAAATTAGCATATTGTGTGCTGAGCACTTTTCAGTCTAGAATTCTACAACTTTTTGGAAGTTTTTTGTGAGAGCATGAAAGGCTTTTTGGTTGGTTTGTTTGACCTGAGTGTCCTGTGGAAGTATTCTTGATGTGAAAAAGGTAGATAGATTCTACTTGCAACCATATTTCTTTACTTCAATTTGAAGTATGACTGGATAAATTAAGATACCTACCTTTGGTGTAATGACATATAATCAGTCCTGAAAGAACAAGGTCTTGTAGCTTGTTTACAATAATATTCCCAAGGGCCTGGTATGGGTGATTTTTTAATAGAAAAATACAATGCTATGTCGACCTTCCTCAGCTTTACAAAGCAGCATGATTCCTTTCTGTGGTCTTTTTTATTTGAGTGCAATGAGCAGGTTAGAATCCTTGCATAACTGTTGGATTATGTTACCGAGAAATATTCCAAACTTTACTCTGCCTTTACTTCATGAAGAAGGAAAAAAAAAAATAATCCATCTATGTACTTACTTGAGGTGATCTTGGATTATACTGTGTTCATCCTAAAGGAATGATGAGTCTTTCTCTAATCGTTAGACATTCCTGAGACAGATGTCTGCATTATCCTTGTCCACACTGCTTACAGTTGATGAGATAAAAATTACATATCAAAGATCATGATCAGAAATAGTTTTTTATAAAACAGATGTACCACAGGATGTTATGGGGAGAAGAACCCAGTGGGAACACACTCTGAACTGAGAAAAACTGCTGAAAATAAGTGCCTCCACAGCAGTCATGAGGATCCCCTAGACTTTTCAGAACAATGGGATTTAGTATGACCATTCTAGGCATCTTCTATCTGCTGATCATACTGAAAGCAGTCACATTTGGGTATGCTATGAATTTTCAGGTACACCTGAGCGTTCAAGGGGAAGTTTAAGTTTTTGGCCTCCAGAGACAGACCAAGAAATGGAATAATAAATTTTGCTGATTCCACACACATTTTCTTCCTCATCCATGAACAGACTGAAGATGTGAGGAAATAAGGCTTTTCTACACACTGTGAGGTGCTCAGTTAATATTCAAGACACAACAAATTTAGCATAACTGGTGACTGAGATCTAAAGAGCTGCACTTGCTGTGCAGCTCATGAAAGGGTCAGGGGAAAGTGCACCCTAATGAAATACTCCATGTCTGGAGAAGGACTAGAAGAAATTAGTAAGATGTTTGGGGAAGTCAGTGAATCATGTGGTCAAGGTTATCTCTGAAGCTCTAACACAAGTGTGCTTTCAGACATGTTACAGGCACCTCTGCCAAACTGAAGTAGGAGAGAAGTCTGAGGAGGTCAATTACAGCCTGCACACAGGCCATAGCTAAATGACATGGATGATGATGTGTGCTTTCCAGGACACAGGCTTGGGAAGAAAGAGGTGACAGCTTTTAGCTGTAACTTGAATTGACTGATCCAGCTCATACTACAGCTTCACAAAGATCATTAGTGAAAGAAGATCCTGTATATCTGGGCAGGGATCACAAAGGATAGCTGGAGAAGAGCAAACATTCCTAAACTATTGCCACTGTGAACAAGACACATTAATTCAGGTCTCTAACCCTCACTCATCCATTGTGTGTTGATTTTGGATGCTGTAGAGTTAATTTTCTTCACAGTGGCTGTTGTGGGGCCGTATTTTAAATTTGTGCTGATAATTTATATTGATTGATATATACGGGGTTGATAATACAGAGGTGTGTTTGTTGTTGCTGAGCAGGGCTTAGACAGCGGCAAGGCCTTTTCTGCTTCTCATATTGCCATGTTGGCATGGGAGGTAGGGAGGAGACAGGCAGGACAGGTGACTCTACCTGCCCAAAGGCGTTTTCCAGACCATATGACAACATGCCCAGTATGTAATGTGAGGGGAAGAAGAAGGAAGAGGGGGACATTTGAAGTGATGTAATTTGTCTTCCCAAGAAACCACTACACGTGATGGGGTCCTGCTCTCCTGGGGATGGCTGGACACCTGCCTGCCCATGGGAAGCAGTGATTTAATTCCGTGTTTTGCTTTGCTTGTGTGCATGGCTTCTGCTTTCCCTTTTAAACTGCCTTTATTTCAAAAACGGAGCTTTCCAGCTTTTACACTTCTAATTGTCTCCCTGCAGGTGGGGGAGTGAGCAACTCTGTGGGGCTTGGTGACTGCCTGGGGCTAAACCATGACACGTTTTTCATTAAACACGGAAAAATGTCATACTGCAGAATTCTCTTCCCGCTCAATTTAACTTACACTGTCCAGGAAGTCAACTGTTACAACAGAGGATTGACCTATACAGTTATATAAGCCTGATTAGGGAGTAAGGGCAGAGGAGGAAAAGGAAGGAGGAAAAAAAAAGCAGTTTACTCCGATTAAAACAAAACTAATATTTTACTGGAGGAGGTACACATTTTGTTCGGTAGTGTGGATCAATTTTTGCGTGGCAAAACACTGGAGAATGCGGGCATCGATCCCGCTACCTCTCGCATGCTAAGCGAGCGCTCTACCATTTGAGCTAATTCCCCCCCTGCTGGCTACAGCCGGGATCACAGATCTCTGATCCCGTCCGAGCGCCTAAACCCGCGGCTCCGCATGTACGATGCACTTTTCTCTCTCGCTTTGGCGTCTCTGCTCACAAATGAAAAAAAGTTGAACTTTGATTCCAAAATCACTCGCTTGTAGTACTTTATTTAGCATTTCCAAATCAAGCAGCAAGAAACAAGGCAAACTGGAACAGACACGTTTTCCAGCTGTGTGTATGTAATAATAAAAAACACCCCGTTATTTGTACTCACGAAAGGAAGAGCGTTGTGGCAGTTCCTCTTCTCGCTGTTCGCGTCAGACTGAGTATTTTCTCAAATACTCGCAGGGAAGTATTACTCCCGCGAGGAGCAAAAACCACAGTGGAGAATGCGGGCATCGATCCCGCTACCTCTCGCATGCTAAGCGAGCGCTCTACCATTTGAGCTAATTCCCCGCACACCCGCATTCGACATCCTGTAACTTTAGACTTTAGTACCTCTAAGTCTAAACTGTGCTTTTCACCTTTACTCGTCTTTTTCACCGCGGGGAGTGACCCCCGGACAGCCGCTCAGAACATTTAACTACTGCCTGACCTGGAGCCGCCGATGGTTTTGCCCCAGATGACAAAAAAACTAACGTGATAAGGCGGAGTAATGTGATAAGGCACTTGACGCTAACGTGCGAGACAAACTCGTGCCCTGCAGCCTCTCAGTCACACTCAGTGTGCCACCTGCCACACGCTAAATTTGTCCTTCTACACGCAAGGTAATCACATCACAGACGACACAGTGGAGCAGCTTGAGGATAATAAACTCACATTTGCCCTGATGGCCCCTCGGGAGACCATCTAGAAAGCAAAACTGAAGCCTGATGAAATTAACTTGTATCAGTTTCCATTACTATTGACAAGAAGATGAAGTGATCTGTGTTAAAATGAAAGTATGCGGATACAAAGCCTTCAAAACTGAAACACCCTCTTTTTTTAAATGGAACTAAGAAGGTCAGACTATTTTTCAGACATAGATAAGGAAGTTTTCCCAATCAGGTGAAGCAATTAGAACATTTTACTTGCCATCTTACATGAAAACTTAGCAACACTCACAACTAATTAATGATCACAAAACAATGCTGCCAATTATACAAAATACCTGTTTTAATAATTGAAAATAGTGCAGAGATCTTGCCTCACTCTTACCTGGCTTGGGCATTAAATAAACTGTTTTTCTGTGAGCCAAATGGGTGAAGTCTTCAGTGGCAGAGTGAGATGAGAGTGAGATATTGTGGTGAAAAACAGGGAGAGGTAACCTGCCTTTTTCATAATGACTCAAACTGCACAGGGTTGATAAAGAAAACTCTTTATAGAGCTGAACTTCATGAAAACAGGATATGGGAGAGATCCTGGCCACAGGCGTGCAGGAGGCCATCACTGAGCCTAAGACACACAAATGCCTCTGAGAAGGACTGAAACTGCTTTTGTATATTTGCTTTCCCCCTCAAGTCTACTCAAGCGAGGTAGATAAAATCATCTCCAATATAATGCAAGAAGTGTTAAGGATCATTTTTTATTATTATTGTCCAGAGCCTGAAGTCAGGCAGGAGAATATTTGAATCTTAAGAGAATGTTAGCAGCAACTGTAGTTGTAGTTCCGCATCTTGACCTGAATCTGGATTGTAACAATTTGGAGTACTACCTTACCTAGAGAAGTTGTAACTTGCTGATGCTCAATTTTGAAATTTCTTTTGTTTTGACTGGTTGCTGCCATCCAGTGCTGCCTAAATCCTTCACAGAAAACCACCAGTACATGTATTGTCGGATTACTGCACACACTTTAGTTTACTAGCAGGATTTAGTTCTCTGCATTTAAACAGCATGTTAGTGTATCCACTCTCTCTGTAAACTACATTTTCCTGCTTGAAATCCAGAAAGCATTCTCTGATTTAATAGCCTGTGAACAGAGGTTAAGCAATGTGCTTCCCATTGCAAAGTCAGTTAGTATGACTACAGGTGAATTTTTCTATTTAAAAAATGTGCTTAGTAACCCCATATATTTAAGATGCAATACTATTTGGAAACAATTATTAAAGTAAATAAATAAAGGTGGAAATACAAATAATTTCTAATTTATAACATAAAAATACATGAATGAATTTTTCCTCTCCAGAATCTAAACATGAACTTTTAAACCATTGTACTTATCATTTAAGTATGTTTAATTAGAAAATAAAGTTGGAAAAGGAACTAAAAGACTTGAAAAAAAAAAGAGAAGAAAAATCTCACTGTGCTTGGGTGACTTCTAAGAGTAGTCTTTCTAGATTTACAAGTCTTTTTGTATTTGCACTGCAAGAGATGTAAGAACAAGAGTTCTCTCTCCTTGAATAAACACTGAAGGGTGCGTTCTCAGGAAAACGAGCTGTTTTATCCAAGGAGAAAATGCTCTTCATACGTCAAGTGCATAGCCTGGCTTTTCAGCCACCGGGTTTTCCATGTAAATTCACAGGTGGCTCAGTTAGAGAGAGCGACCGCACACAGTAGCTGCAGCCGAAGCGGCCAAGAGGGGATCCAGCACGAGTGCAGTGGCCCCGCAGTACCCGCGGCAGGGGGAATTAGCTCAAATGGTAGAGCGCTCGCTTAGCATGCGAGAGGTAGCGGGATCGATGCCCGCATTCTCCAGTGTTTTGATCGGCCGCAGCGCCGCGGCGGGAAAAGATTTTCTGCCATGAACAGTCTCAGGGCTGTGGTAGAAAATCCACAGCAGTAGCACAGGCCACCTCGCGCGGCAACCGGAAGGGGAGAAGAAGAAACGTTAGTTTGAGATTACACCGGAGCACTTGTCTCTGAGAAACAATTTCTTCACAAACCCATCTGAACTAACGCTGTTACTCCGTCATACAGAAAAAAAAATATAGCCATCCCCGTCCCTTACCACTGCACTGAATGTGAGCATTCATGATCACTTTTTAATGATGCGAAGTTACTGAAATTGTCTCTGCGAAGATGTAAAAGTGTGTAGTTCTCCACATAAATCATCAGCTCACCACAGAATTAGTGTATCGCTGTAGGCTGGGCAGGGCACGCGTGTTCCTAACGTGACTTTCAAGTTACACTCAGTCTCTCATCTAATGTCTCCTTCTAGCCATGAGAAGAAAATAATTTGCACCTGAAAAAAAAAAAAAAAGCTCAGCTCTGATCAACGTTAACAACTTAAAGACTTCCTACTATGCAAACGCGTCTCCAAACTAATTCAATTTAATCCTTACGACACTGCTCCAGGAAAACGGATCTGAATTCAAAAGAGCGGCCCGGCCGCTGGAGAATGCGGGCATCGATCCCGCTACCTCTCGCATGCTAAGCGAGCGCTCTACCATTTGAGCTAATTCCCCCGCGGGCTGCACGCCCCCTTCACTGACCATTCGTGCTTTCGCTTCCCTCCCGACCGGACTCCCCGCACCACGCGCTGAAATGTGACCCGCCGCCTCCAACACAAACAAACCTTCTTCCGCCAGCTCCCGGTAGCTGGGCAGTCCGAGCCCTTCCAATCCCCTGCCGAAGCCACGGGTAGGCAATAACAGCGCACAGCCCTCCAATGAAAGGCAGAAACAATTAGGTCTTCCTGCAAGCGCACCGCTTTTGACAGCCGTAGTGGGAATTTCGCCTAATATGATATCTGGACTCCTCGAGGCAACAGCAAGCGCTTTGTCCAGCGGAGCTGCATCTGGATAACATTCGGGCTTGTGTTTCCAGGCAGCTGCAGACTTACGTTCACACTAAACAATTATTACTGCTTAAGAGAAATCTGGATATATTTAAATACTGTATTTTTTCTAAAACGGATTTTTCCTACTTGTAATCCCTAGGTGGAAGACAATCGGCTAAATAATTTTACCCTTCTCCACATTTTACAATATCAAATATATAAGACTGAATTGGAACCGCTCTTCCAGTTCTTTCTCTTGTAGCAAGAGAGGCTGGGTTCACGTTATAAAAAGGGGGTAAAAAAAAAAAGCACCCATGGAACAAGGGTTTTGGAAACAATGAAAAAAAGCACCAAATGGAACACCTGAAAACAAAGAAATAGTTCACATAATTTACTTACATCTCTCAGGCATTTTAAAGTTGTGATGTGATCATCAGATAGACAAGAACAGAGATAAATACATATAAAAAATCCAAAATATACAACTAAAATGTAAAAAATTACAATTTTTTACTATAATGAATCAGCAGTAAAAATGCTGTTCAGTGATTTCACAAACAGCAAGATACTTTTGAATTTTTATTACACTTACAATATTAAATAATCTGCTTTTCTAAAAAAAAAAGGAGTATCTGAAATTAATTTTATTAAATAACTACACAAACATCTCTCGATTTCCCCAGGATGCTTTAAGACACATGAATCACACTGACATATAAAGATCTTTCAAATCTCTATTCTTCAATGAATTAGTGATTTTAGAAAATAAAATAATAAAACTTCAGTCTTTGGTCTAGCCCTAAAGCTGTACACCAGAAGTCCCATGCACATTCTTCCATTAGCAAAATTCCAGTGTCTTGCCACCTACTCCCTCACTCTGACTGAAACAGCTGGCTTTGCCAAAAAAGTGTTTCTCCCTCTCTTACTTAATCCATGTGGAAAGAAGCACCTGAAATTATTTTTCAGGTGGTAATTAAATTTTTACTCCTGGAATTATGCTGCAGATACCACTGATATTTAAGCAATTGGCTGACTGAAAGCCCCACAGGTCAGTGTGCCTGGCAAAGCAAGGAAGCCTGCTGCTCCTTCCATTCTGGGACATTTCACATTTTTCTTAGTATTCCTTCTGAACAAAAACCATTTAGGTCTCAAAAATACCTATACTGTAAAACAAGCCAGCAAACAGAACCCTTCTAGTTGTGTCTGTATCAGGCTTGTACGAACACAGCCCAGGCGAGACCAGGGTTTCATCATGCCAGATTTTGACAGGTACAGCACATCTACTTGGTTTAATTAAGGGAATCCCCAAGCAGGCTTACAACTGCACACAAACTGAAACTTTCAATTAGTGACTAGGCACTGACAGTCTTAAGGCTTTATCACAGCAGGTAGGGTAAAATTTACTTAAAATCAAGCAAAACTCAGAATGAACTATAAATTAGGCAGTGACAAAGTGAGTTAGGACAGCTATAGTACATTCAGTTCATTCTATTAAATAAGCTAACCTTCAAGTTGATAGATATAGCATTAAAACGAAGCAAGTATGTCTCCAGTTCTGTATCAAGTATTTATCCCATATTTAAAGCATTGAAGGAAAAGCTGTATTTAAAGCATAGAAGGATATGTGTTTTGGACCTCAGAGATAATTTTACTAAAAAGCAGTATCAAAATATGGAATTGGACAGCAAAATTCACACCATCCTCTGGAAGGAAAAAACCCACAAACAAACCCCTCAAGCTCCAACAGACAGCACCCAACCAAATGCACTGTAAATCACAGAAAAACCAACACGGAGCCATGCCATGAGTCACAAGAAACCTCCCAGAATCCCTATTTCTGTTTTTAATGGCCACAATGAGAATAATACTCTATTTATTAATGATATTATTGCTTGTTCATATATTTTTGCCTCCATTTTACCATTACTCATTGATTCGTACCCAAAGTACAAGACATAAACATGCTAAAGAAATCCCAAAACATAAGAACCAACCAAAAAGAAAAAAACCAACAAAAAACCTCAAAACATAATAAACCCTAGAAAGATTTGTTACTTTTAATAGTATTTGCTACTGTGGTTACCAGCTGTGAGGAAAATCAGTGTAGTCCATCTGGGAGGTTATGCATGAGTACAAAATTCTGTAATTTTGGTCAAGGAATCAGCTTAGCCAGGCATGCTAGGTAACTTCAGTTACCATTAGCAGTCGCAACAAAAACTTGCAAAAACCAAAATAATTCATATTAAATGTACTGCTTTTGTAACAAGTATGACACCAAAATGTTTTTTGTATATATTTACCAGCTTAGCATTTAGGTTAACACTGTGCTCTCTGTGCATTAATAAGATGGTGATCTCAGAGCACAGCTCTGAGCAAGATCATTTTATGCTACTCTGTCATCTCCCTGAGGACTAATGCAAAAATCACCCTCATTATTTCAACCTGTAAAATCTCTAACTATCAGAGAGTTGAAATACCAAGTAAACATACAGGTTGCCATTGTCTTTCTCTAAAAGGATCCATGGATTTTATATTTCCACCTAGGTTATCATCTGGATTCCAGATTGGTAAAGATTTCATTCTGTTTTCAGATGGGGAAACAGGAAGTCATACACTAACATAACTATGCATTTAGGTTTTCTCCCCAGGAAAAGGGCTGGACTCATATCACAGCTTACTCCTAATTTTTCTGGAAGACCTTGTATCCCTACTAATTTAATGAGTGTTCAAAAAAAGTTTCAACACCATGCTACATGTACAGTGCTCTCCTTGAAATAAACAGAATGACAACACAAACAAACTGTGTTACTAATTTTACATACAAATCAAACTGTTTAATAGTTAACAGCAATAAACAAGGTTGTTACAAAAGTAGTGAAATTGACTGTACCTGAATTCCACTGGATCTGCAACCTTTGTCTTCTAAACCATCACTGCAAGAATCTAGATTTTCATTATTTTCACTAAATTACAGTCCCTATAATTCCATGTAGCAGAGAACGTGGGCTAGGTATGCCTAGGACACCTGACTAATCAGCTATCACTAAACAGCACATATAAGATTTTCCTCGTGTTCTTTTAGTTTCTCTTCCAAACCATAGGTTTACACAGAATAGTAAAAAAAATCTTTGTATTTTTGATTTTTATCTGGCTTTCACTTTTTGTGCCAAAGTTAACAGGAGTGAGAATGAAGATTTTTTATGGCTTAGAAGACTTAAGAAGATTCAGATCGCTATGATATATGAAAATATATATTATCATATGATAAAGCATATGATAATATGGCTTTTACTAAGGAACAGAACTATGTACTCACTAAATGAGATTTCTTCCAGAATAATAGAGTAGTTTTTAAAGAAAAATAACCTAATCCAAATAAATAAATCAACCATTTATAAAAAGCCACAGGGAACTGGTTACATGGAATGAACAGAAAAATTTATCTGGCTGCAGTGTTCCAAGACTAGAGGGTTAAGATACACAGAACTCACTGAAGTTCAGTGTATGTTTAACATCTGATTACTTAGGTCCATATGAAAATCTGAGAGCTTTCCTTTTTTAAATTTATACACCACCAAGATATACAATAATTTTAAACCTGAACAGGGAAACCAGAGTTATCATTATAGGAGCTGTATTCACCAGTGAAGCTACTTGCTTACTTTAGTGTATACTATATACAGTGTATATAGTGTATACTATATTTGTATACTTAGTGTATTCAAAACACCACAACCATGCTGAATTAAGACCGCAAAAAAGTTTAGGATAGCATCCACTTCAACAAGTTCTTCAAACCAAGTTATCCTGATTTGAGTCTTCCACTTTTCTCCTGTGCTCAGTGTTACAAGTTAAGTAAACTCTGGAGGAGCAGTATCAGAAGTAAAGAAAACAACAGCTATTAAAGTTTGCTAATGCAGTGTAGGATTTGTGTGGTTGTAGGTGTTGAGAATAATTGAAAGAGGGCTGGAGCCTGAGTCATGGCAGAGCAGCTCAGGAATAGGAAGCACGGGAACAGGAACCCCACGAGAACCCACAAAAGCACCTGCTCCCCTGTGGAGTCGCACTGCCCACCGCACCTCCTCCTTCAAACAAGCACACCATGACTCCAAAGAGACTTTGTGAGAGCCACCAAGCCAACCACCACGACCAGAAAGCCCCTGGGTAAAAGGCTGTGCACAAACCTCCTCCACCTGCTTGGTCTGTCGATGGTCTGAGCCCGGACTCGCTCCAGCTGACAACCAAGCAGACACAGCTCTCCTGCCTGCACACTCCCACCTTCCCAGCCTCCCAGGACGGGGCCTCTGCCCCGCCCTTCCCAGGCACTATGCGTGCCCTGCCCTGTGCTAGAACCTTCTGTGGAGGCGTGTTTCCACCCAGCCCGATGGCGACTCTGGCCCCCAGGGCAGCTGCTGCCCTCCTTTTATTCCTTTATAGATGGAGCGGTGAGCAGCCTGTGATCGAGTGAACAGGGAGCTGCTGCAGCAGCTCTGTCTCCTGACGCAGGAGGCAGCTGTTGGGATGGCAGGGGAGTGTTCTGAAGAAAAGCCACCAACCTGCCTGTTGGTCAGCTCCTCTGTCCCCATGAAGCTGCCTGCTGTACCATCGGGGCGAAAGGTAATGCTGGAAAGAGCAGGTTTTTATCCTAGTTTTTCCCAATGCAATTACTGTAAGTAGCAGGAATATGTGTACGCCTTTAAATGGACTTAAATATTTTTTTCAAAATGTAAATTCATGATTAGGTTTATGTTCATGCATTTTCCTAGGCATTGCTTTGAGGGTGGAAGTTGAAAAACAATTTTTAAAAATGTACATTGCTATGCGTTTAAGAAGGACAGAATTTCCATTTTCAAACCACATTCCTGATAGTTTCTAACAGTTGAGAACGCGACTTCTGAATAATTTGGATATGCAGTATATCTTTCTCTGTCACTTTCTGTTTTGTTGGGGTTTTTTTAAGGTGATTATAGAACATAAGGGTTATTTGCAACCTGTAAAAGCTATTCCCATCTTGCAAACAATTTCAGCCTCTGCACCTTTGACACCAAACATCAGGTTAACTGTTAGCAAGAAAAGACAGTTTTAGCAGTAAGTTGTAAAACCCACCTTTGGTTTATCCAGCCAGCAGGCTTGGTGAAACTCTAGGCTAAGGTGCTCCAGCTTACACCCTTCTTCCTCAGTTCATTGGAATCTCTGATGTCTTGCAAATAACCCATCTCCTGTGTGTTTATAACCTTGCTATTTTTGTGTATTGCTGGATATTTTTCCTGAAAAAAGCAAAATAGGGAAAAAACAGAAATTCATTGTTTTCTTTTAGCAAGAGCTGAGCTATTTTTATGTAACTCGAGTTCTTTTGTTAAATATTGTTAGTAAAATTACAGCTACCTCAATACTTCTCAAATAAAGAAAAGGCTATGAAAAAATGTTAATGGTGTTAGACAACTTGAAACAAGAGCAATGCAGAATCTTGAGTTGTTTACCAGCCCTTTAGGATCGTAGCAGCATTTGAATTGTTAGCAGCCATCTCTAAACTTCCTGTAAAGAAAGCTTTATTTTCTCTGACGATAAAGACAAAAGTAAGATGATTTTTTTTTAATCTGAAGACTTGACCAGGAAGTTACTCAGGAATGCCTGGTCTAAATATGTTCTTTGTCATCACTGCTAAATAATGCAATAATGAGTATTGGTTAGCTAACTCACTCCTAATTCCTAGAGATGACCAAGAAAGCAGGTGCTTTTAGGCCCAGATGAGCATCCAAGATGGCTCATGCTGCATAAATAAGATCATGTGAAAAAAAAGGTGCCTTACTTCAGCTGAATTTTGTATCACAGTTTTCCACCTAGTGTTTTCAGTACAAAACCCACTGAAGTGCCTGTGCATGTTCTAGCAGCTGCCATAGAAAATTGACTTATTTACATTGCAAAGATCTCTCCTTACTTCACAAGCGTTACATAATTCACACACAGCTTTTAATTTTTTTAACATTCTACAAATACTGAAAAACTATACACAATCAATCACCCTTTCCTTGCCTTCAAAAATCTTGTGATTAATTCTGACAGGAGTAGTGTTAGTATTAAAAAAAAAAACAACCAAGCAAAAAATCAGGTATAGCTTTAATATACAGCTGGTCATAAATCCAGAGCAACTTTATACCTGATTATTACTCTCACTTTTACCATTAGTGCTCTTAGAACTGACAACTATATATTTTTTTCTGAATACCATTATTTGTTCTTCCCCTTCCTATTTTATTGTGGTAGGCACTGTCAAAAAATTGTAGCAAATCAATGGTGAAGCTTGTCAAGCACAAAGTGAATACTGCCGCACAGAGTAAAGACAGTGGCTTAATTTCAGTTATTCCTAGTCTGTCTTACCTCCTGCCAAAGAATCCAGCTCCAGGAACAACTGGATGTTCATGTACAGTATCTCCAAGCCAGTCATCATGTGTCAGGGCTAAGGTGCGTAAAATGATTCAGTGTCACCAAAACCCAGTAAATGATATAAAAACAAGCCAGGCTGGTTAGAAACCAGTCAGGTGGTGATTTTACCTCCACTCATGCTCTGATTTGATTTGTTCTTGGACTGGCTTCAACTTGATGGATGAATAACTTCTCCCATCTGTGAAATGAGAAATGTGGCCTGGCTTAGCAAGGAGCCATTGTCTGGTTTAGTGCAGAAACAATCTCCTCGGTAAATGAAGATGTTCAAGCAACAGTCAGAAAGTCACTGGGTGGCAGATTATGGGTTATATAATTCTTGTGTATGTGCAAGAGCAGAGAGAGCTTATGGAGAAGAGCAGAAGTCAACACTGCCGTGACAAATCAGGTGGAGTTGGTAAATTCTTCTCGCCCTACAGAGAACCAGAGCCAAGCCCAGCTCTCTTGCTTGGTATATCACTTTATGTTTCAAAGAGATACCTGAGAGGCTTCTGTGGTTAAAATAAGTAGGGGAAAGATGTAAAGTGGAGCTCAGCCACTTTGGTTTGGTTCAGCTCAAAACACCTGGGTTGATCAAGTTATGTGTATGTGAAAGTTGTTAGAGGTGTGTTCACATTATTTTTGTATCAGAAATAGTGTGGCCAGCAGGACCAGGGCCATGTTACCAGCCTGTACTCAGCACTGGTGTGGCCACACCTCGGGTGCTGTGTTCAATTCTGGGTGCCTCAGTTCAAGAAGGATATTGAGGTGCTGGGGTGTGTCCGGAGGAGCACAACAGAGCTGAGGAAGAGTCTGCAGCACATGTCCTATTGAGGAGCGACCGAGGGAGCTGCAGTTGTTTATCATGGAGAAAAGGAGGCTCAGGAGACCTTATCACTCTCCACAACCACCTGACAGGAGGCTGTAGCCAGATGAGGGTCAGCTTCTTCTGCCATTCATCTAGGGACAGGACAAGATGATAGAAGATACACCAAGGGAGGTTTAGTTTGGACATGATAAAGAATTTCTTCACAGAAGTGGTGATTAGACATTGGAATGGGCTGCCCAGGGAGGTGGTGGAGTCACTGTCCGTGGGGGTGTTTAAGGAAGGACTGAATGTGGCACTCAGTGTCATGGTCTAGTTAACATGGTGGTGGTGGTGTTCAGGCAGAAGTTAAACTCGATGAGCTCTGAGGTCTTTTCCAACCGAAGTGCTCCTGTGCGTCTGTGAAGCAGAAGCGAGGACGCTGGGGGACGGAGGGGATGGAAGAGCACGGAGCAGGTGGCAGGGGATTTTGGAACGCCCAAGGAAAGGGGTCTGTGGAAGGAGAGAGGGCTGTCCCGAGGAAGCGGGGAAGCAGACGGAGGAGCCCAGGCGCAGGGGCGGGGCCGTGAGGGAGTCCCGCTGCGGGGGCCATGACGGGAGCGCCGGGGCCGGGTGCGGAGCGGCCGCTGCCGCCGGGGCCAGGGAGGGAGGTTGGGTGTTGTTTGAGGTGAGCAGAGCTCCGGGGGGCTGTGGGTGCAGTTTTGTGGGGGGAGAGGGGGTAAGGAGCGGCCCGCAGGGGCTGTGGGTGCAGGTTGAGGGGGGCCGGACATCATCACGTTCCCTGCCTACGACGTGAGCTTTATGCTGCGTGTCAAGCCACGTGAGCACCGATGCGTTCATTTTTCAAAAAGTCACTGGTTTAAGGCCGTTAAAAGTAATGTATTAAATATAGGGAAGTGCACTTGGTGAGGTGATAAATAAGAAAAATACAGATCTGCTTTATTTTCACTTGACTCTCTCAGAGAAGCTAGACACCTTCCAAAGAGATGTATGTGTGCATATATACACATTTATATGACAGGATGTGTATGTACATATATATATATATATGCACACACGCTGTGTGTAAGTTTTGACTATAAAACTCTTTCATTGAAGCATATAACATTTTTTTCCTTCATTAAATGTTTCCTGAACCAGTCTTTACATGTGCATGCCCTTAAAGTTGGAAAGAACATGGATTTCCTTGTTGAATTTGGAACAGTCGTTCAGTAAAAGTAGGGCGCTTTTTTTTTTTTTTTTTTTTTCCCTAAAGACACACATTGGGTTTCTTTTAAGTAAATTGATCTTTTGGAGAGCTTCTTGTATGAAACCAGCTGAATAACAAAGACTCGTGTTTTAAAAGAATGAATAGGATTATTCTGGTAGTGTACATGCTGAAAGACGTGTCCCACGATTGCACTGTGGGCTGCAGTCAGTCGTTGGTGAGTGGAAAGAATGACTCGGCAAGAAACAGCGAATTTATAACCGAACGTTGCTGTGTTGTGGCTTCTTGTAAGTTTAGAGTGCAGATGGCGAAGTTTCGAACAGTCTTTTTTCAGGTGGGGAATTAGCTCAAATGGTAGAGCGCTCGCTTAGCATGCGAGAGGTAGCGGGATCGATGCCCGCATTCTCCAGTGTTTTCAGTACGGCTGTCACTTCAAACCACGGGGCACCGTGTAATATGATTTTCTTATTTACATTTAATTCTTCTTGTGTAACGGTGTACAGAAACCTGAAAGAATTGTAAACTTAAAAAAAAAAATTTAAAGATTTCATTTTTTTCCTGATTTCAGTTTAATTTCAATTTTTATTCTGTTCAAAAGAACAAAATCAGATGTTTGTTCTTTTGCACAGAGGAGGTAAAAATACAATATTTGCATGAAATAATTAAATGTACTGACGTCTTAATGCAATAAAAAATGACATGTAAAATTTATTGAGAAAAGGAAATGAGGAATTTTTGATTGCTCCTTAAGTATTTGCTTAGTGATTTCATTCATTAACTAACTTTACATTTGATATTATAGTTTAATGTGTAGCGAACAAACTTTTGTATTCATGCTTTGTGTAAGACCCATTATTTCTGCCCTATTTCGGTTGTGTATTTGTATATATGTTTATTAGGAAGAGTGGGCTAAAACAGTCTATAGTACTTTTGCACCTGGTAGCAAGATTGTGCCTTTTGCTTGTGAATTTTCACATCTCTGAAATACCTTTTTTTTTTTTTTTTTAACTTCTGATTTTATTTTCTTACTTGCTCACTCAGGTATTTAACTGCTTGTACTTCCAGTTTGAGATAGCATGAAGAAATGAGCAGAGTGTGCTTCTTACATGTACAGTGAATTAGGATCTTGGAAGTGCACATATTAAAACAAACAGAAATGGGAAACAAAAGTTATTAATTAGGCTCCATGTTTAGGGAGGAGGAGAAACCCTGCTCCTGCATGGATGTACAACTAGCACCTGGGAGGAAGGGAGATCTTCTTGTGACCATGACAACAAAGGAATTAGCTTCTAGATGGAATGGGATAGAAATTGCATTTGCTTGTTTCTCTTGTATTCTCCAAGTACTGGAGAAAAAAAGAGGAAATGTGACTGTAAGGCTGCTTGATGCCTCTTAAAATGAAGTCTAATGGAGAGAAAAGTATTATGGTCTTGTCATGAGTCCTTTTGGACTCAGGTAATAATTTAAATGTCTGTTTGCTTAGAATAAGACTCTTCAGTGTGATTATTATTGCTTCTGTGTTTTCTGTGTTTTTGGTACTGCGTAATACCTGACACTTTCTGTGCTTTTAGAGGGAATGAATTATATTGCTTTTCTTGGCTGATCAGATGCAAGCTGTGCACTAATGGAATGAGGAAATTTGGTGAGACTCTGTTCAGGTGCAGTCTGCAATCACTCAAAAAGCTGAAAGGTTTCAGGATTAAATGATTTTTCATTACATTTATGCCCAGCTTCCTACATTGGGGCACTTCTGTCTACTAGGGCTGGTAAACACTGGAAAAGCTTACTTCTAACTGTTTTGGTATAAATATGAATAGAACTAAGAGGGTTTTGCTCATCCCATGTGGTGTTTTATGTCCTTATTTTTTAGGCAAACTATCCTGTGAAGAATTTACAGGATTGAGAGACACAAGAGTCCTGGCTCTCAAAAGAACTACTACCTGTGGAAGTATACTACTTGTTAATGGGTAAGTAGTTCCCAGAGCCCCATGTCAAAGGAGTGACCACTTGGGTCTGTCTGTGCTTTTGGAGTCAGAAATTGCATAGAAATATTCTATCTAAAGAACCATGAGAGAATTCAGTTTTATTTGATTCTTCTTATTCTTATTACTATTACCACTCATACTTTACAGTACAGTCCTCTGTAATATCATGCTTAAATCAGTTACACAAGGTAGTTATGAATTCTGAAGAATAATTTGTATGTACTAAACTTGATGGAAGATATTGCTGTGTTTTTGTTTGTTGGGGTCTTCAAATAGGAAATAATTATTCCTTAGTTGTCTTTTATCAATAACTTGTTCCAAATATTAGTTAGAAAATCTTCCATGAGATGAGCTGAGATGGAGCTTGGGGACCATCATACGGCAACTCTGGAGACTGTGTTGTACAACATGAGGGCCATTTGTAGAATCTGCACTCAAAAATCTCAAATCTCTGAAACTCTTCTTTTAAATAAAATTATTTCACAACATGATTGTAGAACATTCGTTTTCTGAGCTGAGCACGCTGCAGTTCCGATTTTTCTCTTGATGGGGACTGTATGATATTTGACAGTAAAGTTTATGAAAGTTGGTTTTTTTTCTGAAATGACTACCAATACCCTATTTTGACCAACTAGTAAGCAGAAGTTGTATTTTGAACTCTTTTTGAAGAGAGTAAGAGATGAATTCACTACCATGTGTAAGAACTTAGAATCCTAGAACCATAGAATGGTTTGTGTTAAAACCTTAAAATCGTCTTGTTGCAACCCTTCTGCCATGGACAGGGACACACTCTTTTAAAGGAGGTTGCTCTGAGCACCATCCAGCCTAGCTTTGAACACTGTTACAGTTTCTCTGGGCAACCTGTTCCGCTGCCTCACGCTCTCCCTTAGGTTACTAATATGTAACCTAAACCTGCCCTGTCTCAGTTGAAGGCTGTACCCCTTGTGCTATCACTGCATGCCCTTGTGAAAAGTCACTCTCCAGCTTTCTTCTAGGCCCTCTCTAGATACTGGGAAGCTGCTTTTTCTGGGGCCACCTCTCCTGTAGACTGAACAACCCTAACTCTCTCAGCCTGTTTGAAAAGAAAGGAAGTTACATCTTTAAAATGTGTTCAGCTTCCAGTTGTCAGGTATTTTTCCTCTCAAATTCAATGTTGCAAAAAATAACATTTTTTCCCAGTAAGCTTTGCCCAATATAAGAAGAGTGAAATAAAATAGTTTTTAGAGTCATTCAGCAGAGGTTTCCTCACCTAAGCGACCTTATGCCTTTTTTCCATTTTGGCCCATATTTTATTTGCTGTGGTTGTAATTAGTGTTGCAATAATTTATTGCTGCTAAATGTAAGCCTTGATATCTAGTGGGTGAGTCTGGACACAGACTGGGGAATCTGCTTTGTGCTTTCAGAGACTCATGGAATACAAGTGGGCTTTGGTTTGGTGAGCCTGTGGCTCTATTTCTGTCATGTCTCACAGCATGCAGGTTATTGTGATTGTTAGCACAGAATCATCTAAAAAATGATTAATCTTTAAAGAAAAATGCCCAGACACTGGGTGGCCATTGTGCTTCTTTCTGACCTTGGAGCTGAGCAGGTTTTATCTTAATGCAAGTAGGAGCAGAGCCTGGTTACATTATGGATGGACCACAGTGGACAAGGCTTGTGTAGTGGTTTCTAATAGCCCTCATGCAGCTCTTGATTTCAAAATATAGGAGGACAACTCTTTTTATTTTTCTGTTCAAGGCCACAATATTTTCTACAGTGATGTTATAATAGGGGAGAACCTTTCAAAATATTCTTCTTTTCAGTATTGTTACTACCTCTACAAAAATACTGAAATAGGCTACACAAGACAATCCCTACAATCAGCTTATTTTGGCAACAGAAAGCTCCACAGATCATTTAAATGCAGCTTAAGGAACAGTTTCACTGTACTGGAAAAGCTTACTTCTAATTCTTTCAGTGTAAATATTGAAACTCCTGCTTATTTATGTTGTTAGAAAAATTTGGTTGAAACTAATAACTTGATAAAAGAAAATAGAAATCAATGGAAGAACTAAAAACTATTGTAGATTTATCATTTGTATGTGTGCAGAGATAGCAAAACCAGTATTGGGTTAAAATAAACAAAGGATAAATACAAGGAGGCAGAGCATTTTATGTGTGAGCGTGGGGATGGTGCTGTGCAGGGCCAGGTGTTGGACTCTGTGGTCCTTGTTGGTCCCTTCCAGCTCAACATATTCTGTCATTTGAGTCCTCACTGGGGAAGAGGTTTCAGGTTAGCTGGAAGAAAAACATCTTGCATCATTGCTCTACCAGAAGTCTGTGAATGAGTTTAACTCTCACTTTATAAGCTGCAAAGGAAAAAAATGAGTGTTATTTTATAAAAGAGGATGTCAAGAACAGCATGTGGGTGCTGTCACTGTTAGCGAGGTGTGTGTGTGACAGGCTTTTTTGTTAGAGACTGCTGCTAGCCGCAGCCCTGTGCTCAGGCTGCATGTCCTCCTGGGAATCCCCCATAGCAGCGACCCTGGCACAGGTTTTGGGATGTGTTCCCTTTCAGGTGTGTGCATGCAGGTTGCTTTGGTGTGTGTTTCCCTCAAGTCCACATGGATGCCGGCAGGGCCCTTTTGGATTGTTCCTGAGCTTGCTGCCCTTCACCAGCACCCTGCAAGGGGAGCTGCCCTGTCCCCCCCGCCTGTGGGTCCCCAGCACGGTGCAGGTTGTGGTTCCAGGCAGGATGTGCAGGGGCTAAGCGGCCGCCTTCAGCTGAGCTCGGCTTTGGCTCCCGGGGAAGGGCCTGGAACTGAGTTTTGCAATTGACTTCTGCAGGTGAAGAAACATTTGGCATCGTGGCTAGACATTTGTGGAATCAAATTTCCACAGTTCTTATGCTACTGAATGTCAAATACTTCAGCCTTTGAAAATGTCACATCATTCTGAGGAGCGAACTCTAACGAACACCTATTTGATATATTTCTGGCATTTCGGTGACTTTTATCTGTATTCTTTCCTTTTCTACCTTTGGCACTTTTAAAAATTTTTTTCTCCAAAGACTCTTTTTAATCTAAGTGTGTTGTTTGAAGCCAAGCTGAAAAAACAACAACAACAACAACAACAACAAAAAAAAATTAAGTGAAGCTTCACCGCTGTGTGCCGGCTTCCTCATTACTGGAGGTTGGGGTGTGGGCTGAGCGGGGTTGCCAGGGCAGGGATGCAGCCACGGGAATTTGCTTCCCAGGTGTGATAGCCCGCATGGTAACAGCCGTAGCGGGTGCCTGGAGAGAGACGCGTACGGCCAGGGGCTGCCGAGAAGGGTACGAAGGGAGGAGAGCAGGCCGGGGAAGCTCGCTGCCGACGGCTCCCGGGGCCATGCACCCGGCCGGCAGCCGCGACGGGAGCGCGCCTCGGGGCCGGCCCCGCCCCTGCCCCGCCCCGCGCTCTCCGGGGACGCGCCTCGTCCTTCCTGGCGGGAAGTGACGGAGCCGCTGCGAGGGAAGTGACGCGCGTGGCGTGCGGGCCCGGAGCGGTGTGGGGGGGGCTCGGACAAGATGGCCGGATCCACAGGTCTGTGAGGGGGGCGCGGTGGGCCCGGGAGAGCGGCGCGCTGGGCTCCTGCTGGGGAGGCGCCCCCGCAAAGGCCCGGGCGGGGCTCCTTTCTCCGGGATGGGGGGGCGAGCTGCCTCCGACGGGAGAGACCCGAGTGGGGAGGTGTTGTCTTCTGACAGGGGGGAGAGGGAAGCTGCAGGGGCGCCGGGACAGGTTATCACAGAACCCCCGGTTCACTTAGGTTGGAAGAGACCTCTGTGGTCATCGAGTCCGTCTGTGACCGAACACCACCTTGTCAATTAGACCAGAGCACCGAGTGCCACGTCCAGTCTTTCCTGAAGCACCTCCAGGGACGGTGACTCCACCACCTCCCTGGGCAGCCCCTTCCAGTGTATAATGTGAAGAAATTCCTCCTAATTCACTTATGCCCCGGGCCCGATCCCTTCCGTCCGTAGGGCAGCGACATCCTTGTGAGAGCCCGGCCTGGGGGTGCGTGATGGGAGCCAGGGCTCCGAGTGCCGGGGGAGGGAAGAATGGACCTGCCAAGAGGCAGCAATGGATGGAGAGATGCTGCTGTGCGTGAGGGAGGGAGGAGATGTTGTTAGCCTGGTAGAAATGCTGCAGGAAAGAAAGATTTGTACTGAAGATTTGTCCCAGTATACCACTGGGTGAACGTAGAAGATGTGGTACAGTGGTATGTAAAATAAAGGATTGTCTGTGTCCCCTTTTTATTCGGGAGAGAAGGGCTTAGGCCTGTGTTGTGTTTTGGGACAAAGGTACTTCGGTGGTGACTGTAGTATAGTGGGAAGGAGAAGAGGAGCTCTCTTCCCTATGGCATCCATTGGAGCCAAAGGGTCTCTCTCATAGGCAAATTTAAGGGCAAAGAGCTGCCAGCCATCCCAGGAAGCCTGTCTCACACACACACACCGTGTGCAGAGCATTGGTGTGGCAGAACTTTGTGGAAAGTGGTGGCAAGGAAAGGGACAATATTGCTTCAAGTGCTAAATTAGAAGCACCATTATACTGTCTCAGTTTCTTTTCATGAGAGGCTTGAAATACAAAAAGACCCTTCCCCCAGCGCTGAAACCTGAAGTCTTCAGGGGCTTGTTTCCACTTCTCCTGCCCTTGAGACTTGGTAAGTGGGATTGATGGACCTCAGGATGGGGGAATGAATTAACTTCAGCAGCTAGTCTAGGGTGAATGTTGGCCACTAATTTATTTCTGCTGCCAATCCACTGGATCACTGGGGGATTGGGACTGTAAAAAAACAACACTTGCTGTTGATTCTGTGAGGAGAGCTTGGGCAGGTTTTGGTTTTTTTTTTAGAGGAAGGAGAGTCATCTCCAGCTGGTAATACATTTGGGGGTGTGGAATTTCCAGAGTGGAATTTGATAAAGTTGCAACAAACTGGGTTGTGAAGTAGCTTTTGCAACTCTGTGGAAGAGCAGTCCAAAAAGATTGCCTCTGATTAACTGAGCTAGAATGGATATATTGAGAGAAACCCAAATATTTGCTCATCTGGGGATTACTACATTTTATTTTGTTAGGATTCTTTTTTACTTTTTTCCTGTTATCTAAATTCAAAAGGGTTTTGTTATGGAGCAACACTGAAAAACTTCAGCTTATGTCTAGGCTCTCACTGGAGATTTCCTGCAATACACTAGGAAGCAAAGTTGGTTTAGGTCGTGTATTGAGTACTGGTATTTGCCATTCAACCTGGCTAGTGTAGAATATCAGTTACTAAAAATTTTTGTAGTGAAAAAAGCTGTTTTCTTCCTACTTCAACCCTATAAGAATAAATAGTTTTGGACTTGAATAGTTTCACTGCCATAAGTGTTCTTTGCGGTCTTACAAGAGTTATTTTAATATCTCTTATATCCCTTATAGTTACTCAGGGGGGTTGTTTTTGACTCAGAAATACAGCCACACTTACAGTTCATAAAAAGCAGGAGCTGTAGGAAACTCTTAATACGTGTGACTGCTCCAAACAACGTAAAGGGCCAGTACTGCATGTACGCCTTGTTGAAGAAATTAAATTAAACTAATTTGTTGTAGTAAAATGCAGCAATCAGGCTGAATCATCAACAAAACTGCTGGGGAAATTAGTCAGGGCTTCTAAAACAACATATTCTTGTGGAGAAAATACTGTGACTTTTTATTGGTACACACATGGGTTGGGGGGTGGAGGGTGTTTGTTTTGTTCTTTTCACACAGTATGCAAAAATTCAGACTTCACCCAGAACTGCTCTTGCCAGGAAGCTGTGTTATAATCATTCGTGGAGGAGGGCAGGGAATGATTTGCTATTAACTTTGTTACAGACTTCAGATTTAAATCTACCTAGTGCTATGACTTTATTCTGCTCTTGCTATAAAGTTCAACTTCATCAGTATTTATTTCAGAAAATTAAAAAAAAAAAAAAGAAAAAAAAAAAAAAAAAGAAAAAAGTTTTGATTGCATGAAGTTCAAGAATGAAATTCTAGCCCCAAGGAAGTCAACAGCAAAACTTACTAAGGTCAACTGTCTTACTATTATCCCAGAAATTCCTTTCCTGGGCTTGCTAATTCTGTGAGCAACCATGTAACAAATTATGTGCATTTAACAGCACAGAATTAGTTTGAAAACAGCTGTTCTTTAATGTGTGCCAAAGAAATTGTATATATCAGTGTTACATTGCTGTTTAATAAGTATCTATCTTACTTGCTTTCTAAAATCACCTATAAGGAGTAAATTTTACATGTAGATACTGCATGTGCTAGAAATGGATGTTTGTAAGCTGCAGTTTGATCTGATATTGCACCTCCTTCTGCTTGAAGCTGGGTCTAGGTTATTTGTTATTTGCTGGAGGTCTGGGGTTAAATAAGTGAAATTTTTAGAGAAGAGCGTAGCTATATATAATATAGTATAGTCGTATACTATATAGTCACATAGTCATCCAGTTTCATGTTGCTTAGCTGGAGATTCATTCTGTTAATCTGTTTGAAAATACATAGTGGAAGATGTAAATAAACAGTTTCAAGTTAAAGGAAATAATTCACTAAGGCATACCATTTAAACGTCTCTTGTCTATCTTGAGAAAAAGAAGCAGATAAAAAAATCATTATAAGGAGTTAATTCAGGAGTTAATTTCTGCATTTTGGTAATTTAGATTTCTTTTACTATTATTTCTTTTACTATTACTATTTACTTATATATGTAAGGTTATACATCTATCTATCTATCTATCTATCTATCTATCTATCTATCTAGTATATGAATGTTCCCTAAAGGCAGTGATGGTGTCACTAAGTGGTTAGAATTTATGTGGAAAAATATGAAAATTAAGGCAGCAGTGGCAAATATGGTGCTGTAACTATGGGCTGCTAATGCTTTTGCCTCCTTCCTCTTCAGGAAGAGGCAAAAGCTTCAGTAGCTTGGGGAAGGGTGGATAGGGCTGAGTTAATGAAAATTTCCCTTGGTTTGCTGAAACTGGGTGCTTGGGGAAGAAAAATTGACTGATCTACAGTCAAAATTATATGAGATTCCTGATTCACTTCTAGTATGTAGTCTTGAGCAACCTTTTTTTGGAAGTGTATTTGAAGGCACGTAGTTAGATCCCTGTGAAATACTTTTTTCTGTGAAGTCCATACTTTCAATTTCCAGTTATTCTTCTCTATAAGGATGAAACAGCTTTGTTGTGTAACCTGAGTTGCCCATACAAAAATGTCCTTCCCTTTGATTTTATAGCTGATTGATTCTGTGAGTAGAAATTGCACAATGCATGTCAGTGCCTTATTTTCATGACTTTGTTTTCTACTTCTGTTTGCAAACATTTGGTGGTTGTGGAAGCAGTGCTAAGAGTACAGCAGTAAGGAAGCTGGTATTAAAAGTGAAGGGCTGGAAATGGTCTTGAGTGCATTCTAGACTCCCTGAGCTGGGAAGCAAGGACAGAATGTGCCATTGTAATGGTTGGGCCTTTTGTTGTTGTTGGTTTTCGTTTATTTTGCTTTGAAAGTTGGGGTTTTTTTTCTTCCTCCCTTAAAATCCTCAATTGCAAGTTATTCTATCATGTGAGATATTTTGCAGTACTTTCTCTTAAATGCCTCGAAGCTCTTGTCTTCATTCCAAATCAAGCTGATGTCTGTCTGTTCTGTGCTTAGTAGGGTAGAGATTTATATCTTGTGTGGGAGACACCTAGGTATTAAGAGCCATTCAGAAGAGCAATAAGGGGATATATACATAAGTAGGATGATTTAAAGACCATTTTTTCCATGTGATATAATTCAAAATTCATGTCTAGAAAACTCTGCACAGGTAGGCTTCTCTTTTCCTCTGTCCTGCTGAATGTTCATTTCCTTCCTCTTTTTTCTCCTTGTTGAGGAAATAGTTGTCTGTTTTCAGTCCACTGTGTTTTACCTTGAAGGATGTACCCACTTTCTCTTTTACACTTCCACCACATTGTTCAGTTACCCAGAACTGGTCCAAGAAGTCAGTTTAAGAGCTTTTTACAGTTTTGCAGGCTTCAAAGTTTGTTCTGTGGGTTTACAGTGTTAGCTCTGTAAGAACAGACTTCTTGAAGCTGCAAGAAATCAAACAAAACAAAAGAAGTGAAATTCTGTGTTCCATGAGGCAGCAAGTGCTCTGTTGTGGAGCATTTTTCCATCCCATCCTATGCACAAGGAATTGCAACTGTGATTGTTCTGCCTGCTTAAAAACATCTTGACAAACCACAAATAATTTCAGCTGGGTTGAGAAAAGTTTAGATTACAAACGACTTTTAAACTATTTATAGACCATCAGTTCTTTCCAACTTTGTGGCATATATAGGCAAGATACTGTGTCTTCTGTCTTTCTTCAGAGCTTTGCCTGTATCATTTTCCTGTCTCTGTTCCTGGTGTTTTACATCTCAGTCTTTAAATACAAACCTACTTATGTCTTTCTGCCACAATGCCTGTGTGTGTTCTCACAGCAAAGCAACTTACCTCTGCAATAAAAAAGTGGCCTACTTAGTAATCTTCTATTTCTTTAAGAGCTTGTCTGAAATTCAGGGATGTTGTCAGACATAGTGTTGAAGCCCATTATCTAAACTATTCTGTGCAGTCCTGGAAAATTTTAGCCTGGATAAAGGTACAACACAGATTTTCAGGAAGATATGCCTTTCAGCAGTTGGAGGCAGATGGTCCATACTATAAACCTAAGCATGCATGAGAAGGCTTCTCATGTAAGAGTTAGATTTCCAAGTCTTATGAGTAGTTGGTGGAATTGAATTACATACATATTTGTTAGTGTTTGTGTTTTGCCTTATGAAAGATTTTTCCAGTGGCAGTGTTAAATACATGCTGTGAAGCTGTTCAGCCTCTTTGCTGACAGACCTTTCCTCTCTCTTGTCCCTACTCTTTTTATCTACTATCGTCTCTTCTATGTTACCTTTTATTATTATCTGCACTATTAACTATTTTCATCCACAGTGTAGCTCATATTTCGTCTTGACTGAAACTTAATGTAAAGTACTACCTCAGATTCAGCTACTCCTGTTGGGTTTTGTTGCCTTGTTGTCTCAGTTATCTTGTGGGAACCTCAACACAGCCCGTGGAAAGACAAGAAAGTGCTGTGGGGAAAGCGTTCAAAGTAGCCTTGATTTAAGGATTTGGAAGGGTTTTACTGTATGCTGTCCTGCCCAAAAAATGTTTTTCGTTTTTCGTATTTGTCATTTGGAATACACTAATGAGATATAATTCAAACAATATTTTGAATTGAATCAGTGCAGAAACTTATGACTGTGAAGCTATCAGACTGGTTCTGAATAACATGAGCTTCTGGTTTACAGCCTTTTCAAAAATGTGTGATGATTTCAGTCTGTGACTCTAAACCATTTCTAGTTAGCATTTTGGAAGGAGTGGAATCTTCAACACTTAGAACTTATAATCTTTATTTCAGAAGGATAAGATGCTTCAACTAGATTTTAAAAATAGAATAAATATAGATTCAGTATGCTCTTTTTAAAAATTCTCTCATTAGACGTATTTAACGCATTAAGAAAATAAATCACCTCCTTCCATTGTATTTGTGACTATTCATAAACTGGATAATTGTGTTTGTAATTAGCTGGAGTAAATCAAAACATTTTTGCCCGATACATATAAAAAGAGTGTCCTTTACTCAGTATATTTGCAGTAAAATGTTCAGTTGTATTCATATAACTTAGAACTTTTCCAGAGAAGGAATTGTAAATTTTCTTTCTTCTCACTGAAATGGACTGTGAGATCATGTAAATATTAAATAATTTGAACTTTTGGGTACCACAGCATATAGAAAATAGCAGGTGGTAGTGTGACTCACAAAAATAATATGGGAAAATAATGGCAATTCTTTTTACTGAATATGTGGTGATTGGTGCATTTGCTGATTACATCTATAAGTGTATGCTTACGTGTATAACTGAAAGAATAATATTTATTTTACAGTAGATAAAGGATCTTTATGTCTTGGACTGTGGGTAGGTGCTGAGTCATGGTGGAAAGGACCTTCATGCAAATGTTAGAACAACTGTTTGCTAATCAGTGACTTGTAACCCGTTTAAGACAGCTTTACAGCTTTGCTGGACTAAATCCTTGATGCTGCTCATGTTATCTGGGTCATACATTGTACTCTTAACTTTTAAAGCAGACCCTGGGAAAGCTGGTTCATGACGAGGTGTTGGGTTGGACTGGGTTCCTGTAGTCTCCTGCTCCTCCTTGTCCCATTATTTGGAAAAAAAAAGAAAGTTTCTATGTCATTGTAATTTAAAAGGTAACTTAAAAAGTATATGTTTCAAATAATTTTTTCTCTCTGCCAACACAAAATCAGGTTTAAAATGAAACTTTCAAAAATGAGCCATTTTAACTTTTGTTAGTTTTTATCTGCTGTTATTTAGCTTTGTGTTTTTAATAATGGGATAACTTGTACTAAACAAGTTTGGGGGTTAGTTTTTAACTTCTAAGGGTAGAAATTGGAAAGATTTCTTTACCTGGTAAAATCTTGATTCCTTAGACTATATAATATCTTTTCTAACTGCTGTTTGCTGGCTTCCTGCCTTCCATTGTTTCGTACAAAATTGAAATAGTAATTCTCAATTTGCTAAGCATCACAATGTGTCACTTTTCATTATCTGTCATTTCATACACTAAAACATATGGGAAGATGGTTGAATTATTTAGTATCTCGTGTTTAATTCAGTGATTGCCTACAGAGAGTTAAGTTTTAAACTCGTAGTGAGCTTGTGCATTACCACCCTTCAACAAACAGCCCGGATGTCAATTGATGAGTTATTTAGTGACTTAACTCTTTAGTACCTGTATGGTTTTTCTTGTAGTGTGAGGCACCACTGATCCTGCAGTGTCTGAGTTAGCAGTGGTCTTGTTTATAACAAAAAATGCACTTAGATATTATATAGACTGATAAAGAAACACTACTAATATTGCTGCAAATCTCTAAAATTACTTTTAAGCAATTTATACCAGTTTTCTTTTGGGATTGCAGTGCAGTTTTGTGGGGTTTATACTATAGTTTTCTGTTGTTGTGGTAACTTTTTAAAAAAGTTTCTTTGATTGAGGTATTTTAATTACTCAGAACATTTGTGGGAATTTGTGAAGGTTGGGATTTTTTTATTTTTTCCCCCCTCTTTGTTTTTGCTTAGAGCTTGCTTATGCCCTCTCTATTACGTAGTCTTACCAACATTTGTGTCTGTAGTGAAGCAAGCCCCTTCATTAGTGTAATTTTTATGAGCACTGTTAGTCACACCATGCCAGCAGCAGTACTCAGGATGGTCGTGTTTGTGTGACAGTGTAAAGACAGAGTGATGTTGGTGCTTCCTCGATAACAAAGCTGAGTTCAGCTGGAGTTGCTCTCTATCCTGTGTGTGCACATATCCAGTCTCAACTACTCCATGCTTCTTCTCACTGGTGTGCATATGATGACTCTTGCTCTTATTTACTGTTGTACTTCATGCAGGGTTAGGACGTGTAGGGTGTTGTTGTTGGTCCATAACAAATCAGGGAAGTGGAGAGGACATTCGGAGGTTGGGCTGCAGGAGTTGTGGAAGGTTTTCAGTGAGGCATGAACCTTGGTAAGGAGAGATGGTGGAGAATGGAAAAAAAACTTGATGGAATTTTTGAGAGATTGTGTCCTCCAAGGGTGCTGGTCAGAGGTTGGAGCAGCTCTGGTAATCAGATAGTTAATGGCAGCTGCACCTCCGTCTGCTGCTCCTCTGAAAAAGGTGCATAAGGGCAAAGGGGTGGCAGTGGTAGTGGGGAGAGAAGAGTGGCTGTGAGCATGGTTAGAAGTGAATAAAAACCAAACAGATATGATGATGTGTTTTCCTGGGGGATACTGACCATCACAGGTAGAGTTGTGTCCACAGGGCTGCCTTCAGTAAATAATCCAATGGATTATGGAACAGAATTGGTAGAAATCAAAGTTACTAGAAGGAGTTAACTCATTTCCTTCTGGTTACTCAGCAGCCAAGATAAAAGAAGGGAAGACTTAGGTGCCTTGGTAATGTAGCTATTTGTTTTGCTAGTAATTCCTTTTTAAAACATAATTGATAAAACCTCAAATTGTACAAACTTTTCCCTAAGAAGTTTTGTATTTGGAATGTGCACTTTGCTGGAGAACTCAAGTTTGAGGTCTTGTCATTCTTAGGGTGAAACCATCAGCAACTGAAACCTATTGAATAAATTGATGTTGCTTTTGCAGTTTTGATCTGTTGAGATCTCTTACTCCAGCATCAAGATTTGTGGTTAAAACCATTTTAATGTGTTTGCAAACCAGGTGTCTGTCAATCCAGCTACTAATGGCTAGCTGTCTAGAAATTAATTTCTTTCCACCCCAGTGAAACTAAAGCTAGCACTGAAAAATGTCATTCTATGTAGAATTTATCATTTTCAATTATCACTAGTAGATAGTTGGTAGTGTCTTAATGTTATGAGTATGCATATGAAATGGAAAGCCAGGTGAAAAAAACCTGCTTCTGTAAATCTATGTTGTCTTTATTGTTTAAGTTTCTTTTAAAACTTGTGCTAGTGCCCTGCCCTAAAGAAATAAATACCTCTATACCTGTCCAGCCCTTTTCCCCTCCACCAAAATCTGAACGCTGAGTTGCAGTAAATGACTGAGACTTCTGCTGTACTAAGAGCTCCTCATTAACTGCCTTCTTAATATAAGCCATATTTAGAACGTTTATGGCTGTGGCTGGACTCAAAGGAAATTCCTGTGAAACTTATTTTCATGCAGCCTAACTTAAGTTCTGGACTGTGCCTGTTAAGATACTAGCAAATGTAGGATTTCACTTAGGTGAAATAAATAGAAATTTTCACTAATGTAATTTTGAAAACAAATATAACTTAGCTTTAACCAAAAATTAGGTTTTAAGAGAAAGGGTTATAGCTTTCACACTACTGTGGCTGTTTATTGGCTCATGCTGAGAAATGTTTCTCAGCAAATGACACATCTTTATATGAAAAAAACAAAACCCAAAGCCTGATGAAATGCATACTTTAGTGCGGTTCTTAGAATTGCACCTGTTCCTTGAAGTCTTCCAACCTGTGTGCTTTCAACATATTTAATTTCAAATATTATAAAAGGAAAAGAAGTTTACCAGTTATAGGAATCCTACATAGTGTTTTATATAAATATATCCATATATATATACATACAGATATACACAGTTTCAGTCCTGCAATGAAGTGCAATAACCCATTTAGTTCTTAACACTTCATGGCTGTTCATTATTGTAGCAAAACTGGCTCTGAATTACAGTGAGTGTTGAACACAATGAATAAATGGCCATTTGCTCTATAGTGTCCATTGAGGTTCATCTGCTTACTTGAGCTGTGGACTCTTACCTTCACTCATCTCTTATTAATTCTTCAAGTTAGTTGTCTCGTTTCTTTCTTTTGGGATGAATAATTTCTTCCTACATGGAAATGAATTTTTATTCGATTTTCTTCTTGAACTCCTATTCCTAGAAAATTTCCACAGTTAAGCATAGTTAGCTCTGCAAAATCATTAAGACTAACCTAAACTGGTGTTGCTTACAGCTCTGTGAGGTGCATACTTGATTAGTGCCTTATTCCTCATCCTGATCAATGTGCGTGGGCCAGCTATTCCTGCTAAACACCTTGGTTTCACTATTTAAGTTAGCATAGTATAGGACTTCCCCAATTTAAACTCAAAACTGTTAATGCAGAATATTCTGTTGCTTTAATTTCGTTGCTTTGGGACATACTTGCTGGAGGAAAGTAGAGAAAAACGGCGTAGAGTAAATGTGACTTTATGAATATGACTGATATAAAGAATGATGAATTTGAATTTTACTGAAATATATTGAAACTTTCCTGGAAAGCAGTTGGAAATGTCAAACTACCTTGAACAAGAATCATGTTGTCTTGGTGACTGGAAACAGTGATTTTACTATGTATGCAGTAACATACTTGATTTTAAAACAAGAGCAAGAGGAGTAACGAAGTCCCATTATTGAATTGCTGCATTCCACTGCTAATGCCAGCAGTGGAGTTCTATTGTAGACAAACCTGTCATGTCCAGCTTAGTTGTTGTAGTAACTAGGCAGGTTACTAGAAATACTTCAGGGTTTTGGAGCCTGGTTACTGTGATCAACCTCAGATAACTGCAGTATCATTATGGTACACCTGGTAATACTTGCTGATAGTAGGTTCCTGATAGGAAGGCTTTTCTTGTGTGTATTTTCAGAATATTTACTAGACTGAAGAGTATGTGATGTGAGCAGGGTAACTGGCAGACAAGAATACACATCAAGGTGACAAAAGGAAAAAAGCTTTTTCAGAGGAGTATCTTCTGCAGTCGGAATAGCATATATTAGTATTTCATATGCTTTAACCTTCTTTCCTCTCTCTCTCTCTCCTTAATTTTTTTGTAGTTTGTTTGTTTGTTGTGGGGTTTTTAATGTATTGGCCATTTCAGGGCCTATTTAAGGTTTGATTGTTTTATGTTCTTTTTGTGGGTATATGAACTATTGTTGTTAGTACAGCATTTCAGGTTTTTACTTCGTTTTGTCCAGAACAAGATGAATTGCTCAGAGACTGAAAGGAACAAGATGTTTTCTCTGTGTTTCTCTTTGTTTTTTTTTTCTTCCTCTCCCTGCCCCAGGAGAAATTGTATTAGTACTTGAAATTTGCAAGACAGACATCCTTCCCCCCTTTCCATGTCCTTAGGAAATACTTTGCTGCGAGCCTGAAGCTGATAAATGAGGTTTGAGAGGTTTTTCACTTTGTTACTTAGCTGAACATTTCAATTTCAGTTTTGCTGGAATTCAGTGGGCAAGAGATAACTCACGTATTCAAAATTGTTCATACTACAGACTCCCTGACATAGCTATCTCAGTCAGGAGGAATAGCATCCCTGACAGTATTTAACTGTTAATGTAGGATTTTTTTATATAACCTGTTCTTTTGTGCATATTAGAATTTGTTTAGAGCTGTCTTTTGGAGTGTTGGTAGTATGGGGTGTGCTGGTTCAACTATGGGAAAATGGTCCTGGTATTGATGTAACTTTTGGAGTGATTGAAGTCAAGGACTGAGGGAGATTTTAAGAAAAACCAAGTCTTGGTATGGATATTGTTATGGACAGTTATTCTAAACCACATAGTTTTGGGTCTAACAGAAAACTTCTACTTTATGCTCTGAGCCAATCTATTAAAAATGTGGATGTGGTTCAGTTTTGTAACCTGCAGCTTACAAGAGCATAGCATAGGTTATCCCAATCTTGCCTGTTGCACAGTAAAGAATCATTTGATATGTGAGAAGCTTGGACTGCCAACTCTGCAGGAGTGTGTCTGTGTGAATTGTTTAAAAATGTGATTTAATGAGCTCTTTCAAATCTGACATAAGTGCAACTTTGTGTTCTGTCTTGATGCTCCTGATTAAATCACTGTATCACTGAGTAATCTGAAGTTAACAACTGTGGAACTCTCTGTAGCAAGAACAGGTCCATCCAGGCAATTCTTTCTTATTACTGTAGTGAAAGTTGTTGGTGCTACTAATGGACACTGAGGATTCCTTTTTATTTTCTTTCCTGATTTTTTTTCAGGTTATGCAGATTCTGGATAAAAGCATAGATATTAAGTTTTTCCTGACTCATCCTTTTGGTAGTGTGTTTTTTATTTCTGTTAACCTGGTGATTTAGAATGTAATGTCTGAAGTAGCTCCATAAATATGAAAGTAGACCCTCATGCTTAAATTTGTTTACTGAGTCTTCTTTCATTCTCTTCTAATTCCAGGGTATTAAATTCAGCAATAATTTCACAGATCTCTGTAGTCGAGTTTCATGATTAAATTTTTAAATTAAAAACTATTGGCATATGTAAGCGTGAATGATGTTTTGTTTGTTTGTTTAAGCAAAATATGTTTAGTTCAACTGTTCACGAGAATTTGGTAAACGTTGTTTGGCAGTTCCTGTGGCAGTTTTTGGGCCGGGGTGTCAGGAGGCTATTTGTCAGTAAAATCCACAGTGAGGTGATCTTTGCAGACACAGTGAAGAGAGGCTGGGTGGAGAATGTTGCTTTTGCATTTTGTTTTCTTAGTCTGGATGAACCCGTGTATGTTTTCACATGCAGAGCCTTAGTCCATCATTGCAGGGAGCTGTGCTGAGTGCAGTGTTGTGTTGAGCCGTAAATCACAGCCTGCTGAGGGGAATTTGCCATGCCTACAGCTCTGCCAGTGATAAAATCGACGGCTTTAATCCCCTTCATTTGGAAGTACTGGGTTTTAGCTGAAGAGTGCCTGTTACAGAGAGTAAAACCAACCTGTCTGTGTCTGTCTGAAGCTGCTTAGTGGTGCCATCAGCCAGTGGCGTTGGGGGGAACACCTGAGGTTCTGGTAGTCAGCTGAATAATGGTGCTGGTTTCTGTAATTCCATATTGCTAATGAGCTGCACATGAGAACAGAAAAATGTTGTTGTTTCATTGTCCAAATTCTGTAAATGAAATAATGATTCTTACTCAAATTTGATCAGGAATATTTCAAAGTTTTTAGCAAATATTTGATGAATTGCATTGTCTTGATTAGAGATAAAACTGTAAGTTATATATTCACTATTAACATGCAGTTTAGAGTGTGCCTTCTGAAATACGATAAGAAGAATTTTTTTACTTTCTATTTATACTGGGAGCAAATTTAATTTCCAGAAAATCCAGATCATCCTTGACTGGACTTTTAGAAGTTCTTGTTGTTTTTTACTGGGAAGATGGCACAATCTTGTACCTGTGTTCCGTTCTTCGAGCTAGGTGAATTTGTTTTGTGTGAAGGTTACAGCATGATCAAAGCAAGCATGTTGAGTGCACTCCTGCACAAGGGCAAGAGTGGGTGCTCAAGGTAGTATTTAATTCCAGTTAATTTTGCTGGAAGTTTCTAAGTCTGTAATTACAAATTACAGTAAGCAGAGTTTTTTTGTTAGGTTCTTTGTTTGGTTTTTGTTTGTTCTTCTAAATCCACTGTGTTAATATTTAAGGTATTCTGTGTCGCTTGTACCAATAATAGTTTTCTATTAAAACATTCAGTAATTACTTCACTTAAAGTTTGAAGTATTGATGATGAAACATGAATCATATATGCCAGGGACATAGAAGCAGTTTAGTGGGTTTGGGTTGGGGGGGAGTTTTGTTGTTATTGACAGGGTTTTGTGTGTGTTGGGTTTCTTGTTTGGGTTATTGTGGATTTTTTTTTTAACACAAGGGTTTTTTACTCTTATTTCTAACTTCAGAACAATATTTTGCTACTTAGTTCTAGCAGTGATAAGAATTTTAGTGTGGGGAGCCTGGCACTTGCTCTCAGATGTTGTTGTCTCTTTTCAGAGCAGATCTAAATTATTTTCTGGAGCTGCTCTGGAGGTTTCCCAAGTCCTTCACTGCTCCCCTTGGGCAGTTATGGGAACCAGTGAACACAGATAATATGATGGAAAAAATGTGATGAACACAGGTCAGCTCATCATAAGCAGTTGTTATTTTCTAGTAAATGTCATCTCCTACAGTTTAATGTGTTGGGTATAATTTTACGATACAGCTGAGTCAGTGCAGTGGCTTTTTATCACAAAAAGCTACTTTATTCTCACACTATCCTCATGGTTTTGCAAACGAAGGCACTGAGAGACACAGCTCTGACATTTGTTGTTCTTTTTTTCTGAGTCCATTCAGTTGATTAACTGGTTGGATTTGATTTTTGCCTGAAGGAAAAACAGCTTTTTTGCTAAATTAGTGTGACAATTTGGCTAATAGAGGAGCCTGGTTTGTGCAAGAGCAACAGAATTCTGGGAGAAAGCATGGAACATCAGGACAATGAGCAGCTGGGTCATCTCAGCTGTGCTGAAAGTTGATAGCACGGAATCAGAAATGAACTTAAATCCTGTTTGGTACCATCTTTTATGTTCTTTTTAAAGAGCTAAACTGTGACTCAGAATTTCTGCAGTCAGAGCAGAAGTTCTGAGAAATGGCGGATTTAAGCTACTGGTGAAGCCTAAAGTAATGTGTGAATGTTAAAGTACCTGGGGTTTGTGGGTGGAGGTTGTTGTGGGATTTTTTTATTTGAGACTGCACATACCAATGAGAATCTATTCAGTCATGTGATGCAGAGTAGAAGTTTGTCATTGTGGTTTGGCAGACTCAACTCCAGAGCATTTATGAATGTGGAGTAAAAACTTTGTGGTTGAAGTGTGATTGTCAGTGCTCATCTCTAGTCAGAATTAGACGTGTAAGCATGCAGACTTAGTGTTTATCACAGATCAGAATGGGACCAGGGGAATGGCAAAATGCATTTCAGTTAAGGTTTTAAAAAAGCTCTATGTCAAAAGATTGAGATGTGATCTGCTTCTTGATGTACTCTGCTGTTGCTTTCAGTATATGTGCTGCCTGGGCTGGTTTGTTAAGCTGTGAGAAGACTGGCCAAAATGTGTAACTCTCTGCTCAGTTAGCAAGCTGAAGGAGCTCAGTATGGGCTCAGATGAGTGGCAGTACCAAGGCAGAACGGAAGGTGAGGTCACACATGAATGACTTAATTTCCTTCCACTGTCCCCATAAGGCTTTTCCCTGGGAGTTTGACCAATTTGGAGACAATAGTGTCTGCAGTTTTTAGAAGCCTCTCCCTAGTCTGTGTTATTTAAAAAAAAAAGTTTTAAACGCTGGTTAAGAGAGGGTATAGTTCTGCAAGGTAAGCTGTTAGAAGAGTTGCTAAAAGGTATGTGTATCTATACTGGTCTATATATCTACATCTATTATCTGACTAAATAATATTGCAGTATATTAAAACTTTTTGTTTCTTGCATAGAGACTGCTTGGAGTACAGACTAGGTTAATGTACAACCTGAAATTACAGTGATAGGCAAACCTGAGTAAGTGATATGCAAAACAGTTTTCTTTGACCTTCATCTTTTTCAAACTTGCTAATAACATCATGTGTACCCAGTCTTAATTTTTAGTTTATGGAGCACCTGGACTCTTACAGTACAGGAAAGGATCTCTAGTGATAACACTATAGTTGTAAGAAGCTATAAGAAAAAATAAGTATATAAGCAGCTGTAAGTAAGTGGAAGTTTTATGGTATTATTAGTATTGTTACTACATCATTGTGCATATTTTATTTGAAAATAAAAGTGTTCCATGATTGCATGCACAAATGTTAATTACCTTTCTTCCCTCAGTGCTGAAGTACCATAGGAGCTTTGATGCTGTGAAGCAATTGAGCATCCAGTTGTTTAATATCTATCAATATCTGCCTTTTTTCCTGAATAATAATGAAAATCCTGTAATTACAGTTTGGTTAGTGACTGTTAGTTGGCTCTCTAAGGTCAGTTCATCTTTGTATTCTGTTGTGAATACATCTTTATTGCTCTTTAACAATTTAATCAATGCTTCTGTGCTTATTTTTTTTTCTCCTCTGGCAAGTGGCAGTGTTAATCACTAGATTAAAAAGACTTGATTTTCAATTTGTTTTCAGATATTCGTCTTTTGTTGGGTTTTTTTAAAAGCATGTGAAATCAAGTGAAAATAACTCAGTCTTACAGTTGACATTTATTAGGAAAATCTGTGTTAAATGTTACATTCTTTAATTATATTTTGGAGTAAATTTACCATATTGATTTTTATGTGGATTCTGGTTGATTAGAACTTCATAGACAGTCAATTGATTTTGAAATGTGCTGGATCTAAACAGTATTGTGCTTGGGAAGGAGAATTTGAACAAAAGACTAAAGAGAGCTCTCCTATCTTCTGGTTTATGGCTTGTGTTGGTATTACTTGGTGGTAATTAACTTCCAGTGAAGCAGTTAGTTGCTTCAGAGCAATTAGAGTGCTAAATAAATTTGTGCAGGCAATATTTGTTTGACTTGGAAAATATATTCAGCAGTTTCCAGTGTGTAACATATAAAAGCAATGAAGTTGTTTGCCTTTCCTTAATGTGAGCAGTATTAATTACATTATTCCATTTTCTCTAGTTAAAGTACCTCGTAATTTTCGCTTGTTGGAAGAACTTGAAGAAGGGCAGAAGGGAGTAGGTGATGGTACAGTAAGCTGGGGCCTTGAAGATGATGAAGATATGACACTCACCAGATGGACAGGAATGATTATTGGGCCACCAAGGGTAAGTGTGATGAAATGAAATATTTTTGTTAAGTTTTTAAGCAATGCAAAATGCAAAAACATGTTACTGTTCTGCAGTGTAAAGGGATTAGTTAAAATGCAATGTATGAAATTGTAGAAATAGTGTATAATTCCTCACTTTCTGGCATGTAAGTGTTTCAGGCTAGCCTCCCCTGTTTCTGCAGCTGTCTATAAAAGCCAGTTGTGATTTGAGACCCATTTTACTGAGTTATGTTTATATTAATTCTGTATTTCCACTGTTACTGAACGTAAGTGTACACTGATAGTCTTTCAGTATAATAGTGTTAGAATTTCAGTTAAAACGTACATAAATATAGCAGCTTTTAATCACTTCTAGTCCTTCTGACCTTTGAAGTTCTGTAGAACGTCACTTAGACTGATACAACTTGCAAGAGAAGTAATTACCTCTTGTGTGTATCAGCCACATCAGATGTGAGTGGAGACATCTTCAGTTGACTTACTGCATGCTTTCTCATAAGTTACAGTATGATGAAAAAGATGGCTGTGTAACTGAGACCTTTAAATATCTAGGTAGCCTCAAGTTAGCACCTCTTCCACTGCTAGAATGAGAACTGTCTTGTATTCCCTTGGTGCTCCAGGGCTTCTGGAATGAACTGTCCAAGGCAGAGATCAGAACTCTGCCTCAGTGAAAATAATGTCTTACATAGTAGGAGAGTTCAGAGATAGATTCAGTGTAATTCAAGTTGCTTTTGGAAGTCTGTTGCCACTTGGAGTAGGCTGCTTTGAACGCCAGAATGACTTTGCTGAGCTCCTAAGATTTGGGTACAGTTGGGAGACACCACATTTAAAATGTAATCATAATTACTGTATGCTTTCAGTATTAGCTTCTGTGGAATCAGTGTTTGAGTACATTTTGAAGAAAGCTTGTAGTCTAGTGTGTTGGGATAAAAACTTGAAAATTTGACGTAGCTGTCATAGGATGTCCCTGGCCCTCCAAAAACCCTCCAGAACCGCCTGTGGCTGCTTTCTTGTTCAACCTAAGGTACACTACTACGCATCTTTGAAAAGAGATTATGATGTGTATAATACTGTTACGTAAGGTCCCATGTGTTTAAAAAAAAAAGTATTCAAGTCAGCTTGGGATACACTTTTACTCCTGGTCAATTTGTAGCTCTGTGATTTTATTTATTTTATAATAAAGAGTGCATGCAAATAATATATCTTGTGCTGTTTCAGAGGCATGCAGCCTTGCAGATAGAATGACTTGCAATGTGTAGTGACTGTAGAAAGTGGAAGCCACCAACTCCCAAACCAGTGACAGCACCTTGAGAAGAATTGCATATTTAGTTTCAGGGTCTGTAGATGAGTGGTTTTTGGAATTGGCTGAATTAAGTAGGTGGTGCAGTTAGGCAAAACATGGAGAAAGTTGCTAATACTGTCCATGAAGTTCTTCTCATATGTGGCTTCTCTGCAGTTTTGCAGAAAAACTGCTTATCATTTTTTTTTCTTGCTCCATTTGAAAGGTGACCCAACAGCAACAGAGGCGGGTAAGATTTGTCTTGGATTAAAGAAACATTTTTCTGACTTCCAGAAAATGGGATTTTAGGGGTTTTTTTTTGGAAACTGGCCAGGGATGCCTGGCTTGCAGTAAAACAATGACTTGGTGAATTGAGCAAAATTGAGAAGCCACCTGGATATGAATAAGGGAATGAGAACGAGTGCTGTTCTTGGGATTTTCCAGAGTTGTGAGCAGAGTTATATACATTTTGGCCTATTTTCACTATAGCTGACAACATCTGGGGAAGTGAGTTGTTTTGGCTTAATGAATAATAAGAATTTTAGTTACTGTGGTTTTTTGCTGTGCTACCAGCTATGTTACCTGTAGCAGGACAAGATGGCTTTTGTCTGGCCTTTAGCTTTTACTCATAGGATCAGAATGTTAAGGGTTGGAAGGGTCCTGAAGGATCCTCTTGTCCCATCACCCCTGCCATGGGCAGGGACACCTCCCTCTAGACCAGATTGCTCAGGACCTCATCTGATCTGTCCTTGAACACTGCCAGGGTTGAGCATCCACAGCCTCCCTGGGCAACCTTGTCCAGTGCCTAATTTACACTCACAGTAATGGGAAAGAATAATAGAAAACCTTTTGTCTTGCTTTGTTTTGTTCTGACCCACTTTCTGTTCAGTCTCTGTGCCTGCTCAAAAATTATGGTGCACAGTTCGGGTGCTTCAGCAGTCCTGTTTTCATCCCGTGTTTTAATTAACCACAGACTACATTGTTGTTTGATAACTTGGCTATGTGTTGGAGAGTGACATATACTGGGAGAGCGATAGGTGACTGATACAGAACAGGTTAAAGATGCTAGTTCTGGAAAGTTGAGAGGCATGTTACTGCTTTTTTGTTCATGTTGGCTCTACCTGTTGTGCCTGTGCAAAGGCAGGTGTAGAAACGGAGTTCATCTTCCTTTTGGAACACAGAGGTATGTGCATCAGTGACCAGGAAAGCACTGATCCTTGGTATGGCCTGTTTGACAAGACTAAAAAAAATAGAACCAGATCTAATTCTAATGTGGCTTTCTCAAAGTATAGTTGCACTTAGAATTATCTGTTCCATGGTCACTTTGGAATGACATGTGCCAACTAGCAGTCACTTTACTGTTCAAGCTCAAATCCTCCAGTAAACCAAGTAATTCTCAGCTGCAGAAATTTCAGATATTTTCTGTTGTGCAAACAACTTCCAGAGTATGTTTCTTTTGCAGGTTATATTTTTATTTTGATTTTGGCTGTGTCTTAACTGTTGAGTTGTAAGCATTTCCATCTTTCTCCATTTCCAATTTTTTTACAGTGTTAGGTATTTCATTATAGGAGAAGGTGGTAATTTTCCTAAAGCTAATTGATTTCTCTTGTCCTGTACTGTGTCACTGTTATTTTGAGCATGCAGATGGATAGAAAGGATGAGGAAAATGTGACTTAAAACCAGAATTGTATTAAAACTTGTGTATGGTGTAGTCAATAAGCAGTGTAATTTATGCATAATCATGAAATAATCAATATAACCAAAACAGTGAAAATCAGTCGGTAATCCAAGACCTTCAGTTGGTACACATTTTAACAAATTTAGGTTTATTTCGTATTTCTTAATCATTACTCCTCTTGCCTTTGCTCTGTTTTGAAAAATTTATTAATATTTACCTTTCAGTAAAATGCATTAGTCTGTCTTTTTGTTTTCTAGACAAACTATGAAAACAGAATATACAGTCTGAAAGTAGAGTGTGGACCTAAATACCCAGAAGCACCTCCTACAGTTAGATTTGTAACTAAAATTAATATGAATGGAATAAATAATTCCAATGGAATGGTAAGTTGAAATGGTAAGATCAACCATGTTGTTAATTTATACTAAAAAATATTTCTGTGAAAATCAGGTGAGGTATATGCACGTTGGACAGAGCTTTTGTATTTAATTTTTATAATATAAACACAGATTTAAGTTGAATTTTGGTGGCCTACTACTTCAAGTCTTTGTGGCTTTTTGTGGCTTACAATGAGATAAACATTCTTTATAATATTGAGACCATTGTCTCTTTTAAATGAAGATGAAGGTTTTAGTTTTGAACATGAAAACAATAAGTGCTTAAGCTGTGTGTAGGTTTTTCCCTCATAATACTCTTATAAAAGGGGATTAATTTCATATTGTAGCAGGAATATTATGAACTCTCTCTGTTTCCACTAATTAAAAAAGGAGGTTATTCCTGATGAGACTCACTCTGGATGTATTAGCTATAATGAACTGGTGTGGTTATACTCTTGTTTCCTTTATACTGGATTTACTCAAATCCAAGGTGATTCTGAGCTTCAGTCTTAAGACCTTTTGATATTGCTGGTAATCACTTGCATTTTAAAGATCAATTTACTGATCCTGCAGTTAGGGTGGGATGAGTTCACAGACACAAGCTGTGGCAGCAGCTCAAGAAAGTTTGTTACTCTGTTACTCACCAGGCGCTTAAATACTGCTGAGCAAGCGAGGTGCCCCTGCTCGAGGAGAGGAGGTGTGAGCTGGCTTGCATTTTCAGGGGTGTGTGCATGTATCATCAGGAAACACAGTCACATTTGTGTGTACATTTGTCTTTAGCAAATGCAGAGTAATTGAGTTAAGGTAATACCTAAGGGTACATTAGCATCTTTGGATTTTAAATAATTTGTAAAATTTAAAAGAAGGATGGACTTGGATTTCTGTAATTAACAGTACTGAACTGTGAAGCTCAGGTGTCTCAATGACTGTAGCAAGGGAAGAGGTTCTCAGGGGATCTTTTGAGCTGTTGCAGGTTGCAGAGTAGTGTTCCGGTTGGTCATCCAAAGCTAGTGCGCTAATGCTTCAGAAATAATCTAAAATTACTCTGAAAATACTTTCATGTAGCTAGCAATCTTACTGTACCTGAAGATCCTGTTAAAATTGCTATCTGCAATGTTATCATGCCCTTAATCACAGATGTGGTTTGTTGTCTAAGGGTGTGTGTTTACTGACAAGCTGTGAGAAGCTAAAGTACTGCTTATAGTATGTTTGGAAGATGATTTTCATACCTCTTCCTGGTACCATAGGAACATATATTTATTGTGATTCAGTGCAGAAGTATGCTCTCATGGCTTCATCTCTGCATACCTCAAGGTATAGATGTTGGTTTTCAGAAGCAGGACCTTAGACTAGCAGAGCCTGAAGGCTCCTGTTTCCCGAAGCCAGTAAGTTGGAGCCTGTGTTTGGAAAAGTCTACACTCGATCAGCTTGCTAAGGAGCAGGGTGACTAGTGTGACAGGAAATCTGCCTGGTCGTTTTAAAAGCACTGTTCAAACTGAGTCATTGCTACAGGAAAAATTGATTTTAATAAGTTAATAACCTTCCATCAAACCATCATTGGATAAACTTGTGTATCTTATGGAGGATTTGCTAGGCAAGTGCATAACTTCTTTTTAATGGATTTAAATAGGAATAAATATTATTTTTTGTGAAAAGAATTTTCATAAGTGATTAATTTAAACCACATTTATTATGTAATTTTTAATGTGCCCATTGTCTCAGTGTCTTGCATTTTATCTTATTTTGTCTTTGTGGTCATTAGGGAAACCGTGAAATAAACAGTGGGGGCATGTTCAGCATCCTGGAGCAGTTAATATTGCTGCTTCCTGATAGTTCCTTCATGTTTCTTCCAAGCTGTTCTACTGTCTGGTCACCTTTCATTTAATAGATCATAACTGGCTTGCTGCATTCTTTGAATTAATGGCAGGGTTTCATCTGCAGACTTCCTCTGCTATCTGCACTTCTGCAGGCACCCTGGCTTTTGACATGTGGCCAGCTTTTGGTCACATTGCTTATAGATGTCAGGAAGAAGTTGTGACTTGCCAAAAAGAGACCTGAGGCAAACAGAAGCTGAAATTGTTCTATCTTAGCAGGTTATACTCAAAACATTTGTAATGTTGTTAAGGTAGGCTTGTGTGCCAGTTAACATCTGTGGAAAAGTAGGGCCCACACTGGGAGTTTTAAAGGGTAATAATTTCTGTTGAGTTAGAGTGTAAGTGGTGGAGGGGAAAGATGGATAAATGCAGTTACTAGGGATCTAAGGAATTTGTTCTCATACTGCCCTGTATGAGAACATACAGGGGGTTCTCAACTTTCTTGACTTAAAAATTCCTTTACACTTCACATGAAACAGGCATGTGTGTAATGAATTTATCAGTACTGACAGCTACAACTTAATTGATTTTTTTGTTTGATTATTCTGTGAGAGACGAATTTGTAAGTAACTTTTCTGGCAGCAGCATATCTTCAGGAATCACCTTTTAGTAAATATAGTGCAGGAGAGGAGAGAACTTGTTCAGGAATATTTTATCTCAGAAGATTTAGGTGCTCTGAGGCACCATGTTAAATTGTCTTTCTTTTCTTATCTGCAAGTTAGTTTTTTGTGGGTGATTTCTTTTTAATTTACCTATGGAGTTGCTGTATTTGTAAACAGAATTAGATTCCTAAGGTCAGAAAAACTAGTCCAAGTACTTGTGTAGAGCTGGACAAAATGCTTTTATGTGCATCACTGTTGTAAAACTTTGGATTGTCATTTGTAATGCTACAGGGTCCTTTCTCTTGGAGACTTACGTATCCCATATTGATAAAAGACAGGTTTCATTCTAATGTGCTGTTTGTTTCCCCATTTTCTTTTGAGGTTGTCTGATTTTTGCATCTGTGATAGCTCCTGTGGCTGCTCCTCAGCAGTCTGTCTTGCAGGATTTGCAATCATTTCTGTTCATTTAGATACCATTTACAGCTGGAAATACTTGTTTCCTTTTACATCACTTGGGACTCTCAGCTGTAAATCTGTCAGCTGTCCAGTTACTTCCTTGAGTATGTTTGCTGTAGACATTTGCTACTTGCCGAAGTTACTTGGAACATTGTAAACACTGAATGCTTTGCATCATTGTGTAAAATAATCGGTTTAATTTTCAACTGTTTAGAAAAAAATAATGCATTTTATATATTGCTTCTCTTGCTATTGTTCAAGGTTCCACAGTGGTGTACCCTCCCAGTTAAATAGTCTTCAGATTGCAGTTTGCAGTTTTACTAGCTTTTATGTGACCTTGAAATGTCTCCCTCTGTGTTCCAGGGTGTGCATTTGAATATTACTTAATGCTTTTGTGTGATTTGAATGTAGTTTGTGTCACTCTCTTAAGTGTCTTTAAATGTCTTATCATTGTTCTTCATAAAATCAGTTTATTATGCACTAACTTGGAAATCAATTCTGCAAGACAGAAAACAGAGCCAAAATCTTTACTGCAAGATGTTATGAAAGAAGTTGGTGACTTGCAGAAAAGAGACTTGAGATAAACAAGCAACAAAAATGTCACGTTGCAGTAGTCTTTAGTCAGAAAACATTCATAGCAATGTTAAAGCAGAGTTTGCAGTGTGTGAGTTTTTTTGTTGCAAATTCCCAGCAAAAAAGAAAAGCAGGAAGAGCTTATTCTTGAGTGATCAGCTCTCATCTTCCAGTCTTTGTAGAGCTACATTATTTGAAGAGCAGTGGTGACTGGCTGCTGTGTGCTGTGATTGAGGCAAACATCCAGACCTGAGGGAGCCGACAAAGGCAAAATTGAGGAGAAATAAGGAGAAGAAAGATGATGTGAAAGCAGAATTTCCAGACTGAAGATAGATGTTAATTTTTGTAGTCCCAGAGCAACTTCCTTTCCAGCCATTTTGCCTCCTATCTACCATGTTAACCCAACCCCCTCTTCAAAAAAGTAGTAATAGTAGAGGAATTACAGTGATGATTTCACCAGTGCTAACTTTCAAAACCTTTCTGTATTAGCTCATAATGCACTCATGCATTTTAAACTGGCGTGATGTTGCTGCATAATAGAACTTTTCTTTTGATGGAGTTTTTTTTATCAAATGTTTGCAATAATTATTAAGTAATCTGACTGCCATTCGTACTGCAGTTTAATGATACACTGTTGTTGGCAGCTCTACTGACTTAAGGGGTTCCCAACTCGGAGCATAACACAGTGTGAAAAGAAATGCTTTTAAGTGCTGAGCTGTAAATAAGGTCAAGGATCCTGCTTAGGGACTTCTTTCCAAGACAGTGTTTTAAACTGTGTGGGTTCTGTCAGTTCAGTTCAGGAAATATTTCCCTGTACATGGTTTACCTGAGCTAATAGGCTGTAGCACTGTTAAAGGAACAAGAGAAGGAACAGAAGTTTCTTAGGATAGTATTGCTGCCCAAGTCAGCATGTTGTTAAACCTTGGCCTCAGTTTTCTCCTACAAAAAGGCTTAGTCTCATCTGGTTTTCTGAAAATAGACAGCCTCACTTCAATAATCTTGAAATAAAACATCTGTGTTAACATTCTTATTTCTGATTCCAGGTCTTTTTTTCTTTCAGCTTGCCCTAATTAAGATGGGACAAGAAACTTCTTGATGTTTTATGCTGCCTAAATCATAAAACAGTGGTTTCCAGCACTCGTGTAGCCATGTGGGCTGCAGTTCTACCAAAGGAATCCAGTAGCATGCAATAGCCCTGTTCCTGCCCCAGGGCCTGCTTTGCACTTGCACAGCTGTAGGCCCCTCTGTGTTCTTAAGTTCCTCCATGCAGGAGCTGGGACCTAACCTGCTGCCAAAACAATTCCCAGGATGACTTTCAATTGCTGACTTTCCTATGGAAACCTCCCTGTTATAATATAATTGTGTAAATTGTCCCACAGGTTTTATAAACGCATAGGAGAAGTCCCATGTCCTTTCCTTTCAGTTCATATTCCAGTTGGTAAGTGATGTACAGTAATCTTCACAGCTCCGTAAGATGACTTACTGTGAGAAGGATGCAAAGAGCTAGGAAATGTCCAAGCATTAAAAATCGGTTATTTTAGTATTTCAAGACATTGCTTAGTACATGTAGTAGCTCTAGATGTATCAGAAGCACCATGTAATATTGATGTGAAAGAAATCACTAACAATAGTTGTAGCAAAGGAATAATAAGGGGAATGTTCCTCTAGAAAGGTGGACTTACAGACTCTTGTGTGGCAGGTTCTTCTAAAGAACTGAGGAACACCCAGGTGCATATATTAGCATTGTGAAGGTGATTGTTTCTTTTTTGGGAGTAATTTGAAAAAAACTATAAATTTTGTGAGATTTAGCAGCTCCAGGTTTACAGTGAACAGTTTGCTGATGTCCTCCTCTCCTCCTCCTTTCCCTCTCACTAATGTAAGTAGCAGCACAGATGGAAGGGTCCACCTGCATGGATTTTATTGCAGAATCTGTATCTGTGTGTAAGTATGTGGTTGTTTTCCTTAAAATATTTTAGAAATACAGGGACTTTATTCCACAGAGAAGGTGTCAGGGGATGCTTAGACTGTTTCTGAGAGCAATTAGGTCAATAATAATTACTTATGTAGAAGTTTTGTGTTCCGTCATAAATTAGATTTCTCTCTTCTTTTTCCAGGTGGATGCACGGAGCATACCAGTGTTAGCAAAATGGCAAAATTCATATAGCATTAAAGTTGTACTTCAAGAGCTAAGACGTCTAATGATGTCCAAAGAAAATATGAAGCTTCCACAACCTCCAGAGGGACAAACTTACAATAATTAATTTTAGCTGATTCTCAAACTTCTGTCTTAAAACAACAACCTTCTACTCATGTAATGTCTTGATTAAATCTCACAATGCAAACACCCACACATTAAAGAATTTCAGCTGGTATACATGACCTGGACATTTGTAAGAATATATATAATATATGTATGCCCAATATCTTTTCTTTCAGGCACTATGGGAGAAAAAGGCAGCACAATTATTTTTTTTTCTCTTATTGAGGCACTGTCATTTAAGCATAAGCCTGAAATAGCCTATAATTGGAATTCAGGTTTTACAAGATGAAAGCATGACAGAAAGTGTCAGATTGCTGTGGAATAATATATGTTACTGAAAATAATTTCTGGAGAGGCAGAATATAAATGGCATGCTTTATCCATCTTGCTTAGTAAAAGAGCTGCAGTTAAATTTGTTTTGAGGTAGCAGGTACAGTGAATACCGTTGCTCATCTTGTTTAATTTTGCAAGGGTGTGGGTGCCGACTACTAGTAGTGTCACAAAGTATGTTCAGGATTGTTTTGATACCTGTATTTATAAAATGGGGGGATTAATTTCTGTTAAGCAGCTCCTGTGTTACATGTATTGGACATGGCAAATATTTGTTTACAGTCTTTGTTCTAATAAACCATGCATTTAAGTTTTAGTGAAACAAAGGAAATGTATGGATATGTGATTGAGATTAAAGTTAGTCTTAAAATGTAAATAAAATGTGGAAAGTGTCTGAGGCTGTGCCATTTCTATAATAGTCATGTAATATATGTACAGTAACTGGCAGAAGTAGTGGAAAACCAAACATATTGCTGCTGGTGTTACGTGCACCTTTTGTTCTTATCACTTCTGTATGCTTGGTTTACTTGAGAGGTCAAGATATTCCATATGTTGCAGGGGAGTAAGTTCTGTCATCTGTAGTATCATTTCTTTCGACAAACTTGCACTCTGTGTGTGTGTATATAAATATATTTTAAAAACCCCACAAACACCAAACCAACCCCAAAATAAAAACAACCCCCCCGTGCCTAACCATCTTCCCTTTACTTCCCCTCCAGATTCTTTCAAGAAATGAGCATAACTTTCACTTTGCTTACTAGACCTCTAAGCAGTTTTCAGATCACATTGCTGAAGTCTGTCCTACTTCTCAGTCCTTTGTCTTGCTTTCTTGCATATTTTCCTCTTTTATGTTGCCTTTTTTTTCTTGTCTGTTCTGCTTTTGCCTTTTCTGAAACACACAAAAAAGAAACTTCAGGAAGCTTTACTAAAAATCACACCTGTGCTACAGATCATATTTCCATCTGCTTAACATGAATCATTTGCTGTGATGCCACTGTGTTCATAGCTAGAAGCTTTCTGCCTTTTCTGCAGTCCTTAGTCTGTTTTTTCAATGTATTCTGTCTGGTGGGAACACTGGTTTTATTTCTGTTACTGATTTCTCATAAGCAAATACTTAATGCTATTCTTTTGGATATTATGCCTTCTTTCCCTGCCCCTCACCTTGGAGAATGCAAACCTTTGTTTATTTTGGTGAGAATATGTAACATTGGGAGTGAGTCAGCTGTTTGCATTCAAAGTTTTATTTAGTGGTTCTTTTGAAAAAGTGGATATAATCAAAAGCCATCAACAGCTAGGTAACTTTCTTTGATAAGCCTTTTGCCTGTTTCTGATGTAAACAGTGAAAAGCAATAAGCTAGGTATTTTTTTTAATGGAAAGGTTTGATTTATATATGTCAATTTATGCTTTTTAGATAAATTGGGCACTTCCAGTATTGGTTGATTTATAGCTGCCAGCTACCTCGTGTCTGTATTTATATAACATATCATTTGTGATAGTTTGGCTGAAGTGCATTGCAACATTTTTTTCCTTGTTTTAATTTGAATGATTTTGATGCCATTAAATCTTCTTTCTTACACTAACTCTGCTAATCTATATTTAATCAATTAAAATAATGGAACTGTACAGTTCTGAGATGTGACTTTTTGGGACGATTACAACACAAACTATTGCGAGAATGTTTGTAGACTATTATTTGGTTGGTAACATAATTTAAGAGACTGGCTTATTCACAGAGCATCAAGAAGAGCCTGTTCACATGGTTCTGTGTGGTGCAAGGTGATCATGTAATAGTCTGTCCATTTGTATTGGTGAGAATCTGCATATCCAGCTCTAAACAGATACATTCTGCAGAAGGAAAAATCGGTTCTGGAGCGAGTTGAGCTGATCTCTGACACTGGAGTATGTAATACATGGATGACTATAAAGATATTCCTGCAGTGATCTTAGGTGTGTTGGTTTTCAATTGTGCTCACACTGGGACAAGTCTTAAGTAATTAATGATGAAATTTTAAAATGTCTTCAACTATTGCATGAAGTTCAGAGCCTTCTCAAAACTCTTACTACCTGAAGAAGATTTTGAAGCACTGTGTTTACTCTCCTCCAGAAAAGTTACATTTTGCAAGTGTCTATGTCTGACCAGTGTTTACTTCAAATCTGCTTTTTCATATTCTTATGGTTTCCTTAGGTAGCCCACTTAGATGACAGAATTTTAATTTTCCTCTCATGAGTATGTAATTTGTGTTATATTCTTTTGGTATTCAAGGTTTGAATTTGCCATTGTTACCAAATGTGTGGTTTTTTTTCCCCCAAACCCATATTTGAACATCTTGCAAAGCAGAGCACCATTTGAAGCCAATTGAGTGAGGGACAAAGTGGAAAAGCTCTAAATACATAATTCTTTTCGTATTGGTGGTTATTGGCTGTGATTTAAACTGACTTTGTGCTCTGAACCATTGCCAAAGTTCTTGTGTTTTGGTTGTTCAAGGCAGGGATACATTTTCTATGAAGCAAAGAAAAAAAGCCAAAGATGGTATGATTCATACTTTGTTAAACCTTAAGATACAATGGGCAAGCTATGGAAATAGCCACATTACAAATTATGTGCCTTACTCATAGATAATAAAGTACAGAAAACGTTGCAAGGTGTGAAGTTACCAATGACCGTGATTGCTCTCCTCTTCCTGAAGGCAAGCTGAGAATACTTTTCACCAAGCAAGACAGAGTCAGCAGTGCATCCCTCAACTATTATCAAATAATAATGCACATTCCTCCTAGATGTTTGTTACTGTATAAGGGATACCTAAAGAAAAATTCTAGTGCATATTATGACAGCTGATGATCTATAATGGTAACAACTGTATAATTTACACAAGTGTTTGTGTTTTACATGGTTACTTATATGGTGAGTTTGTAGCTATTTATTCGCTTTTGGGACAACAACTCAAGGCCTAAAAATATTTGTTACACTTCTTATGCTCTCTTTCGATGCAGAAGGCATACTTAATAGGCCACCAGATAATTGTCCTGTTGCAGAGACAGGATATCTGACTACTACTTGCTTTGATTCTGGCCTCTAGATGATGAAAACAGATTGCCTTAGTGTGGCTGATTTCAACTGCTAGAGGAGGAGCAAACTGGCTAAGCAAGTCTGAATATGTGTTACTGTACCAAAGAAAGACGATTTAAAACTCCTGTTGGTCTTTTATGTGAGTAACATTCCAGATCTGAAGCAGTGGGACAAAATATGTTTCTCGTCAATGTTTCTAAATAATGTGTTCAGAACTCTTTGTGAAACTTGAAAGATTTATGAGGTGGGAGGTATTGGAGGAAGATGACTGTAGTCTTTATTTAATAATAATGATAATAAATAAAGAAAAAAGCTTTAAAACTTGTTAATCCATCTGTTTTAACTCTCTGTTGAAACAATTGTGAGAGATGGTTTTTTTATGTTTCTTGTTCTGCGGATTGCCTTATTCCCTGAATCAATGTGCTGTACATTTTCTCTTGAATACTCAACTGATCATGGGCTAAAGTATGAAGGATGTAATGCTGGAAGTATAAAAATAACATACTTGATGCTTTAAAAAACTCCCTACAAAATAACTTCTTATATTACCATGGCGTTATTATTATGGTGGTCATAGTGGTTTATAATGCTGTTGGCTTTTTGTTTTTGATTTTTTTTTTTGTTTTACTAAATGGTTATATACTTTCAGCTCAATTTGTAAATAGCTGTAAGTTTATGTACAATCAATTCTGTTCTTTAAAATACACATAAGCCAACTGTCAAGTTGCATTTCCATATTCAAGCAATTCTGTAACATTTTTTAGTCTTTACCATTTTAAAATAGTGACAAATATTAAGAAAATATTTATATTAGCGACAAACAGTATAAATAGGTAACTTAATGGAAGATGTTGAGATAATGCACACATAACCAGTGTTTTAGATCTCTTCATAAAATTTGTGTTTTCTAATTTATGATTTTTCACCATTTCTTAACAGCAGCATCCCAACCTTCTGCTTTTAATGTAAGCAGTATGGATTAAATGTAAACATGGCTTTATAATCTATAAACTATATAGTTTGGGATAGGAAACCCCAAACTATATATTTGTTAAATCAGAAGTACTGAAGGAATGGCTGTGCAGTCATACTATGAAGGTTTTCCTAAGCTGGTTTGTGCTTGTTCCCACTCTGCTCCCTGCTGATTGCTACAGATTTGTAGGTATGCTGATTTAACATGTTGGCTGTTTCAATTTTAATATTACTATTATTATAATATCATGTTATTATTATTTTTAAGCATGCAGAAATGACAAAGGAAGGGAGGAAGAGTTTGATTTCCCTCTGCAATTTCCATTAAAAATTCTCAAGAAAAGAAGAAACCTGGTAGAGGTAAACACATCTCTTACTTGACTTGAAAATAGCACATGAAGAATTTTCTGTATTTTTTCAATTGCCATAGAAATAAGAGTTGTTTCAATTAGGATGAGAGCAACTTAAACAGCAGAGCTGTGAAGTTGTCATGAAGATATGGAAGAGTGTGTTTCTAGCAGATCTTCCAGCATCATGAAGATTGGGTTAATATGGGAGTGAGAGTTCAGCTTCACAGAATGGCTTTGGGAAATGATGTAGTGTTTGTAACTCCTTAAAGCCAGCCTCACTGGACTTAGCCCAATTCTTTTCATCTCTTTCACTTTTTAAAGATAGAATATTCCTGCATACAATTGTTGAAACATTGTGGTGAAGTATAGCAGGTTGAGATGACTTTGTTTCTCTTTAAGTTTTGGCAGAACTTGCCACAGTGAGGAGCTGTGTAAACCAAAAGCATGGAAGTGTGTGATGGTGGCAGGTGGCTCTTTAGTTTCCACATCCATCTAAGTGGTTGGTTCGGCAGTTTTGGGTTTAAGTGTGTGCGTGTAGTTAAGAGAGTCAATACTATTCTGAGAAAAGTCTGTACTGAACGCTCTGCTTTTCTAATGGTATTTGGAAATTGCCAACAGCCCTGACCTTTTCTGGCCGACAGATTCCTCAAGTGTTTGTTGTTTGCGCGGCTGCAGTTTTGGGAGAGAGCGTTATTTCCCATCTCTGGGAGGTATGTTGCAGTTTGAACTCTGGTACTGTCTGCTTCTGAGAAATCTAAAATAACTCTTTGCCACAACATCACAATTTGAGGATTTGTGGAGATGGTCATAGTCATCTTGGGTTGTGTTTTCTGAAATGATTTCCTGTCATATGTACATATTTTTTTTCTCTGAAGATTTGAAGATAAAACTTACTGCATCATGATACTACTAACCTGTTGCACTACGTGAGATTTATTACAGCGTTATCAGAAAATGTTTCAGTGTCTATGTCCTTTAAGTCAGCCTAATATGTATGAGTCATTGCGTTTATAGGAAAATTCTCATGCCAAGTTAGTACTATACTTTCATTCCTTAAATGCTGTAACTCTGAAATACCAAAATAATATGAAATGAAAGTTGATAGCCATGATGTTTGTAGTTAACAAGGCCTTTATATCTTTGTTCAATAACTGTGATAATTATTTGCTTCCTTGAGCTGTCATTCAGATTGTGCATTAAACATTATTTGAAGTCTTTGAGTGTCACCTCAATTAGTAGTGTAATGGGTTTTGATCTCTGGAGTGGGATGCTGTGAACAGAGTACTGCTTCAGAAGCTCTTTGTTCTATCACCCTGCTTTCAATCTGTTGAAAAATATATTCTGAACTGCTCGTGTTCCTTAGAGTGGAAATGATTTCTTCTGGCATTTCAAAACCTCTTCACTTTTACCTTTGGACTTGTTTGGAATTGATTTGTTACTCCTGCAGTGTTAACAACATTAACTTGCAGCCTCTAATCCTTTATTGTACTTCTGTGATTGTATGATCCTGTAATATCTGTATGATTCTAGTATTAAAACTGAAGCCAACAAGAACGGTGCACTGCTTTACTTGACAGATGGACAGATCACATGTACTGCACCAAACAAGCCTGTGGTTGAAGACAGAAGGGCAGTGGAGAGGGAAGAAATTCTTATCATTTAAGTATATGCAACTCCTGAACCATTAAAAAAGTACGTGGTTCTCTGTCTGCTTAAAACTGAGATGCAAACTAAGTATTTGCCTGTTTTTTTATATGCTTGCCACTATAGTTAAAGTTACATTATAGAGCTATCTAGATAGAGGGGTGACCAGTAACTTGTGCTCGAGTCAGAGGCCTTCAGTAAAACAGTAGCAAGAATTAGAGTTCTATGGTAGACGCTTTTGTGTGTAATAGCTGGAATCTGATTTATGTCTGTACTATGTAAAGACAAGTGGAAAAATGTCAAATGTCATAGTATTAAATTAATGGTATATCTCTACTGCCATTTGGTGGTAGTTCTTATTTGCTCTGTCTTCTAATTTAGCAACTTTTACTTTGTATTTTCATAGTATTAGTTGGGGTTATTTCATCCTGGTCTTATAAGGGATAAAGAACACATATGATGCATGCATGCACATACTCTTACACTTACAAAGCATTTAGGCAAATAAAATTGTGTTGTTCCTTCCCAGTTGTTTGGGAGAAGAGTTAGATGAGCTAGCCCAAAACTGGTTTTTGGAATGGCCAGCTGCTGATACATGGTAGCTGCGTTTCTGCTGTGCAATACACCTTGCCTGGCACTCAGATCACCAAGTAGCAGAGGTTCAATCGTTTGCTGATCTTTCTAGTTTCAAGGGAGCTACTTTCCAGGTTCTAACTGCAGGCAGCCTGGCTCAGCCTACTTCTGTTTACTAAGGAAGAGAGAGCTGTGCCAGTATCTGTGCACCCTCTTATTTGGCCATCACCCTTTTACAAAGAGTCCCATGGCTTGCATGGAAGATGCTTGGGAGTGGAACAAAGAGCTCTGTGGCTCCCAAATGAGGTCTTGGCAGCTTAAAAGCATGGATTCTTCCCACACTGGCCTTTCAAAACTTCCTAACTGAGTAAAACTCAATTTCTAACTTGACTCGTCAAATCATTTACACAAAGAAGTTTGTAGGTAGCTTTTCCTTCTTTCCCTCCTTGTCTCCAAAGCAGCCATTCCCAATTAGGCTGTGCTGAGGTAAGAACAATTTTAAGTCAAGTAGCACGCCTTGCAGAAGTCAGAAATTAGCAAAAAGACTGGGAACTAGTTGCAGCTTGGATTCTTTGGTCTCCTTACATAGGTGGGGACATTTTATCTTCCAGTATTGAGAAGGTGTTTTTTCATCATTGCCTCTGATTTTATTTATCCATGGCAATACTTGAGTTTTGGAAGCTCTTGAATAAGCAGACAGATCCTTGTGTGATGTTTGGAGATGAAAACATTGCAGAAAGCAGGACAATCCTTATGCAAACATGGCAGAACTAAAAATATATAATCTGAAATACTTTAAAAAAGAAAGATAAAGACTCATGTTCTGCACTGGGAGGTGTTAGTGTATGTAACAGGGACAGCCAAAATGCATAGGTTTTGGGTCCAATTCTTACAGGCTAATTAAGCAGTCTGTATTCTTAGGAGAGGAGTGTCTGGTGCAGCTTTGACAACCCCAGTCTGCATTTGCCTTCATGTCTCAGTCTTCAGGTTTCATCGTAAATGAACAAAGTTCCGTGTGTGTATGTGTTTTGTAAGGCCTTGTCTGTCGTCTGGAGAATTGTCTCCACTCCTGCATCTCAGGGATGCAGCAATGCCTGTGGGAGTTGGACTGCCTGGGACAGACAGTGAGTTGGCCTTGGCCGACAATGAAGTCAGCATCACTCTGAGGCCATGGGAAACGGGATGTTAAGAAAGGAAATATCTAGATAGGTTATGGTGAGGAGAATGGAGTAATGGGAAAGCTATGTAAATATGTTCATGCCAAATAAGGTTATGTTTTGTGTTCTTGTTTATGATTGGTTAACAGTACTTTACATAAAAGGCAATGTTTTGCATTCTTGTTATTCATTGGTTCCCTGCCCTCAGATCACACTGTATATATTGTTATGTTTGCCCCATTGTTCTGTCTTCTGAGGTTCCCCCCACACTTTTTTTTGGCTTGTGTTCTTTTGTAGGTTCAGGCTATTTAGTAAAGTTATTTTTCAGGCTACTCTGTCATTTCCATCCCTATTTCAACTGCCATGCTGGTTGGTCCAGTCTTGTGTCACATTGCTGGCAACAAATGCCCCTCTGCAATCTCAAATCTTGCTTTGTTTTTCACCATCTAGTTTTTTAACTGTGGCCATTTGTGCACTGCTTCGCAGAGGATTGTGGAATATATTTTAGATAAGTGAGTGTACTGGTGGGTTTAAGCTGGCTACAGAGGAGTCCATGGGGAACAAATAATTGGGGGTCAAAGTTTGAAAACACGTTCTTACTGTATTTTGTTTTTTAAAATTTGAATGCACAAGTGGGTGTTTGTGAGAATTTGCAGTACAGCTGAGCCACTGCTGCAGAGACTGAGTCTGGTGGAAGAGGAGTTGCTTTGGTTTTCTGGCAACTGGGGACAGCAAAGGCAAATGCTTAGGTGTGCTCTTACAGATGGGAATTATATTCCAGTTTGGGTAAAAACAGTTATCCTGCTTATGTAAAAAGTCACTGTGACATGGAATGAGGAATATCTATCGTCTATGAGCAGTGTGACTTGGCCTCATCTGTTTCCTCTGGAAATGTAGCTTTAGCTTCAGTATTCCTCTCCCATCCCCCATCTGTATTGTTCAGTGGATTTTGTATTTCTGTTTGTGCTGCAGTCTTTATAATACCCAGATCTATTCACATATACCATTTGATCTAACACAACTAGAAAATGACATCATACAAATCCCCATGTTCCAGAAATAAATGGACTAAACGGAGACCTTGGAGTAGCCAGTCATACCTGAATGAAACAGTGATGGGATCCCAGCCAGGAGCTCTGCTCAGGTGTCTGCTTTTCGTGTCTGGCTTCTGCTTTCTTTTGCTCAATTTTAAACTTGGAATAGGAGTAGTTAAAGATAGCTTTTGTGCAAGCAGAATTTAGAAGTCTAATTTTTGTGCTTAAACACAAAAATAACGTCTGAGCTTCTGTTTGTGAAGTACTTACCACTTCTTGTGTTATTAGTGTACATAATCAGGCATAATCAGACACTTGCTGTTCCTTAATTCACCTTTGACTGGAGGCATTTAATTGATCACACAATGTGTATTTGTTGTCAGATAACTTCACTATGGAGGTATTGGTGGCAGATACAGTTATTTCCCCATATCTGAAGGTAGGTAACTTTTCTAATGCATTTACTATTGCTCATAGCTATTCACACAGTTTCCGGCAACAATTATTTTCTGCAGTCTTTGATTTCCACCTAGACCAATTCTCTTCAACTTGTTCTCTTTTTTGTCAGATTGGTTGCTGCCAGGTCTGCAATTTGCATAGTACTTTTGAAGTCTTTAGAATGAAATGCCTGATTGAGCTGGCAAAAAACCCCAGTCATTGTGTAAGAAATTTGACTTAGGCCATTGCTATATCCTAACATGGATGTACCCCTTGCCCTGGGCAGTATTTCCTTCATGACTGTGTATTGTTATATTTGAGAAGTGTGAGTAGTGGGCTACAAGGAAGCTTTCAGCATTGCAAAGCCACAGGTCCAAAAGACTTTGCATGTAATTTGCATGTGGCTTGTGTAAAGAACTTTTCTTCTTTCTTGCCCTTTAGTACTCACTGATTCACAACCAGGAGCTGTTTATGTTTCTTCATTGGCTGGAAAAGAGAAATCTTTGGGGGGACTCAGTTGCTGCCTTCCAGTACCTGAAGGGAGCCTACAAGAAAGATGGAGAAAGACTATTTACAAGGGCATGTAGTGACAGGACAAAGGGGAATGGCTTCAAATTGCCGGAGGGTAGGTTGAGAATGGATAGTAGGAAGAAGTTTTTCACTGTGAGGGTGGTAAGGCACTGGAACAGGTTGCTCAGAGTTGTAGATACCTCATCTGTGGAAGTGCTGAAGGCCAGGTTGGATGGGGCTCGGAGCAACTGGGTCTAGTGGAAAGTGTCCCTGTCCAAGGCAGAAGGGTTGGCACTAGATGATCTTTTAGGTCTCTTCCAACCCAAACCCTTCTATGGTTCTGTGATTCTGTGATTATTTGAGATGAGACTTTGCCAAATTGGTCCAAATTCCAGTTGGTGGAAAGCAGCAGAAATCCTTTTGTACTCTGGTTACCAAAGTCACACCTTGGAGGTGGCAAACACAGCATACTGCTGATTGTGATTTACAGTAAACATTCGACATGTGTTGAGTCGTTTTCACCTCTCCAAGCTGCCAACTTGCAAACTGCCTTGGGTAAAGCATCCAAGCTGTAATGCCTTTGGTAGAGAGAACAGCTGCTAGCCCATGAAAATCTGGATTATTTGCCTTCACACAAAAAGGTTTATAAGAAGTGGCTAGAAAAGAAAATAAACAGGTAAGCTTATTTTAAATAGTGTTAAGTTGCCTCTAAAACTATGTGTAATTTGGACACTCCAGGGAGATGTCAGATAGCAGAAAGAATTAAGAAAATTTTGAATATAGAAAGAAATATTTTGAATGTGGAGAGGGGCCAAGGGATTAAGAGCATATTTTGTAAGTGCTCTTCTTTTGTCTTTGCTCTTCACAACTTACTGAATATGCAAAAAAAGAATTAATTTATTATCTTCTCAATGTATGCAACTTAAAAGGAAGAGACTTTGCAGAAGTTTGGGTAAATGTTCTCTTACTGAGACTTCTTGAAATTAATTATAATTAATTTTTGAATTACAATTATTTTTTAAAATTACTATTAAAAGTAATTAATTTTAGGTTTTTTTTTCTCTCAGCATAATCTGCAGGAACCATGGTGTTTGAGTCTCAGTAGGCCTGCTCTAGTCCTAGGTCATCCTCAAATCTGTCATTACTGGTGCACAGTTATTATTAGAAGTGTAAGTTTAAGAAGGACAGAAACCGGAGGTAAAAGTTTGCACATTTACATGATGGGTGCTCAGTGCATTATTGCAGTCGAAGGAAACAGGGATTACTTTGAACTGTGTTCAGAGTGCTCTACCGAATGTTTAATTACTCGATGATATAATTGATTTTGATATGACATCAAGCATTCAGCATCAGACACCAGACTGCACTGGTACTTCTATATTAAATAACCAAAACCAAAAAATCCAACTGTATTCCTTACCCAAATGAAAATGGCTTTCACCTGAAGGTAAATCTTTGTTGAGAGTACACTTGTAAAAGAGATATTGGCAAGAGCAACCTGTTCTTCAGGCAGTCATAGGTAATAATCAAAATGCTCTAAAAATGGAATTTGTGTCTTTGTGAGAGGCGGCATGGCAAATAATCCTGTGTTATGCCCTGAGAGGTAACTGTGTCTTCCTGTTTCTAGAAAAGAGCAGGATCGATGTCTGCTGATGGGGCTAATCAGAACAGCAGTGGGGGTGCTGGGGTTTTTGATTCATCAGATAATTAATTCACTCATCAAACTGAAATGGAACCTGGTGGAAAATCACCTGCAAATGAGCCAGAGAAAGTCAGAGTGACATTTTCTGTGTTAGATTATTAGAAAATGCACAGTGTCAAGTTTCAACTGCACCTGTGGAGGTGAGCATGGAGATCAGATCCCCTTGTGGTCCTTTGTGTACCCACACGTTGGTGTCCTTTGCTACAGCTTGGCCTGTAGTACAGTATAATATCTGATTTAGTTCTTGTTATGGGATTGATGAAAGCAGTGTTTAATATACTGTGGCCTTCCTCTTCCTCCTTGTGTGCCAGAGGCATGTGCTGCTTTAGGTCTGGGTGATATCCAAGGGAAGGGATTAACTTTCATTAAGGTACTTAGTGAGTGTGGGCTTGGTATCAGACCTATTACTTCAGTGTGTGTCTGGGTCAGCTATATTTTCAGTAATAGATTATTGTGGAAATATTAGTCCTTGATGAGTGTCATTAGCTCTGTGATAATTGGAATGGCGGTGGTAAAAATCACTGGATGGATAAAACCAATGTAAATGTTAAGGCATCTCTGGCTGCCTCTGACTGCTTGCTTTTCCTCACCTGTAGAAAGAAGCAGATGTAAAATTTTCACTTTGCTTGTGATATCTATAGTAGGTGGTATAAATATTGAAGAGTTTCTTGTGAGAAGGGGTTTTTGAGCTTTTGTTCCAGCTGAATCCTGACTGGGAAGGTCAGGAATCCTGGCAGCTGGTGCTGGGGGAGCCTGTAAAACCATCAATCCCGGCATGCAGCACTTTGTGCAGGAGGCCTGGGTCTGGGCTGGCACTGCTTTTGTGCTCAGCAGCAGTGGCAGGGAGCTGCCAGAAGTTGTCCCCAGCACTGGGTGGAGAAATTCCCCCTGACTCCCTGACAGCCCAGAGCAAGCTGGAGCAAGAGGAGCGTGCAGCTCTGCACATTTGAGGCTGGGGATCTCTCACTGAGGCTGGAGCAAGGCACAGATGTGATGGGATCACTGTCACTGCTGTAGCAGTGGCTAGACAGAGGCTCTTTAGGAAGGCCACACCATAGGTACAAGTGGGAATGGTTGGAGCTGTACTTTGGGAGAGATGAGAGCCAGCTGAGAGCTTTCAGAGCAGTGATAGAGGGCACACCAACACATGGGGAGGTGTTGTGCATGTCTGTTTTAAACTGAGAGGACTTAGACAAAGCTGTCTTCAGGTATTTGTAAGAAGTCTTACGGTCACTGGCCCTGATCCTTGTGGAGTCTAGCCAAACATCCCAATACCTGCGGGAAGGACAACACGTCAGGGCACAACCAATCCACCAGGTTCTGGAGTGCATTGATAAAAATTTCCTGAAAAGGTGATCAAGAAGCAGATAAGGGGACATCCTCTGCTAGACCTTGTTCTTGCAGAGAAAGAAAGACTGATAGGAGGGTTGAGGATAGCAGCAACCGTGAGATTGGGGTGTATGGGATCCTGAGATGAGGGGGAAGAGGTGAAGGGCTGGACTTCAGGAGAGCACTTGGGTCTGTTCAGGGATTTGTGTGGAAAAATCCCAGAGGAGATCATCCTGGAGAGAACTGGAGTCCAAGAGAGCTGATTGGTTTCATCCATGGTGAGAGCCGTCCATTCCAGTGAGCAAATCAAGCAAAATCAAGCATGGATTTAGAGTGGACAGCAACTTTCTACAATAACTTGACTGGAACAGTGGCTGTTCTTTATTTCAGCTTTAGCAAGGCTTTCGTCACTGTCTCTCATAACTGTCTCACAGACAAACTAATGGTTTGTGGATTAGGTGTTTGGACAGTGAATGGATTTACCTGGCAGACCTGCTGGGCTCCAAGCATTATGGTCAGTGGCACAAAGTCCAGCCGAGACTGGTCCTCAAGGGTATACCCCAGGGGTCAGTCCTGGGGTCAAATACTGTTGGATATTTTTGCTAATGACCTGGATGATGGGATAATGTTTTGGTGCACCCTCAGCAAACTTGCAGACAAAAGTAAAAATAAAAGGAAGCAGTGCTTGCTTGATAGACCATGTCTGAGGCAAACAGCCTCCTGGGCTGCATTCAGACTGTTATCAGCAGGCTGAGGGAAGTGATCCTTCCCCACTTTTCAGCATTGATAAGGCCACACCTGGAGTATTTGGCCCAGTTCTGGGCTCTCCAGTGCAATGGAGACATGGATGTATCCTCCAGTATTCTGTGGACTCAAGATAGTGGAATAATACTGCCAACTGCTGACGGACAGATCTCAATCACTTCACAGAAATGCAAGGGAAGAGTTATTCTGCAGAACAGATGGAAGCTGAAAATACCAGAGGAAATATTAAAAAAATAAACAAGTTTAGGTTTTCCATGAGGAAAGCATATATAATCCTCTTGGAATATTATTTCCCTTTTTTATATACAAACTATGTGTATGTTTATAAAATATATAAACAGCGGATAAATACACATGCAAATGTGTATATATGCACTTCTATGTATATACAAGCATACACACTAAAGTATAAGTAAATAATACATAGAAAGAAACCACAGTTTGACTCTAGGTCATCACAACAACCATTGCACACACTCTTGGTCCTGTTCTGTTGTAAAATCTGTCCTATTGTGTTATTAATACAGAAGGGCAGGAGGTAAGCTCTGACATAATACAAACATGTGATTCCTGCCCTGGAAGATCTTCCCATCTGAGTACCTCCTTCAGCTGCAGATGAGCAAAGCTCTTTTTTTTTGTGCACTTTGGTTTGCTGTTTGGCCATGCTGCAGGATGCATTTACAAAACACTGGATGGGACATGCTGCTGGGAAGGCTGTAACTCTGTGACCTCAGAAACACCAGGGATGTGCTTGACCTGCACCCACAGTGTGTCACAGCTGAAGTTTTGCTGCGGAAGGCAGCAAAGTGTGTGGGAGTTGAGCAAGGCTGGAGACAGCACGCATGTGGTCAGCCCAAACACAAGCAAACAAACAAGCCAAAAATCTGGGGTGAACAAAACATGTGTTTTGAATGTGCGAATGGCCAGTATGAGATATGTCCTTCTGGTTCAAATAAAGCAGGAAACAGCTTACTCACTTATATTCTGTCTACTAATAATAGCTGCAAATTCATTAAGGTAATTACTGATCTAAGACTTTGAAGGCTCCATTCAGGTAAAATGCCTGAAGACATCACAGAGTGTGTTTTTGTGTTTATTCTTAAGGTATTTGAACCCTGCTTCTGACCTGAAAAGGGCTTTGAGGAGTAAAAACGTTTCCTTTATAGTGTTTTTAGAGATGGACAGGAAGTCCTGGACAAAACCCCATGACTTGACTCTGAAAGTCATCATTCACCTTACCCTTATTCACTCCCTTCCTTCTGAAGAACCTGCATTACTTGTCTTGCTTTTCCCCTGTCATATATCTTATGCCTGTAGAAATTTGTAGTAGAAAAGATGATGACTGAAAAGCAGGACCTGGTCTCTGGGTGCTGATGACCTGGCTGTGAGTGCTTCTCTCTGGGCTGGTGGTTCTCTGTCCTGGTTCTGTGCTGGTAAGTGTCAGGTCTCCTGTGCAACAGGTCAATAACACTGTGATAAACCAGATCTCTTACTCTTTCATATTCTTGTTGTTTCAGTATTTTATTAAAAAAAAGAAAAGGAAAAAAAAAGCCTCAATTATACAACCCCATTGGAGAGGTCTTTCTTGGCCTTCAGCCTAAACCTGGATTCCACCACCCGTAACTTGTATTAAAAGTGTCTGGGGTGAAATCAGTGGTGGTGGCAATGCAATTTACACTTAGCATGTGGTGTTTATAAAATAAATACAAGTGGCAGCTGGTATAACTCATGAAAACTCAGTGTTTGTAAGGGACCTAAGCCAAAGACCATCAGTCCATATAAAAGTTCCTGTTGGTTTTAGATTGATCACTTAGCTGTGCTATGTGGGTATTGCATGTGGCCCAGGTTAGAACTTTATGAGGCACCAAAGCTAAAACATTGAGCCTTGCTGTCATTTACTGTCCTGCTGTGTTCAATTTAATTATAGACAGGCAATTAACAGCATAGGTGAGAGAAAAAGTGAGTATTTTACTAGAAATACCCTGAAATTCACCAGCATAGGAAAAGGGAGTTTGCTCTTATGCATACATACAATAACTGAGCAGGTTTAAGCTTTCTAAAGACTGAACTGACTGGACAAATCACAGAGGTTCACATGTACACCTTGCCCCACAGACAGCCTGTGCACAGACTGATCGGGCTTCAGGCATCAGGATGGAGGCTGGGGCTTGGGACAGGCCCTTGTCAATTGTTTTCCTCTCTGATTAGCCCCAGTATGTGTATAGCAACACTGTCAGGAGCTTGAATTTTTGTGCATCACCAGAAGCTATATGGGGCTCTGTATTGTCTGCTAATTCTGGGAAAGTTTGTGAACAGGGTGAGGTGAGGGTCAGGCTGAAAAATTGTCCATAGACACATCTAACACATCAACATCTAATAATTGTTCACTCTCTTTTCTTTTTTTTTTTTCCCTTTGCAGTTCTTTTGCCAGCAGCTTCACTGTCTGGCTTGCCAGAAATCATTGAGTATTTTGAATGGCATTTCTACTCAACATCATTTTAACATCAAGGCATTTTTAGGGACATTTCTCTCATGCATGCTGGCTGTAGCCTACAGGGCTCCTCTATGAGCCAGAAGGTCCCATGATCCATTTGGGGTGAGAAATAGCAATTCTCAATGTTAAAGCTACCAGGCTGAGGGTATGGCTTTGCAACATCTGGCTTAGTAGCAGCACTGGCTTAAAAAATACCTTGCGCTAGGAGCTCTTTTCACCTGTGCTGTTCCTCATCCCTTTTTCATTAGCACAACTATTCGTGCCATGCAGTGAAGGAAAGGATTTGTTTGCCGTGTGTTTTAAATACTGGCTTGGTTCCCTTGTGCTATTCCCTGGGGGATGCTCAGCAAGCAGTTATCTGGATAACTGCAGTCAGTTTGGTTTCTGCAAGGCCACCTGCCCCACAGCCATGGCCGCTTTACATCTGCTGTAACTGCTTTTACCTGTGCAAAGTCTATAAAAATAAAGCGAGTGTCAGGTGGCTTCACACGACAGGGGCAGGAATTTTAAAGCCACCTGCAGCAGTGCCCTGAAGGGCTGTGCAAGGCACAGACTGATGAGCTCTGTGTTTCCAGCTTGGGGACATGGCAGCCACCGGTGCCAGCTGAGGGCAGCCGCAGGAACCCGGTGCTGCCCTGCAGGTGGCAGATTGCAGGCTGGCTTGGAGCTGCTTGTTTGTCATGCAGTGGTGTTATCCTGTGTTTCTAGGCGGGGAAAAGTAGAGTTTGTTGTCTTTCTGAAATATAATGGTTTTGTGCCACCTTCTTACATACAAAGGAAGAGAATCCCCATCACCCTGCTGTTGTCCTTGGCCTTGTGAGGGGGATAGAGGAGGCTTGCCTGGTCCTCCTGTGTAGGTCAGAGAGGTTCTTAAAATTTACTATGTTGCTATTCAGTCAAACTGGGTAACTGCGGGCCAGATTTTGGGGTTTTTTTTGTTTGTTTTGGAAAGTGACATGATTTCCTTTGTTCATCATTCAGAAGAGAATCCTGCTGTACTTTGTTACCTATCTGGAAGTATATCTTGAATAGAGATGGTAAAATTGGTCTCTGCTGAAAGGATATAGATTGTTTGCTGGCTGTTTGGCTGTTTTATTTCTGATCCTTTTTGGGGTTGGAAAGTATTCCTCCTTGAGGTTTGTTCTCCTCTCCTCACCACCCTGACCAAATGTGTTCCTCCCCACCAACCATTCACATTTTCTGTTCCTCTGTGGGTTTATACTTATTTATTTATTTGCACAGAGGTGCAGCATCCTAGGGGATGACTCAGATGTTCCAAAATAGGAGCTCATGGTTAGTCACAGGTGGCCACAAACCTTCTAGACAATGCTTCCCAAGGGTTAGCTCTCCCTTTTGGTTTCTTTTGTTTTCTTTGCTTTCAGACATTTGTCTCCAGGAGCTCAGAGACTGCAGCTGTGATTTCTTTTTTTCCTTCGTGCTGGGTTGGTAACAGTGATTTGTGAGCCAAAGAGTTGAATCATATTTCCACGAATAAAGTCATCACAGTATCAACGTGATGCCTTTTCAAAACATAGGAATTAAGAGCTAGTTTAATTTAATTTAGTTGGAACCCTCCACCATTTTTATTAAACATAAACATAGCGTAAGTTGCTAAAAGCCTCGGAGAGATTTATTAAGGCTCCTAATTTAAGTCTTGTAGAAAAGTCTTCCAAGATTATACAATGAATAGATTTTTCATTCCACTAAGGGTTTGATTTTTTTTTTCCCCATTTAGATGTAATTTGAAGTGCTGCCTGGGAACACACTGTAATAATTTAAATCATCACACGTCTTCTGTTAGAAGCAGGGCTGTTCTGGCGGCCCTGGTTGTTAACCTGGGAACAGATGATTGAACTGATGGGCTCTAGTCTGATGTGTAACCACACTTGGGCAGACATTAACCTGCAATTCTTCAAAGGCATCTCATGGACTGCTGTCATCTTTGCAAAAGAGACATTTAAGTCTCTGAGTCAAGAATCTGATAGTCTTCAGTAGCTTCCTCCTTTATGTCAATGGGACTTTGCATATTTAAAAGACATGTTCAGCATTTTCCATGTTTAAATCTGTTGAAACCAATCTGGCTTTGCTGCTGCTGCTAGGGCTCTGTCCTCCTCTGCCTTTAACTGATTCATGAATAATTTACCAAAGAGTGCTCTCAATTATACAACATCACTTTGAGTGCTCTCCTGGGTCGTGGCCTGAGCCAGCTGCGGTTGGACACCATTGGCAGCCACCTCCCAGGCTTCACCAGCTGAAAAGTGAGTGATGGGCAGAGATGTGCGGCTCTGTGAGGGCCACCCCGCCACTGCCCTCGATGCCCCAGCAGTGTCTGGTGGGTCACTGCTGAGCCCATTGCACCTGGAAGGGAAACAGAGATGCTGCACCAGCCAATCTTTCAGCATTCCTGCTGTTTGTCACTTTGGAATGGGGGGAAAAGCCACCCACTCTAATTAGAAGAAAGTTGTTTAATTGAACATCTTTAAAGTTGTTTAATTAAAAGAAAGTTCACAAGTTGTTTCATAAGTTAATACAGAAGACACCTTTCCATTGCTTTCTGGGTTATATAAGGAGGGAGAAAAACCAGGATTTTTACACATGGACTTCAACCTTAAATTCATGATGTTGTCCCAAGAAGAAAAGAGATTATGGGGATTGCCCAGTGTTCACAGGGGGTCTTTGCTTTATTTTTTGAGTTTTGAAAAAGTAAGTTGTTACTGACACTTTTTTAATCTGGCTCTTCTCTGCTCATGTGTCACTGTGAGATAATGCTCGTAAACTCTCCCTTTTGAGCAGTTCTACTGAAATTAATCACATTAGTTTCCAGGAAAAGAAATTGTAACCACTTTATGATTTCTGGATGATATTTATTGTCATGTTAACATACAAAACCTTGTTTGGATTTTAAAGTAGGGATTAAAAAAAATAATACCGTGTGTTAATTTCCTCAAAAAATAGAATTCAATGAACAGGCACTTGTGAACTATCTGTAGCTTAAAAGTAAATCAATAAGCATCTAAGGGAAGATGTGGGATGTCCTTTACCTTTAGCATTTTAAGATCAGTCATTTAAATAAATCTGAGATGTGCTGGTTAAACAAAATGTTACTCCTGGGAGAAATCAGCAATTGTGGTAAGAGAAGTGGAGAAAATGTTTGGGATTTTTTTGTGGAGGATCCAGGTAATGAGAAAGAAGCACTAGCTTGCAGTCAGGAACCATCTGGGGAAAGCAGGTTGTATGGCAGTCCCCTTCACAGAGAGGGCTGTTGGTGAGCAGCAGAGACAAATGCCCGTCTGAGAGTTTTCTTCACAAAGACCAGGATGACAAAGTCCCACTCTGCTGGTACCTTCCGGTGCTGGATAGGCTCAAGAGATGTACCCACTCCAGGTACAGTCACAGGCAGAGAGTAACTCAGCAAGCATTAGGCTGTTGAAGGCACTTCAGGCATTCCTCCATCAGAGAGCTCTGCTGGATGTGTTGGAAGGGTCTAGTTTCGTTTTTGATACCACTGGTGGGACACATAGCATGTGCAGCTGGCTGGAGCAAGCAGCTGGAGATGTCCAAGGAAAGCTTGCCCAGCTAGTTCTGAGGCAATGCAGCACCTCTTGAGTTCCCTTCTGCTGGGAACAACACCACTGGGAAAATACCACACAGAAGTAAAAATCTGTGCACAAAATTGTCTTAACATTAGTGAGCTGGGAAATCAGACATGAAGTTACCTTACACGAAGTGACTTTACTGGTAAGCTTTGTTAAGGACTTTGACACACGTCTTTAATTTTTCCCTTACTTTCTTCTCCAGTATCCTCACTGCTACCTGTCCTGTACTCATAAACCTTGTGAACACTACAGAGAAGTTAAGAGGGCCACCAGATGTTTAGAGATGAGTGACTGTTGGGGTTTTTTTTCTGAGAATTTGCTGTTAGTTACTATTTAAAAGACTCAAGTGTTTATTACACTCATTGACTTCAGCTGGTACCGGATTCTCAGCATGTCTACAAATTACTCCTGAGGTGTCAGGTAGCACATCCAGAGGATACAAGTTTTATAAGCTTTTGAGTACTATTGATTAGTTCATTAGATATATCAGCATCACTCCAGTAATCCCTGCAAAGGCTGGACTTGAGTCTATTTTTCTAAGACAGAATTCAAGCATAATTTTATTTCCTCCTTCTAAAGCCTTCCCTCTGTTTTGCACACTGTGGCCTCCCTTAAAAATGTAACATTTGTCTGATGCAGGATGTTGTTTTAATAGAATGAAATGAGTGTTTTGGAAAGAAAATTATGTTGTGTGTGGGAAAGTATATAATCTAAGTGTTTAAGGAAGACTGCCCATTAATGCCTTTTTATGTTATAATTATTTTCCTCCCTCTTCTTCCTCCTATTTTTTTTTCTTTACTGGGACTGGCTCGCAGTGCAGATCTCTGCTGTTTGAGCTCCTAGTGCTGCTTACAACCATGGAGTTGTTTCTTGGGGCATATGTGGGCTCCACACCTTTACAGAGAGGGAGACAAGGCATGTATACTCCGTGTGGGTTTCTCAGACATTTACAGACTGAGGCAGCATGTTGAGCCTCCAGGCTCCAGGACTGTACTCTCCTTCTGTAGTGAATCCCAAGCTGTCTTACCATTTTTCACTGCAGTATCTCACTCCTGTGAGTGCCCTCTTCCAGGGTGGGAGGGGGCACATCTGCCTGTTCTTGGGCTCTTTGGTGCCAGCTCAGCAGCTCACTTCACTGATACCTGTGGTACCCAAACGGTGCCACGGGGCTGAGGATTTTGTCAAGGCAAACATGACTGAACTCACATCCTAGAGATGCAAGGCACTGTAATAGCCCCATAACATACCAGCAGGCTTTGAAAGGAAATTATGGTGGCTTTTGTTTTTCTTTTTTTTACCCCTGTTACCTACATTTTGTCTCTTCTACCTGCTGCAGGCACAGTTTCATTAGAGCTGGCGCACAAGCAGGCATATCTTTGGCATTTTGTGCTGTCATCAGCAGACTCCTGTTCTTAGAAGAAGTGGGATGTCAGGCTGACCTGGCAGACCTGGTGCTGCTGCTTGGTGGCCACTTTCACCATACATTTACTGTTCTCTTCTCTGTATGGGTTTGTTTACAGGGGTAATTTGGGATTTTTTGAAGGAGAGGAAAGAGTTCTGTTATGGGTATGTACTGTGTGGGTGAGGGAGGAAGTAGATGCAGGGGTTTAGGCTTGGCTCTTTCAGTGTTTTTGCTGGGGGAGTATCAGAGAAGGGGGAAAGCTGGGATATGGACAGTTATCAGATCAGTGGGTTATGGAAGCCTTCACACTTTACATCTGGAAATCACTTGACTACAACACGGAGTGTTTTGTTCTAAATTACAGTGAACAGGTAAAACATCTACTGTTCACTTATTAGCTATTCAAAAGATAACTTTCTGTGTTGGTGCTGGATAGAAGAAGATACTTAGACATAAAGGAAAAAGCAGAGAAGCTCTTAAATAGACTGCGCTCCCCTTCTGTAGCTGGCTCAAGCACTCTGTTGTTTCAGGCATTGCTGTACTGTGCCCCTGTTCCTTGGTGCTTACAGATTAAACATTTGAAAATATGCAATCACTGTTTGTTCCTAGTTGCAAAATGGAGGTGACCTTCAGCCTCAGCTGCCTTTGCTTTATTCCTTCCAGCATGATACAACCTTTTACCTTATGTCCACCTAAAAGTAGTTGTTTTTATTTTTATGTCTTTCATTCATTTTTATTGCTCATGATGATGATGATTCAATAGTGACGTGCAAGTATCAGGATCTTCACTTCTTCCAGCCTAAATACCTTTCTTTGCATTTGACTTGGAGATCAATTAGTGAGCTAGAAATAAACTCCTGGTATTCTGAATCCCAATCCACTTTCTACTAGTTTTTACTATGGTTAAATTTTTCCTAAAGTAATTGCGGATCACTTTCATTCATCTTTGAATTTCTCCTGGCTTGTATCCCTCTAGCAATGCAGAAACTAAAGATCATGGCATTTTCCACATGTAGCTATACCTCAGCTGGGAAAATGGGCAGTGCTTCTTGCATGCATGCTCCCTGATAAACTTGCTTTACCACAGGCTTAGCAGGGGAAAGTGGAGAAGATACTGGCTTTCCACCCAAATCCTTTTTGTGGACCAACCCATAGTACAGGTGCCTAAACAGCTGCAGTTACACACCAAGAAGATAAAAGTTTGTGGCAGAAAGATGAGGCCACATGGGCAGGGAAGAGGTCAAGCCTTCTGAAGCCAGAGTCCTTGCTGAAACCAAAGTATTGTGTAATGAGCGGCTGCATGTGAGGGGAAAGTGGGTTCACTTCTGTTGCTATCTTAAATAAACTTTGCTCTTGTAACACTCAGTTGAGGATGTTCTCTGAAAAGAGCAGTGGATTCTGTCTCCTTCTATCTTCTCTTAGTGTTACTAGAGGGAAAAGTTAGTTAAGATTATTAACAACATAACTTCTGGCAGGGTTCAATAAGTTTTCAGCTCTTAATGTGATACAGATAAGCAGAAGCATTTTCATTTCACTGAACATGAGGCTCAGGGGAAATTTTGTTTCTTGTATATTTTGTGGCATTAACAAAACACAGTTTACAGTGAATAAACTGAGTTGACAGCATGTGGGTTATGTTTCTCAAGAAATTATTTGGTTATTTTTAGTTTCATTCTACCTAGCATAATGTTACATGAGGAATTTATTGTACTCTGGAGCATGAGATTTTCAGGAAACGTCACTTTATTTTTACATAGACCATAGGCTTAATTCTGAAGGTGAAACTTGCTCTGTGGGTACCTTTTTTTTCTCGATGACTGGCCAACTGTTACATTACAACAAAAACAAAATGTATACTGTGCCACCTTTCATTTCCAGCCTGTAGAATACTCTCTTGACTTTACTGCCACACACATACAGTGTAATGTGCATATTTTACTTGAAAGCAAATATATCAGTATATCTTTTCCTTAACAAAAATGGAGGTAGGGAGAAAAAACAATAAAATCATGTATGTCTATTTTTAGTGCAGGATTGGAATTAAGTAAGAATATAACGCAAGATATTTGGATCCCAAAGTAAATAAACCAGATCTTTTTTTCTACTTCAAATTAAGCTTGTTCCCTCTGAATTCCAACACCTTAAATATTAGATCTCTTTAAATCCTTTGGGAAAAGATGGATATTGTTACAGCTATTGGTAAAAATAGCATTATTAAAGTTTTGCTTAGTACACAGAGTACCTACATAGTGATTGTTGTAATCCTGGTTCTAAGGCATGATATACCTTAAGTCTGTCCCTACCCCCTGTGGCTGTACATGCAGGTGTAGAACTTCTGGTGCCTGGGAACAGCTGCTGGGATTCTCCCTCTTCCAAACCCAGCTTTTCTGTCTGCAGAACCTTGTGGACCAGCTCTTGAAGCTTGGATGGATTTTGACCCTGGCATTTCTCTTTTCAGGAAATACCACCTGTGTACAGCTACCTGGTGAATTTGTTAAACTCTAGGCTATTAATTGCAAGAACAAGAATAAGATTAGGGGCAAGAAGAAAAGGAAGGAGAAAAAAGAATTTGAATAACAAGAGGACCTCATGCTCAAGCAATTTAAGTCAGGCTGACAGCTGACATTTTGTCCAATCCACTAACCCCAAGATCACACCAGTTTAGGGTTTTTGCAGGCAACTCTTGACATGTGACCTTCCCTCACCCTGGCAGGTAGCTTTTTATACATTTTATGATCTTTTACTTTGTTCAGATTGTAATCACGACAAAAACCTGTGTAACTCTAAACCTGGGCTAGGGAAATAAAATCTTCACAGTTTTTAATAGATTATCACTGACTTCTTGACCTCATTTTGTTGCTTGGAAGATAAAATTAAAACATGATATTGCTTTCATCCTTGCTGCTTGTTGAGGAGTCAAGCAGAAAATTCAATTACTATTACAGCTGCCAGATTATGTTCTGTGCCTGTGATTTGTTGTTTTGTGAGTTGTTCCAGCTCAGCATGAATTTCCACAGTTTTACTTAAATAAATTTACTTATAAATTATCTCAATGCACATGGATGCAGATTGACACTTAAGAAATGAACATTCAGCAAAGCTCTGATTCAGCAAAGTCTATTGACGTGCTCATTAAAGCCATTATATTGTGTTATTTAGATGTAATCTGAAGTGCTCAGTGCCAGTGGTAAGTGCAATACATCACAGCTTTCTGCTGTGTGTGCCAACACCAGTGTCTACCTGCTTGGTTCCACTTCTGTGAGGTGTGCAAGAAGAGATCAGCCTTAAATGAATTAGCTGAGTTCTCTAAATCAAAAGGAAAGATTTATTTCCTCCATGGAAATTACTTTGAGGTATCAGGTTTTGTGAGAAAGGATGCAATAATTCATGTCACTGGCAGGGTGCTCAGAACAGATTTCTCCTTTCTTTGACTCAGAATAAGAACTTGCTGGATATGAACAACTTGGCCTTCATTCCAACCATCGTCCTTGAAGTGTTTAGAGGTCTTCTAGCTTTCTTTTTTCCCCTAAATTTAAAGATAATCAATTACATATGCAGTTCTTCAATTGAATTTCACAATCATCTCTTAGAAAAACAGGCAACCTTTTGGAGACTGTGCTTATCTTTGTAAATAAATAATATGGTTCTTTTAATTATATAACATTTACAGAGACTAATGAGGGCAGGTCACAAACTGCTGGATGGAAAAGTGAATCTGACCTGCTGGTAGTAAGTAATGTGCATCAGAGTAAAGAAAATGTGGATTTTCAAAATGCATATATGTATTTAATGTTGGCGTGTATATAAGAATAGAGAAGATTTTTTTATTGGTTTGGTTTGGTTTTTATGCTCGAAGTATTTTACCTGTAGAGTTATGCACCCACTGCTCTTCTGCTCTGATGATACTTTATCAGTTTAATGACACATAAAAGTTGTGTTGGTGTGCTTTTGAATTTATTTGCAATCCATGGAGAGCTCGAAATGTCCTGATAAGACATGATGGGGCCACTCTACATCTAGGCTTTGGAGTTTCCATTTGGTGTCATACGTCTTTGGCGGGATTCATGCCGTTTGAAAAGAAAGGGTATAGGCAAAGGGTTCCTGTATTTTGAATACTTTAGTGCTTTCAGTTTTGTGCTTTGGTTATAGCTTAAGCATGTTGTTATGAAGAACATTAGGACCTTAATAATCCTACAAGGACAGGCTGAGAGAGTGGGATTTGTTCAGCCTGGAGCAGTGAGGCTTTAGAGCAACTTCCAATACCTGAAGGGGGCTGCACAAAGGCTGGAGAGGGATTTTTTTACAAGAGGATGTAGTGATAGAACAGAGGGAATGGCTTCACACTTAAAAAGGGCAGGTTTAGATTAGATACTAGAAGAAATTCTTGGATAGGAAGGTGGTGAGACATTGGACGAGGTTGCTCAGGATGTTGTGTACTCCCCATCCCTGGAAGTGCTCAAGGTCAGGTTGGTCTAGTGGAAGGTGTCCCTGCAGGGTATGCAGGGACATTGGAACTGGGATATGGCAGGGGTGTTGGAACTGGATGATCTTTCAGGTCCCTTTCAATGCAAACCATTCTATGATTAAATGTGTGGAAAGAAAATCTTCAGAACTTTTCTACTGCACTTTCAGTAAATTGTACAAATTTGAGATTCCCTGCAAGTTTCTTCAGTGAATACCTAGTTGTCATATGTTTTCTTTATTTCCATTATTTTTGAGGAATTGTTTCTGAGGAGTTTTTCAGTCTTTTTAAGTGTTGAGGTAACCTATCTGTAGGGAAACTGGTGCACACTGAAGCCTCTTTCTTCTGCCCTCTTACAGGCAGACTTACCAGTATGTTTTATGTATGCCATATCTGTTTTTTTAATATATCCTGCTTTCTCTTCTCTCCCTATTGGAGAGAGGATTGCTGAACTGAAGACCAGTGAGTTGGCTATAGAGATGCTCTCCTCCCATCAGCCCAGACATCCCTTCAGAAGCTTCCACTCTGAGCCAGCAAAAATACCTAAGTTTCAGGGAAAGGCAATCACCTTGTCTTGCATTGACAGCCTGCGAGATACTGGGAGGAAAACAGTATTTTAAATATGAGAAAGGAAATTTTTAGAGCTAAAAGTGTGAATAACCGTAGGCTGAGACAAATAACCAAGTCTCTGCAAGCTCTCCACAGACTGGTACAGAGGCACGTTTCCCAATGGTTTACCTCTCCATAGGGTCAGAAAGAATGCATTTCCTTTAGTTCTTTGAAGTTCTGTGTGTGCTCTGGCAGCCCACCACCTCCTCTGCCTGGTCCTGCTCTTGGTCAGAGCTGCAATCTGCTGTTGGGCTCTCTGTTGGCACATCAGAGGTGAAATCTGAGCTGAGTAGGAGGAAGAGGAGGAGGAGGGATCCCGGTGAAAGGGCTTTGCTGGAGCCTGCCCGTGCAGTTGATGACAGCTGAATTTCAGCTCCTCTTAGTGGAAGGATGCTGGCATTTCTGTTGGCAGCTGCGTTTGCTCACCACCCAATGAACCTCACTGCAAGCTTTTTGCTTCCACATTTGAAAGGCTGAGTAAGGTCAGTAAGGGAAACAGGATTTCTCAGCCTTAGGGAGAGCCTTTCCCCTGCCCAGCCTCCTCATGTTGTGCTACAACTTTGCTCCCCTATCTCTCTACAGGTTCATGTCTCTGTGCAACGAGATACTGTAACCAAAATCCAGTTTTCAATCCAGCAGTGCCAGGAGCAGAGTCCCACGTGTGACTCCCACTAGTCCTGTGGAAATGAAGTGGTTTCCAAAGGACCTCTGCTTGCAAGAGGTTGGGTTTGTGACAATTACTGTTTTAACAATTCGGAGCCTGAGTGCTATGTTTGACAGCCACTGTTCCCTACCACTGGGAAGCCTTTGGCTTTCTCATGGAACATTACAGAAACCTTGCACAAACTGCTTAAGCACATAAAAACCACTGCTTGTTACTCTCTGGAATAAACCCCAAAACATGCATCAACACAAGCCAGTAAGAGCCAGTGTGTTAGAAGACACTGCAGAATTAAAAGTAAGATTATCTAGCAAAGATTCAGTGCCAGACATAATGAAAACACTAAGAAAACTCCTCTGTGAGTTATTTTATGTTGTTTAAGAAGCGGTGCCTTGCTGACTCCAGAAGTTCACGGAGTGGCTAGCACCTTGCCAGCTCATACCTGAAAATGGGAGAACAGCATGTGTTTTGTAGGACTGTGGTGCTTATAGAGCTTTTCTGTATATATTTTAGCCTTAATCCTGTAATGTTTTTAAAATTCTGCTCTTTTTTAAAATTTGCCTTAACTTTGTTACATGAACTATTATTCAGAATGTTTTTCCTCTTCTGTTAGCTCTAGAAGATCCTGCTCAGGTCACAGTCCTTATTTTATTATAACTTGGCAAAAAAAGTCAGGAAAGAAACTGTTTGATCTGAGAGAGAACCATGCATTTGTTTTTTTTTTTTTTTTAATAAACTCACATAATGAGGCAGCTGAAAGAAACTATGTCACAGTGACTTTAACCAAAAATAATCTTGTATAAACCAGTTTGCTTTTAAACTTGGAAAGAACCCATCACGGTATCTTCCACACCCACAACATAACCCAGAGTACCATTCCTTTGACTGGAATTGAATATCTAATCTTCAGCCCATAGATTAGATGAAGCTGTCTTCTGAGTGCCCTACTGCCCCTTGGCCTGCATTTGCTTCTCCTCAATTCATCACCTTTCTCTCTGTGAGGAAATCACAATGCAGATAATGTTTTGCCAAGAATCTGGCAGAGCTATCTTTCTTTTTCTATTTTTTTAAATCACTTTGACTAATGCTTCTGTTCCCAAAGCTCAGTGTTTCCCTGGGCAGGCTGGACAATTTAAGGGTATATGCATATATACTTAATATATAAGCTGTCAAAACTTTAAAGGGATACTTGAGAGGATTATTTTCCTTTCTACCTAGCTGTGAAGATAGGCTACTGCTTTAAATGTGTAGCCACTGGCTTCAGGCTATCTGTCCTTCCAACTCCCTTTGGACTTTGGAGTTTTGGCAAAAAGTTGACCTGGGTTTGAACTGTCCCAGAGTCAAGTTTTCAAAAATAAAACCTGACCTAAGCTTTGTGAAGACTGAACTACTCCCAGTTTCATCTATCTGTTGTAGATGTGTTCTGCCCATAAATCCATAATCTTTGAGATACAGGGGAACAAAGGCTTGAGATACAATTGTCTGACAATTTGTCACAACTAGACACAGCTGAATCTTGGCTTAAAGGTTTCCATAAATGTGCTATCTGAGCTGTTTAGCAGCTATCCACAGAGGAGATGAAACCTTGTGCTTGGAAAATATATTATTACTCTGGTTGTGTGTAATTTTTCTCCAGATGCCTACTGAAATATTTTCTAAATATTCTTTTCTTTTTATTTTGGGTGTATCTTCATTTGTATAGAAATATAAATTAATCTCAATTAAGATAAAAACATGAACATTAGTTTTGAATGAAATATAACTGTTCCACTGAACTACATTATGATGAAAAATAACACAGCACTGAAATGCAGCACAATCATCTCATGTAAAACCTCCCTCTGCTTTTGGTGAGTGCAAAGCAGCCAGTGCAAACCCCTTCTGCTGTGTTCTGTTTCAAACGTTTTTGGTTTCATTCATGTTTACTTCAAAATGGGTGTATGGAAAGCTAGAAGGACCTGATAAAGTATCTTCAGCCATTTGGATTGCAATGTCTGTGTCTCCACCATGTAGCATCTAATTAGCTTTAGACTATAGCTGTCTAGTACTGCTAGGATGTCTAGGAACTTCTTTTTGTTGATTAACTGAGTATTAATCCTTTCATAACATCCTCATGAGAGAAGGGAAGCAATAAGTTTGCAAGTTAGAAACAAGTCTTTAACTGCTCCTACTGACCAGGGACTTCAAAATTGCATAAATGGGGAGAAATTCAAATTGAAACAGTGGACCCTTTCTGACACACAGCATAATTTTAAGTACCAGCAGAAAAATCCTGAAAGACACTCAGATCTCGAGTGCCCTCTGTGCACAAGTGGCAGCCTGCAAAGAACTCGGTCTGGCTGCATCTCCTCCATCTGCCACGGTGCAGGGTGGGCAGGCGGGCAGTGTGTAGAGCATTCCATGTGCTCCAAACCTTCCCGGAGGGACCAGTGCTCTCTGCTGGCCACAGGGTCGGAGGCCAATTACCTGATTGCAACAGTCCCTGAAGTTAGACTGCATGAATCTCAGCCTTACTCATTGCCTATGAGTAAATGAGGGGATAAAAGGGCAATTTTCTTCTGGTAAGTGATGGCATTAGTGGGTTTAGACCCTTTTCTTTCTTTGTTCTGGTCCATCCTTACATCTCACAATGGAGTGTTTACTTAATGCCTGCAAGTATGTATGACAGCTATTACAGTATATTTACTGTATTTCTTTCCTTGCACTCTTGTCTTGAGTGTGAGAAATTGCCACATGAGAAACAACTCAGAAATGTAAGTGGGGAGGATCACTGTGAGCATATCTATGTGAATATGGTTATTAACCATTTCTTCCAGTTAGCTGTTACAAAGATGGAAAAAATTTAAAGGTGTGTCAGACCTGAGTATTTAAAATGAATTCATGTAGAGACAAAAGTCACACTTAATCTTTTAATCACTGAAATTTAATCACACTTAAACTTTTCCAGTGAGAGGCATTTGCTGATGTGTCAAAATAAGGGGGGAAAAGGAGAAAGAAAAAAACAAAAGGGAGCTAAACATGTAAAAGAGCATGAAATGGGGCTGTATGTAGCACACAAGTTCTTCTTCATTTTAGAATCCTAATTTGCTTTACAAAGCGTCAAGGCCTTTTAGATAAGTATGTAAGTCTAGAGCAGACAGGCTGTGCTTGAATTGGAAATCTGAAACTGGAAACTGAAAAATCTTTGTTATTCTGAGCTCCAGTTGGCTGGGGGACATGATTTAATCAGTCCCCTCTGAGGGGACATGAATAGGTAACCCAGCACAAACTGTAATCCAGGAACTTAAAATGTCAAGTATTGTGTTAATAAACAGGCAGGGAATATGTGACTGAATGGTTTGGGATTTTATGGTTAAATGGCTGAAGAGATCCTTGAATCTGATACAGGCTTGGCAGTACCAGTATATATATATATATATATACTTATATATATTTATGTATATACTTATATATATATTTCTCAAGAAATATATATGAGGAATCCAGAGGAAGTAGAACAAGACTTGCTCAGACTGAGGTTGAATGGCAGCTTGATTTCACAGCCACTGCAAATGGCCACTGCCATCTCCTAGTTTTGCAAATCCATAAACTTGTAAAATGTATTTATTCGTCCTTCCACATGGGCAGCATTATATACACATTGCATAAAACAATCTGTAAATACTCACTAGCTTGCCTTTATATTTTCTTTATAAAAGCATCCTTTGTCACATAGTACCAGGACTTGGTATCAATGGCTATTTGGGTTGCTACAGGAAAAGCCTTTTCCCTCACTCTGACATTCTCTTTTTTTTGGGTTTATTTTAAGGACTAAATGCTTTCAGAATGTTATTTTTTTTTTAAACAAAACTATTTTTTGCTGTTAAGGAAAAACATCTGAAACCATGATATTTTTTTTGTCTGTCTCTGAATCAAAAATAGCCAGGCTGATCCAACCTAGAGGCTGGACGGTCTTAGTGCCAGCTTTTCATTTGGTGTAGCTACAAGTTGTAAAGAGTTCATCATGTTGAAACTGGATAGATCTGAAAGGAATTAAGCATCAAATTGTTTTGGACTTTGTGAGGTCATGCACATGCTGAAGGTAGTGATGATGTCTCTAATGAGCTTGTAATAAGACTAAATGTGGAAAAGAGGCTTGTTCGTTCTTCTCTTTTTCTTAGGAATTGAAAAAGGGAATTATGATTGCAGCTGTAAGACTTTAGTTAGGATCATTTAAATTTGGCTCATCTCAGCGTAATGTGAGCCATATCCGTCAGTGCTCTAGAAGCAGATAAATATAATTACCCTTTTGAGATCCAACAGATCAGTAATAAACACCCCTGCTACTTCAAGAGATGCAATAATAACCAAATAACAAAGAAATTGTAAGATGCTGAATTTTGTCTTGTGTACTGATCCAACTCAGTCAAGTGTATGGTTTTGCTTTTCAACTGTGATAGTGAAAGATTGCAGCTCCAGATGGGGCTGTATGTGGCTATGCCAGCATGACAGCACTTCCTTCTATCATAGCTTCTCCCCACATATTTACACTGAACAGTGCTTTCAGCAGTGTTTTGTAGCTCTTCCTGCAGGCATTGATATTCCTTGGAGAAGGAGGACTAGGAGGTCACAGGAAGGAAAGAGGAGGGGGTTTGGTTTAGAAGCTATGGGTTTTTTCCATCAGTGAGACTTAGTACTGCACATGTATTCCTGCAGTGTGGCAGTGCAGTGCTCCTGTTGCCACCAGGGAGAAATCTGTCTCCACCAAATGAACTGATTTCAAACAGGAGGAGTTAGTGGTACAAAACCCTGTGTGTAAACAAGCCCTACACCTCCACTCTCTGTGCTTTGTTCTTCTTGCTCAATCATTTGTAGTTTAATTGTAAAAACCCACTTTCTTCTGTTGTTTCTTTCTCAGTTATTTTGGCATTGCTGCAAGCTTCAAATTGCTTCTTGGTTGTGCTGTTTTTGAGTGTGCATTCCTTTACTGGTAGCAAAGGCATATGTATAGAACTTGAGGCTTTAATATAAGTGACTTACACAGTCATATGGCTTTGAAACCAGGGCAGAGTAATCAGGTTTTTCTTCTTTTATTGACCATTATGAATTTGGAATATATTCTTGTTTGAGAAGTTAGAGTAATGTAAAAAGCAAATACAAGATTGGGAAATATCTTGTGTCCCTTTGGTTGCCAATCTGGGGTCTGGAAGAAATTTTCTTGCACTGGATGTTGGCTGCCTTTTAATTTTCCCTTGCAGTTCTGAGCAGGGATCAGGTGGGTCAAATACCACAGATCTCCTGCTCTTTGTTCCAGGAACAGAGTTCATATCGTTACTGTCTAAATTGTGGTGATGTCCAAAACTGGCTGGCTGCTTTCCAGACTGGAAGAGGGAAGTTGTACCTGCTTGGAGAGTTCTGGATGACAGAGATTGAGAAAGGTCCAGGAACAGCAGAGCTGTACAGAAAGGCTCGTTGTGGTCAGCATGATAACCGGCAGTCTGAGCAGCAAAATGTGGAAATATCTGGTGCCAGTGTTTGCCGAAGGAGAGCTTTAAGAACTCGTGGGACAGACATCTTTGAGGTGTGGTTTGAGTATAGCCTGTGCTGCTATGGAAGAGGAAATCTCTGAGTCCTTCCAGCTCTCCAGTGCAAAGTTTTCTAGTTGCAAACGCCTCCGTCAGCTCTGAGCGCTGTGCTTATCCACCCAAGTGCTCTTCAGGAATGATACATTCTTGGTCAGATAATTCCCTTTGATAGAGGTACAACGTTGTATGGGCAAAGCAGTCAAGGCCAGGATATTTATTAATTTTTTCCCATTTTCTGTGTTTATACAGCATAAAGTAATTCTTGGCTTTGGGAATTTGGGGGTTCAGCAGCCAGAAGCTTATATAGAGGAATATGAGCATTAAGAAACCAGATAGATTAGTAGAATAAATAACAAACTGATCTAGTAAATTAGATTTATTAGTTAGCAAAACAACTTAATTGGGATATATAAGGGAAAGTTGGCTTTTGTGTAAATTAACGCATTCTTTACAGGCAGAAAGGCAACTTATTATAAAATGTTATAATTTATTATAAACTTATAAAATAATTTATAATTTAATATAAAATTATATTAATCTATTTAATAGTTTTTTGTTTTGCTTTTAATATTTAAGCATAAATCAGCTCAAGAGGAAAATTTCAGAAACAAGCTGTTCATCAAGTGCATGGACTGGTCCAGATGTAGTCATATTGATATTCTAATCAAGCCTTTAATCAGGTAAGGGGAGTTATGTGGTTGATACATAAGAAGAAACTCAGCTTGAGGGTATATTGAAGCATATTGACTTATAAGGCAGATTTTCTTTAAAGTTATGTAATGCTCCCTTCTAGCATATCAGAACTAATTGAGACAAATGTGCTGGGAAGATCCTGAGTTGCTACCTCTGAAAGGAAGGGGGGAAGGAGTCCTGCTCAAGTAGTCTATTTAAGCCATTCTTTGTCTTAAATGGCTGCAGCTTCTCCTTTTTTAGATCAGGATTAAAATCACACAGACCAGACTGGAGAGAACATGTATTCCTTGTTCTCCTGGAAGTGCCCCAGATGCTGAAGCTGTCATGTAACCTCACTGCTTTTTGAAAATAAGGTTAAGGCAAAGGAGAAGTACTACAAACTGCATTTTTGTAAAAGGACCTTTCAATGTTTTGTATCTCTGCATGTCTCTTCCTCTGTGTTGCAGATGCTGTGCTTCTAGTTGAAGATGGGAAGCAAGGGATCACATAGCTTTTGAAGCGTGGGACTCATGAAGAATCTGGATGCACGTCCCTCTGCATTGCTTTGGCATTTTATTTCATCCTTAGCTGTTGAGCAGCAGGTTCTGGGCTTGCAAGTGCCCTGGTTATTCCTATACTTCAGGTCTGGTTTTGCTTCCTGCACAAAAGGCCTGTGTCAAGTAGAAACATTCTGAATTGTAGGTTGAAACTTGGCAATAGCAAAGCACCAAGTGCTTGGATGAAGCTGTATAGGTAGAAGAGGATGGGTTGCTTGGAAAGAGATGCTAAAATTGGGGAAAAGAATGAAGAAATATCATCTGAGAATAGCTGTGGAAGGACCATAGCCAAAACTGTGGACTTTCCAAGTGTAGATCATTTGAATCTTCTGGGGATCCAGAAAGAGTCTCAGCTTCTGGCTCCATCTCTGTAACTGTAAGACTATGGGTTCAGATCCAGACTTTTCATCTGTTTCTTATGTATGTAATAGCCTGAACCTTAATCTTGGCCATAACACCCTGAACTTTAGAGAAAACGGCAGTTGGGTCTTTGTTGTAGTTTTTAGAAAGCTGTTGTGGACTAGAGCAACGTCCTTGCAGTAATGCTGAGAGGCTTAATGTTCAGCAAGCAAGGGGTCATGGCTCCAGAGTGCATAATGCCATTCAAAAATATTGAAAAATAGAAAAAAAATTAGTTGTGTGCACACCCTCCTGCCTCCTTTGCCCTACCCCTGTGTATTCACCTCCTGCCCTCTCCAAAATGTTGTCTAAATCAATTTTTAATACGCTGTGTTTGCTGAAACTGGTGTACTTGGTTGAAGAGATATACACAGTTCAGCCTATCAGTCAGCACTCATGTTTTTGACCTGATAACCTAATTTTTATAACCAATCTAGAACTACATGGTGTTTTAAAAACCATTCCAGAACTGCATCCAGCAATCAAACAGCTCTGTTGTATGAATAAATGGGAAAAAGCTGTGTAATGGTGCAAGATGATGCTCCTCCAATCATAGAATATCCTGAGGGGGAAGGTACCCACTAAGATCATCAAAGTCCTCCTCCTCCTCAGGGCACTCCAATCGTACCATGGGCCTGAGAGCATTTTCCAAAAGCTTCTTGGACTCTGTCTGGTTTGGTGCTCTGACCACTTCCCTGGGGAGCCTGTTCCAACCCCGCTCTGTGTGAAAAACATTTTCCTGATATCCAACCTAAACCTCCCCTGTCACAGCTTCAGGCCCTTGGTACTGGGATTATGCGAGAGACTGAGAGACATTTTAAAGCATGATTTATTGCTGTTTTCTTCATCAGTCCCAGAGAGGGTGAGAATGTCTTCACATCATTCATCAGAGGTCACAAGATCTCTAGCTACAATGCCTTTCAAAATTTATTAGTCAATAAACTACTGCCACAAAATTTGTTAGTGTTTCCACACTAATTGCTAATTATTTTGTTTTACATGTTTTGCTGCAGATCTTCTTTAGCAATCATATAACACCCCACAAACCTACAGTACTACTACATCTTAAAACTTCTTATCACCTTTGTAACAAATTCCCTAGCCAAACTTTTCTACTTTAAAACTTTCCACTACCTAGCTTAACATGTTTCTACTTAAACTACAAATCCACATTCTTGCTTCTGGTCTGTGCATCAGGAAGCCTTTTCCAAGGTCTCAATCAAACCATGTATGCATTTGGGTGTCTGGGCCTGCAGGACCCGAGGGTCCTGTCACTGGTCACACAGAGGACATCAGTGTCCGCTCCTCATCTTCCCCTCACAAGGAAGTTTCAAACTGCAGTGATGTCTCCCCTAAGTCTCCTCTTCTCCAGGCTGAGCAGACCAGGTGACCTCAGCCACTCCTCAAAAAGCTTCCCCTCAAGGCCCTTCACATCCTCATGGCCCTCCTTTGGATGCACTCTAACAGCTGGACGCCTTTTTTATATTGTCGCACCCAAAACTGCCCCCAGCACTGGAGGTGAGGCTGCCCCAGTGCAGAGCAGAGCGGGACAATCCCCTCGCTTGCCCGACTGTGATGCTGTGCCTGATGCACCCCAGGGCAGGGCTGGCCCTCCTGGCTGCCAGGGCACTGCTGGCCCGTGTCCACCTCACCATCAGCCCCGGGGCCCTCTCTGCAGTGCTGCCCTCCAGCCCCGTGTTCAGCAAAATGTGACGCTGGAGAATGCGGGCATCGATCCCGCTACCTCTCACATGCTAAGCGAGCGCTCTACCATTTGAGCTAATTCCCCCTGCACACAGTCAGAAAAGAAACAACTATATAATATATATCATAACAATGACTACTGTATGAATAATAACAATAATTATTCACGGTTTCTGGGAAGTGAATGTACAAATCCTGCTCATTGTCTGACACTTGAGTCTGTATATCTAATCTCTTGCATGTGGGATGGAATGTTGGGTACCACAACAACAATTACCTGCACAGCTGTGCTACATTTTGGTTTAGTTCTTCAGTGTAGATTGGTTTGAGGACTCCTGGGTTCTCTTCACAACTTCATTCCTGGTTAGTTTTGGCCAAGTCATTAATACCTATTATTCCTCTTTGCCCATTTATTATATGAGTGTAATATATTACTTGCCAGGTTTATGGGGCAAATGCAGATTTAATTTTGAGAGATTATATAAGGCTGGAGTTCTAGAAGTGTGGCCTTTTAATCTGAAACATCTCTGTGTATTTCTGTGACCTATACTTTAGACTTTTGCTATAAGGTTGGTTCTCATTGTTCTTGGAAGGACACGAAGACAGACATGCTGTTTGTCCTTTCTCTTCGGAGTGTGGTAAATCTGGCAGCTTCATGCTTGTGACTGGCATGGTCATACTAAGGAAGGTTGCTAGAGCTTTTGTGGGAAAGGGCTTTCTACAGAACCTGACAAAATCAATCTGGGATGAAAAAATGTTAAAGCATTTCCAGAAAACACCATCACTAGCAAAAGGATTGCTCTTTTTCTTCTTGTATACAGGTGTAGAGGAGCTTTGTGTGGCAGGATGATGGGACTGATCCTTATTTCCTTTATTCAAACTAGTGACTATGGAATATGGATTGATACAGGTCTCTGCTGCCTCATTTTTCAGAGATGTTTTAACACTAACCATCCCACTCACTGTGATAATGATAAGTATGTTGAGTTTTCAAGTATTTTTGTGGCCAAGGTTGAGCTGAGCTTTTGCTGCTGCAGCTAAATAAAGCACTGGTACCCCATGCACATTGAACCAGAGAGAAATAAATTATTGGACTGTCTGTTTCTGGTTTGCCCAAAGAAGGTTTTTGTTTTGTTTTCTTTTATCTGGGAACTTTTACTTGTGGATTGTGAGTTTGGAAGTAATGCTTTGACTGAGAAACCTGACCATCTTTTTTCCTATGTTTAATTTTTTTCAGGTTACAGAAATGATAATGCCATCAGTGGTTTACAAAGAAGAAAAGGGATATTTCTGCTGGGTTACAAAACAGTTGTAGGTCACACTGCTTGCCTTGTAAATTCACTTCTATGGGGGATGAGGGCCTTGTACAATTCACCTTCTAAAGCTGGGGTTGAGTATGGATGGAGTAAGTGAAGGGTTTAGAGTATAGGCAAGTAATCTTATGGGAAACCTCACAGGTCTCTCTGGTCAAGTTATGCCTCATAGATTTCAAAATTTTGGGATTCATTTGCAACACATTTCACATTTCTGTTTCCCCCTCCTTTCGTAACAGAACATCTTGAGTCTGTGCTACAATCCTTTCCAGGCAAACTTCTGAATGCTGAAGTATTTGCAAATAATATTCTTTTACTCAGAGAGGGTGTTCTTTGCTGATTGCAAATCCCCCTGATTGCAACACCTGGGACAGCGAATTGTGAGGCACAGCCGAAGTTCAGCTTAATCAACAGAGAAGTGAAAAGGAGGTCACAAGGGGGAGGTTTTCACCCTTCCACGGCAGGACATTCAAGGCCTGTGAGTGTTAGTGCGTGTGGAAATTTCACCCATGACTAAACCCAGACTTGGCTGCCCAACTGGTTTTGCCCAAAAGTATCTCACTGAATTCTTTGCAGATGTCAGAATTCACAGGAGTGACTAAGCCTGGATTTTCCCTCCTAGTATGCTGTTGCAGAGTGTTTGATAAAGTAGCTGTTCATTGGCACTCATACCAAGCTGGATCCAAGGTTGTGTAAATTGTGTAGGAAGCACTTTTTTTTAAATGTTCTGGCTTGAAAGGTGTTGTGTGTGCAAAAAAACTTTTCCATTGTGAAATAATAATTAGATTGATTATGGAAAAAGTCCTCCTTCAGTGTCCTCTTGGTGCTTTAGCACTTATTTACCCATTAAGTAATCAAGTAAAAATGGACTCTGCTATTTCTGCTTTTTCTGCTTCTGTTATTGCTGTCATGCACATTTTGGAAGTTACTGTGTGAATTGTTGGCCAATTGCTAAGTCTGTAAGATTTGAAGGGGGGAAAGTTGATGCCTGAATACTAGATGTAAGTGTTCTGAGAGCCGAAATATTGACTAAATGTAATGTCTTTTCCAAAGCAGGCCTTCATTTTCTCGTAATGCCTCAACATATTTTAACTTAGGTGTCATTTGTAAACCATTACTTTACAGTCTTTCTGCAGGTATAAGTCTTTAGGGGCAAAAGCAGTTGATTGACATTTCCCTCAGCTCATGAGGCTGTGTTTTATCACAGAGGAATGAGAGGTGATTATATGCCAGAACACTTGCTGGTCTTGGATGCCAGAACTGCTTTTCATTCAGCTCCAGTACACAGAAAATTCCTACCTCTTCTTTTCTTCAGTTTCTCCCTACCTTCCCCACTACCTGTACTTGTTCTCTGTTTTCAAAGTGCCTCTGCACATGCACATACAGCGTATGCAAAACAATATCTGGAAGCTCTTTAAGAGTTGTAGGGAACCGAGTGGAAAAGGCCCTAGAAAAGTGACGAGGATTGCATTGCAGTGCGTTCTGAATTCCCCTAGGTGTCATGTTCTAACCCTTCTGCGCCTCTCTGCACGGGTGGATTCTGTTTCAATTTATGTTCATCCAAGATAAATAGCTGCATTGCTTGAGGAAATATTAATTTTTGAGGAGAAAAAAGGTCTTGGACATGACAATGCAAACACATAATTAAAAGGTTGTGCCCTCAAACCATAAAATGCACATATTTTTCCTATATTGTCTGATGGGTTCAAAAAGAATTGGGAATGTTTGTTTTGGCTTTTCACAGCCTTCCATTTGGAAACAGTTATGAATGTGGGACTTGTAGTGAACAGGTTTGTAAGATGCTTTTTTATTTTTTTCCTCATGGCAGACCCCACAGGCATCTGCCCACCTCTTCTTTCTTGGCTGCCTGTTTCTACCCCCCATGCTGACACTTGACCCCCATCCTCAGCTTTTTGTGGCAAAGGGTAGATGTGGTGACATTTTTTTTGGCAAGTACAAGGCATAGCCTTATGACTTGCCTTCCCACAGCCTTCTGTTTCCCATGTCTTTTCAAGTGTCATGTGTCCTGAGCTTGCAGGCCTCAGGGTGCTCGAGATGTGGAAGAGGAATAGCATCTTTCTACAGTGTGTTTGCTCTCTGCCTAATTCTGTATTTTTAACATTCCTTTTATTTTTACTTCTCAATAAAAATGTCTCACAAGTGTTAAAGAGAAAAGGTGGCTCTGGGCTAGCCTAGTATTAGTGTCTGTGTCCAGTACTTTTCATGTCCCTATGTGCAAGCTGAAAGAAGCTTCATTTGCACCAATTTGGATCCTTTGCCCTATGAATTGTTTTTCCTTCTATTACACACGATAGAATGTAACCCTGACTCTCACCCCTTTCTCGCCTATTCTGTTCAAACAGGATTAAAGACACAAAATTAAATTTATTGGCCAAATGTATTTCTCCAAGAAATCTCTTCTGATGGATATGGGAAATGCAATTAATTCTGAAAATGTTAAGACTCTAAACCCTTCTCTGAGTATGAAACACTGGAATATCAGGCTTTTGACAGATGTAGACTAAAGGAGAAAAGAGACTACTTCTTAGGATTTGGAAGTGGAAATACAATGTCGTTACATAAACCAAAGGGAAATCTCCTCAGGGGATTAACTCTCCCAAGAGAGACTGTCCCAGAGTCTCCTGTGAATGGCAGGTGTGGCTGCTGGGAATGAATGGCTTCTGCTAATGGGCATGATGTACTGAAATATGACCATCTGATGGGGGTTCAGACCACTATGAAAAGTTGCTTGTTAATGTCTGTCCAAGTCTGCAATATGGCAGGAATAAAAAGCTGTGTGTAAAACCATCTGGTTCTTTAGACAGTAATGAAGGCTCAGAAATGAGGTTTGTTCATGCTTTCTGTTGTTTGGTGCCTACATTAAAACAGGAAGAGCACTGTACATAATAAACTACAGTGCTGTAAGTGACCACTGTCCTATAGTTAGGAAATTTGACATGTATTTGTTCTACACATTCCATTAGTAATGAAAATGAACTTCTTTTTTTTTTTTTTTTTTTTTTTTTTTTTTTTTTTTTTTTTTTTTTTGTAATTTGAATACCTCACTTGTAATGTACACTTCTGCCATGTTCTACAGTATTGCTACAGATCATCTGGAGCAAGTGTGGTGAAATAGCTCTGACAGCATGTAGTAACAACTAAATCCTCACCTCTCCCCTCTCTGTATATTCCTTCAATATTTCTAACCTAGGCAAAATTTACTCTACCTGAAATTATAGGCAGGATGCATTGTTGCAAATTCTGAGGTTACCCTTTGTTCCTCTGAGAGATGCTTTCAAGAAGCTTAAGTCCTTTCACAAGCAATTTGATTGGGGCATGGTTTTACAGATGTGATGTGAGGATACAGAACAGACAATCAGCCAATCCAGGTAACTAGAGGGAAGTTATAACAAAATCAGAATGGTGATATAAGAAGTTAGAAAAATAAGCACAAAATTTCTAAAATGCATGTCAAATCTGCCTGGTGCCAGTGCATGTTTTTCACCAGAGAGCTGCTCAGTGGTTGTAGGACATAAGATGCTGCATTTGAAACCCTTTGCAGTGATGATGATGCAGGAAGGAAGGATGTTTTTGAAAACGCTAACACAAATATAAATTGTGAGTCTTTCCTTCTTGAGTTGAGTAAGGTACTAGTGCATAGCTGATGTTTGAAGACCAAACAGTGAAAATAATCTCTGCTGCTAAAGAGACCATCAGGAGGCCAAGAATCCTCATTGACTTAAATCAAATTTCTCTTGAGGGAGTCCAGATCTAACGGATGAGAGCTCTATTCTACAGGCAAAGATAGATAAATTGTACATTAACTGGACAACGAAATAGTGATATGTATCAGGCTTGGATTAAATGTGAATATTAATTGGGTGTAAGTTCTCAGGTTTCTTCTTGACAAATGGGATGCTAGAAAAAGTCTGTATAGCTGTGCCTTTGAGCATTGTTGTGGGTCCCTTCCAACTCAGGATATTCTGTGATTCCTCATTACATGAAACAGCAGTGCCTGTTTGCCTTGAGCAGCCCCTACCTCCATTTGGGTGAGGGCTGTTTCTGCCACCTTGACCTCCTGATTTTCCCTCTTCCTGTCTGCTCCTTGAGCTGAAAAGTAAGGATGAAAGCAGCTCACAGTATGGAATGGTTTGTCCCTCTCTGGTTTATATACCAGTGCCTGCTGGTACTTGCTGTGTTGTGTAGGCAATGAGGAGAGCCTGCAAAGGGAGCTGGGTGTTACTCCAGGAGGTGCTCTGGCAGAGCTGGCTGGATTTGGAGGTGCAGAAGGTTTTCAGTGCAAGCTATGTCTTATGTGACACTTCTTTGTGCACTTGCTGCCTTAGAACTTGCTATGGTAAGAGAAAGGCCAGGGTCAGGTTGGATGGGACTTTGAGAAGCCTGGTCTAGTTGAAGGTGTCCTGCCCATGGAAAGGGTTTGGAACTGGATGATCTTTAAGACCCCTTCCAATCCAAACCATTCTATGAGTCCATGAAGGAAACAATAAAAATACTCTTTAAACAGCCAACTTTAGAGTCAGCTAGGGTGCAGGTGCCTTTCTGTAATGCCTACTTTCCATCTACTTGGTCTTGAACTTGTTGGGCTTTTTTGTTGTTGTTGTTGTTTTGTTTTTTGTAAATTATTAAATGGCCAAAGTGAGTGCTGGCACAAAGCCGGGCTTCTGTACCAGTGCTCTTATGTTCTTGACAAATGGAGTAGCAGCTGGCCCTGAAGTGAGGGGCTAAAGAGCTGTGGCACTGCTGTGCTGTGAGGTTCTGAAGATGGAGACTAGTGGATCTTGGTCCATGACAAGTTTCCAGGGCAGGTCTTATGGCATAAATAATTACAGGAAGCAGAATATTTTGCAAGATGTCAAATTATTTAATGGGTCCTTTTTGTCTTTAAAGAAACCAGTCATGTTTTCAGCACATGAAACATGGTGTTACATCTGGCTAGTTGAAGAGAAGGGACTTCCCTTCCAAACTCATAGTACCATCCAAAGTGTGACCCTTCCCTTGGTAAGGATTATAGTTTGCTGAGGTGTGAGGAGAAAAATCCTCTGAGAGCTGAGTATGTTTTTAGCATACCAGGAAGCAGGAGAACAGGCTGATTTGAAATACATGAATTTCTTGTTCATGTGAAAGATTTTATGGTCAAGTAAGATTAATATGATCTTATGGTCAAATATAGTAAAATAACTCTGTAGTTAGAGTGATGGTAAACACTGAAGTCTGCAAGAACTTGTTTTTTCACCACCACCTGGTTTAGAATGATTTAAAAAATTTGCTTCTCCTCTATTTTTGACCAAAAATGAGGACTTCAGAGGTTTTTTTACAAAAACCTTGGACATTCCACCAGAAAGCTGAACATCTGAAAAACCCAAACAAAAACCAGAAAAACAAACAAACAACAACAACAACAAAACCCCCCAAATTACTTGTCTTGCTACAAACTTTGTTGTTCCAAGTTAACATTTTTCTTTAAGGAATGAAATATTTGCCATGAAACACCAAAGAAACTTTCTTGGTATGTTCAAGAAGGAGGCCCAATACATGGTGCATCGTGGGAGAGGTAGCTTAATCTGAGAGGCCAAGCCAAATCCAATTTTAAAATTCTCAAGAGACGACAATATAGCATTCCAAATGAAAGCTTCTTGGGTTCGAACCTGAAAAATACTGCTCTATAGGGATGATAAACAATTTGTCAGGTCGCTGGAACATTTGATAAAAGATGTATGCTTGTAGGGAAAATGAAATGAACCCCTTTTTTCTTTTTGGATGGTAGCCTTGTGAACCCAGCCCAAGAAGGTCAGAACAAGTCCCCTCTGATTTCTTCGTTCATCATCTGTAAAGAAGAACTGCAAGTATGGGACAGTTGGTTAGCCTGCAGGTAATTCCCAAACTAGAAGAGAATCCAGCTCTATCTCTAACATAGCTGTGTCAGCTTTGGTACTAGGTTTTATCAGTAAAATAAACAGACACCACTGAATTGTATATGGATTCAATTGGCACTGAAAGTTCAGCTGAGCATCTGAAATATTGAAAGCAAGATTGCATCTCTCTTTTAAATGCACACATTGGAAATGAAGTTGTAATTTGAGAAGATAACATTTTAATATAGTCATTTTTCTGGCTCTAGCTATCAGTAGCTTTAAAAGTATTTTATAAATAAAGGGATGTAGTGTGTTACAAAATACAATGGCACATTTAGGACATGAAACAAACCTTAATGAAAGTTCACAAGAATTTAACATGCTGAAGTTATTTTTAATTCACAATGTCTTATCTGTTTTCAGTTTTTTTGAATTACAAAATGCAATTGGCTGTCTTAAGTACTAATTCTTTGCCAAATTTAATTTGTTTCCATTTTAAAGGTATTTTCCAGTTATACTGACATGAAAAGCATCTGAAACCATTGCATTTTGTTACATTTTTAACTTAAAAACCTTCACAATGCTGCCAAGAGTGTTTTTTACAAATTTTGAGAAAATTATTTATCTCTGGGACAAAAGCTACCACAATAAACCTAGCTGTTTGTTTGTTTGTTTGTTTGCCTGGCCCAAGGGGTTCATAATAATTTTGAATGCAAAATTATTCCCCATGCAACTGAGTGTTCTGGTGAATGGGGGCTTGGGGGGAGAGATCCCCATTTGATTACTGGACCCTGCTGAAACAGGAGCAAGTGGTTGCACAACACAGCAGCTGCTGGGCTGGACACAGTGTGTGGGTGGGAGGGAGTCTCCTACTGTAGGTCCTGAGAGAGGAAAATCCCTAAGGAAGGACCATGGTCCTCCCTTGGGCAGAGCACCATGTTTTGTTGCTACAGCTTCTGCATGTCCTCTGGTTTTTTTGGAAGAGGAATAAGACTGGGCTCAGGAGGCACATGGTGATGGCAGTGAGAGTGGGTGAAAGGTGTGCTGCTGTCATTAACAAGACTGAATGGAGATGGGCATCAAGGGGAAGCTGTGAAAGCACGTGGAAAAGTAGAAGCATTGAGGAAAAGAGGAGCATAAATGGCATCCAGTGGGACTTGTCCTAATGACAGCTCTTCTCTCATTGTGAAATATGAAAGAGTGATGATGGAAAACTCTTGAGTGCCTGACGGATGTGTCTCAGGCAAGCTTGCAGAGCCAGACCTGAGCTCTTTTCTTGTATCTCTAAAACAAAACCCCACTAACACCCCAAGCTGGTAGTGGCCAACCAGGTTGTTATCCATTGGTGAGTTGTGCAGCAGCAGGTGATTCCTGCAGTTGCTGGTGCAATGTGTGGAACAGCAGTGCCTGACTTTAGAAAGGATGAAGTTGCACAGAATGTGGAGATAATTGGAATTGTGTTGTCTGGTGCTTCAGATCATATAATAAATGGTTGACATCAGTCACTCTAGTTATACTGTTCCCATTTCACCCTGTTCCTCAGTTTAAAGAAAAAATAATTTATTTGGAAGGCTTGAGTCATACGTTTCCCTTTCTCCCACTTGTTTAGCAGAGTGTATGCAATCCTTGGGAGGCAACTGATGAAGACAAGGGAGAACTGGCTGTAACAAATGAGTGTGTCCTCACGGCACACTTTGGCAGCACAGACCTTGGGAGATTTCTGATTGTGCCTTCTTGTGACTCGATCAAAATGGAAGGGTGTGAAGAGGACACTGTGTTCCTGGAGCAGACATGGAGAGGAAATGAGAGGAAGCATACTCTCTGTCAGGAGAGGCATTGCTGTGTGAGAACGCAGTAGAGGCTCATGACAGGTCATGTTGTGCTACACAGGTGTAGCTGAGAGAAGATTTTGACCCTTGTTTTAGAATGGGTACACATGTGCATGCTCTGAATCAGGGAGCATTTTTTTGCAGTGCTGGCTAACAAGGCATGTGCTACAGAGTCCTTACTGAAAGGGCAAGGAGGCATATGTGCCTACCCAACAGGCAAGTTCAAATTGTCTCCTCCTTAGCTGCTTAAAAATAGTTCAAAATAGATGCCTTAAATCCTGTTACTCCAGCAGGATTACTCAATAGTGAATTTAGCTTTGGATTCTCTCCATGGCCACAGTCTTCATTTTAACTACTCATGAAAGAATGCCACAAGGCTGCTTTTCCATCTGATTTTGGTGGGGAAAGGAAAATCTTTTGCAGAAGCTGGGACAAATGAGTAGTATTCAAGATTTTTCTCATCATGTTTCCTTAAAGAAGGCAGAGGAAGTGCATAATTATTTGGAAAATAATTTGGCAGATTCTTCCCAGTGCTAGGCTGTTTAATGCATCAGCCCTTCACACTTAAATAGTTTAGGAATCACTTACCGTTTTTGATTTAACCTGAGATGGCTCACAGAAGTTGTTTTGACAGGGCCTAGCTTTCTGTTACTGAGCTGCCTGATATTTTTTCTAATGAAAAGATTAAACCCTAGTAAAACAATTTTTCAAAATCTTTAAGCCTGCAGCTATTCCTAACAGGGTAAGCGTTTGCTCTCCTTCCACAACTGCCTGTTGTGAGGAGCCCAGTGTGTTCAAATGGTATATTTAACACTTTTTCAGACTGCAACCTTTTTACAAAGAGGAGGTGATGCAAGTAGTGTGGTACTGTCTTATTCAAATTAATCCCAAAATAATTGGAGTAGTGATGCGTAATCAGCAAACTGTTCAATACACTAGGTCCTACTATTTTCTGTTGAATTTACTCCAACTAGGGGAAGAGCACTGTGTGTTTTTTGGCAGTGGCTTTTCTGGAAAATGAAATAAGTGAAAAAACTATTCTCACAGAGAAAGGAATGGGGAATGGTTTCAGGACCCCAGATTTTGTAATGCAGTTTTCTAAGAAACTGGCAGTGAATGAATACCTATGTTCGTTTAGACAACAGCAAGATTTTGTAAGTTTTCTGTTATTTAAGGTCTAATCTCCCACTGAAGTTAAAGTTGAAATGTGTTTCTTAGCCTATGGTGTAGAGTGTTTATCAAAAAGCCTCAGTAGAAACCTTGTGTAGACTGCAATTGTCTGTTTTCAGATGTCTCTTCTCCAGCCTTTTCTAGACCTTAGGAGCTGGGGACATTAAGAATTCTTGCATTCTGAAGATGTTGGTTTTAGCTTCACTTAAATACAACAGAAATTCACTGCAGTTGTCTACGTTATTTAAAAAATGCTCATTAACTGTAATTAAAAGCATTCTGCAATACTGTGAGTTAAAAAAGTACCAGGTTGTTTAGCTTATTATACAGTACAGAGCTTGTTTTGAAAAGATTTAATATGTGAACCTGCTGAATGTTTGGGCATATTCAGCAACACACATACACAATGCTGCTCTTTTTATTAACAGAAAGTTCACTTGACACAACACGCACCAGTGTTGCCTTTCTGACACACATTTAGGCGGCTTTGAAACCTCCTTTCAAGGTTTCATGTCTGCTGTGTACGTAAGGTGAAGGGCCAGATTACAGAAAAAAAACACTGATAGATGTCTTTCCAGGGGATCTTGGCAAGAGTCACTGCTATCACCAATACTGTTTCTGATACCAATTGCATCCATTGCCGCAACCTGCCAAAACAGGTGTATTTATAGGCCTTGAGGGACTGAAACAAGAAATCAAACATTTGCGTAGCATTTTCCATCAAGTTCCCAAGGACTGAGACTCAAAGGATTTTGATATGTTTCCAGGGATTACTTAGCTGTGCTGGGTATTTCTATGTTTTCTCTAGCAGTCAGTGTCCTGCTTCTTTACTAGGTCTTAAAAAAAAGTTCTCTCTTCTACCAACGAAATCATCAACAAAATGCTGGTTGGCTTCAGCAAAACTCACAAAAATATTTAAATTCACATCAGAGAGAACAGGGATGAGAGCTTACTTAACACTATGAATTAAGTTAAATTAAGAAGTAGTGCGCCAGTGTGATTCATTAGAACTACTTTACTTAAAAAGTATGTGCCTTGCACTGAGATATTTTTTCATGCTGTCTTGGCAGTAGTTAAACTCTAGGGTACTAGAGGCTGCCTACTCCTTGTAATGGCTTGGAATAGTTAATGGTGTTGAGTTCTGGAAGAGGAAGAATCCCACTAATTGTGCAATCCTCCTGGCACTAGGATTTGGCAGGACGTCCTCACAGTGAACCTACGCTGGGTGTGCCGCCCTTTGTAGAGTGTGATGCACAGCTTCGTGTGCCTCAGGCTGCAAGAAATAATCATTTTCAGCAGGGTGAGGGAACTTTAGTGAATAACTTTTCAGGGCTAGCATGACAATCGTGACTTTTCAGGAGATTTATGTTTACTGTAATGCAGCATCCTACTTTTCCAAAAATTTTTAGCGGTGATGGTGGTGAGTGATAAGGAGACAGTAAAGCGAGTTGAGTTAATGAATGTAGTCCTAAGACTATAAAGGATTTCTTTAAAGGTGAAGTGCACAGGAAAGGAATATTTTTCACTTTGTTTTAAAGAGGGAGATTAATGCAAGTTCAGGAAGGGAGTATTCAGTTGTATCGATATGCGAAGAAGGTGCCTCTTTTGGCATGATCCCAGATGGAAATAGTGGATCATGATAACGGCATTTTAATTCATAGTTTGTCAGGACATTATTAAGTGGCAATTAAAGTGACGCAAGTGTTCCAACACACAGGTTGCTGAGGGCCAGCAGATGATAAGACCAAGATTAAAGAAATTGAAATGCAGATCTACATTGTCTGTGAAATGCTTGCGACGATACAAGTAACTAAATCCTGTTTGATGTTACCTCCATAAACTCCTGTTCCCAAGAAAGCTGCATGCACAGCTCTTTTACTTCTGTGAATAGGGAATTGTAGTCTCCTTCCATTCCTTACATCAAATTATTAGCTTGCAGCCTTGTTTGTATTTGCTCCAAGAGAAGAATGATTAAAAGTTTTCTGCTGGCTACAAACCCTCCACCCTCTGTAAATGTTCTCTTGACCGTGAACAATTTTTTCATGGTGTCTTTTATAAATAGGTGCAAAAGTTTCCAGTGAGGGAAGTTCTGGTTGTGAGCAAGAGAACTGGAAGGTGCTTTCCAGGGGGAGCGTGTACTCTTCCACAAAATCTGGGAGAAGACTGGGAAACTGCGCCCAGAGGTAGTGTATTGTGCCAGCTGCAGCCTCAGCTCCAAAGTTATTTGATTTGGCTGGCAGTACTGAGACTTTATGTCCCTTCCCATCTACCCCCGTTTTAAACTTGCTCCTAAATGTACTGTCTTGTACCTTTGTCCTGCAGCTACTTGTTTTCTTTTCCTAAATGTTTTCTTGATTCCCACCTTTTTAGTTTTGTGTAACCTTGTGAAAAATGACAAAAGTTTTTCTTCTGGGGATTTGCTTCTTCCAAGGATGATGATTTTTATATTATCTGAAGGAAGAAGATTTTGCCTTTTCTTTGTTCAGTTGGCCAGACAGCTCTTCTCTTTGAACAAATCTTGAAAAATTAAATAAAATACAAAATAAATATATATTTTTTCTCTTTTTGATGGGTCCTCACTTCTGCATTTGTCCTTTTAGGCTGCAAGTAGCAAGAGAGATCTCTGGCTAAGTGGATTTTCAGTAGAAGAAAGAAAATTGATTTGCACTATGTAGCTAGCTGATGATTTTTTTTCTTTTATATTATTGGAAATATCAAGGGTTCAGGGGATATTCACTGTGTCAGCAACCTTGTGTCTAATGAGGTTGTTTGGACTCTGCTCTCTGAGCCAGAGTGAAATCTTTGAAACGTGTTAGTCACAATTTAACTGAAAGTGGGGGAGGTTTTTAACAGTGAACTTTAAGTAAACTGCATCTTTTTGAATTTCCTGGGCAGCTGCATTTCTCTCTTTGATGTACTGTGCCTGGTGATGCTGTTAATGAAATGCATAATTATGTGTTATATAATAAAACAGAGCTAACATGAAGGTGCCTAATAGATTATAACGATGTGGAGGCCTGAGAAACTAAAGACTATTGGGGGTTGTTGAAAAGTTCCTCTGGTGACAACGATGATGTCTAAAGAGGTTTGAATGACTGTGCTGATAAATTAATTGTGGCCTCTTTGTGTGTAAATGGCATTTTTCGGGATTTTGTATATAGAGAGATTATTGAAAAAAAAATAGGTACAATTTACTAGGCTGCTGATGTATGAAGTGTCAGCGCCGAGTGCTTCCAGTGCCTATTAGAGCTGCTGGCTTTGCATACACGGGTGCCCTAGGCAAAGACATTTTTGGCACAGCCTGTCTCACCCATAGGATCAAAAGGAGCAACAGCAACAAAAAAAAATCTGGCAATATGCACAGAGAGTAAATTGCATCCTAAAGAGCAGCCCCTAGAATGCAGTCTTGGAATGAATATTGATAAATCAAACATTACGCTTTATAGCTGAAGAGCTGTAGTCTTTTTGTGACTGCCCCCAGTTTCTCTCCCTCCTTTCTCTACTTTTGCCACCTATATTTTCTCTCTCCCTCTGTGTAACTTGTTCATTTCTGAGAATCTTCATTTAGGAACTGGTTTGCACAAACAGGTATTTTTAAAGCAGAGGGTGTATAAGCTTCCAGCCCTGAACCACATGGGCTCCTGATGGTGCTGGGCTGTGACTGGGCTTGCTTGGCTGCTGCTCTGGGCTCACAAGGGCCTGTCTGCTGGGAGAATTAACATGCAGGGAGCTCCAGTATAGATTTACGGCCTGCTAGTTACTTGGCACTAATTCCCTGGGGTGGATGATTCTAGTACCTACTAAGAGTGCTTTTATGCAGGTTAGCTTCAAGAGTGCTTTTGTGTGAGCTAGGCAAGCTCCTTTTTGAAGGTGAAATATGCTGTTTCCCAAGCACCAAGGGTATCCAAATGGGCAGTTAGTGCAGAGTAGCTAATATGCAGTAAATTCACACCCGAGCTCACTGAGCATGAACTTCCTTATGCAGCTGAATCCCGAGGCTCTGCACTTCGTCTCTCTCAGCAGGGAGCAGATGGCCCTTCTCTAAACAGGGAGTACCAATAAAGCCTTATGAAGAGCACAGATATGTGTGCATGAAGATTCGTGCCTGTCCATGTGCTTATATGAGATGACTTTAATCTATCACAGTTCTTGGGTTAGCTTCTGCTTCTGTGTTTTTTGTTAAGATACCCTAAGGAGAACTTTGCTGCTGAATTGCCATTGTCCTTGTCATTACTAGACTGGAATTTTAGCTGCAGGTTTTGACGATTTCTTCCTTCTTCTTCAGCACTAAGACAATGTATTTTTTATTATATGAATTATTTCATCTTTAGTTTGTGAATATTTCTTTGTTTCAATTCCCTTTCCAGAATTTATTTGAACTCTCAATTAATGGTTTTCTCTAGGTCTCTAAGTACTTGGATGTGAAATCAAGTCAATTTTTAGATAAGTCTTTGCTTTAGGCTGGGGTTCATAAATAAGTTGATCTATAATAAGTGTACAAATTCACTTTATCCTAAGATCACATACTGGGTTAAATTTTCAGGCAAAGTTTTTTTGAAATTTTATAAATGGTTTTATCTGTTTTTTATGCTTATGCTTCAAGTATACAATTGATTTCTAAGTCGTCTGTACATTTTCTTTTTATTTTTGCTCCAGTATTGCTTGTATCCAAGAAAATTTTGTATCACAAAAATTACCTCTCCAATTTCCATCTATAGAGAGGGTTCAGAACAACTCCACCGGCGCTATGGTGGCCAAAATTTAAATTTACTTACATACAGAAGATATTGCTCAAAATGCTTTTAACGTGTCTTTTTAAAATGACCTCAGCCATCCTAGCCTGCCAAAGATAAACAGCTTTTCTGCTCGACAGGCGTTAACCCTTGGAGGAAGTGAAGTCCAGCGCTGACTGCAGAGGCACTTGCCCCGAGCATTCAGAGTGCTGGTGCAGAGAGGAGTCATCCTCCCTCCAGATCCCAGCACTCAGGAAGGCTGCAGGGCTGGGGAAAATCAGCACAGGCCTCAGGGTTTCTCAGTCACAGATGTAAAATGCTGGCTGAATGTTTCTGACAATAAAGGAGGAGGGTCTGGGCCAGGTCAGCTTGACTGTTCCTCCTAGAGGACAGAATGGGTAGGAGGAAGGGATAAAACGGGATGAAAAACAAGAAGAGATGACTGGAGAGCCAGGCTCTGGTTCTTGCTGTTCTGGAAATATTCTGTATAGGTTAAAACAATCACTTGAAAGTATTTTTTAGAGTTTAAGTTTCAAGAGTTTTTATATTTAGAGTTTCAGAGTGCTTTTATAGCTTTTTATAGTAATTTTTACTGTTGGTTTTATTCCAGAAGAGTTTCCTGTTGCAAGATACTTTAAAAAACCTTAAAAGGAATCCACAATAAAGGAGTATCCGTGTGAATGAGTTGCAGCAGATACGATGAAGCAATTCCTAAAATCCCACAGTTGCTGTTTTCCTTTCAACTGACATGTTCCTGTTTTTAAATAAAACAGTTGAATGCTAGGTTTAAAGAGAAATTCAAAGAATGCTGTGGTGTTATTGGAAATCTCTGGCTATGTCCAAGCAGAAAGGACAGTTGCATGACTCTGTTGTACATGGCTGACGATGCCATATGAGTCTCCCTTGTTGAGATATGCTGTAAATCATCCTGAATGTTACCTTTTCTAACCCAGAACAGAGAGAGAAAAAGGGTAAAAATTTAAGTGTGGATAAATTTCCTACAGCTTATCATGCAGAAATGTGTTTATTGGTATTCTTTGAATGTAGATTTTTGGAGTACTTAACAATCTCTGACTGATGAGGTCTATTAAATGGGCATGTGCTGTAATTCACTTTGAATTGGAGAAAAGTTCCTGGGCAAAAGCCTCTTAGTCTTATGAGGAAAGGTTGCATATTTAGTCCTAGGGTAATTGCTAACAAATATCACTGTTTAAGGGGATGCAGTGATAGGGGAAACAGTGGGATGTGAAAGGAGATGGCAATTTTTACTAAAAAGCCTTAGTAAGGTATTGTAAGGAGAATATTTCTGTGCAGTGGTTTTCACCATGAGAAATATTTGACTTCATTTTGAGTGTGAGACCCACTTCACTGTGGGTCTACACAACATTAATTACATTCACATTACTCTCTATTTTGCGTAGGAGGATTCACTCTGAATCCTTTATTCAAAGGCCATTGTACTGGTGTGCTTTTAGTCTCTTCCACCACAGGTGTTGGACATTCCTAGCAGCAGGTGAACTTGGTCTACCTTTGTGCTTATTCATTTATTTATAGTGGTTGTATGCAACCATGGAAGAAAAACCAATTAGCTCAAGGGTAATAAAGTATTAAAACATACTACATACCTCACCACTCATCTGAACGTACAGTCACTACATAGGGAGAAAGGACAAGTATACTCAGAAGATGTGTTTGGGGTGGGATACCATAATTTGTGCACATGATTTTCTACAACCAGAACTTCATGCCAGTTCACAGTTTGTGATTGTGGGGACAGGGACACCTTCCCCATGCCTTGTACTGCCCAACACTGGTTACTGATATTCCTGCTGCTTGATCTCCTGAGCTGGGCTTCTGTTGGAAGCTGCTTCATCTCTTTTCTGGCATCCTTCAAGAAAACGTTTGTACAAGGAGCTTGTTCTGTCAGGAAGCAGGAGTAAGGGAAAACAATTTTATATCTCCTGAACTCAGCAAGAAAGAAAAAATATTTGGATTTGTTTGCATTTTTAAATATTTGTCACAATGCCAAGCTATTTTAAGCAATCTGGCTATTTCATCTCTACTTACTATCCTCTTCTAGATCGGAATTATCACAAGTCCCCTGAAATATGGGAATCAGATGTGAGTTTTAATGTAAGAGTCATGCTTCAAGCTGACAGGGATGGGAGGGGGAACTGTCACTGCGCCAGCCAAGATTCTCTGGTGGAAGTGTTGATTGATAACCTATACCTGAGAAAGGAGGGCAGCAGCCTTCCCCTTTCAGTGGACTGAGTTGCTTTCTATTCCCTTGTGCAAGAAGTAGGTAGTCCTGTGCAACCATTGCCTTCATCTCTAGGTATATGAAAAAAATGCAAAATCCCTTGTTCCATTTTTTCTTAGACAGAGTTCACAAATGATATCCATGATATCCTCCCCACTGATAGTGCTGGCTGTCATGCTGGCCATGATGGTTGGTGGCTTGTTCAATGTATCCCTGTAGGATTCCCTCATGAAGCTGAAATGCATTCCCTACTTGGATGTGGAATTGTCTGCTCCTTACAGGAGAAAATGGTGAGGTTTCTCATGTTGCTGACCTGTAATTTTTCTGTGTCATGTTTTTTGCAGAGGCTGTGTGGGTTCTCTGAGACCTGGAGCTTAGAGAGAAAAAGGGGAAAATGGAGACCCTGATCCTGAACAAGGTCCCCATGGTGCTGTACAAAGAGAATGAAAACTGCCTTTCTCTGCAGGCTCATGGTAGGATCTGAATTACCTCTGCCAGTGGACTCCTGAGAGCAGTAAGTGCTCCATAATGCCCAGTTGGATGCTGTTTATTAGTGGTCTGATTAAGAATCCGGCCGAGGTTTTGACAGACCATTGTCACTGTTTCTGGAGAGCAAAAGCTGTAGAACAGAGGAACAACAAAGGAGTATGGTAGAGTGTGGTTTGACTTCTGGGTGACTGGTCTGGGCTTCCTGTATGTTGGGTACCATAAGATGTACACTTTCAGGTGGTGATTCCTGCCATCCAAGGACAGCAATTAAAAGGAGGTAAGAAGAATTGTTTTCTGGAAGTGCTTGCATTAGCTAAGGACTAAATGAATAGCTTGGAAAAAAGTTGCATCCTTTGGTTTTTTAATCTACATTAATCCAACATGTTCTGTGTACCTTTCAGTGTCTGAACCAGTATCCAAAGCTTCATTTTTTTCATGGCATTTATGCCAGGTGATGAGTACCATTTTCTCTCCTAAGTGTAGGTGCTGGGTCTGTGTTTATCCTAGGCAGTGACAACTCTGTACTATTGTCTTCTATAAAATAATTAGCAGAAAAACTGATTATTTGAGATGTTCCCTAGGAATTAATTTGGTATCTATCCACAGCCAAAGCTTTTTGCAGGGCACTTCACTTTTCTCTTCACTTTTCTCTGAGGTCTACTGGACAATCTCTTAGCTTCAAATGACCCTCTAGAAAAATAAAATACTGGAATCTCACTCTGTCCACATTTTCTTCCAAATGTAGCCATGAAAGGTTTTAACAAACACATTGAATGCTGGGTATAATCTAACTGTATTTATCATAAGAGGAAAAATTGCCAGCAATGCAGTAGGAGGAAATAAAAACAATCTGTGACATTATGGATGACTTCTATATGTACCACGGCAGATAAAACAGAGAGGAAGAAGCCATAAAGTTTCCCATGGTATTCCAATTAGATGACAACTCCATGGAAAGAATTATAACTGCTTTCCTGGTTCAGAATGAGGTCCTATTCACTTGAAGGACATATATATATACATTTATATATATATAAAAAATTTAATTTTCCTCCCACTCCTTCTTCTTTTTTCTCTCCAAGCACATTAAAGAAAGTTTTTGGATAACCTGATCACAGACTGTACCAATACTCTAAAGCAAAATACACAGCATCACAACTTGGTAAGGATTTTATAGCTAGACACTTTACAGACTGCCAAGTTTTAGCTAAATCCTCTTAGACATAGTCTGAATAGGCTGATATATATCTCAAATAGCAGATGTAGTTGCTAAGCTGCTCTCCATCATATTTAAGAAGTCATGACAGTCAGGTGAAGCCTTCAGTGACAGGAAAAAGGGAAACTTCATACCCATTTTTAAAAAGGATAAAAAGGCAGACCCCAGCAACTATCCTAGACAGTGGGATTGTAACCTCAGCAAGTTTGTGGATGATGAAAAGCTGAGTAGTGCTGTTCATCTGCTTGAGGGAAAGGATGCCATGCGCTGGGGCCCTGGCAGGCTGGAGGAGTGGGCCACTGTGGACCTCATGAAGTTCAATAAATCCTGCACCTGTGCTGGGGCAATCTCTGGCACCAGCACAGACAAGGTAATGAATGGACTGAGAGCAGCCCTGCATACTTGGGGATATTTGGTGACAAAAAATCAGCTATGAGCTGGCAATGTGTAATTGCAGCCCAGAAAGCCAATTGTGTCCTGGACTGCATAAAAAGAAGTGTGACCAGCAGGTTTACTCTGCTCTTGTGAGACCCCACCTGGCACACTGCATCCAGCTCTGACATCCTCAGCACATGGATCTCCTGGAGCAGGTCCAGAGAAGGTCCACAAAAATGATCAGATGGGTGGTTCACCTCTCCTGTGGAGAAAGGCTGAAAGAGTTGTGATTGTTCAGCCTGGAAATAAGAAGGCTCTGAGGATACCTTGTTGCAGCTTTTGAATACTTAAAGGGGCTTATAGGAAAGATGGAGAGAGACTTTTTATCAGGGCCTGGAACGATATGATAAAGGTCAACAGTTTTAAACTAAAAGAGGATAGGTTTAGATTGGACACGAGGAAGACATCTATTATGATGAGAGTGCTTATCCCTGGCAGTGTCCAAGACCAGACTGGATGGAGCAACCTGGTCTAGTGGAAGGTGTCCCTGCCCATGGCAGGGGGTTGGAACTGGGTGATCTTTAAGGGCCCTTTTAGCCCAGACCATTAAGCCCAGACCATAATCATATATTATTCTATGTCCCTGGTCTCTCCAGCATACTTCTTGGATGCTCTGTTACCTTGTTATCCTCTCAAACAAATGAAGCTTCACCATTCAGCCACCTCAGACCTCTGAGAATTGGACTGATCCTCAGCTCACTTGTAGCTTGGGCATCCCAAACCCTGAATAGTGACTCAAGGGATTTCTGGTGTGTCTCTTAAAGTAAAAATATAATAGTTGAAACAAATTTTGAGACCTAACATGAAGTCTTTGTAAGAATTCCAAGCCTTAGACCTTGTTTACTTCACCTAGCATGGGAAATATACAGATTAAGACAAGAGAGTGAAAAAAATTAGTCTCTACATGTTGCCTCATGTCTCTTTCCTCATTGCTTCTGAGCATCCTTGAAACTTTAGCAGAAGTTCTTGAGCAGAAATCCTACAGAAAGGTGTCTGGCAATGAACTTCTCTCTGCGTGTGTTTTCCCTGTGGTCCAACGTTTCTCCTTCTTTTTACTCTCTGACAGATCCTGCAGCTAACAAGATGCCTGCCTATTTACTTCTTTAGTCTTTTATCTCAGCGACTACACAGTTTATGTAAGGCTCTGCTGGTTTTAAGTTCCACTTATTTGCTACACTTCAGTAGTATTTTTATCTTCAAATGCCTACACCCAGATGTAATTTTGCAGAGACTGTCCTCTTCCTCTGGCTGTGTCAGCTTGGTTGAGGGTTTGCTGCTCTGGGAAAGCGTGGGTGACAGTTACATTTGTGCCAGGTTCTGCATCTTCTTTGTTCAGTATTATTTTGAAAGATCACAAAATGTACAAACTGTGCATTGCTGGATTCCCCAAATCAAAACAGGGACAGGGGTCAGCTATGTAGGAACTGGTAGCTAGCATGTGTTTATAAACAGGTGATAAATTATATTTGTGTATGCAGAGATTCAGATAACTAACAGCTTGCTTAAATGCCACATAAATTTGGATCCTCCTTCAATAGAAACCGAAAAACCTTTGGTAAACAGCACCTGGTTGGTAGCAGAGAGGAAAACTGTCACTCAAGAAAACATGTGATTTTAGGTCCTCAGCACTGTACTGTCAAAGTGTAGATCTTCTCTTATTTAATTCTTCATCAGTGTTAAGGATGATAAGATCTGCATTTAATCATCTTGTTGATTCCTTTTACAGGTCTGGATAATCTCCCTAGGCAGAAAATATGTTACACACTGAATGGAGAAGCAAAAACAGCCCTTAGATGGACAAGGTGGGGGGCAGCATTAAGGTCCATCTCCAAGGGGTGTGACTCGTGACTGCTGCAGAAGTCAGCAGGTACATTGAGAAGCTACATTGCCTACATGCTGACTATGAAGGCATCTCTGTAAATACTGTTATATACAAAACTGGTGGAAGTGAGACTTCAGAGATCTTCAGTGGTATTTCACTGCTTAATTTGTATTTAGTCAATGTCATCTCTGGATGCTCTGCTTCCTATGGAGCAGGGAGGCTTAAGATTTGTTTTCTTAATACTCATTATATTTTTGGAACCTCATTGATCACCCTGCCTGTTTTATTCTATGCTCTGGGTGATAAGGTTCCAAATACAGCTGTATCTAGTACAGGGCTGCTACAGTGCACTATGATTTCCAGCTACATTGCACACCACTGTAAACACCCCCTTTATAAAATCTGGTTCACTGGAACACTCAAAGCTGCTGGCTGCCAGGGAATGTTCCTTAATGAGGGTAAGGAGTACTTGAACACATCTATGACTTGGCAACCCTTCCTCCTTTTTATAAGCTACTATACACTTCAGAGAGAAAATATCTTACAGGCTACTTTTTAATGGGACAAGTTTACTTAAGAGCTGAGTGGAGTTGGTGCCAGTAGTTCTGTTTTGTTCTAGCTTAATATTAACCTTGTCAAAGTTCTTATAGTGTCTCCTGGGTGTTTCTGTATTGCATACCATATAAAGCTGGTTTGGGAGCCAAGAATTTTGGCTGGAATATATATTATAGTGGTCTCATTATATTTTTCTAAAGTGTATCAGAGGTGGCCCTATATTAAAGATCCATGGACCAAGGCTAATCTTTTTTTTCTTTCTCCCTTCTAGTTTTGCCTTAGCCCACACTGCAGATCCAGAATTTGAGCCAGCTCAAGTCAGAGGGTTATTTGGGATCCAAGGTCTTGGTTTGACCTGTAACAAAATTTGGGTAATTAGTGATATTTTTTTTTTAGACGGTACACTGGATTTTGAAAATCATCAGACTTTTGGGAGGGTGCTTTTGGTTTGGGCCTGCACTAGCAACTACTGCACAAAATTATTCCATTCTCATCTTGCTGACATAAGTATTCATTTAAAGACAGCTCGCCAACATGGTGCAACACGTGGTGCATCCTGTCTTGCCTCTGAGAAGCCGTGTGTTTTATGACTGCTTGGTGCTTTCTTACTGACAGACATCATTAGGTGGTGGACTTGGCCAAGTTTTTCCTTCAGAGGGCATCCAGCCCATCTTTTCTAGAGTGTTTGTGGGGGAAGCTGGATCCTTTTCTGACTGCACAAAGAAAAGAGGGAGCTGATGTAACAAGGCCATGCTTTGTCTTGGGAGAATCCTGGCTACCACAGAAAAGATGGAGAGAAGGTGTTGAGATGTGGGTGAGATTTGTTAAAATTACATCTGGGCTTTAAGACTCTGTCAGGTTTAAGAAAACATGGCAAAGAACCATCTTTATTCCTTTTTTTTGCCTATTCTCCTCTGCTGGGTTTTGAATTTGGTGTGATCCCATTACCCAAGAAACAGCTGTATGAGCCATAAGCAGTGGAATTGAACCCCTGACAAAAATACTGTGGCAGAGCCAGGTGCTGCTTTATGTGCATGGAAGAGCAGCAGAGCAGCCCTGCCTTGGTTTCAGTGTGGTGCTGTTGGTGGTGCCCATGTGGGGTGGGTGAAAGGAGAGACTGCTCCCTCCTTCACCTACAGCAGCTCTCTGTGGGACTGTCTCCCTTCATGGTCCTCTTAACCTGGCCAGGGGCTGATGGCAGCTTGCCTCACTGTACACCAGCTTTCAGACTGTGCTTGCAGCTGGGTTACCCAGAACTGCTCCCAGAAGCAACAAAACAAAGGGAAGAGTTGGTGCACGTGAATCTGTGTGAAGAAGGTTAATCTGTACATGAATGGAAGGCAAACTTCCAGCTGGACAGAGTTACTGCTGCATATTAACCCAAATATTTGTCATGGAGGCATGCTTTTCTGACAGGTGGTGGTAAACAAGGGTACTTAGCTCTGTAGTTTTCAGGAGACCTGATTTCCTCTCTTTATAGGAGTTTTGGAAAAAAAAACCCCAAATTCAGTGACACTGAATGAGCTACAAAGATGAACTAATGGGCCTTTTCAGCTTTAATCCTCGGAGAAAAGAGACACTGTTTTCCACTGTTAAATTTCACCCCAAATTTCAAAATTTTCATGAAGTAAATTCAGTGTTCAAATCTATTAGGGAAAAAAGTCACATGGAAATAGTTTAGTCATGTTATTGTGACTATTCAAAGGAGACAGGGAGAGGAAGGCTATGTGGAGGGAAGCAGGAGGAGTTCTGTTTTCAGGGCTGCCTCATTTTCTCATGTTGCTTTGGCCAAACCAATTCATTTTTCAATATTCTCAGTTACAAAGGGGAAAACAATGCCTCCATGCCTCATGTGGCTTTCAGTGTCTATCGTCTTTGCCAAGTATTGTCAATTTCTTAAACAAAAGGCCTTATGTAAAGGAAAAATTTCTTCTGAATTCTAGAATATGATTTTCTACCTGCTCTCATATTTTGACTATTTAATTAAGCTACTACTATTTAATTAAGGTACTACATGAATCAAAGTGAGATTATTTATTTAGATTGGTGAAACCATAAAAAGAAGCCCAAGATTCCAGATTGCATTACTGTTTATTTTTAGAGCAGACTGTGACCAAATAAAACAAATGGCCTTTCCCGTGCTAGAGTAAATGCCAACAGATATAGTCCTTCCTCCAATCTAAAATAAACCTTTCCCAATCTTAGCCATTCCCTTTCCTAAAATGCCCAGGATGATAGCTGGTGCTGTGCCCTTCGGGTTTGGAGCTGCAGGCTTCCACAGAGCGTCCAGTGAGGAGCAAGTGTGGAGCTGGCTGAGGTCAGGGCTCCTGGAGACCCGGCTGGCAGCCCCTTCCTTTGCTTGGAAGGGCTGGAGGCTGAGTTATGGCACACCGCTGACCCACTGCCCTTGGAAGTGCACTGGTAGTTACTGCAGTCCTCATAACCAAAGATATACAATGGAAGTTACAAATACACGGATAGTGCAGACGAGCCAACAATTTGTCGGACTGAAATCCTTGAAGGACCTCGTAAATACTTTAATGTTTACACAGTGCCTGTATATTTTCACAATTACCTTTGCATGAGCCCAAAAAGTTTTACACTGGAATGTTTTCAGGCTTTAAGAAGTTATAGTTTCTGATATGTCTGAAAACTGCAGGCTCAGCTTCTCTATTGGCCCATTTTTTTTCTCATGAACAATTAAAGCTGGATTCCTTTTCCCCGCAAATATGCAGAATGTAAATGGTGAGTTATATCAAGATTATGCATTGATTATGATCACAGTGTAATAAGAAGAGAATGGTTTGAATTTACAAGGGAATTTGTACCATAAATTGGCAAAAAGATGCATTCTACAGTATTTGCCTATATTATAATTAAGAAGTGATAAGAAAAATGACTTTTCTGTAGAGAGATTTTTGAGAGAAACAAACCTATAAGAAGTTTGAAAAGTTTGAGGCAGCTCTTTACAACCTTAGGATGAAAGTTTGGAGGCATGAAGACACAGATCAAGTATAGCGAATTTTGAAGCAGCTGACATGTTCCTCTGGTTTCTGTCACAAGGCGCTTCTCTTTTCTGTCCAAAACAAGGTTCCTGTTAGAGTGTGAATGGGACTGTCACGGAGCTGGCACACCTGCTACATGTATTAGACATGCAGTGACAATGGATTGATACTTAATATGAGGCTCTGGCTCTTGCTGTGAGGTCCATTGTGAATCGGCTGTAAGGTCCATAGTGTAACACAGATCCCTTTTGGCTCATGGACAAGACTTCCCGCCTGATGTTGAGGGAGGGATAACAAATCCACAGTGACTTTTGGTGGTGCTTTCTATTTCTGGGGAGTCCTGAGAAACCAAAAGAAGTGACTTCTGCACACTTTCTGCAGAAGGAAAGGCGCTGAAGCAGCATCTGGAACTAATAACCTGTGTTTCACAGCTCGCTGGTGGGCAGCAAGGGAGCCGCTCCGGCTCTGACAGGCCCTTACGTAAAACCTGCACACAGTGATTTTCAGCTGTGGGAAACTTGAAACGGCTTCTGCTGGCCCAGCGAGGAGGAGACTGCCTGACTCCCTTTTGGTTCACCTGGGACGACAGGCTCCCTGCAAGGGCATCACCACAGCCTTCAGATGTGGTAGCACACAGGTGGAGCGTGCACATACACACGCAGGAAAATCACATCCAGCCATCAAATGGGGTATTCCACTAATTGGAGAGTCTGTTCTGGTGTCTGGCCACCATTTGGCAGATACTGACAGTTTCCACTTCAAGCCAGCCAACCTCCCCAGAAAGCCAGCTGTGCGGCTGATCTCATGAAGATGTCATTGAGCAACTGTTTGAAGTGCTTCAAGAAATGGTGGGTCTGATTTGAGGCAGGTTGGAATCCCCTGGGGGCCTTTGCTGGATGTGGGAATACAGACATCCATTGACGTAATAGTTACACCTCAGTGTTCCTGAGTTGCCTGTAAGGATATCATCTTCATTCTGGCACCTCCCACATTCACCTTAAGCTGAAACAGAGTCTCTTTGCTGTTCACATATATGTCCCTTTTTCTGTTCCTATGAGTGTTGCTACGTACTCATAAATATTGGTAGCTTGTCATAATGGTTGCCATGATGAAAAGAGTTATTTATTTAAAAAGAAGAAACAGATGCCACAAAACACTTCAGTGAATTTCAGCATGTTTGAGAAATGAAATACCCTTTTTAGAAATATCAGTTTTGTGAAGGTGTTAAATGCTATTTCACACAATCGCAAGGGAGGTTTTTATTCACTACACTGTATGTACACAGAGTGACAGCCGAAATAAGGCAAAAAAAGAAGACACAGAGTGGAGTAGTTTTATGAAAAGCCATGAAGAGATGTAGTTTTATTAGCTGCTGCCATTCAGTACAAGGAGTTCTGACAATTGGTGAATGGGACATGAAAGCCACGTCAGACAGAAAAAGCCTGAGGAAGCTGAGTCCTGGTGTTGGGGAGAAGGAAGGAAGGAGGAAGAGAAAGCAAGACACACAGAAAAAAATCTGTTCCCAAACTGTGGGTGCATATACTGACCACATTTCACTATAAATACACTGTCAGGTGCAGAGAGACAGCCACTTATTTCCTGAAAGAGCAGAAAGTAATACCAGCATCCAGGGTATTATTTTTAACACATTCTGCACTTACAGTGGAGGGTTCTTGCTGTAGTTCATAACTGAGGAAAAAACATGTGCGGCACGTGAATGGTATGTAGAAAGCAGGGGGGTTAGTTAAAGGAGTCTTTTTTAAATTATGAAAATTTGTACACATTTGTAGCTCAAAGTATTTTTATGAAAAATTATTTATGGTCCCTAACTTGAAAGAGATATAAGAGGGATATATTTCTTTTAGAAAAGGGAATGATGAATTTTGAGGGGTTAAATGCCTTTCCCAAGGAAGGTGATTGTACAGCTGGAAGGAGAAGTGCTTTTACTTGAAATTCTGGTTAAAAATGTCAAAACCCTCTATTATCTCTAAAAATGTCAAAACCCGAAACTGGACTGGGAACAGGGTGTAATCTGTATCTCTAGGTAACTAATGTTGTGTTTTAATAACCTGGCTACACTTTTCCACTACAAAGTGTCTGATTCTCGGAGGGACTGAGAAATTTGAAATATTTGTCATTATTTTTTTTCCATCTGTGTTACTTTAGTTTACTTGTTTTGTAATCTATTAGACCTAAATCTTGATACCCATTTTGACTAAAACATCAGCTGATAATCTGTGCCTGATTATTAAAACTACATATACAACTGCCACTACCCATTCCCAAACATTTTAAAGCCAGAATTTTTAATATACTAGTCGGTGTTTTCTTGGACCAGTGAGAGTGGAAAAATTAAGGTGGCTGGTGGAGTACATGAGGGTGGAGACCCTGAATGAAGCTTTTATACAAACTGTCTCATAGGAGGTTTCCTCTCTTCTTTCCAGTTTGGATTAGGTTTTTTGGCATACGTTTGCAAGAAACTCATCATGTCTTTGCATTCAAGCTGCAAAAGCTAGCTTAGTAGTTTCCTAATTTCTCTTGGAAAAAGCTCTGCAACGCTCCATCCAGAGAAGATGCATTTCCCTGTTTGTTTGGTTATAAGCAAGATCGTGAGGCATTTATTTTAGCACTCAATTTACTCGCTTCTCTCACTTCTCTCTTCTCCATTCCTATGGAAGTTTGTTTGAAATATTTCTTTGAATTTAGATAGCTTGTACTGGTGTCATTTTGAGAAATGACTTGCTTTGCCTCTGGTTGGTTATAATGCCAGGGCAGATGGATTTAACACAAGCTTAACCCTTTTGTTTTTGGAAAAGATTAGGACAGGCTTAGATAGTAACTTGGAAAATACAAGGATAATATTCAATCATTGCCATTCTTAATACAGTAATAACCAGTAATGTGTTCCAGGTTAGCCCATTAGGCATCGAGATAGCTAATCTGACATTGGATCCTTCTGTCTGTGAACACTTATACACATTCGTATATGTTCTCTCTTGAGCTGGCTCTGCATTACTTGCAGGAATCCTTCTCTCCTGACCATTCAGCTGAGTAGCCTTGGCAGGACGGTGTTTGCTCCTGGCTCCCTGAGAGCCTGATTGCTACATCATCCCCCGTGTCTTGGAGATCCCAGGTGAGGGCTCACAATCCCCACAGCTGAGGTGAGAACCCATTTTGGATTCTCTGATGTTTCTATTAAAAATGCGCTTTTACAGGTCATGTCTGCTGGATGCCACTTCTGCTTCAATGGCCATGGTGCAGTACCTTGTGTTGGACTTGCAGAGCTGGTGAGAACAGATGTGTGCCAGACAGCTGCTTGTTGGAAATGAGACATTTCCACACCAGCGACTAATCACATGGAGAAATGCCCAGTTCTGGACAGAAACACCAACAGAGTTTAGATGCCTTCAGGTTTGGGTGGAAGCTGTGAGCAGGCACTGTCAGTAGCTCTGAATATTGAGGTGCCTGTATTCCCCTAGATACTGACATGGCTAATGAAGGCTGCTAATTACAATTTACAATTTGTTTTTGGACTTGTAGTGTGAAAACTTAGTCAAGAACTACAACATCTATGTTTTTACCTATGGTTTTTCATGTGGTGAGCTGAGGCTGTAGTACTTAAGTTGCTGTTTGTATAGTTCAAGATCCTTTACCTGTTTATCCCAAGGTCACATGGACATCCTAATAAATTTATTGTAGCTAAATGCCCTTGCATAAACAACTGCATCTATACAAAGTGAGTAGAAGCTACTAACTTAGTAGTATTTTATACTCATGGTGCTGGTGGGAAAAATTTCATAAGAATAAAGGAAAAAAAGGTAAAGGAACAGAAAAGCAAACTCTTGGAAGAAAGTCTCCAAACATTCAACAATTTCCCCATCTTTCCCACCCCTTTCCCTCCTTGCCCCAGTCCAAACACAAAGACCTTTTTATCTCTGACCTTTGTTTCTTTTTTGTTCTGCAATTTTTCAAGCATTAGAGAGAGACAATTTACCAGCAGATTATGAGACCTTGTGGATATCCATTTTTCTTTAGTGTACAGTAGCTGCTAAACATATATAACTTTCAAATCCTCTCTGGGAAGTGACAGGGAGACATTCAGCTAACCCAAACAACACATTTCACAGTAAGTGCTGTTCTACCAGAAGGCCTTTGGACTGAATAGCTAAATGTCCCCTCAGTTAAGGATATTGAGGGAGACAGGATCAGGGGATGCTGGGAAGCTTGTTGTCTTACAGTCAATGTAAATATTTGTAGATGTTCTGAGGGGAGTTTGAACCCTGCAAAACTTCTGGCTCCTGAATGAACCATAAGGATTTCTCCCTTAGTTTAGCGTTCAACTAAAATAGAGACAGCGAGGAGTTGTAGGCCTGGTCTGCCGTGCAAAGTTCCACTGAAAAGGGATTTTCAATAGAGCTAATTAAACAAAAGCACATCAGTTGCATGCGTGCACTTACATCAAAGGACACAGAGATTTTATAGGTTCAATTTAACTTTAAATCAGCTTAAATGTGTCTATTTCATGGGCTAGCACTGAGTGGAGCAAATCAATTTTAAATTTAATTAAAGTGGTGTTCTCTGCCAAAGTAAGGAGGTCTTATAGGCCTTTCTGTTTCCCGTTATTGATCTCAATGGTATTCTATGAACATGCTAAAAAGCCCTTTTTTTTCCCAGAACTTACTTGCAAAACCACTGAATTCAGTCATCTGCACATGATTAACATTTTTGCAGTACATATGTACTATTCTGTTACATAGTGAGATCCATATTGGTATGCAATTTTTGGATAAGCTTTTTCATAGTTTGTTTTCACTAAATGTCTTGTTGACAAGAAAATTGGTGGGCCTGTGACAAGCATGTAGAAATCTTTTTTACGACTTTTAAGGCAAGGAAAAAAAGAATTTTTATTTGAATGTAAGCAATTTCCTGTGATGTTGTGAGTTTGTTCACAATGAGGTAACCTTAAAGGTAATAGATAGTAAGAAAGCAAATATAAATAAATAACCTGTATTTATAATGCAGTAGCAACTACAGGTCGTCACCACTATAGCAGTGTGGCTTGTTCAATACTAGAATGAATATTCTGTTTTTCCAGCAAAATGAAAGGTATTAAAAAAAAGAGAGCTTTCTAGTCTCAGAAAATGCATGAAAAGTAGAGACTAGAACAGAATAACTCAGATACTTGCCAATGTTCATAACACAGGTAAGTAATTTTAACATCTTCCAACCTGAGACGTTCCCCTAAGCTAATGAGCCCATCCTCTTAATTGCTCAACCTTCTGACCATACTCAGACAAAAAAATACCACAAGTATTAAGCAACCCCCCAAACATCCTCCTAAGAACTATTTATACAAGATGCAGTAGTCAGTCAGGGCAGTAAAACAGTGGTTTACAAGAAGCCCAAATAAAACCTAGGGCTGTCCTGAGCAGGATGGCCTGTGGCAAGTCAGTGGGTAAGCATTCTCAGTGAAGAAAGAAAAACAGGGGAGAAACAGTCTGAAACAGATAAAGGCAAGACTGTGAAAAATCCAAGCAAGCAGCGTTGCCTGTGTTCTCATGCACCTTAATCCTTGTCATGTGTTTGAATTTGGATTATGGTTCTCTCCTACCCACCTTAAAGTCCTTTTAATAATTTGAAACTTGCATAAAATATGGAATGAATCTATTTGAAGAAAAGTTCTCTTGTACTGCAAGTTGTCTAAGGAAACCTCCATGTTATGATTAGATCTGTTATAGTTAGATCCTTAACAATTTATTTCAGTGGGAAAACTTCCACTGGATTTAATAGCAACAGGGTCTGAACTACATTTTCATGAATCATTTCAAGACAGTTTGCCATTCAGGAATATTGGCTTTTTACCAAATGACTTTTTTAGTTAGATCATAAGGCAGATTGTCTTTGTTTCATGTTATATCCAGTCCCATGGATGTGGTCTTGAAAGCAACCTGAAACTTGGATATCATAACTTTGGTGAAATAACTGTAATACATTAACACATTATGCTACTATAGTGAATTATGTTTTGGGAGAAAATGTTATCACATGTCCTATAAAAGAAAAATTTACACTGGATCTATTTCTGTTCTGTGGCTACTGCTCTGTGTCTCTCTTTGAGATAAATTTATTAAAGGAAGACAGACCTGCTTGATAAAATCCAAATATAAGTACCCTGCATTATTCCATAAAAAAGCATTTTCAGCATGGTAAATGAAATGTCCTTGCTTGAAACTGCATTTCAAAACCAAGACCTTTGTTGCATCAACACAAGCAGCAGCAGTGGCACTCACCAGCTGAGCAAATAGTCATTTGGGAGGCATTTGGGCAAGCTCATGGTTGTGAAGGTTAGCAAGGTTTTGGACACTGTTTTGCACCATATTCTTGTATCCACTGTTTTCAATCTGGAGGCTGAACAAACAGATGGTAAAATACCTGGTGGGGTGGTTTGTCTTGGAGGGTGCTGATTAATGGGTCATGCACTGCCTGGAGGCCTAACAAGGGGAGCACTGCAGGGTCTATCACTAGAACTGGCCTGTTTAATATTTCCATAAATGACTTGGAGGAGAGAGTAGGGTGTGCTTTCAACAGAATTGCAGATGTTGACAAACTGGAATGGTCAGGGCTGGACCACTCACGCTGTGAGGCTGCACAACTGGGGCTTGTTCATCCTGGAGACGAGGTGGCTTTGGAGGTCCCCAACAGTGTGTCCCCTCCTCCTCACCCCCATAATTACTGGAGATCATTCAGGACATGGAGCCACGGTTTCCACAACAGGGCATGGTGGACAAGGAAAAATGGCACAAGTTGAAATGAGATGTTCATACTCAATATGAAGAAATACTTTTCCAGCATGAGGACAGCGGGGTACAGGCTGCCTGAGATGGCTGCACAGCCTTCACCCTTTGGAAGTCTTTAAGACCTGACAGGAGAAATGCCCAAATACATTGTTTCAGCTCATGGTTGAGTCCACCTTCAGGAGGAGGCTGGTCCAGAGAACTGCTGAGATCCCTTCTGACTTGAACAATCCCTGATTCTTATGATCCTACAGGTGCAACTACAGTTTGGCTTGGTGTTTACCTGAGAAGGAATATATTGGTAAAGGCTTCCTTTAGCCCATTCTTTTTAAAGATGCCTTGGCCTTGTAACAGTCTTTCACAAAACAACTCTTTTGTCTGCTTGTTTCCTACACCCTCAATGCAAAGTTATTCTTTACACGGACAGACAGAAGACTTTGTGAAAGAAATGTCACTGATGATGAGCAGTGAATCATCACAGTCCTTAGTGTGTTCTTACCTCTGCAAAAACCCACCAATGATAATGCAAGGTGTATAGTGGAGGTAGGCAATACACACACTTCATAATCCCAGACAAAACCAAGAGCACAGAAGCATATAATGAGATATCCCTCACATTTTTATAAGTGGCTGATTTGACAAAACATAAGGATATTTCATAGGTTTCTGCAATAATGTGGAATATTTGCTTTTTGTGCAACAGAGAAAAACTGTGAAGTTGTGAAGACTGAAAATCTACACTCTGCTATGAAATACACTCTAGAAATCACTGGAATGAAACAGTATTCACATTACTCTTATTTAAAAAACACTTGGGGTTTGTACGTAGTTCACGTGATTCAGGAAATAGCTATTATCATTAATCATGTTTTCACATTGTGTTCACTATGCTGGGTCTGACATTTCTATACAAAGCTTAAGGCAGGCAAATATAGATTTTTATTTGGCCTATGGAAATGGAAAAGAGGATGAACAAGAATCTACTCATTTAGGAACAATGAAATTCCTTTTTCACAACAAGCAGCCACAGTTGGCACGGTTCTGACAGCAGCTTGTCAGCATCTGTGGTTCCCTTTGAGTTTCACCACTTGTACTTCATTAACAGGTAGCACTCAGTGAGGTTAAGAAAGAAAAAAACCCATCTCTTGGGGATTTTTAAATTTTGTTTTCCATAATTGATACTAAATTCTGCACCCAGCCACTTTGATTTGCAAGGTAAATCTACTGCTCATTTTAACTCAGAAAAAAATGCAGTTCAGAGAAGTTAATTTTTTCCATCCATTGGTGTTCTTGGTCCCTTGAAATGTGGCTCTTTAATAAGATGATGTTCCAAATTTTAGTTGCCTGCAGTCTGTTTCATATAACTGGATATGGGTATGACGTGTTTTGATGCACACAAGACTATTCTTTTTTGGGATTTATTTAAACCCATCCCAGTTCAGAAGAAGAAACTTGTCTCAGCTTTGTAGGTGCCATGTATGAAGTGCGTATTGTCTTCTCAGCTCATTTACTCTTAGGCAGGTGGTCATATAACAAACCATCAGAAAAACTGGCTTGAAGAAACAACCCCCTGTCTGTCAGGAGGGAGGACAATAATCAATAACATATGGAAAGAGTTACTTTTACCACAGGGATGAAAGGTACCATGGTAAAACAGGATGTGGGCAAATGTATGCTCCAGTTGTCTCTGTGTGGTTTGTGTCAGCCCGTGTCTGACCAGGAGGTTCTGGCTTATGGTGTGTCCAGATGATAGTCAGAATAATTAATGGAGTTTTTTTTGAAAATAGAAACTATAAAACAAGCTTATATCTAGAGCAATTCATTGATTTCACTTGTAAGATTCTGGTCTACTATAATTCCATAGAAATCTTGCAGAAAGTATCTTTATTTTCCATTTCACCCAACTGTCAGAAATAGTGGGTACACATGGTTTTCAATTTTGTATGTTCATATTTCCTGAAACTTTGCCTAGAACCTGAAAATTGTTAGAAAATACTGGACGAATATGTATATGATTTGTGAGCTATCATGGAAAGGGCAATTTTCCTAGCTGCTACCACTGCAAAAAACCAACCCTATTGCAATGATAATTGTAAGCCTGAATTTTTCCAAAGTGCTTAACTTTAATCTATTTGATATCATCCAGAATTCCAGAGGATTTCAGCTCAGATTAAAAATCTTTTTTTAACATGAAAAGTCATGCAAATTGATAAATGTGTCTTACAACATCCTGCCTAGGATGACCAAGTCATGCACATGGTAGAGTTTATCACGTATCTCACACAAAGCAGGGCAATGCTTGATAAGCACTTACATTGGGTAATTACATTTTTTTTTTAACATTTGCAAATAAAGCAGATTGATTTCCATCTTGAAGTAATTTACTAACACATTATAAACTCGTCAAATGCGAGCGTGGTGCAGTATGCCATTTCCTGTTTACTAAGTAATCCTTTGGCTGTCTGCTTTGTGTCTTTCAGGTTGAACCTGGGGTTGTTCTCATCCAGGGACGTCATGGAGCCTGGCGTCAGAGCCCTCCACCTGAAGGAAAACATTGCCTCCTTGGCTTGACTTCCTGCAAACACAAGCCACAGCTGATTCCCAGTGGTTTGCAGGCCCAAGCCAGAATACGCAGAGGTGTTCCAGGGAACTATTAAAAGGTAAAGATGCTATCAAATTGATGTCATGCAATGTTTCTGGCTATTTATCAGATTTTTTTTTTCTTTAAGCATCTGTTTGTGAAAATTATTTGGGATGTATATGAAACTTGTTATTTCTTTCTTTAGCATGAAAAGCAGGTGTTCTTTAAAGAAAAGACCCAGGTCCTTTCTAGCACAAGGTCATCTATTGCATCAAGAATTTATGGAAACAGCAACTATGAAATGATCTTATGGGAACAGCAGAAAAAGGGAAAATGCCCTTCAGAGCCTTAAAGGTTCACTGAAACAGTAATTTAAAAGGATTTGAATCCAGTTACTCATGACATTTCCCATGCCAATTCAAAGCTGGCCCGCTCTTTCTCCACATTTTTTTTTCATTTTATTAGTGTATGCTTTTACAGGAAATGAGTTAACATAAATCATATTACAGACAAGATAAGCAACAAAGTCACTGGAAGTAACATGCTAGGGTAAACAAGAATCAGACTAAAGGAATCCTTGCCATATGAGGCACTCTCCAAAGGCATATAAAATCTCCTGATAAATGAAGTATTTGTGGTACTGTATTTCATATGACAGCAAGAGTGAATTCATCGTTTTAAGAAGGGATATTAAGACTGTCCTTTGAGTGGTGGGTCATGAGTGGGAGAGGCACTGACTTAATTTCCACCTTGAATATCCTAGAGGAAAGGAAGGAAAGGAGAAGATGCACATGCACCTTCTACTGCATTGGAGTTCACACAGCAAAACCCTATGAATTCTGCTTCCAACAATAAAACTGGACATGTAATAAAAACCCATGGCCAGTTTTGTTTTGTAATATTATGACTTTTCATAATTTTCATGGCTCCTTTTGTCCTGAATGGCTGTAGTATTCTACATCTTTTCTTGTACAGAGTTCCTTTTTTAGCTACTTCTGTTTTATCACCTTAACTGCATGGCACTTGGAGCTACCTGTGAGTAAATAAGGATAAAAGTATTTTTTTCTGTCAATGTGGATGGTGGAACAAACTATCTGTGCATCATTGGTGGCGATTTGATTAGGACTTCCCCACTTGCCTGCTTTACAAAAATTTTCCAGGATGAACTACCAGCAGCTAAGTGAATATTTAATAAAAATTGTGAACTCGCTTCAGTGACAAGTGGAAGAGTTTGTATAAACCTTTTAGGATGACAAATATCTGCTTGCAATGAGAATTGTACAATGGGAATTGTTTGGGTTTCAGTGGCCTGCAGGAGTAATGACATCAATAAATGCAGTATTGTATACTTGTGTATGACACATATACTTGTTTCCTCACAGTGATGTTATCATAAACATAATTAATACAAAATGTGTTAAAGCCCTAAAACCTAACTTTCTGAGTGATAGTCTGCAGTGTGTACCAGTCTGAAGGTATTATAGAGCATAAACTAGTGTGCTTTTTTAGTCCTCAGCTGTTCACAGCAATAAAACTAGAAAGCACACTAGCAACAGCTACAGCCAAAGTTCCTTTAAAATTCACTTTTACAGGCCCAGGCTGCTGAGGCATATGCAGAGTTCATGTAAATACTGTCGTGCTTTATAATGCACAGCAAATTGGTGTTGGAGGAGGCAAAAAGGGGAAAAGGAAGGCTTCAAAGAGAGGTATCTGTAGAGAAAAGCTGATGCTTCCTGAATATTCTGGTAGGCTTGTGGCTTTCTCAATCCTCAGAGCTCTGTCATGATACATTCTGTTGGAGCCTTTTTCAAGGGATGAAGGAAGAAGTTTCTTTCTCTGTCACTTTTAGCATAAATGAGTGTAATGGTTTTAAATTCAAAACTGTGTGGAAACACCAAATTATGTAGGGGGTTCACATTCACTGAACTTTGCTTGTTAAATTTAGTGTAGTGGTTTAAATATTTTCTTATTGTGAAAATAAGATTAGGAGAAAAAGGCAAAACAGGCTCAACTTAAAAGATAAAAAATAGATTTATTAACACACACCAAAAGAAAGAGGGAAAGAAAAAAAAACAAAATGAAACTTTTCAAGGCACCCTCCCCCCCCAATGGTTTACTTTCTCACATACAACATAAAGAGACAAAACTTGTAATTTTCAGTCAGTTTCACCATTCATAAATAATCTTTTATCAGTTCCTTTAGGAAAGGAGTCTCTCTTAGAAACTTCTATGGAATTTCTCCACTAACAACATAAAAGTTGTCTTGTGGGTCTCATCTCTCACAAAGACAGCCACCCAGAAAACGTGTCTTTGTGAGGTCCTTCCCAATAGCAGCTTTCCCAACGCTGCATATGGGCTATGTCTGCTTATTAGGGGTACTGTTTAAGGATGCCTTTCTAGTATAAAACAAAGATCCTCTTCTATTTCCAAAATCTTCATCTCAAAAACTAAAAATCTCCTTTTCCTTAAGAGCAAAGAGCTTCATATCACTTTTAACTAGAGCTTTACATCCCCCCGCCAACAGCATTCATATATTACAAGAAAAAATATAGTCCATTATTCATAGTTTACTAGAGACGTCCAGCCAAATTAGGCCACTCCTTCTCCTTTGCTCCAAATAGTCTTTTCACTTTCTCTTCACCAACTTCAAGGTTCATGCTATGTCCCTTTATAGCCCAATCACTTCGTCTGTTCTCACTTCAGGAAGGGCTGGTGCTCTGGGAGTTCCATTTGCTGGCAGGAAAGAGTTAGAACTTGCCCAGGCCTGCGGTGCACATGTGGTCTCGCCGGGCGGCAGTTGCAAAGATCTCAAGGCCACGCCGGCAGAGAAGGCTGTGGATGCTTCTTTTCCACCCCTCGATCTGATCCAATGTAGCTCAGCTCGGGGCTGCCCTCAGAGTCTGCAAGCTCCCCTTCTTCACTGCCGGCTGCTACAGGGCCCAGCCACGGCCTGGCCCCTCTGCTGCAGCCTCCAGCACACGGCTGGCCCTGCTGAGCCAGAGCCCCCCGTCTGCCCCGCGGCAGCCGGGTGAAGAGGGGCTCAGCCGGGGAGAAAAGGGGCTCAGCCGGGGAGAAGAGGGGCTCAGCCGGGGAGAAGAGGGGCTCAGCCGGGGAGAAAAGGGGCTCAGCCAGAGAGAAGAGGGGCTCAGCCGGGGAGAAGAGGGGCTCAGCCGGGGAGAAAAGGGGCTCAGCTGGGAGAGAAGGGGCTCAGCTGGGAGAAAAGGGGCTCAGCCGGGGAGAAGAGGGGAGCCAGCTGGGGAGAAGAGGGGCTCAGCCGGGGAGAAGAGGGGCTCAGCCGGGAGAAGAGGGGCTCAGCCGGGGAGAAGAGGGGAGTCAGCCAGGGAGAAGAGGGGAGCCAGCCGGGCCGCTCCTCGCGGCAGCGGCTCCCGGAGACCCGGCTGGGCCCGGCCTGGCTGCCCAAGGCCAGCGGGCCTAAGCCCGGCCCCGCCGTGGCCCATGGTGTTACCTGGTGGCTCACTGGGAGAAAGTGCAGGAGGGCTCAAACAAAGCCTCAGTTTCATATGGGTATTACCAAAAGTCGCATTCTGTTTTCTCAGTGGTTAAACCATTTGCCAATGGTCAAGGACTGACCCTTGATACGTCCTTGGCTTTTCTAAAGAAATCCAAGGTCTTAACAGGGCAATAGTCTGTATTCTTCTTTAACTAAGAATCAAACTGTGTTAACCCATAACAATGAGCTGTTGTTAGACTGTTTTGAATAAAATCAGGATAATATTATAAATGGTTGACAAAGAAGAATCGAATAGCTTTTTGACTAGTTGATATCTTACTCCAGTGAAACACATACAGAGAGGTTGTCTGGGAGCAAGAGTTGTGTTCTGTGGTGCTCTGATAACACTCCTTCTTGCCCCAGTGATTGCCCAACAGCTTGAGGACTTTCATGATGAATTCTGAGTGCCTTGTCCCCAGCAGGGACCACAGGTGACTTTGCTGTTCTGCTGTTCTCACCAACACTGGGAAAGGAATGCTCTGCAGTCATCCCCTGAAACAAATCTCCAGTAATGTGATGTGTCATGGAATTTGTATTCATGACCAGAAGCAGCTAGGGTTTAGGTTTTCCATCTTACTCATAAAATTACAGCTCTTGCAGCACGTAACTCTTAAGACCAAGATGACAAAAGCTGTGAACTCCTCAAAGGAGAAGGGTGTTGTTCAAACTCTTACCCAATGAGACCCAAGGAAATCCCATATGGACATAACATGACCACAGCAGGAAAATGATAAGTTATTTACCCATTTCAGCCATCAATAATGTTAAAGTGTAAGATAGGTGGCTTGCCTGACATGTTTTATAAAGATGGCTTGGGGAAGATGTAAAAAATAATGGCCATGATGTTTTTGTTGAGAGTTGCCTTGGATGTAATTATTGATTCCCAAATGTGGTTCTTTGGTTTTTTCCCCTCTGGAACAAAAATGTTGTTATTACATTAAAAAGAATGGAGTAACAAGCTCATGAAGAGAAAGAAACAAACAATTCGCTAATCTTGCATGAAGGCCGTGGGAGCTCACAATTTTTTAATAAAGTTTCTCATTTATATGTTTTTTTTACCATTTTTTCCTCATGAAATAAGCATAGAAGAAACACTGTAAATTTGGTCCAAATACAAAAGTTATTCAGTACCTGGCCACGCTTGGAAACTGTAGCAATGAGAGTTGCCATACAGGGATGAATTGCTGTTATGTTTCATAACACATATGAATGATTATGACCCTTTGAAGAGAAAAGGTCAATGCCAGTTCTTACAAAAGCAAGGACAGTGGCCAAGTGATGTTGGCTGGAACTTGCATGGGCCTACAAATGCACCTTAGTGTTGGCCTGTAGCAAACATATAGATATTCCAATTTTATTAACGAAAAACATAGACATGCCTCCCTCTCTCCCCCAGATCCCCAGATCTTCCAGATCTGCCTAGTGAGGCTAGATTTTTCTCCTACTCTTTATGATCTGGATGGTTACCCACTGGGGATCAAGATGAGATCATCAAACACATTTTTCCATGGGTGACCTAAATCTGAAGCTGTTATCTTCCCCAGCTGAGCAAGCAGTAGAAAACAAAAACAAAAGCAACTACTAAAGAAATCTTCTTGGCTTTAAAATTGTTAAAGAGGAAGCAAGTTGTAGCTGAGAAGCAAGTTTCCAAAACAAAGATCTCCTTAGAGTAATACATTTGACACTTTGCCACAGTCAGAGCTCTGTGCATGCCTGGGAAACCCTTGCAGAGTTCAGTTTGAAGAACGTGTGGCTGGTGAAGTTGATGCGTTGATGGGGGTGATCAACTTGCTGTGTGCAGTGCAGAGGGTTGGGGGACTGGCTGGCCCCCTTCGTTTCTCCCACAATAGTGATGATACTTGCACATCAGAACAAAACAGGCTATTCTTTTGCACTGCAGCTGAAATGCCTCCCCTGTTGCCCCCCAGTGACTGCAGCTGAGCTGAGCTATTATTAATGTGTTAGCCCTGAGTCCGCTGAGAGCTATAACTGTCATGCCCTCAGTGACATGCCCTCCTGGATAGGTGGAATTCATTCTTCGGATTGACCTGAGGATAGGACCACTGCCTTCCTTCCCAGGCCGTTTCTGCCAGAGAAACAGCATGAGGCTGTAAATGCATATTGAGGAGTTGTTGGGAGGTCCCTTGGCTCTCTTTTGTCTTGGCTGCTCTAGACTGTGGCTCCAGATCCTCCTCCAGTGGGAAAAGATAAGAGTTATGCTTCTGCCTAATTTCTGTGAGACCAAATCTGAAAAAAGACCTATTTTTTCATTTCCACATATGTTACAATGTACTGGTGCAGGGCCATTGTGGGGCAATGAAGTGGTTCTTCGACATGATGAAGAGATTAGACATATCATCACTTGTGTTTTGCTGCTTCATCTTCTTTGCCAGAGGTTACTTCATAATGTAAAGCACAGTAAAACCAGAAGACATGGAGGATTTGAGGAGAAAAGCTGTAGGCAATGAATTTCTTTTCCCTGTCTGTAGACGTGTCTGGGATATAACATGGAGGGTGATGAAACTCCATGGTCACCAGCAACAACTTTACTGCCATGCTTTGCATTCTCTGATTGCTTCCCTCTACAGACATGTGTGATGGATGACAATGTGCTCTTTACCTAGGTGTTTTTTTTTTTTCTGGAATGCTGTTTATTCCTTGTTTTATGTAGGTTTCCTGCATATTTGTGACTGATGAATACCATGTTCCTCCCAGGTACTGTTCTGGTGTTGGTGGCCTTTTTTGCCTTTGTCTTCACTTTTGCCAAGGAAAATTAGGGAGTAGGTTTTCTGTACTGTAGTTAAATCCTCCTGGTGTCCATTGAAGTAAAGCAGGTGCATGCTGATGTCTTGTTAGACCAGGATCTGTCCCCTCTATGTCCTTTGAGGAAAAATGGTGAAGAGAGTCAAAAGCTGGAATGCTGCCCAGCAATCTTAATTTCTGCCTTGAACACAGCTGTGAGACAATTTTCCTGGAGAAACTACTAGGCTGACAAATACCACTGAGTAGCCTGTTTGGGAATTTTACCATAACAAATAAGCCATTTTGTTCACGCCTGAGGCTCTCAGATCTGAACCATCCATACCTCTCCTCCTGTCAGGCTGAGGGTTGGATTCCCTGTGTCTGCCTCCGTACTCTTACCTACACAGCTGTTAGCCATTACTCTGCATTCTGTTTGTCTATCTTTTAGCTGAAGGAAATGTTTTTTTTTGCTTGATTTAATTTGACTGGGATAAAGTAATTATGCAGAAACCACGATCTCTCTGATGGTAAGCAGACTGTACAGAATATAACTGTCTAAGCAAAAATGGGTAAAAGTTGGTTTTATGCTACTTCTGTAGGGGATGTGATCTTTTTAGCATTGTGTCTGCATTTTGTGTGTATTTTTTCACCTAGGAAACCCCATCTCTTCCCACCCATCAAGTTTACTGAAACTTCAGCATTTGTGGTCAATTGAAATAGGTACTTTGAAGCCAAAAAGAAATTTAAATAAAATATTGAAGATAAAGTTGTCAAAAATCCTTGTATTTTATCATGTTTGTTCAAACCGTTTTATCACAGTTGGATGCCCTGTCTCTGGAAGCATTTAAGGCCAGGCTGGATGGGTCTTTGACCAGCTTGGTCTGTGGGAGATATCCATGCCTATGCAGAGTTGGAACTAGATTATCTTTAAGGTATCTTGCAACCCAAATGATTCTATGGTTTTATGATTGTACATTATGGATATGCTATGCAAGAGTGTATGGACTATGTGATTGCCTTACTCAAGTTTTTTTTGATACAAATGAAATGTTCACAGTACCTTATTTTCAGGACAAAGTTGGGAATCTAAGATCCTTTCAAAAGACAAAATATATCCAAAAGCTGTGGTATTCACACAGATAAAATGTTACTAGAGGTTGGACTTGCAGAAATGCCTACTGACTGAAAACATGACTTCCCATCCAAAGACATTTCAAAAGGTCTAATACCCTGGAAAACAGATTCAATCCATCTTGAAATAAAACCTAATTACCTCTGAAGATCTTGTTCTGAAAGGTGAGTTAAAGCCTGCTGCTCTGTGTAACCACACAAATATGTTTTGTAAGCTTTCCTTAAAAACGTCCAGCTGGCCTGAGCCAAGCTGCACAGGCCTGCAGAGCACAGCATTGCCGCTGGGATGATCCCAGGGAACCCGGCGGGGCTCCAGCGCTCTTGTAGATCTGGATGTGGAGACTGACTTCAGTGGGGCTGGGAATGCTGGCAAGAATGCTGAGAGTTACATCTTTCCACTTCAGAAACCCGCGGGAGATATTAAACATCCGCTTGATCAGCAGCAAACTCCTTGCTCCAATTCTTGCTCAAAGGATGTCATGGCTAATGGAGCTGAACTGCCAGAAAGCTGCACCTGAGTCAGGAGGATTTCTGCCTCAGGTTAGTCCCCGGTCCAGATCCAGAAGAACTGCCAGAGGAGGGAGCCAAACTTCATTTCTGTTGGAAATATTTATTTTGCTGCTGTTCTCTGCCGCGCTCCTGCACTTTCTACTTCCTTTTGTGGCAGGAGGAAGCAAGGTACAGAACAGTGTGTGCTCATGAACTACTTCTACTCAATGGTCCTGCTTGAGACTCCCTGCTTGTGAGGGGGTATGGGAAGGGAGATACTCTGCTCTCCTCAATCAGAAGACATAGTAGAGCAGCTGTTCCCAGTAACAATAATGACACTATTGCTGAGACAAACATTTTCACAATGATGCATGGGAACGCTAAATCCAAACCACATTGTTTAGCTAATGCATGCTTTTGCTCTGCTAAAGGGGAATGTCACATAACTGAAAGTAAATTGAAGAGATCAGAGTTTAGAAAATATGACAAAGTTGAAAACTTAAAGCTGTAATACCCAGTAACATCCTTTAGCAGTGAAATCAATGATCCTAAGTGGTGTGTGTATGTGTATTTTATGGCAGTTTATTAGGTATGACTCCCCTCTGGCCAGTCCAGTGAACAGACACTGTTGTGAGTCAGGAATGCTTTCTGCCAAGCACTTCAGTGAAACTGAGTATAGCATATAGATCTCCTTTCCCACAGAACATATCAGGCATTGCAACATATCATAGATATGTCAGAGTGTAGGTATGGTTTCTGGCATTTTTCTTTAATCTGCACTCCCAGCTGGGACTAATGAAACACTGCTCTCAAGGCGTGTGCGTGCACATGTGTTCAGAGAGTCCTTGCACGCTGTTTTAATAAGGTAATACTTTTATTTTTCTTAGCAAGTGGAGGTACTTGCCTTCAGTAGTGATGCGGTGCAACAGCTTAGAGAAAGGAAAGTTGAAGATGAATGGAGACCCGAAACATTTAATTCATAAATTAATTACTGAACCAGTGATATCTACCTTAATATTGTGACAGCCTTGCTGCTGGCACTTTCAAAATAACTGATATGGGTTTGAAAGATTGTTGGAGAGCCCTTTCCTTCTGGCACTGTTGTGGAGAGATTGCTAAGTTTAGATCACAAGAATGCAAAGTTACTCAATCAAACACAGAAATCTGCTAAGTTCATGCAATAAATGGAGATAAAAATGGGGGGTTGTTTCTTACCAGAGGATCACGGTCAACTTCTGCCTTTCCTTTTCATTGTGCCTTTGCTGTAAGTTCTGGGCAATGGTGATTTTACCAGGTCTGATCAAAGCTAGAAACAACTTTGGCAGTGGTTTGAAGGCTTCATCTGAACTCAGCAAGCAAAGAAGGAAAAAAGGGCAAGGGAAGCACATTAAGGACTTGAAAACTATTTTTAGGTGTGCAGACTAGGGAGCTGACAGCAATATCTGATGGCAATACCAAAGTGCCTTTGTGATTACTTGGTTTTCATGTTAGAGGGTAGAGTCTGTCAGCACATTGATTGTTTTTACTGTCCAGCCTCCTGCTTTTGAAGAGCTGCTCTAGTTAATTTCAATGATCCACTAGACAGTAATCTTGCCTATTTAAATAAATGGAATTCAGTACTTTTAACAAAAGCCCTGGACGTTATGATCCTCCCATGTATTGTCAGGGTCCTGGGGCACTGCAGCTCATGAATAACGCAGATGAAGGAAGGTTTATAGAGTCTGTGGTAGTGGTTTTATTTCATATCCGAAGTGCGAAAAGCTTCTTCCAAAGAACAACATTATATGATACATTTAAAATAAGTAGGCCTGTTTGGCCTTACAAATAATAGTGCAGGTGCTGTAGGACACTGTGATGGAGCCCTTTGCAGGGAAAGCTGGAGTGTTGCAGAGGCTGTGTGCTAACCCAAAAAGCCAAATTAAAAACGTATGCAGCTGCACTACAGCATGTGGGTGGCTTTTAGGCAAGTGCAGAGTGTTGTTAAATGTCAAAATCAAATATAGGCATGGGGAAAACTGGTGTGTGAATGGAAAGACTGATCACATACTTGTTCTGCCATTTAAATGTGTAGTAGGCTCCTCTGAAATTTAAAATCTGCCTAGTAGCATGCCAGCTTGTAGGGAAATACAAATCTGATTTTAAGTCTTCATACATTTCTAAAATCTAGCCTTTCTGTAGGTCTGTAAAATAAAGTTTGCATTTACAATCTATTAACAGCTGCCTTTGCATTTTCATGTTGAGGCTGTGGACTTGCTGTCTGCTCATTCACCTTGATGATGTTGCCTATAAAACCTGAAAAATGGCAACTGAAGTAATGAGTATTAACTTCAAAACATTGCTCTGACGTAGAAGAAATCTCTGTATTGTAGATTTGAAACCTGAGGTACAGAGATTAAATATTTGCTCAGTGTCCTTTGAAAAGCTGTAGCATAGGCTACAGAATTTGATCTTTGCTCTGGAAAACCTCAGCCTAGTACTTGATAGTGACCTTTTTATCATCTTTTAGGTAAACTGCCAAAAATTCATACAACGCTCCCTCTTCATTTGAAGAACAAAATATTAAGTAAACAGTAATTATTTAGTCTGCCTAACCTGAAAAAACCCTGTAACCCTGAGATTTTATGGTGTAAGATGAAGACTTGGTTGATTTAAAACAATTCCTGATATGTGATAACCTAGTCCTTATCTACTGCCTTGCTCACCATATGCAGAATACTCTTTTTTACAAGTTTAAAAAAGCACAACACTATTTGAAGTCAGGGAAATGATTACATTGGATATTGGCCAAAACAACAGCTAAAAAAAAAAAAGGAAAAAAATAGAAAGAAAAGCAGATATTCTTTGTGGATTAATCCAGGAGAAATAAACCTAAAGCTTTCTAAAGTAAACAAAAAATGATGCTTCATGTTCTTTACTCCTCCCTCCTCCCTTTGTCTCTTTGTGTAGCTATTTTATCCATTCAGTTTAGGAGAGTCCTGCCCTGAATGCTTTTGCCAGTTGCATCACCTTTTAATGTTCCTTCTGTTCATTTGCAGCTACTTTGGAGCTGCAGTTCCTTTTATGTCACTCACCCAATATTTAGAATTTGTAGTTTCCTCAGATAATTGGCCATCTTGACAAGAAAAGTGACACAATCAGCTGTCAGATACTTTTCATTCCTGACTCCCATGCCAAAACTGACATGTGGATATTTGGATAATAATGTGTTATCTTAATTAGGTGTATCGTCATGATACATGCTTTATAATAGATAGAGCCTATGAAACTACTGCAATGCCTTGCCAGGGTATCGTTGAAATGAGATTCCTTACTTAAGAGTTTTCTTCCTTCTTAAATAAATAAAGAGTAAACGAACAATTGCAGAGTCCAAGTCTGAATCCTAGCACTTCCTGTTAAACCTCACAAAATAGTGCAAGAAACATGTTTGGTCTGCTTTCTAAGGCTTGATGATGTGATAGAAAGGATGTTGTATGTAACATCAAAGAATGATGTTGTTATACCTCTGAAGCCTGACTTCTGGAAGTCCAAGTGAAATAATGTATGTTCATTTTTCTCCAGAATATGGCAGTTTTTAATAGGCTTGGATTCTTATCAGAAATGTTCCAACCATTTCCTTCATTGTGTTTGTGTGTGCTTTTCTCTGACTATCCAAATTTCTCTCACACTTTTCAAAGTTTTGTTAAGTGACTCCCTGCTGGGTTTAGTTAAGAGCGGTGCCGAGCAAATTGCAAGCTGCCAAAACCAGCCAGCAAACCACTGGTGATGAGCAAATGTTTCTGCTCTTTCAGCTCATGGTGAATGTTACTGTTTTCTTAATTCCAGAATCATGTTCAAGTGGAAAATGGTGCAGTCTAGACTACAGACAGACCTGAACAGTGTTTTGGACCTGAGCACACAGAGTCTGGCTGAGGATCAGGGTGGATCATAACTTTCACACTTGCTGTCTATATATGTTAGTATTAAAGTCTTGGGAGTATTCCTGGCCCAGCGATCGTTCTTGAAGTAGACTTCTGGAGCTGTCCATGATGATCTCTGTGCAGAATTTAGATCTGTGTATTTATGTCTATTAGAACAATTCCAGACTTTTTTTTGTGAAAGACTGTAGAATGTGAACCTTTAGAGAGTCCCGCAGAACAAAGTGTGTAATGCACAAAAGGTAATTCAAAGGGAATGACTGGATTAGTCTCTTCTCTACACCCTCTGCTGCAGTAAACATATTCTGAATATATTGTGTTTTTCTCCATTTTGTCCTCCAAATGTAGTCTGAGTGGAATAGGTCTTGCCTGTTGTAGCATATGCCTTTTCAGTGTGTTCTCATAGTTGTCCTCAAAACCAAACCCATTAATTGTCTATGTTACATGTCCATATGCTGGCGTATGGAGGAGGCTTAGGGAAGATCAGTGACTTTCCCAGGAGGGGAGATGTGAGCCCAGGGCTCACATTAGCTCTGCTGCAGTGTTGCACTCATTTTAGCAATCTGAAAGAGATTTTATCAAAACCTAAGCTAGTCCAATATTAAACTGAGACAACTAAAGTTTCAATAGTTAGGAAGAATATCCAATTCCTTCTTTGTCCTGTGAATAGGATATGCTTTAAAGGTGGCAGCAGGTGACAGACTCCTAGTATTTCTGGCTGTGTCACTAATTTCCGTCAGAATGGATGTCTTTTCCACAAGTTATATTTGCTCAGACATACTTTTTTATAAAAATCCCTTTGAGAACCTTAGATGAGAGACCAAAGCCATTGAAAAAATGCAGATTTCAAGACTACGTAGTGAAACAACTGACCATTTCAGGAGACAGGGGTCTTCCCTCCAATGTTAACTTGCGGGAGGTAGAGGTGATAGAATAGTTTTATTCAAATGTGTGTTCCATATCTGTACAAAAATGCAGAGGTAGATTCTCACAGAATATCTTGCTTTAAGCGGTATTTCATAATAAAGGACTTGAACCTAGTTCTTCCATATCCAGTCCTGGATCTTTTGGATCAGGCAGGCATGTTTTCTTAGAATCATAGAGTCATAGAATCATTAAATTTGCTAAAGACCTCAGTGTAAGTCCTCTGGTGTGGAGTGCTAATAACCTTGAAGCAGACTGATCTTTCTTAGGACACGTATATGTTAAAACTAGTAAATCCCTATAAAATGTTTTGGTTTGAATAAAACAATATTTTTGGACACAGAAATAGTTGAAAAATTTCCATCTTATACTTGGTATCACAAAAGCCATTTGGTATGTTGTTTATATTTTTTCTGATGCCCTAATGAAGATTAGGTGTCTGCTCTCTCTGAGTTCATTAAGCACATAATTTAGCAGTGTGTTGCACAACTTTGTACTCCTGTATTAACTCCTAGTTCCTAGTTGTAATCACAGAAAATAATCACCATGTTAAGTATGCTGCAAACCAAAGAGATTTGTGGTGGTTCCCAAGGTGTCTGTTATCAAAATATAAGTTAAAAGCTGAGAAGTGGATGGGATGAATGGAGTGTGTGTATGTGTGAGTGTAGCAAACAAATACTAAGATAAAAATTATAATATCAAGTATATTGCTTACCAAGGCTTTATCTGTGTAATGCTGAAAGGTAGAACTCTGAAGAAAGGTTTGAAATGATGTAATAATTTATAAAAATATTTTACCATTACTAAGTTAACAATAATATTAGATGTCTTAGATTAGATTAGATGAACTCTAGAGTGCAATACTGTGAGCAAAGGTTTCACTGATGATTTAAAATGGGACATACCTTTTTGGCCGATCTTGTTTTAATGTAGCTATTACTTAAGGAGGATGAGGGAAGCAACAACAATTTATCTACTTGCATGGAGATAATTGTATTTGTTTATTACAGGTATTGTCCTCTTGGGTGCAAACTAGACAGTTCATGAGCTGGTCCTATCAAGGACAAGGTCAAGGAGAGGTCAAGAAGAACATGTAGGATAGGTGATGTTTTTTAATCTAATATGCCAAACCTAAATCAGAAAACATCTGTGTGATGCTGCTATTGCTGATGGATGTTTAGGAAAGTCAAATGTGTGGTCAGCCCACTTATACTTTAGAATAAGAGAATACCTCAAGTTAGAAGGGACTCATAAGGACTATCAACTCCAATTCCCTGTTCCTCACAGGACTATCTAAAACTGAACAATATGGCTAAGTGCATCTTCCAGATGCTCTTGAACTCTGCCATGACAACTTCCCTTGGGAACCTGTTCCAGTGACCCACCACCTTCCCAGGGAAGAATCTTTTCCTAACTCTCCTGATGTAGTTTCATTCCATTTCCTCGTGTCCTGCCGCTGGTTGTCAGAGAGCAGATGAGCACCTCCCGCTCTGCTGCTGTCCTTGGGGATGTTGTAGGCTACGATGGATCCATCCGTCAACCTTCTTATCTCCCAGCTGAACAAAACAAGCAGCCTCAGCCACTGCCCTATGTCTTATCCTTGAGGCCTTTTACCATATTGGTTGCTCTCCCTGGACATACTGTAATTGTTTGATATCCTTCTTATATCAAGGACCCAAACCTACACACAGGACTCGCAATGTCATCATATCTTTGATGCTAAAGCACTGTGTACTTCCCGTTTAAAATTTGCCCATTATAGTGAATGTAGTCATCTGCTCTAACTTTGGGTTAAGCCTGTGCATGCTACTGGAGAATAAGCACATCTCTGAAAAGGAGAAAAATGATGAGTCTTTCTCCCCATCTCATCCACTCTCCTATGAGAAGGTAGCCTCTTTTCTTTCAGTTCTTTCCTTGTTTAATAAGCATATTTGGGTGATTTAGAATGAGTACTCCTCGAATGAAGGCATTATGTAATATATGTGATTGAGATAAAGAAGTGATCAGGTGCAATTTAAATTTAAGGATGATCAGAGACCTTACAGGGACAGATCTCATAAACTGTAATGCCACTCAGAGTCTGGAAATTGTGCAAGACTGCTGGTAAAGAATTTCTTTGTTCAGATAGGCCATTCCAGTCTTCTCTTTCTCAACTTCTCTATGGATAGCAGAATGTTATAATATTTAATTCAGTATGGCATAGCACCTCTCTGAATGATGAGTATTTATAAAAGCTTTCAAATTTGAAAAGCAGGAAGCATTCTTCCCCTTGATGGAGGACCAAAGGATTTTTAGGAATAGTAAACATTAAGCGTAGTGGAAGAAAATTGAGTTACTAAGGCAAGACTAGTAATGTAGTTTTAGGAATCTATGCAGGCCCAACTGGAAAGTCATCATTGTGTGGGAGCAGATAAGATAAGGCCTGGCTCCGCGGAAGATCTCGGGATTGTAACGGAAAGACAGAAACCTCCCCCTCACCCTCGGAGATGTGTAACTAACCTTGAGAACAATGTAGCCCCTCTAAACCCAGTAGTTTTCCACTAACTTCTAACCTCCCCTCCCCTCTGACGTAGTGAAGACCCCTTAGACTATATAACCCCATGTAAGAACCTAATAAATCGCCATTTGCCGTCCCCCATATTGGTGTATGCGTTGTCTGTGGCCCGAGTGGCTTGAGGAGTCAAGCTGCCGTGCTGGCTTTCTGAAACCAGGTCGCCTGCCTTTCCATCGAAAGGCAACACATCATGTATTACTGAAACTTGGTCTGCACATGGGAATGTGGCTGGCAAAATAATGTTAAGAAGGAGTGGTGCAGTTATGTACGATGAGGTGCCAGTACACAAATAGGTATTCCTATGAAAAGTGGCTGAAGCTCAGCTGATGGCTTGTACCAGTTTTGCTGCATTTTTCTGCACTACCATTATCATGTAATTACTGCTTAGTGCGTGAATTTTAACACCATGAAAAACATCACCCCTCAGCCAATACAACTGGTATTGTCTTAACAGCAATACAGTTACAGTAAAGAAAAACAAAAATTTGTAACTAAAGAGTGCTCTAATTTCAATTGTTAATTTAAGTCTTATTGGCAAAAGACTTTATAAAGTTTGGACAAGTTCTGCTGGTGTAGCTCTGCTAGAAGCCCTTTTGTTAGGAGTCAAACTGGGAATCTTTTGAAGCTGGGGTTCTAATGTGCTGCACAGAAGGAAAGAGAAATGAGTTCTTGACTTTTCCAGATAACAGTGGAGAAGCTGCCCAATCTGTTGCACCCAACCGTGCTGCTGAATGGCTACACTACAGATCCCTGGTATCAGCAACTCTTCATCAATCTGGTAAGACTGAAGCCAACTCTAAAAACAAACATTTCCTCCATGAACAATGTGTTTGTTATATTTTCTCATTTGTTTATGATGGCTGTGTCAGCCGCACTGATTTACATAAACACTGCCAATCCTGGGATGTTACATTCTCAACAAAAGTAGCTGAGTACAAACAGCATTCCGAAGTTTTAATTCATATTGTATAAACATAACAGATGTTGATAAAATGAGCCAAAAAGAAAATACAACAAAGGAGACCATTTCAAGGGGGTTTTTGATTAAAATACATTCCAGATTGACAAAATGATACAATGTTAATGGAATAGATCATTTAAATGTCATTATTTGGCTCTTATAGTCCTATAAAGCAAATATAAAGCAACACTTTTGAGATTTAGACTCCATTACTGTACAATGCCTATACATCAAGTTATAAATAAAACTACATTTCTTTTCCCTTTCCTTTTTTTTTAATCCCAGCTATGACATCGCCACATTTATTTCCTAAATGCTGTACTAAAATATGGGGTCCAAAAGCAATAATAAGTTTGGTACACAGAGCAAGGCCTAAAATAAATATATTATAAACAAAATAAATGCAGTTTCTGCCTCAGTGAATTTCCAGTCATTGAAACTGAGATAGGGGACACTGAGAAATCCAGGCCAGAGGCCTAATTCAGTCGGGTTCTCTTTAAAAAGATACAAAATCTGCTCCTGTTTATCTATGAGTAAAGATGATGAGACTTCATTTGAGATCCATCTGGTCTAAATCCCTTGCTTTGAGAATAGCTAGAATGAGAGAAAATTTACAAAACCCACAATGATCCTAATATGCACGGTCTAGTTTAGTTTAAGAGTTTCCTTTTAATAGATGGGGAAATGGAGGTGGAGAGAGGACACATGGCTTTCCAAAGTTCAAGAGGAGGTCACACATGGAAGTAGAAGCCAGCTCAAGCTGAGGTCCAGTCCAGTGCTAGCACCATTGGGCCAACTTTTATTATTAGAAACCTATGAAACTCAATTAAGTTTCACATTGATATGATCCCTGAAGCAACAAAGTTTTGTATCCCTTTCAACAACTTGTTATTATCACTCATGAAAACTCTGTTTCTGAAATCCACATAAATATCCATTGTTATTCACCAAGAATTTCCTGGGTGCAATGATTTCCTGTGGCGGCGATTTCCACAGCAAAATTTCATGTGGTGTAGAAAGAGGAAACCTCTTTAGTTGTAATTTATTTTCCTCCTTACATCCTTGAATGCCTTGTCTGTTCTGTAAATGAGAGAGGGAGATGTGTCCTTCTATGCTGTGCATTTATTTATGTTGTTTTATCACGTCTTTGTTTCAATTTTCCTTTGTCTGAGGAAGCACATAATTGGAAAGCACAATACACCTTCTTTGACAGAACTGGCCAAATCACAGGAATAATACTGTGGAATTATGGGAAAAATAAAGTCTGAGTGAACAACTACATGCTCTATAAAGACCAGCTTGGTTGACAATAAAATGATCTTTAGCTCTCTTCCTATCAAGAAACCACTAAAGCCCTCACAGTTTTCAGTTGCCAGAGTTTAGTACTGCTGGCCCTCTTCTCACACCCGTGTGATTGTTTCTCTTCCTTCCAGCCTGTTTCTACGTGAATTGATTTTTATAAGCATGTACTACAAGATATTATAGAATGTCATAAATGGCTGTGTAATGAGATAGCGGCAATAAAAAAAGATAATACTTAATAAACATTGGGGTCACTGGCTTTTTTCAAGTAAAATCTTAGACCAGAAAAGTCTTAGACTTAGAAAGTGGACCTCAACTTTGCTTTTGCAGTCTGTGAAATTTGAGTACATTCCAGTCATAATAGTTTATTTAGACTGAACCTTATGGTTTACCAAAAAATAAAGCTGTTTTTTTACTATGGTGTTTCCTGATGCTTTAGGTATAATTGAGGACGTGGAGCAGGGAGAGAATCTGTGTTCTTATTGGATCCTGCAGAACCTGCAGAACCAAGTGTTTGGGGTGATCAGCAGAAAGGACTTGATGCCTTTCCAACTGGAGGAGAGGCTCCGGCTCCTGAGCCACCACCACAGAACCCTGATGCCAGTGAGCAGCCCCTGGATTCAAGGCTGTGCATGCCATCTTAGGCTTTGTCACTTGTTTTGGAGCCCATGTTCTTCTTCAGGAAAACATAACCAGAGCTCTTCCACTTGATTCTTTCCAGAGAAAACATGCTTAAAAGGTGTATTATCTTGACATGAGAGATTGTAGCCCTAGAGCCGTGTCCCTTCTGCTGCTTGGTGACTGCAACATTCATTAATTTAAATGCTTGTGAGACAACGTGAGAATTCACATGCTTATGGAAGACATATAAAATAAGATGTGAAAGATGGATGTCAAGAATGCTTTTCTCATAGTGTGTCTATGCCTCTTGAAAAATTTCATAACCATCAGCAGCAGCTATGTTGACAAAACCTTAGTGAAGACTAAGCCTTCAGTCTCTGAGTATCTGCCTATTAAAAAGGAAAATGTTTTAGATTTCCTCCTATGATTTTGATGTTTAATTTTGTTCTGTTAAATACCAAAGGGATTCCCACATATTTGGACATTAACACCAAACATATATGAAGGAATCCATCATTATTGATGTTATAATGAATATGGAAGAAAACTAGTAAGGATTTATTGGTTATAAAACCTTGCCAAAATTCTTGAAAGTGAATTTCTGGTATTTGAATCATGCAGCTCTGACTCTCCTATAAATCAAAGATTTGTTGGATGTTCTCTAGTTTTCCCTTTGGGAATTTGTCTTTATTGTTAAGAATGTTGTTTTATTAGACATCACAGAGAATGCATAGCACTTTAAAACTGAAGAGTCCAGTCAATGCATATAACTGGCAGCCCAGAAATGCTCAAAGTCATATGAGACAGGGTCTTTAAATGGTCATTTTAAATATGTCATATGCAGGATGAGAAATGCTCTGCAAATCATCCATCTAAGAGACATGGGCATGGATGTTTATTTGGATCCTGTTACGGTTCGTAATCTTTTGCTCACTAGTACGCTAGCAGGGTCCTTGTCACTCCTGAGCCATGCCTCACCTACCTAGAAAATGCCAAATTCTTCTTGAAATAATTAGGGTTTTTGTGATAGCAGAACTATCTAGAAACCCCTGGTGATTTTCTCTTAAGGCAGTGAGAATCTCTGATCTTGATAACCAAATCCACTCTTGGGAACATGGTGTGACCCTTGTGGATGGTGCTGTGCAGGGCTGGCAGCTAGACTCGATGATCCTTGTGGGTCCCTTCCAACTGAGCTTATTCTGGGTGACTCTGGGATTATGAAATCTGAGTAACCTTGCCATGAATTTGCATTTTTGGTTCAAAGCCCATTGCTGATTTCCTTTTCTTTGATTTATTGAGTACATAGAGTGTCACCTTTCTAAGACCTGAGTAATGTACTTTTTTTGCTTACCATGTCTGTGGCTAAATGACTCAGTACCAATTGTAGTTGGGATGTAGTTGGCAGAGTATGAGAGCTTGAGACAGCCAGGATAACAGTAACTTGTTACACAGCTTTGAACTGGTCATTTAAATGCTTGGCATATCATTTACTCTGCCTTTAAATCTGGAATAGTGATGTGAATCCACCATAGGTACTGTGAAGAGTATATGTGCAAAAGATATTATAGGAATATTTATAAGACTATTTTGGGCTGTCCAGTTGTAAAAATCATAGTGGGGTTGCCTTTTTTTAATCTTTTTGTGCAAGTGTAATTTCTAAGCAAAAGTTCACACAATTTACATGGAACTTCTCATAAGTATGTTGCAAACTGCATGGGGCATGGTATGCTGCAATTTTCCATACATTATTGTGTATCTAGTTTCATTACTAGATGAGGAGTTTCTTTGTTTAGTTTTTGTTTTGTGCTTTTGTAATGTGTATGTGTTTGTGAAGACACACAAAAGAGAATTCCTCCCAGGACTGAAAGGAGAGGCTACTTTATATTGTGGGCTCCAGTGACAAACACATCACAAATGATAATAGCCTAATACATACAGGAAAGTGAAAACAGATGAAATTGGTAGGAAGTTTTTCATTAATATGTCATTCTCATGTTCTTTATATAGAACAGCTCTCTAAGGAATCACAGTAACAAGAAGTCATGTCATTTGTCTCTTAGGCACAAGATACTTTTTTCTTTTTGTTTGCTTTAGTGTATGGTAAGTGTTCTGCTATTTCTTCATATATTTTGAACTAAAGGCTAGATAGAGCAAAGATGCTAGTTTATCAATTTTCACAATTTTTTAACCCAAACGTCAGTGACAAAGGGCCTCACAACAAAATTCAACCCTTTGTCAATTCTAAGACATTATTTTTGGCTTTTACTATGTATCTGTATCTTTCATCTCACTCTCCATTATGATGTTTTACTAACAATTCTCTCCCTCTTAAACTGACATATGTCTTAAAGTACAGGTAGACTGAACTTTAGATCTAGGATTGAAGTACAGTTGTGCAAAATTCCCAATTCAATTAGGAAAATTTCCTTTACATTAGAAACTAAACCATTTATGCATTACGTATCCCTATGAGTGAACATAAACTGTTGTGAGAAGTTTTTTTCTAGCATGCAGCTTTAATTTATGGTTTTACAGGTATCCTGCAATGTCTATTATGTGACATTGGTCGTATTTTTCCTGTCTTGTGATACATACTTTAGAGTTATTTGCCCAGTGTTTTTAAACTGCCTGGTTTATCATACTGGAGAACCTTTCAACCTTGTTTCACAACTGATTCCTTCTTACATTTTTTAAATGTGATTTTGTCCTTTAATCACATTTATTTGCTGACTACGAACAGAAAAACCTATTCTGGGAAGACAGATGAAGAAATTATTTGTATCTACTTTATATAAAAATGATGACTTTAAGGAATCAGGGACCAACATTGCTAAAGGTACTGGTAATATGATATGGTCTATCATACCTCACAGCTCAGATAGCCTTGTGCCAAAAATCTAAATGCTAATGGAAATGTAGCTGTGCTCTGCAAGAGTAGTGCCTGGAAAATCACTGATGAGGAAGTGCTGCAAAATGTTACTGTTGTCTCTGCTGCCCCTTTTCACATAGCTTCAGCTAACAGAGCTGTCAGTGTACCTCTGGTGATCATGAAATCACTTAATGAAATGAAGTGTAACCAGCTCTCTACTAAAATAGTGCGTAATTAAGTGTGACCATCAAGTGATGGGACCCATAGTAGTATATAAGGGAATGCTTGTTCATTCCTGAAAGGCCTATTAAAGTAAAAGGAAATATGTGATCAGCACAGTTGTCTGAATGTCCAACACGGTATGGCATAGGAATGCCAGCATCAGAGTTCAAACACATGAGGAGTTACAAACCAGAATTATTTACACTACGTGATTGTAATCAATGCCTAGACACTTCTGAGGAGTCAAAGCAATGAAATGGTTCACTAACTTGCAGTATCTCATTAAACTGGTGAATTTCGCTTGGCTGAGATCACAGATCATAGACTCAACATTCTGCCACTGAGGCTACTCCTTACTCCCTGACAGCAGAGAAATGGGGAGGAATTACCAGCTTCTGCATATTTTATTTTGAAGGGTTACAGAAAGAGAATCGTATTTTTGTGCAGTTTGTATTTGCAAAGACCTCTGTGAAGTCCCACCATCCTATGTGAAGTCCCACAGCTTCTGCTGTGGTGTTGCTATAATTGCTCCTCTTACCTATGCTGGAGCTGAGATGTGGGATATGAAGTAGCCTACTGAGGACTGGAAAATGAGTCTGTGGCAGAGCCAAAAGAACTTCAGACTCCTGACTTCTTTTCTTCTCAGTATTAATCTCTTTCTTGCAAAGTGAACCCAAAAGCTAGCACTAAGAGAAGGCAAGGCAAGCTCCCATGCCCCCTCACATTTTGGCAATTTGCCATACAGAAGTGTTTCTAGTGTGATAGGGCTGTCCCTGGTACACAGAGCAAAGCCACATATGTAACAAGGAGAACTGTAAGGACTGCCCTTGTGGAGCAGGCACTGTATGGTATAAGTGTCTGCATAAGTTCTCTCTCTCTTATTGAGAATGCATCCTGGAAGTCTCCCTAAGACATGCTGGGCCAGCACAGCAAAGGATGGGACCACTGCTGAGTCACTGCATTGCACATGCAGAAGGTATGGCTTTATGTGAAAGCATGAGATGTAAAAAATACATAAACAAGACTTGATATCTCTGGTATGTGTGTATATGTTTAGATGTGAACATATGCATGTAGATATATGCAGGTAAAAAACCTAACCCTTTAAACTATCATTTGTAATTTAGAAGACAAGCAAAGCACTGGATGAGGATACATATTTCCTTTGAGAAAAAAAAAAAAAGGAGGAGGAAAAAATTTATGTGTATCTGGAGCTTCATTATCCTACAGTTATACATGGTACTTCCTATAGAAACCTTTTTAATCCTTAAGGGTTAAGCAGTAGGATAGAGATTAGTGTTGGTGCAAGTTAAGGGCTGAGAGCAAGGCACAGAGGTAAAACAGACAGAATAAAGTGCTCAAGAGAGCAGTGTCTTGCAGAATATACAAATAAGAAGTATTGCTTTTCTCACATGACAACCACAGCATAGAATATAAACATTGTTCACAAAAATGACATGACATTTTTCAATCAGCCTGGGCAGGTTGTGTCTCTGACAAGGATCTCCTTAAGGTGAAGAACATCTGAAAACATCAGCTCTTTGAACCTAGAAAGTTGAGTTTCACATAATCGCAGAAGAATTTACATTAGAAGGGCCCTCTGGAGGTCATCTAGTCCATCCCACTGCTCCAAGGAGGTCCAGCTAGATCAGATAGCTCAGAGCCATGCCTATTCAAGCCCTTTACACCCTCAAAGATGGAAGCCCCACATCCCCTACTCCAGTATTTGACCATTTTTATGGTAATTTTTTTTTCTTATACTTAATTAGAGCAACATCTTAAGTCCATTGCCTATCATTGCACACACACAGGAGAATCTGGCTCTGTCTGATCTGTAGTCTAAGGACAGGTAGTTTCCACAGTCAGGTCTTCTCTGAGCCTCCTCTTCTCCAAGCTTAAAATTATCTCCCTAAGCATCTCCTCATATGCCTGTGCATCCAGCCCCCTGACCAGTCTGGTGACCTGCTGCTGGATTTCCTCCAGTATGACAATGTTTTCACTCTACTGTGGAAGCATCTCTTCATCCCCAAACTGACTTGTACAGGCATCATGCTAATCTATATCATTCAAGTTTTAGTATATATTCTGCCAACAAAAGCATGATTTTATTGGAAGATAAGCCAGAACATTCGTTTTTTTAAATGAAGAAACTTGGGGACAATGGAAATGTAAATCTTTTAACCCATCACTACCTTCCCCTCTATTAAGCAATGTGTCCTTATGTTCTGGTCTTTTTGTCAGCCCACAATTTTCAGTGGCTTCCCGCACTGAAAGGAAGTCTTGACAACCCCCTCTCAGCATCCTAAGAGAAGTATTTACATCAACTTGGGCCTTTGGTTGTGGTGTCTTTTCTGCTTCTCAGAGCTCTCCTTCCTGCTTCTGCTGAAGGCTCCTGCTCCTTGCGTGTTTCACCACTATGTCAAGATTTGTTCTTCACTCCAGAAACTTTTTCCCCAAAACGTTCCTCAGCTGCTCTTGGAAAAGCACAGTTTCCTCCTCCTTCCCAAAGATGCCCCCTGAGTACAGTCACATTGTTGTCTGCTGTCTCCTGAAAGGAACATAATGTCTATTAGCACAGAATAGCTTCAAATGAAGAAATTAAGAATTATACACTCAACATGTTAACAGAAACATCCACAACATTGTTATGAAAAGTTATTCATTAGGGTCTGGCTGTGATTTTGGAAATTACTCAGGGTGGTTTTATTAACTCAGGGTTAAAAACCGTAAGGTGCTGTGTGTGAGGCTTTGGAGTTTGGACATATTTTTCCACGACTTTTTACATATGTTCTTGTCAGCAAGAACATATAGCTCTTCAGACAGTAGGACTTGGGTGGGCTGATGGCTGCTGGATGCTGTAATAGGAGGTTGGCAGGACACAGAATGATAAACTTACTTGTCAACAGCCTTTCTGGCTTTCTTAGGACAGACTGAGCTTTGTACCTCTGCAACTTGTTTCCCATGTAGTCCCTGGTAATTTTTTTAGTATGGGTTAATTGATTTTATATTTGCTTGCTGCTGTTATTATGTCTGCCCAACATGGAGTCCTTCTCAGCCACAGAAGTTCATTTTGTATCTATTATTCCCTGCTTTACTATGTTGCTTTCCCTCAGCCAGAAAGTGTTCTACTTAAATTGTTAGGGTGTTGGTGGCAACAGAGATGGAAGAGCAAAGAAAATAAAGAAGTAAATGTTGAAAATGGGGTCCATCCAGTGTGTGGCATGGAAAACAAGGCTGCAAGCACCACTAGGGAGATCTCCAGTTGGGTGACTACAGCATTGCAAGCCAGAAGAGTTTACAGAGCACCTCAAGAGGAAGCAGACCTATGGCTCCATATGCATTTGGTAAGGCCCTTTCTCTGAAAAGCAAGTTACTGCCAAAGGTGGAGGCCAGATCAAGGCAATCTGCAGGCCCTTCTGGCCCCTGTGTCTGCATTTCCTTCCTATGAGTCCAAATAATTGTGTAGGATTGGTGGTCACTAAAGTTTCCCATGGCATGGATTTGGGATATTGCTAAGATAGGTGCAGGGCCCAGCCTGCTAAAATTTTTTTTGCAGACTGCAGAGCAGATGCCTTTAATGTCCCATCAGTTCATAGTTCATTTGTGGCTCTCTCTTCATTATCCTGAGCATTTGCTCTTTCTCTCTCATACAGCACCTTTTTATTATCTATTAGTTTTGTATTAGTTGGAACGCAGTTGTATTAACAGCATTTTCCCACAATGAATTTCACTGTTATTTTCTCTCCGTATTTCTGCTCCCTTCCCTTCCTTTTCCTTCTCCTTTTGTTTTCTATTGGACATTATTTCTTCACCCTTGCTACTGACTGTTTTGCATAAAAATACATTTATTTGCAGAAATTCAGGAAATTTTGCTTGCTTTACTTCACAGCCAGGATGTTGGCATAGAAAACGAATCACTTCTTATCTCCCCTTATTTTCACTTGTTCCCAAGGTAATTTTTCCAGACTAGTACAAAGCTTTGAGTGCTCCTATTTTTCTTTTTAAAACAGGGCTCTGAATTGCCATTGCCTGGCACCACAGGTATGGTCAGAGTGGTTGCATTTCTTGCTCATTCACTGGGCTCAGAATACATCTCATTAAGGCCACTCAAAGAAAGCTCACAGTTTGCTGGGGGTGAGAGGTACCCCAGCAAATATCACCTTTTTTATTAGAGTTTTGTAGACTTGAGTGAAGCTGAGTAGAGCCACATAAAAGGTCTCTGCAGAAATAAACAGAGCAGATCAGGGGCTAAGTGAAGTTTCCCCATGTGATTTATATATTTTAAGATTAGGCCTGGCATTTTGCAAAATGCTGTTTGAAGTTGTTAATTAAGTTTGCCTGAACAGACCAAAACAGACACAACTAATTGGTTGAGATTATAGCTATAAGATTGTGACCTCTCACAGTGAAATCTCTCAACGTATATTCTCATTTAGGTCTGTTCTTCTGTGATTTTTTAGGAGGAGGCAGATAGACTGCGCCGTACCACTGATATAGTCAGGAATACTTTGGGGAGTATCATCCCTATCTCAAATCCACTCTCATTAATGGGAGGTTTCTTTACTGAATAACTGTCTTCATTCTACTTGTATTTTTGACAGAAGAAGCCAGGTGACTTTTCAACTTTTTATGAATCAAGCCCAATAGGAAGTCTTTTTAGAGCATCAGTAAGTACAAAATAATTGAATCAAGTCTCATAGTCCATGCAGTTACTGGCAAACCTGATTCATTTTGTGAATAATTTTACTTGGATCCTAGTGAGAAAAATGTTCTTATTAAGAGTATGAGCAACAAATTTCCAGACAAAAACATGGAGGAGGGAGAGTATGTATAGACACAGTCTGGGGGGGGATGTGACTTCATCACACTTAACACGATAAGAGGGTTCACTTCAGGAGCTGGTAACGGGACAGAGACTTGAAAGGCCAGGCTACAGGAAATGGGAATAGTGAGTCAGGAAATGGCAGCCTTCCCTCCGAGTCATCCTTGAACCACTGCCCTGGTGGGCTCAGAGTGGGAATTGGATTAGTAGAGATGCTGTTCCTTCAGAAGAGATTTCAAACTTGGGTCGTGACCATTTGATGTCAAGTGTTACGTGCAGTTTCTCCTTAAGAGCATGGATTTCAGCTCCTGCATGTGCTCTGATCTGTAGCGTCCGTGGCTGCCTGTGCTCTGTAGCTGTCCCTCTCTGCAGTGGCAGACATTCCATGCCTCCTGCCTGGCCTGGATCTCTGTCCTGGTGCTGTGAGCCCTGTTATGCACCTGTCTTGCTTCTTGTCGAAGTCACTACATGGCTGCCGACCCAGAGGTGTCTGGCATGTCTGCTAAATAGCAGTATTTTCCTGCTAAAGACATGTTACTCTGTAACACTTGATTGGCTTGCCAGAAGCAGAAGAGCTCTCTCTTAGGGGGCCAGTGGCAGTATTTGGTGGTTGCCGGGGTACCTGGGGTGAATGCCTTTGTAAATGTCTGTAAGTATCTAAAGAGGGGGGCCAAGAGGATGACGCCAGGCTCTTCCCGGTGGTGCACAGCAATAGGAGAAGAGGTAATGGGCAGAAACTGAGGCACAGGAAGTTCCACCTGAATGTGAGGAAGAACTTCTTTACTGTGCAGTGACTGAGCACTGGAACAGATTTCCCAGAGAGGCTGTGGAGTCTCCCTCACTGGAGATATTCCAGAACCATCTGGATGTAATTCTGTGCCACGTGTTCTAGGAAGACCCTGCGCAAGCAGGAAGTTTGGACCGGATCTGGTCCCTTCCAAGCTGATCCGCTCTGATTCTGTGATTCTGTGATTGTGTGTCTGTCTGAGCGGGCAGGCAGCAGCAAGGCTGAGGCCGCCGCTCAGATCGCAGCTGGGAACAGGCACCTCAGCTGGAACGCGCGCCGTGCTCGCACCTCTTAACTCGCTGTTAATGGACAGCACGGGGTTACGCTTTGTACCGAATTACGGCCCAGAGGAGCCTGATGGCAGCCGGGGCCGGCAGGAGACCCCCGAGCGAAACGCGCCGACGGGGCGGAAAGGCGCCACCTGCTCCCGCCCCCCGCTCCCGGCAGACGCCCGCCCGCCGCCTCCCGGCGCCTGGGCCGCGGCCCCCGCCGGGCCCGGAGCTGCCGCCGGCCGCCCGCGGCGGCGCCGGGCGGGCCCCTCCGGCGGGGGCGGCAGCGGCAGCGCCGGCAGCGGCCGCGAGGTGCCGCCCTGCCCAACGCCTTGGCGGCCGCGGCTGCCGCCCCGGGCCCTGCCGGCCGCCCGCGGAGCGCCCTCCCCGCCGCCTGGGCCGGGCCCGGCCGCCGCCGTGCCGCCTTCCCGGGGCGCAGTGCGCCGCGCCGCTTTCCGGAGGCGGCACCGTGTCCAGCTCCGCTCACAGAACCTCAGCACTGTTAGGGTTGGAAGGGGCCTCTGGAGGGCATCCAGTCGAAACCCCCCTGCCAAGGTAGTGTCCCCTAGAGCAGGTGACACAGGAAGGCGTCCAGGTGGGTTTGGAACGTCTCCAGAGAGGGAGACTGCATGACCTCCCTGGACAGCCTGTTCCGGTGCGCTGGCACCCTAAATGGAAAGAAGTTCACAGAATCACAGAATACGCTGAGTTGGAAGGGACCCACAAGGACCATAGAGTCCAGGCCCCGTCCCTGCCCAGCACCATCTCCAAGAATCACACCGTGTGCCTCATAGTGCCATCCAATCGCTTCTGAACTCTGTCAGGCTGCTGATGTGACCACCTCCCTGAGGAGGCTGTTCAATGCCCAACAGTCTGTTGCAGTTTATGGTCATTGTTCCTCATCCTGTTACTGTGCACCACCAAAAAGAGTCTGGCACCATCCTCTTTGCATCTGCCTTTGAGATATTTATATGCATTAATGAGATCCCCTCTCAGTCTTCTCTGGACTGAACAGACCAGCTCCCACAGCCTCTTCTCATAAGAGAGATGCTCCAGACCCCAAATCATCTTGGTGAAGTGGTTCTACTGGGCTACAGTCTGGCTGGGGCTGGCTGCTAGTGAGGCTGGGTGAGACCACTAAATTCAAGCACTCTGGACCCTGGCCAGGATTCATCAGGCTTCTGTAGGGAGAACAGAGCCACCAGCACTGGGGTTATCTTATGGTGACAGATGAATAGGTGCCAGTAACTGAAACCCAAGTGCTCTGTTCATTACAGGTGATGATCTCAAATCATTTTTCTTCAAGATAAACCAAAACCAAACAGCAAGCAACTTGGATGTTGAGTTTCATCAGCAATTCACTGCATTGCCCTTTTGAACCTTGTGTGTTTTGGTTTTCTCTCACTGAGCATTCTCCTTAAAAGAACTAATACATTGTAGGCATGGTTTTTGGGAGCAAAACTTTCTGACGAACACAGCCCTGTGCTTTAACAGCCGGCTGACTGTGTGCATTCACTGGGGAAAAAGCCGAGAGCAGTTAGACCGCACTTCCAGACTGGCTCTCAAGGAGGCCAAGGCCACTGAGATTTTGGGATTATTCATATTTCAAAGCCAGTTTCAAATACAAAATTGTTTAGAGGCTAAAGGAATGTAAACAGTTGTCACATGTAGTTGTTGGGGATTTTTTATGAGAGGGGTTTGTGTTACTTAAATATTGCTTACAATTGCTAATTTAGCATCTGCATGGAATGCTGTATTGTCTGGACTGCTGTATTTGCAGTCAGAGCAGATAGCAGAAGCACAAGCACTTCCTGCACTGCTTCTTGGCTGTGACCTGGGCTGATCCCATGGACAGCAAGTCAGGGTGAGCAGTGTTGGACTTGGATGCTTTCTTCCGTTATTGCTGGTGTGTTAGCCTAGCATAACTGCTTGGCTACTCTGCTGAGCTTGCCACAGAGTTCCAGTAAACATCTGTCTGCCAACTGACTGAAGCCACTGTTCATTTTGTGTGGGCTACTGAACAGCTGTCAGATGGGAATGACTTGGGTAATGACATGTCTTAAGCAATGTTCTAGATTCAAGAGGTTCTGAATCCCTTTATCCTTGCCTGTCTTACCTGTTTTTTGACTGCATCTTTCTGAGCTGTATGTTTTCAGCCCCTTAGTAGGCCTTTAAATAATCCCCAGGAATGTGCTGGATGTCATCCTCCTACAGAGCTCGAGTAGATTAGACAGGAGCATTGAGTTGATTGGATCACTATGGATCCACTCAGTTCTTCTATGCATCTCCTAACCAGTAGAGTCCCATCTCTCAGAGACTTTGTGATATTAGTTTTGATAGGATGTGTTATGCTTTTCAACATTATGTCTGAAAACCATAAAACTACAAAAAGGGGATTTTCAAGATGGCAGCACAAGCAACTGTAGTGGCAAATGAGCTGAGATCTCTGAGAGTTTTATTCTCTCAGCATGGACATGTGTGTTGCTTTCAAGGTGACAGTAGGGTGTGACTGAGAATACCTGTGCAATGAAATGTACTACAGACTTGGAAGTGTTTGGTTTGGAAAAAGAATGCTTTTCCAAAATGCTAGTATGCATTTAGCACTCACCAGGCCTTCTGAAGTTAAATGAGAATTTCAAAACACTCAATCCTGCAAATCAGACTGTCCATGTATATGAAAGAGCATAGAAATGTTCATTCTGAAGTTAGAGAAACAGCCTCGTTGAAGAGATCCTTATACAGATGGTTAGGCTTCAGGACATGAAATTTGGGATTTTTTTGGCTGAATACCCCAGAAGACATTATTAACTTCTCGGTGACTCATCCAGGCTAACTGAACTTCTCAGACTGAAGAAAGGAAGCAATGAGCAGGTTAAAATATGACACAGCCTCCTGTCTTGCCTTGGACAGAAGGAGTTTAGAAAGACTTTTTTCCTATTCTGCTGATCCAAGTTGATCAGTGGCTGGGCAAAAACAGGAGAGAAAATCCTGGTTGTGGGATGCCATTCTTGCCAGACCTTTTCAGCCTCCAAGGAAGGCTTATTTTGGCAGAATGTTAAGCAATACTTTTTGGACTGCTTTTTATTTGGGGAGGCTGATGGGAAAGATGCTCCTCCCCAGGCAGTGAACCATAAATATTTGGCTTTTATACAACCAAAATTCCTGCGAGTAGACATGGAAATAGTGACAAAAAGCCAAGTTTTTACCAAACCTGTGGAATTCATTTCAACTTTGCCAGGTGTTTGGCTGTAAGACTGTGAGGTCCCATATTTAACAGCTCATATACTTTGCCAATAATATGTGAAGTGTTTCATTATCTTATACACTGTAGTTGGCACACATCAGTTTGCAGACAAAGAGCGATGGTTTATGATATTTGTGGATTCCATGTGCAGTTGTAGTCATGAAATGATGTGTTGTGTATGATAAGACAAATATATAAGAATGAAAGAGTTCATATAGCAAATATAAGATGCTTTCAAGCATCTGATAACTAAAACCATAAAGTGCTAAGTAACATCAGTGCTTTGATTTTTGTCTCCTTTTTTAATTGTTCAGAATAAAAAACAAATAAGAGGCATGCCTTCAGCTCACCCAAGCTGTTCAAGGAGTACTTGGGGATGATGAAGAGCTAATTTATTCTGAGACTGCAAAATAGCTAGAGCTTTTTAGGGTATTCATCCTAAAGGCCAAATTTTTCACAAATTAAAGCTTAATTTAGGTGGACAAGCTTATGGGACCAACTGCAAACAACTGCATATTTACCCTAGTTCCCAGTATCCAGTGAAGTATTTCAATCAGTATTGAAATAATTACTGCAAGATTCTGGTTGTAGTTTTATGGATTTTTTTCCCTGTGGCGTTTTCACTGTTTGCTGAGTTTTAATCTTTCCAGAAAAAGAAAAAAAAAATCAAACATCTTGAAATTTTAACCTACTTCTAAGTAAATCTTTGATTGAGCAAGTCTTTAATGTGTTGCTTCGCAGCATAGCAGTGTATTTAAGTGTGCACTTCTTTATATATAATAGATGTGCTGAGGTAGGCTCTAGGGATGAAAAGCCACTGCCTATTTACACCAGCAGCTCCCCAGTCATGGGAATCTCGTGTGTTGCAAGAGTGGCGAGGTTTTCTGTGGCAGTGCTTGCAGCAGCCTGTGTGGTCTGCCCTGCTGGCTCTAGCAGCCCGTCTGAACTGGCAGGGGCCAGCAGCCCGGGAGACCTCTGTCCCTGGGTGAGCCCTCCACCAGCCCACCGTGGAGCCACGGGGCTGCTCCCCAGCTGCAGTGAGCAGGGCAGCTCAGGGAGATCTCTGTCTCACCAGCTGGAGTGCAGAAAGGAACAATTCCGGGTATCCAGAAGAGTGGGGAGGAGAGAGTTTCACTGTGAAAAGCAGAACAGGGAGCTTCTTGCTTTCATGTCTTCTTCAAGGACTTTGGCAGACTGGTGTGTTTTGTGATGGTTCTGCTGCTGCTTAGGACCTCTGACAGATGCACTTTTTTTTAAGAGAGCTTTTGAACCTTTCCATGTGAACAAGAAAACATGTCATTTGTCTGATGCTGAATTTCAATATTTTTATTAATCCCCCCATGAGGTGTCTTAGAAGTATGTAAGATGATTTCTAGTGAAATTTCTGTGCTGGAAACACTGAAGGAAAAACTCCAAGGCAGTCACATCCCTTGTGGGACTGGGGTCTGTTATTAGTCATCTGACCAAGAAATTAGGACAAGATAACAGTAAAATTATTTATATGTATGTAAATTAGAAGATTATCAGCAACCTCTATGGAGTTTAACAAAAACAAGTGACAGATTGTGCACCTGGGAGAAGGCAACCCTGGATGCACACACGGACTGGGGAATGAGCTGCTGGAGAGCAGCACCACAGAAAGGGACCTGGGGGTCCTGGTTGGTGGAAAGTTGAGTGTGATCCAGCAGTGCCCTGGCAGCCAGGAGGGCCAGCCCTGTCCTGGGGGGCACCAGACACAGCATCAGCAGCCAGGCAAGGGAGGAGATTGTCCTGCCTTGCTCTGCACTGGGACAGCCTCACCTCCAGTGCTGGGGGCAGGTTTGGTGCCACAATATAAGAAAAGATTTAAAGCTATTGGAGAGATCAAAAGGAGGTCTGTGAAGATGGTGAAGAGTCTGGAGGGGAAACCATACAAGAAGTAGCTAGGGTCACTTGGTCTGCTCTGCCTGAAGAAGAGGAGACTGAGAGGAGACCTTGTTGCAGTCTGAAACTTCAGACTGTGAAGAGGTGAGAGGAAGTGGAGGGGCAGGTACTAATCTCTTCACTCTTGTGACCAGTGACAGGACTTGAGGACATAGCCTGAAGTTGAGTTAGGGGCAGGAAGGTTGGCTCTCAGGAAAAGGTTCTTCACAGAGAGGGTGTTTGGGCACTGGAACAGGCTGCCCAAGAAAGTGGTTTCAGCACCAACCCTGACAGAGTTCAAGAGCATTTGGACAATGCTGTCAGGCACATGATGTGATTCTTGGGCTTGTCCTGTGCAAGAGCAGGAGTTGGACTTCCATGATCCTTGTGCTTCTCTTCCCACCCAGGATATTCTATGATTTTATGACAGTACCTGCTTAGATGCAGGTGATCACTAAAATTCCATGTTAGAAGTTGTCTAAATTTAGTGGTTTCTTATTATCACAGAAACAGATAGTTCTAAGAGATGCATATTTCTCTTTGTGTTTATGAGAAGCAAAACCCAAAAAACTTTCAAAAAGCCCAAAAGTTTTGAGGAAAATGATGGAAATAAAGCTTTCCACTGAATCGGTCTTACTACGCTGACACTTTTGTGGCTAGTCTCACCTCTAGTGACTGTACAGATACAGTTTGGTCATATTCCTGACAGGACAGTTATGAAGCCCTTTTTCTGGGACTGATGATACAAGAGAAGACCACAGGATTCTGATTCGAGTATCAACTTTCTGCATTTGCTGCTTAACCTCGCTTTTGAGGAAACTACCTTATTTGGAGAAAGTAGCAAACACAGATCCAGATTCAGCAGTGTTTTCTGGCTGATATGGCAAAACACAGTTTTTATTCTCCCAGCTTCCATGGGGGAGTTCACTATTTTTGATTTTATCTCGGTTGTCTGGACTCTCCCTACAGTGGACAGACAGAAGCTTTCCACAGACATAAAAAATGATCCCCAGTTTGATTATGGATATCTGTGTTTAGAACAGGCATTGATTTAGAGAGGACTTAAGAGTACCTTAACTATTAGTCTGTCATCTATTTTTTGCATGTTGGGCAGAAAATAATTCAGTATTGTCTAGCTTTTAGTAGTAATATATCATGATTAAGATGTTTATGTAGGATAAGGATAGCAGAAAAATTCTGAGAAGTCTTACTGGTGCATTTCTGAGTGGACTAACCCAAAAGTGAATCAGTTACTGATACTCTCTGAACAACATTGGAAAACCAAATCTGTTTGGGCCATATGCTCTAAATAACCTTTGAAAACATGAATAAGAGGTAAATTACAGTTATTATTATTGAACTGGTGTTCTCTCTTAACTGAGAGAAATGTCAGATGATTATTTTCTAACAGTAATCACCTGTATGAAATGTCATTAAAAAACTTGTGAATAATTGAAAAAATTAAATCACTGACATTTTATCAAATCTTTGCCTAAGGCCTGAAGATCTGGTGCAATGTGCAGTTTTCATGAAGTGAAATAGAAAGGCCAGAATACCATCAGCCTAAAACATAAACCTGTTCAGTGCAGAGAAGGAAACTACAGTTAAAGATTCCAAGAATTTGCGATATAATTTCAGTATTTGTTCATCTTTTTTCAAAGACATCCATGCATATAGAAGTAATAAGGCATGTCCTTATTTCAGTGCACATCATTTTAGGTCTGGGAGTGCAGAGTGTGAAAGTAAATTTTTCTTATGTTGCCTTTTAATCAGGATAAAATGACAGTTTTAGAGTTGCAAGAGTGCGCCTAACAAGATAAGCAGTGCTGCCTCAGCACAAATTGCATGTATTGTTAGAAAGAAGCATGTACTTAGAAAGCAAATGACAGCCCTGAAGTTAAGGTGATATTGTAAAGCATTGATGTATACTGGTTATCTTTTATATCATTCTTATGACCTTGGCACACATGGTTTATGCTCAAGAATTTAATTTCCTTATTTTTATATTCTTGCAGTCCTTAAAATCTGCCATTTATCCAAGAAAGAGTATAGTCAATTAAAGAATTTCGTAAAACTTAGTTTCTCGACAGCAGAAATTATTAGAAAAATGAACATTTTTATCAACATTTTATTTACATGAATGTCCTCTCAATATATTGTCACAGCTCTCCACTGTTGTTGTTGGGAATTGTATACGTGGAAGTCAAGCAGAATTAAGTTTTCATGAACAGATAATGAATAAATAAATATATTATCTCTATACTGTGTAAATTAGATGTTCCCAAAGAGTGGTTTCAGAAGCCTTGGTTATGTTTTCTTTCTTTCTTTTTTTTTTTTTTTTTTTTTTTTTTTTTTTTTTTTTTTGCCAAATTTTATGCTCTTATTTGTTTTTTTTAAACTGAGTTTATAGCTTTTGAAAACATCAGCATGCTTTACGGTGACTGGTGATTTTTATTTAAACTGATTCTACACATTGCCTTGAAATATTCTTATATGTCAATATAGCCTGGAAATACGATCCATTTCTTGAAGTGTAGCTAATAATGCTCTGGTCTCTTACTATTGTAATGGTGTTAATTCTTCCCAGTCTCTGTTTTGCTGGTCTGGCTTGTGCAAAGAGTTTAAAAAGGCCAGGAACCTAAGACCACCGGCATTGCAGGGAAATAACATCTGAAAAGTTCCCAATCCTGTAGTCTGCCCTCCTGCTGCTGAAGAGCAATAACAGACTTGATTTGGGTTTATTTGTGGATGCCTATTTTATAAAAAACAACAAATCAAAGAAATAAATCAGTGCAGGTCTTATACAACATTTTATCTGCTTTGTTTTGTTGGTTGCTGTAGCATGACTGATAGAGAAGGAAACACACTTGCTACTGGGAACATGTGTAACATTATTTTGTTTATTGTGGTACATTTCTGTCATTTTGCTTATATACTCAACACTTTCTCCCAGCTTATTTTACTTTTTTCTTCCCAAATCTGCAGATTTTATGGTCATCAGTTCTTCTTAGTTTGGTTTTTTTTTTCCCTTTTTTTTCTTTCCCCACCTTGGGTCAATCTTGCAGTTCCCACTGAGTCCTTATTTTGGAAAAAAGCCTTCATGATTTCAAGAGGTGGTCTCCTGGAATCACCTCTTGGGTTTTGCCATATTGAGTGCATGATGTCTTTTAGAGAACTGAAGCTGAAATCACTGTGCTTCCTTGTCCTGGTACAACGTGAAATTGTACATCAAAATCTTTACCACCAGTCAGGATGTCCAGAACCACTCTTTGAGTTTGCTCTGTTACAGAAGTCTCATTGAACTACATGCATGATGAGAAGAGCAGTAAAGGGAGACTGCAAAGTCCATGCCGTCCTTTCAGAGGCCAAAGAAGGAGTGATAGCAAGGTAATTTGGGACAGAGTCAAACAAATCCACTTTTTTTTTTTTTTCTTTTTTTTTTTTCTTTTGTGTTGCTTCAGCAGGTGAAAGGTGTCTTCTTTATTCAAATGATGTAATGTGGAGATGTCCTTTGCACATGTACCCCCAATGCATGTGCTGTAGGGTTGGGGGAGATGAGATCCCGTGTTTGCTTTTATATCCAGAATCTGCTCTGTTAAGTTGCCAGGTTCATTACTAGTTTCCTTGAATGCAGAAGCATTTCTGTTGTGCAGGTGTTTTGCTAAAATTATGTTTCATTGTAAAGAACAGGCCTTACCCTGTTTGTGTTTTCTAAATCCTAAATTTGCTGGTGTAATCACATAAGCAATTAATAATAGCCAAACAGTTAACAGTAAAACAAGATGTTTTTGATTTGGATTTAAGTTGTCAAAGAGTCCTTTGCTGAGCCATGCAAAATGCTTCCATTGTGTGATCATTTTAATCACTGCTAATGAAGTTGACACCCCCATAATGTTGTTTTTGGCTTTGATACCTAAAGAACTTAGTGAAGCAGCTGGAGAGGGTTTGGTTTTGTTCCACATCTCAGTGTCATGCGACGATGAGTTGCTTCAGGGAAGCAAGAGAAAATCAGCACTGGAATCACCAATGTTCATCTTCACTCCCACTTACAGTCTGCTCTGGTTTCTTTTAGCACCTCACTTCTTTTCCTCAATGCAGTGGCAGGAGACCATCATAATTCAGTCTGTGCAGGAAAAAAAAAAGAAATACTAAAATTATCTTGATCTCCATTTTTTAGAGTATGTATCTGAGGAAAAATGGGTGATACTTTAGGGCTCTTTGGTAAAGTGGTTTTACAAAATCTAAGTACTGGACATTTAAAACTAATCAGGTTTAACCTGGGAATAAACTGAAAAATAAGTTATGCAAATGTAAGTAGTTAGTGGAAAATTGCTAAGGTGTGTAGTAGACTGTGTATAAGGATGCCTTTAAAACAAGATAGCAAAAAAATATGAACTATAAATCAACCAGAAGTTACAGTCTCTGTGATCAGGAGGCTGGTCCAAATGGAGATAGGAATTTCTGTCGAATTTCTAGGTTGTACCACAGGAAAGCAGTAAGGAAAAAGTTTCTTTTGTTTCTTTTTAAGTGACTAATACCTTCCGACTTTTCTGTCAAATAGGCCAAATATGGGTTGCAACTTGACAAGAATAATTAACGTTTAAACTCTATGTTTTTTACCAATTTCATTCTTAACATTTTTAAAATATGCTAGTTAGCACTGTTGAAAGACTTTGTTTAGGTTGTAGTGTAGGAGAAGAAAGCTCCTTCCCTCTATTTTCTTTAAATTGTCCAGGTCCTGACCTCAGGCCTTACTGTTCAGAAACCAAAGAGTTCACCCTTTGCTTCCATTGTCAGTTCAGGAAGCAGGAATAAAGAATCTCCCAAATTATGCCAGCAATGTTAGTGTGGGATTTTGCTTCCCTTCCAGCTGGGAAGGACCTAGCATCATCTTAGCTGTTACCACTGGGATGGCTGCAGGACTAGACCTGACCTCTCTCACTTCGAGGGAATGTAGGCAGAGCTGGCACACTGCCCTTCATCAGCTGAAGTGCCCTAAATTTATTCAGCCTCTTAGTTAGTTTTGGACATACTTTGAAGCTCAGAAATTATATTAATATATGTAAGTCAATAGGTCGAATGAACAAAAATAGCTATGATATTAGAACAGAAAATGTACAGGAATGACAAAATACTTTGTTGGTGGATAAGTGGCTTGATACATTAAAATTCATGCTCAAAGAAACTAAATAAATTAACTTTACCCCAATGTGCCTGTGGTATGAATTAAAATAAATATTACAGTGTGGTTACAATATTGATCACTTGCTTGGACAACTAATAATGAATGTGACATGATAAGAGAAGGTAAAAAATTACAGTAATAATGAGAAACTTTGTTTCTGTGTAGGAAGTACAAACATCATATGGGTGTATAAGACAGAAATAATTTTTGGCTACACTATGAGTGAAATTTTAGAGTAAATGGCCACAGAAGAAGCAAGAAGAGAAATAGCTTGAAATTTATGTCTGAATTCCTGTGCCAGACATGACTAAAAGGTAACTGTCAAACAGTCAATGGAGCAGCCATTGTCATGTACCAAAGCTCAACATTCTTGTGGGTGTGAAAGAGCCAGAGAGATGTTAGATAAAACTGATGAAATCTCTCTGAAAGGAAATTAAAACAGCCAAAATGTTAAATTTCTTGAAATGTCATGAAGTATAATGGGCGGGTTTGGGGTCTTTTTGAGAGGTACTGTGCTTTTTTTTCTCTGAAAATTAGCTTTTAAACAGACCAAAAAAGAATAAAAGAAATAAAAAGACATAATTGAATATGTGGGAGTCATTACAAATAAGGAACATACAAAGAAGAATTAACTTTCACAAGATATGTGCCAAAACATAGGAAAGTACACCAAAAAGATTTTGAAGAAAATTATGAAAAATTGCAAAGTAAAGAAATCCACTTTTCTATCTCATACCCATTCGAAGTTGAAACTCTACTTCTAAATTTATAGAATATAACAGTGTGATATCAGTGTACTGATATTCACTATGGAGGAGCTTACCACTATTGTAACATTTTCAGGAGGGGAGGAAAGAAAATATATTCAAATAGAGGCAGAATAGTTTTAGGCTAAGTATAGCATAATTTTTATATTATTCTGAAGAAAAGCACTGCTTACTGAGTAGTTTAAATGACACAAATATGAAATTGCCAGATTGTTAACTGGAATATGCATCCTAGCTGTTTGGGAGTGGAAAGTGGCTATTGTGCTGCCAGTCTAGAGTCTTCGGCTTTGTGGTAGACAGACTTTTAGAAGTTAAGTAATAAGGATTAGGTGAGAAGGCACAGGCTGTGTGCATTATGAAAAATTGACATTGTGGTTTTGTAGTCCTGCCTCGCTGTTCTACCAGTTTTTTGAAGGAGTTAATGTAGGCTGGTTGGCTGCTGTGTGCTGCTCCAAGAAACATGATCCAAAGTCATCACCATTTCTCTTATAAAATTATGATGTTGTTCAGTAAGTGGGAAAGTTCCCTTCTCAGAATGATGTGAGAAGTAAAAATTTAACTTTGCAGAGTAAAGGGTTTTTTTTGCTAAAGTCTTACTAGTTCAGTCTGCATACGCAGGCCTATTGCTGTATTTATGAGACGATGAAGGACAAAGTAGGCTTTTCAAGAAGAAAGTCCTTTACAGATCAGCAGAAAAATGCTCATAACACTTAAAGACTCAACTATAAAGTGGCAGATGAAATTCTGTGATAATGAATGCGAAATAATCCACTCAGGGTGGAAAGCCAGCTGTGACTGTATGTTATGCAGTGCTGGACTCCACATAAGCTGTTGCTGTTCAGGGAAGTCACCTTGAAATAGTTGCAGGTAAGTCTATGCAAACCTTAGCTCACAGCCAGTCAAAAAGCTAAGTAAATTTCCGGAATGAATAGAAAGGGGACAGACAAGTAAACAGAAACCAGCCCAGACTTTGCTTAAATGAAGGGTAGATTTCTTGTTCTCTGTGACAAGACAAGTAAATAGATGTGTATTAAGGGTTACTGTACAGTTATGTATTGACTGGTTTCACAGTAAGCCAGTCCAATTTAAAAACAGCAGACCCAAAGAATGACAGAAGCGTCAAAATGTCTAAATGAAACTTTTCCCCCTCAAAAATAAAGTTTTTTGAGGTCACATTGCAAGTTGCTTCTCCAAGCCCTTGCAGCTATGGGATTCACAGCCTCCTACTTAAAAAGAATTGTTATTGATGTGTCATACCATAACTACCAAGAAACATCAAGCTTTTTGGAAAATAGTCTAGTGAGCAGCCCTTACAGAGCCATTTCAATATCTCTCAGCACATAAAATCATCTGTGATCCACCAAACAGGCAAACATCCCTGGATTTTTTGACATGTAATGGTATGGAGTGATGTTTAAAAATGGTTTATGTTACAGGTTACAAGCTAACTCTAAAAACTGATTTGTGGCAAATGACACTTTATGTGCAAATCGTTAGCTTAAAGACAGAGAATTTCAATGATAATTTTTATTAAAGATGAAAGATAAAGAAAGCTGCAAGGTGAAAACTAGCAGTAAGGTTTTCTTGTGAGGGAACAGAGACATATAGTCATGCAAATGTCATACATAATATCCAGAATTTTATCAACAGTTACCTTAGCTTTCTTTTCTTATTCCCATGATTTTGGGGATTTGAAGAAGGTTCATGTCTCCTCATCCTTCCTGTGCAATAAATAGTTAAGAACATGGATATTTTCCGTGTCCTGGGGCAGTCCTTTGAGTTAACATAGGAGAGACACCATGTCAATTATTGTTTTGGTTTCTCCTTCTGCAGACTCACAAATGTAACCTGGAAAATATATGATGGTTTCAGACTTGGAGGATTTGAGTTAGCCAGAAGGATTAGATTATTATTACCCCTTCCTTAATGTCAGTATAGATTCCATCAGCTCTGGCAGAAATGATAAGGACAATTGGCCTGCCCTGTGCTTCAGATCTGACTGTTACACAAATTTAGGAGTATCCATCAGTTAAACTAAATATATATATATATATATGTGTATATAGAAACAATGAAATGTGTATCTCTTGTTTCTTAACCCTGGACTACAAAAAATTCAGGAACACATTATGATGTCTGTTGCCTTAGCAGAAGTTGCACTAATAACTCTATTTAAATTGCATTACTTTTTTGGATGGCCATATGGACTGCTCTAAGTGACACCAAACTAAGGCAGAAAGTTTCCAAACTGAGACAAGCTCTGCCAAAACAAAAAGAATTCTGTTATTGTTGAACTCTAGGTGGCTAACATGCAACTCTCAAATGGCAATGCTGTGTTTTGGGAAATATTGATCAACTGAGACCCAGAAACAGGCAACAAAAAGACTTTGCTGGCTCCAAATGGCAAATTCCCTTTCTCTGAAGGGGCAAATTGAAAGGAGGTAAGGGATGTTTACAGAGAGTGCTTGTTATTTCTCCTTCCTTACGCATTTCTAAATATGCAGTTTCCCATTTGGAAGGATTTCTTAGCTAGGTAGGACGTATATTTCTAGCAAGCGTTTAAAATAGAGAAAACAAAGAGGAGTACGAGCAGTGGAGCTAGTGAAAATGAGAGGGATTCTAGAGCATACCAGCCAACTTTAATTATATTTTGCAATTTACTGTAAATGCCTTTATGGTATTTTCATATGTTGGCGGGAATTCTCCAAACTTTTGCTCAACTAGCTTCCATGGGAATTCATGTGAATAATGATGTCGACATTCATGATATGGAAATAATTGTTGTTGTAGTGGATAGCTTGTCAGCCTGTCTAGTACTACCGAAGATTTTTGCATGTGCTAAGCTAGGCCAAACCTTGAGAAATGAAGCTACATCAAGGTGCTTTGCTTTTTCTCCATCCTAATGACTGTATATTTTTAGAAAGCACAAAATTCATGCCTAGACATGGGAATCAAATCTCTCACCTTTCTTCTTTTTTCCCTCTTTTCTTTTTCTGATTGGTATCCTAGGTGTGTTGTTCATTAGTTCTTCTTGGCATCTGCTGTTGTCACTTCTTAGAATTAAAAATCTATGAAGAAAAATACCTCCCTACTTGGTAATTTTTCCAGTAACTGCTCATTTTCTCCATTTGCTCATTTCTGTTTATTTAAGGAATTACCAAGGTGTTGTAAAGGATAACTCATAATTGGGAGTCAGAGGATGTACAACGTGACACGACAACATTGTCCACTCTGAGAGAAGAACAATGTAGACTTTGCTGTTGGCACTGTGCTAGTTGGGAGGGCCGTGCTTCTCCTACTGGGAGCACGAGCAAGGCAAATGGAAGAGGACAGGTGCTGAGCACAGCAGTTCTGGTATCAACAAGGTTTTCAGGGCATCTGTGCTCTCAGTCTTGCCTTCAAGGGCTTAAAATTCACATGTAGCTAGTGAAGAAACAGGCATGTCTCAAATCAAATAAAGCCAGAGTGTAATTAAATAATAAAACATGACAAACAGTGCATTTCTAGGGAATTACAGCATGCCTTGGGTGGAGTTACAAGGCACGAGGCCAAAGGTTGTATGGCTTTCTTCATCCAAGAGGCTCAGAAAGCCCCTGATGCTGACAGTGCAAGAGAAAGGAAGAATGGGATGGTGTGGGCAGTCTTTCTGCATACAGTTGAGAAACCAAGCCTTGATTTTATGCTATTTGGGCGTGGAACTGCCTGTATCTCCTGCATGCCTCTTCTGGCTTCAACTGGTTAACCTACTAAGCCTGCAGAATGATGCTGGCACATCCAGCCAGCTAGTTCAGCACTGAGTACCTGCAATGAGTGGAGCAGAAAGTCTTACCCTGAATCAAGGCAGTTTTTTCCAGCCTCTGTGCCTGGGCTGGGATTTCCATGAGTAGAGCTCAAGAGCAATGACAGCAGCTGCTAACTCTGGTATGGAGAACCAGGAACTGGGAGAATGAGAGGATCCCTGGGATGCTGTAGGCTGGATTGCTGGGGGGTTGGTGCTAAGGGAGGCTGGGGAGCCTTGAGGTGATGTATCTGGGGTAACAGACATTCTGTGACCATGGGCTTGGCCAGAGGGGGTCAGAGGATGAGTTGGAAGCCAGAGTTGCATTTTCCAGTGAGACGGAACAAATGACGAGTGAGACCATTTCAGTGCTTTTCAACATGGATGGTTAAAATGATTCTGATACCACTCTGTGGCCTGATGGCTACTGTTGTTCTTCTGTACAGGGGGCTGTGAGATTTCTAGGAGCTGTGAGTGGGGTGGCCAGCTTCTTTCTCTTCACGCTCATCTTTTCCAAGTGAGCTTTCAAGGATCTGAAGCTTTACCCAAGAGGTAGGTATGAGGAGATGCTTCCAGGTGCAGTGTTTCTCTTACCCTCTTCTCTTCCTGTTATCTTCTGGCATTTGGCTGGAGAGAGAACAGACTTCAGCAGAGACATGAGAATTGTGCTGAGATCCACAGCTGGCAGCAGGATGTTGTCTCTCAGCAAGGGGTAGAAGCCAAACTCAGCGCTCTTGCTGCAGTGGCAGCTCCCAGGAGGGTGGAGAGTAACAGACTCTTGGAGAAGAGGTCTTGTGAGGTGGGAGCCTTTGTGTCATGCTGGTAATAAAGTCTTCAGAGACAGAACATGCTGATTCACAGAAATTGAGACTGTTTGTGGGAAAGAGTTGGCTTTCACAAATATCTTGACTTGAAAACTTCTGTGGAAAAAAAATTTTGGAACCGTCAGAATGTTTTGGTAGTTTCTAACTGAATGGCTTTCTCATTTAAAAATACTTTTTGTTTTGAAAATTAAACCTAATAACATATTTAAGAAGTTGCATTAAAAGATATGTTTTGAAATTGTCAAAGCAAAGTGCTGACCTTGAACTCCAGGGTTTTTTTTCTTCGCTCCAGGTCTTTAGCTTTGAAAATTGCAATAATTTAAAAATTTCCTCCCACTTTGAAGTGGGATATTGATATGCATAAAACTGTTTACAGGGAAATTGTTTCTCTCTCAGCTTAACATAATAGACTATGTCACTTTAACATGAACTAGCCCCATTTAAAGACAACAAATTTTTAATAAATTCACTTTAAAAAGAAATAAAACAATTCTGTTGGTACAAAGACACCTTTTACTGTCACAATTATTCTCCCACAAGTACAAGCAGGTTTTCTGATTCTAGGCGTAAAATGTTTACTGATGATTGTAATGCACTCAAAAGAAACTAAATACAGATGATTAGGTTTGAACAATGTTTTTCTCACACAGTATTTAATGTTCAAGAAGGTCATAAAACAAAGAAGTCCCAATTCAGTACTGTGCAGCATGTCCTGCTGATGTGTTTATTTCCGTTGCCTGGATTTTAATCACTGGGATGTGCTCACTTCAAATGTGATGCTAAACATTGCCTGTTATTATAATGTATTTCCCAGGAAAGTGCATTCTGACTAGCATGCAAAGTGCAGAAGAAAATCTTAGGGGGGGTTACTTTTTTTTAACATGGCCTTAAGATTAACAACGGTTCATTCTTTCAAGCCCTGTATCCTGAGTCCTATTTATAGTGTTACCAGTTTGACAAAGGGAAAGAGCCTTCCTGATGAGTGGGAATTATGGTGGTACCTACAGGCTTGCAATGCCAGGGGACCACACTCTGAATTCAGCTCCTCACAACTCACTGTCATCATTTCTGCTCCCACTGTGCCAGGAAGCTTCATGTCATGGCTCACAGCCTCACCCAAATGCTCAGTCAGCCTTGCAGGGCCCAACACTCAGTCCCCATCTGCTCTGTGCTGACATTAAAGATGCCACTATGCTCTTTCCTAGGAGTGGTTGCAGAGTCCTTGGCTATAATTAGGTCCCACAGTAGCATGGTGCAGGAAGATTTGAATCAGTCCTTGACTTCCAGTGGCTGTGTTTTGGTGGTGATGGAGATTTCTGGGGCACTGGCTGAGTTATATGGTGAAGCCCTTACACTAATGTTGTTAGGACTCTCTGGTTCAGCTGGTATGATATAAATACTTCTCATCATAGTGATGTGGAGGTGACATGAGATGCATAGTACAGATATGATTGCTGAGTTGGGTGTGTTTTTTAAAATTTTATTTGTAACATTCTTAGCACCTTTATAGTACTATATATAGATTGTATATATTGCATTAAAATGATGGTGGATAGTGAAGGTGAGTGAAAGGTAAAGCAGAATAGCTATGGTGCAAAGGTAGCACTTTTCCAGTTTCTTTTATTAGAACCAGGAAATATATTTTTTTCTTTTCACTAGGACTGACTACAACCTTGGTATCAGCACTGACTCAGGCAAGCATGGAAACTGTTCATCCTGTGACTCTCCCCACTTTTAGTGCCCTTCAAGTATTTTTTTACCTGGGAAACTTTATGACAGCATTATCTTGCAACATAAAACATTATTGTCCTACATTGTGTGCTTGGGACTTACCATGACAGCGGAATAGCCAAAGCAGCAGGTTGGCTGCTGAGCTGCCTGGGTGCTGCATGTCATTAGTCCCTGTTACATGTGTTACTGAAGCCCAGCACTCAGTGCTAAGTGTCAAGGTAGAGACAGAACAGAAGTGCTGTTGGCAGCCATCACCAGCTAGTTGTTTTTGTCTGTGATTTCATGATGTTTAAGACACAGCGGAGCTTTTTTCTCATTAGTAAGGGTCAGTATGCAGAAAACAGATCTCACTAAGTCCTGGTGTACTGTGTCACCCTGTTCCATCTTCATTTCAACATCACCCACTCCCACCTTGCCTAAAAAGTCATACACTCTGCAGGATGCCTTGGGAAGACGGATTGTTTTCATTTGCAGGGAAGTTTGCAGCAGAGCACTTTTAAAATGACACTGTAAGAAATTGCTACAGTGCAAGACCTGCTCTGACTTTTATTTATATGAAAAGAGATCTGGGTTAGGATTTCTAGTTGGAAGAAACCCATGATTTTACTAGGACAGGGAGGCTCATTCTTCTCTCTTGGCATGCCATACTCTCTGCAATCTATTTGAGAGGCAATAAAGGAGGTAATAAAGTGGCAATCAAAAACAATGCTTCAGTAGTCCTGAGCCACAGTTTGTGGGATTTCATTTGGAACTTATTTACCTAACCCACTCCCACACATCTATCTGTCTTGGGCACCTACAGGAGTCGTCTCTTTGGAGGGCTTGAGGCTGTCAAAAGGTTAAATTTAGTTCTTGGAGCAGTCTGGAATACATTATTGTTGGGAAGGGAAAGTGCTGAGAGGTAAGGGTATATGGGCACTGCAGGTATGGAGTACAGAGACAGCAATAACGACTCACTATTCAGGAGCAATGCATTTCCATCACTGCCACCAGTGTGCCACCAGAGTGAACCATATCAAATTCTCCTCCTCAGAGGAATCCTGGATTTCTCAGGGATGTGCTGAGACTGGAAGCTTTTTTGCTACCAGATCTGAGCGAGAACTTTTTCTTGTCTCTGCATCACACCCTGCTGTACTGCAACAAAGTGGTATCCAGAGCGGTCAGAGCTGGGAGTGTTTTGGGTGCTCTGATGTAAAAAGCAGGTATGCCCAAGTGGCTTACCTCACAGCAGCTGATTGTACCTTCTGAGGCCCCTTCCAGCCTGAATTACTGTATGATCCTGGGATCTTATTTCACAGCTTAGAGCTGTTGTTGCAGCCCTAGGTAATCCCTTCCTTCACCCCATGGCCAAAATTAGCTGGCTGCACCCACAGTAGGACAGTGCTGATACTGACAGTGGTGCTGCTCACCTGCCCATACATCTGAGCAAATAGTTCAGAGCAAAGCTGATTATCTTTTGTTGGCAGGTATATAATACAAACGAGACACGCATGAGCAGATCATATTTTTTTCACATTCATTACATATTTTAAAAAGCTGTCTTTCACTGATCTTTGTTCTATATGTTGATTATGAACAATTCTGTAAGCATTACCAGGCTTCTTGATTACTTATTTGCAGCTAGGTATGAGGCCTGTCAAAGTTATATTTCTGATTGAGCTGGGACGAGCTCACAGCATGGCTGGCTTCCATAATCCTGTGTCAATAGGTTGGATGCTTTCTCTTATTCCTCAGGATGGCAAGAATGACATTTGCTTTCTGCAGGTTTTCATGCCAGTAGATACTGACCTGGATATGACAGAAAAGAGCTGAAGATGAATTTAAAATATAAAATGATATGGACAGAAAAGGCTTCTTTTCCAGTTTTCTTTATTTAATAGCACTTCTCTGGAAGTCCTTTCCATTTCCTTTCTCTGTATTTTTGCACATATCTTCTGTAGGGCAGGTATGTGTTTAAAGAGTAGAGCTGAACAGCTAGCAATATAAATCCCATAGTTTTTTAATTTAGAAAGGTAGTCTTCTGTCTCTGGAGATTGACAGATTTAAGGTCCTAGGCCAATTGTTATAAACACTGTTGGAAAATTAGGACACAGTTGGCCATGACTAGGAATTTATGCAGAACATTTAATTCAATTTTCATTCTTCCAGAATAAGGGTGGAATTCTGTGCTCCTTGCTGTAGTAAAGTCCTGCTGTTCAGCTGAGTCAGTGTAATGGACAGTTGCCTGAATGCATTTAGAAATGAGGGCCAAGCAGATTATCTCCTCTTTATTAGCTTCTTCCCTTGCTGTGGGATTTCAGCACATCCCAATGTTGAATACATTTCTCCTTGTAACATACTTGTGGATGGAGGAAAATACGATCTTCCCAAGTCTGCCTACAGGGAGTTGACATAGGGAGAAGTGAGAAAGTTTAAAACATTCAGGTTTCCTGTGGTACAGGTGGGCCCTGACTCAGGTAGCTGAACATTTTTTAAAAATGCCCCTAGAGATGTCTTTCTGAAAACGAGCTACGTGGCAGAGCAGGGACTGAACCCGCCCTGGTGTCCCAGATGCTTAGCTAGTGCTGCAAATGCTGGCTTACCCTTCCTGTCCTAACACTCTACTTAGTCCTGTCACTGCTGCCTTTGATTTAGAAGGGCCGCTCTGAATAGAAAGACTGTACTCAGAGTGAGTAATGGTGGTGAAATTCGTCTTTTTAGTAGTTGATTTTTAAGCCTGAAAAATCTGGCATATTCACAAACTGTGAATCAGTGCATCCAGCTACAGATGTTATCCTCTGGAAACTGAGGATCCTGTACCCAGCCGTACTGCTGTTGAACTACAGAAATGCTCTCAGAATGTGATTCCTGTCTCTACAACATCCAGAAGATGGTTGCTTTCTCTTTGTAGAGGCAAAAGATCAGAGGAGGTAAAAAGCAAACTAGAATAACACAAAGGAAGGGGAAAAAATGTGTTGAAAAGACCTCTGTCTCTCCTCAGCTTCCTGCTCCCTCCCCCTGCCCCCTGCCTCCTCTTCCTTCTGTCTCTAAGGGTTAAATATGCAGAGGGAAAAAATTGCTAGACTTTATGTCTGTGCTTGGTGGGAACTATTAAATTACAGCTGGATGTTTTTAATTATGCCACACATAAATGCCTGAACACAACAGCATTTTAATCCAAATGTGAGCCTCATTTATGTGTGTTCTGTGTTTGCTCCGAAATGCACTGGCTGGCACTTGTTTGTGGTGGCCCCTTTGTGGCATTGTAACAGTGTGTGGGGTTTTTACCTCCCCCCCTCGCCCCTTTTTTTTCCCAAGTGCGAGGATGGGAGCTAGCGCTGGCGAGGGGGAAAGGAAATGGGTAATAAAACAGAGAGCTAAGCGGCTCACTGGAGCCAGCGATGCTGGGATCTGGTTAATTGCTCCAAAATGAAAAAGATTCGGGGGTTTTCATGAAATCCCATAGGTGCATTTGCCAAGCCTCAAATATTAGATTGAATTACAGTTTCTAATTCCTCCCCCCCTTTACCCACAGCCATGTGTCTTATTTCTTCCTAAAGCTTGTCCGCTTTTCAGGGCAACGAATGTAAGAGGGAAGCTGAGTAAGGACTGCCTGCCTGCTTGTTTTACACCTTCCCCACCTACGTCTTTTCCTAATCCTACCTTTTATTAAAAAACAAGAAATCTGTCTCTCTCTCCTCCAGTGTATCCTGATCTGTTTGTGGATTTGAGGTTGAAATGTTGCCTATATATTTTGCCTCGCAAGGGGCTGCGGGGAGGGTGTACTGAGGAACACTGTCTCTGTCCCTTGTTCTCCACACCCACGCACCAGCTAAGCATAATATAATCTTTTTCTGCATAGCCACCAAGACTTGTTTTTTTAAAGGGGCTTTGACCTGTCCCTCTCATTTTCAGAAATAATTTTACATTGGCAGCTAGTTGTGCCAGCATTTTTACTATCCCACAAAGGGATTTCAGCACCTGATTTGTGGGTGTAAGGGGACTTCACTGGGAAATGACGTCAGTGGTGTAGCTTGGAGGAGTAGCTGTCTCTGAGATCAAATCCTTAAATGGTAGGATTGGCACCAACAAAATTGAAGCTAGAGCTGAGGCTCTCCTGTGTATAAATTATATCCACAAATCAAGATGCAAACCTCTTTTCTGATTGTTACTGTGTTTTGTTAACCAGTGAACAATGTATATTTTCTTAGTCTGGACATTTTGAGATTATGAAAAGTGCACCTTGGTTATTAGGCTGGTATCTGATCCAAGTGTTGTTTCTCCTCTTGTGAGGAACTGGAAATCTTTCCTCTTTCTTCCACCCTGGAGCTGGGAAGGGTCTCTGAGTCATCTAGTTATGTCCCAGCCTTGGAATGGGCCTTTCCAATGGAAGTTTCTCTGCCGTGTTTTTCTGAGCTGATCCCACTGATGCTCTCAGCATTCCCCCCCAGGCAGATAATTCCGATGTACTTCTTACTCAAGGACTTTGTTTTTTCTTCTACTTTTGTTTGAACTTTCTTCTTGTGTTTTGGATAAAGGTGATTTGACATGCCAGCCTCACTTGGCTGGCTCAGTCCCTCCTCGGTCCTTCTGGAAGTTGTTTCCTACATTCCTGTGTTATTTCTCACCTTCCTCATACCATTTATCGGTGGAAGCTCTGCTGGAAAGGAGTCTGTGAAATGTTCCTCCCAAATTATGCATGCACATTAGCAATTAAATGTAAGTTCCTACTTTCAGTCTGCTGTGATTATTTTAAGTAATTCAAAATTAAGAGCTCTATTTCCCACTCAAAGACAAGAAGGATTTAGGCCACCATTTAACTGGCAATGTTTACCCAGCCCCTCATGCAGCCTCTGCTGTTAGGCGCTAGTCTGGCCTGCCCAGCTTAAGAGAACAGAGCAACTAAGGGCATGCTTGAGTAAAGCATGCTTTGATACTTCTGCTGTTTCCTTGTACGTGATCTCATGATGCATTGCTGTGGGGAGATCTAACTGTTCTGCCAACTTGTTTTCAAGAACTGTTTTCAAAGGGAATGGTTTTAAATTGCTCACTTGGGGGGTCATTTATTGTCTATTTTTTTTTTTTTTTTAGTGCTGGGTCCTCAGGCATTCGAGGGTGAAATCTCTATTGTTCACCCCACCTCTAGAATGATCAGAAATCATGGATTTTTACTTAGCCACCCACTGTCTTTTGACCTGAATACTTCAATTTTTCTTTCCCACCCAGTGCCTTCCTAATGTTAGCCACAGTCTTCCCATCTTGCTCTCACCCTGTAGGGTAAGGAAATGTGGTTTCATCTGTGAATGACATTAGTGCCATTGTGTGAATCATTAGTGGATCCAGCATCACAAGCCCTAGGGGATCAAATACTTGCAAACCACTAGAGAGGAATTCTAATATCAAATATGTGGCAGGAATCGTCCTAGCTCGAAGAAAACAAAACAACCCTCTTTAATACCCAGAGAAGGTCATGGTGCTTAGAGAGAAGAGCTTGTGTAATAGCCTGGAGGGGCCCAGAGGCAACCATCCTGCTTTTCTGTCTTGTCTGTGTTCCCTCTTGCCTCCCCTCCTCCCGGGCAGCTCCCTCTCCAACCAATAAGCAGATCCTCCCCACTTGTGGCATATAACAGCAGTATTTGAAGCCCTGACTAGGCTGTTGCCTTGTTCTTCCTCAAAACAAACAAACACAAAGTCAAGATGAAGCATGACTAACTCAGAAAAAAAATTAATAAAGACAGAAATTGAGCTTTTGTGGTGGGGTGGGAGAAGGACAAGCTGAACACCTGCTGTTCTGCTGTGGTGCCATCCCAATTACCCTGGGGGCTGCTGTTAGTTCTGCCTTTGCAGGCCTTTGTGCCAGTGCTTCTGCTTTGCCTTAGCACTTGGTAGAAGACAGCACAAGAGCATGGGATTGTCTCACAGCCCAAGGGGGAGTGTAAGATCTAACCTTGTGATTGCTTGCTGGCACCTCTGATGATCCCCACACTTCAGTGGGTGTTCAAAAGCTTTGTTTTTTTGGTTGTGTGTAGTGGCAGGTGCTCACATTTTAAAATTTTGTCCAAATATCCTCTGGGATGTAAACACACAAGGCGTATTTGGCTGGTGGCTCCTGCAGTGTGCATTACCTGTGTAAGAACAGGAATACTGTGCAAAAGCAGAAAAAGCAGATGGGAGGGCTCTGTTATGCATCATGGGACACAGATTTCCCTTAATGACATCATCCTGCTAAAGTTGAAGAGAACATTCAAAGGTACTGCAAACCCCCTCTCTGTGGAAACACTTATTTCCAAGTATCAGGCATCAATATTTGACATTCTCTGCAATAATTAGGTGGTTAATAAATTCCAACAATCTATCAAAGTAACTGGCATAGCCAGATAATCCATGCAAGTGGCCAACCTAGAGATGTGTAAAACATCTTAAAATGGCTGTTGAAATATTTGTGTTAAATTACATTTTTCATTTCTCTTCTTTTGTGAACTTTGAATTAAAGTATTGGAATGTGAGAATCTCCAGTCCTAGAGAGTGGTGGTAGAACCAGAACTGAAGGGAGGGTTAATTTTATCAGTGCAATTTTGAAACAATTTGAAATCAGATAGGTTGGTTTTAATTGTGTTTGGATCAGAAAGTCTTCACAAATTAAACCTGATCATTTGGAGTTCTTACATTCCATTTCAAGAGCTAATAGAAATGACAAACCAATGGAGAGTGGAAATGTTAAAACTGGTATTCTGAGAAATATCAGGTAACACTGAATTTTCAAACTCTTTGATACTGACATCTGTAATCAGAGATATGGTAACTTACTTTTTGAAGCTCATTACCATAGTGAACTTGCTGGTACTCTGGCAGCTATGAAGGTTTAGCCAGCAATGATGTCAGACTCAGAATTAAAAGTATGTGTGGAACACATAAGATAAAAGGTGCCTTTTTTCTCCTTTGAACATTGAGGTTTTTTCTGGTTGTAGTTTCTTGAACTTGTTGAAGTTAATACAAGATAACACAAACTATTTTGGGATGGGGAGAGCAATCCTTTAGGCACAACAACAACAACAAAAAAAAACAAGGAGGAAAGCTCCTCCTATTCAGACCTTAAGTATATGGAAGATTGATTTTCTGTGTATGTGATTAAATGTCTTAATTTATTAAGCAAAGATTTACTGAAAAAATGAAAAACTATGTTTAATCCATGCATATGGCTACTACAGTGTCTTTTTGAATAATGGATATTTTCCTGCACATCAATGTTATTACAAAGCTGGAGAAGTATCAAAGGATTATTCTGCTTGTTGTATGAGCCTTGGGAAGTTAGGCGGTGAGAGGAAACAAGGTTACACTTTCCCAAACTGTGAAATAGATAAAAATGGGGCTAAAGATGGCTGTAGAAGATGATATATAGCTACAAGCCCTCACTGGTTAAATTTCTGATCAGGATTAACAATATTCCGTTATTTATTAGGAATGTGGAAACACAGTGGTATTTTAAAAATTGAACTAGTGACTGTTCCTAACTGGAGATCTCTTCCATATATTGCAGCTTTTGCTATTTCTACAGGAACTTATATGAACTATGGTATAAGTAGTGAAAATGTAAACAGTAGCCAAAACATTTTAAAGTGATTGTTCTATTAACAAGTTACAATACAAACAGACCTCAAGGTATGCGAGCATTCCTTACCAAGCAGAAGTTTATATGATAGCTGAATAGTTTCATGATTTCTAAAAAGCTATTTAAATCAGTGGACTTAAAGTAACTCTTGTCAAAGTCAGAGGGAATTTTACCAGTGGAAACAGCATTAAGCCCTAAAGAGATCATTTTTTCAGCACCTTTGCAACTTTTCATCTGCCACCATTGGAGCCAATGGAAAGGGTTTCATTGACTTTGGCACATAAAGGGATGTTAGCTGTGTAACCCAAGATATCTTGTGAGTGCCAAAGAATAAACGAAATTTAGAATGAGAGCAGCTTTGCTGTAATGGTGATGATATAATACTCAAGAGCAAACAACTAATAACCTCTTCTTAAAACAAGAATCCATCATGAATGCTCCAAGGCTATAGGGAAAGTTTGCCTCTGGCCTCTGGGATTCCCTGTTGGGCAATGAAAAGAGGAGCTATATCATGCAGAAAATGATGAGGAAAGAGTAAAACCCCTCAGGAGAAAAAAGCCTGTTTCTTTTCCCCTCCTTGTCTCCTGGCATACTTATCTTTACCGCTTGTGTACAATTCCATTGAGAAAAACCAGTTCATGATAGAACAAACTGAGAAAGTGCTAGTTCAGGCAGCCTCTTCTTTTCTTTCATGGATTAATGGCAACTGAAAATGAAAGGATTATTTAAGGCCACTTGGGCAATATTAAGTACTGCCTATTGTGTTAGTCTAGGATCACATGCAGCCTGGAAACCAAAGGCAGCAAACCACATTAGGTTAGTGTAGGTGGACACCTAGGTTATGAAACAGGCAGTTCTTGGATTTGCTTGTCAGGAGTTAGAGAATTGCCAGTTTTGAAGAAAGACATAAAAAAAAATGGTGGTTTGCAGTCAGCCTTCCTGAAATTCCCAGAGGAATAGCCATGTTACTCAACTCCAGAAAACAAAGTCTTAGTGACCATTCTCAGTGATCATTTTTTATTTGGACTTCTGCTGAAGGTACAAGAAGTCAAAGTTAAATCAAGTTCACTATTCATGTGTGTACTGGTACGGGATGAGCTGGAAATGGTAATTTTTTGAAAGTTGTAGCTTGTTCTTGTCAACCTATTTCAGAACAAGGGGAAAGCTTTCTTCATCAAATCCATTCTGCTGTGTTTTCCTGTGAGTCAAATGCAAACAGTTTTCAAGCCTTTGCTGGGAAATGCAATTCACAGTCTGGCAAGACCTGGGAAAACAAGAACTTAAGTGAGTGTACCATGGGTGTATCCATCTCTCTCTGTGCTGCGACAGAAGCTGCCTTTTGAGCAGCCATCTCACTTTGTATTTTGCTTCTCTCTGTATTAGCTAAAGGTTCTGACTGCTCTGCTTCTCAATTTCTGGAATGGTAGAGGTGTACTGGTAAAAAATTCCTTGGAACTAGATCTGGAAATCTCCTTGCCTTGGTTGGTGTGTTGTATGAACTGACATTTGTTTGGAGGCCTTGAGTGAAAGGATTTAATGTAGGTGTGAGAATTTCCAGTTCCAACATACTTGGATTTTTAGGGATGTGGTGGTGCATCCACTCATTCATAACAGGAGGCCAGAGGTCTTGTAGTACCCTGTAGAGGAAGAAGCTTCAGTGATACTGTCTGGAGAATGACTAAAGGAAACTAAACACAGAAATGATCAGCAGGAAGCTACTACTTTTTGTTTGTTCTCTGGCAAGTGTGTTGGTATATGGCCTTCATCCCAAATTATGCTAATTCTGCAGTCCATGCACTCCTATGCTCCAGGAAATTGGTGGGCAGTGACCTAAGAGCTTTCATTGGGGATGGACATTACACAGTGCTGGTGTCATATGGGACTTGAGACTCTCTTCTTGCACAGATTAGGTATTCATTACTGGTGTAGAAGATAAGGGCAAAATCATGGATTGTTCCCAAATTAACTGGCCATACTACACGTGTTCTCCAGTTACACCTCTCCATTCTTGAGAATTTAGAACTGATATTGTAAAAGGTACACAGAAATTATTTAAATCAACAATGAGGAGTGGAAAGAACATACTTCTGCACAGAATACTTTGTGCCTTCCCACTTACTTCTTTGTGTCTTTGTTTCTTCTTCCTGCTTCTTTCTTTCTTGTTTTTTTTTATGGTTTTAGATGTCTTGCTCCATTCATATTTCCTATTCTGGATATTTTGAGTCTTGTTAAGAACAAAAGAAATGGTCAAATGATAATTTCTATTATTTTCCTATACGGGTGTTGGTGGAAGTTTCTTAATATTTAGATAATAGTTATTAAAAACTCTCTGAATCCCAGGTAAAGGTTTTCAAATGGGCCCAGCTCACTTCACCCTTTTATCTAACCTTTATTCTTTCAGACTAGAAGACATTCTTTCCTAAGTGTTAAGGAGTGATTTGTTTTCTTCCCAGTCTGGATCTACAGCAATCTCATGAGTTATTTTGTCTAAGGTCCTTGTAAAGAGAAGCAGGAATTTTTGTTCCTCTTCTGTCACACAGAAGTGAGGCCTAGTTCTTGTTGTCTTTGCTTTGAGCAGTGGCGGGGGGAGGAATTCCTTCCTGACAGTTGAAAGGACAAACAATTTAGAAATATAAACATTAAAGGAGGGCAGGGGTGTCATTCTTATACCACACTGGTGTAAATCAGCCGCAGGGTCAGAGGAATGTACATCACATCACTTAACGGGAAATCTTCTTGCCTCCATGCCCATCTTTTCTTACAGGATTTTGGCCCTGTTATGTCCCAAATTCTTGTTGGGCTGGTCTACTCCTGCCAGAGTATTCACTGGAAGAGGACCCAGGCCAAAGTGAAGGAGTGTCATGCTTCAGCAGGTCACACAAGCAGCAGAAGGCATAGAAGAGAGACAAATGCTGTGAGGAACCCTATTCCAAGGTTTGATCACAGGAAACAAGGCTGAGGCGTCTTCACAAATGGGTGTGTTGGAAAAGGGATAACCATTCAACTGGCAGTGCCTAACATTATACAGCTAGGACTATCTATAAGATACCCTGAAAATTCCAAAACCAAATTTTGAGTGGATTTATGAGTTGTAGGACAGGAGCCAAGTTAGCTCTTACTCAATTTTGATGTGTTTGGAGCAATCTCATATTTATATGTCTAGAACTTTGTTTTCCTGACTTGGTTTCTTCATATCTCCAATAGTTTTTATCAAACTGTAACAATGTCATTCTTTCTCTAATTTGGCTTAGGGTCAGAAAAGGGGCTCTTAAATATACACATTTTGTTTAATGAGTTTTTCTTTTAATTCCTTATTCAATTAACAGAGATCCTCTAGTTGCTAAAATTTTCAGTTACCTTTTTCCTGCCTATTCAGGAAGTGCTTGGCTTCCATTTTTCAGAGCAATTGTAACTTTCTCATTTATTTGGTAGCTGTGATAGCACTTGCCATCTGCCATGACACATGCATGCACTCACCTGCCCACCCATCAACCACTCCATACAGTGGGATCTTTAAAAGGGTCCATAGAGGTAAATTTGATAAAACACTTAAAACAGGCCATCCAGCCTCTGGTGTAAGCTCTCAGGTTTTTTGTAACTTAGTTCATTCCCCCTTTTTGGAAAACTTCTGCCTGTGTCAAGTTGACTTTTATACATGTAACGTTTCACTGAAGTTGGTTTAACCCTTATCAAGAAGGGGGCAGAGGGTAATAATAAGTAATTTTGGCCTATGACAGTGTTATTTCCTCTCACTTAGTTTCTTTCTCTGTTTTTCTGTCTCTGTGTCTCTAACCAATTCTTTTCCTGAGAGATCTTACATTTTCCTGCCTTGTAAAAGTCTACACAAATCTGACTTACGAGCAAATTATCTTTATATCTGCTCCTTGATGACATCAAATGTCTGCTGCTAACATTCCTGAATGTTCTTCATACAGATCATGCACCTGACCATGGATCAGTTAAAGTTTACAACATTAACTAAGGATGATCTCTAATATTAAAGGTGCTGCTCTAAATTACTGTTAGGACTGTGATATATCTGGATTTACCACAGTTCATATCTGATAAATGTCAAAGTGACCCTTTGGAATATAGGGAAGATTATATATGATTTCTTTAGATTTAAACCTCATTAAAACATTGTTTCTACGAGATGTGTGAATATTTCTGCCACACCTAATGATGATTTTTCTTTTTAATTTTAGTTATTAGCAAATTCTTCAGTAAAAGCAATGACTATGCCCTATGATAAGATTATTAAACACCCACCTTCTCCATATTTTTCTTGGGCATTCTGCTCTCTGTTGGCTGAGAAAAAAATTAATACATTTTTTTAAAGATACATGGTAAATTTTATACTTTCAGGTATGTATTAAAGACATAATTAAGGTGTAGATGCTCAGAGGATATGTATTCTCCCTGAAATGACATGGATCGGTTGGTGTGAGTCCAGAGGAGGGCCATGAAGATGATCAGAGAGCTGGAGCACCTTTCCTGTGAGGAAAGCCTGAAAGAATTGAGGCTGATCAGCATGAAAAAGAGAAGGCTCCTGGTAGAACTTATTGTGGTCTTTCAGTACCTAAAGGAGCCTTGCAAGTGAGCTGGAGAGTGATACAAGGAAGAATGGCTTTAAACTGAAAGAAGATCAGTTTAGATTGGATATTTAGAAAACAATTCTTCACTGTGAGGGTGAAGTTCCAACTCTGGAACTGATTGCCCAGAGAAGCTGTGGATGCCTCTTCCCTGGGAGTGTCCAAGGTCAGGTTGGATGGGCTTTGAGCAACCTGGTCTGGTGGAAGGTGTCCCTGCCCATGGCAGGGAGTTTGAACTAGATGATTTTTAAGGTCCCTCTCAACCCAAACCATTATACGATTCTATGAGATGATACCTTTCTGTACTATATTATTCATTATGTATTATAAGTAATTATAATTAAAAGTAATTTCATTCAGCATGAGTGTTAATTTCTGGGTTTTGTTTTCTGGAACAAATTTTATGCTAAGCAATGATCCACATTTTCTAATGTAGCACATTATAACTGCAAGTGTTTTGTGGGGTATTTTTTGTAAAATATAAGTGCCCACAACTGCATCCGTAGAGAATGCATGGATGTCCAACTAAAGCCACACCAGACCAAAGTGTGTGATGTAAATATGTATGTACATAGCAGATGTATATGATATATGTGTGATTCATTCTGGCATGTAGCTCTGTGTATTGTACCTGGGCAAGGAGGCAAAAGATCCCAGTAATTCCAGGGCCTGATTCACCATGGCACTGTGATTGCTTTGGTCATGGAAAGTAATTGTAAACCTGGCTTTACTGGGCAGTTAAAGTGGGTTTACAGCTGTCTTGTGTCAAGGAGCTGAATGAAGCAGCCAATGAATTCAGTGCAGAACTCCTGCTGTTTCAGTGTGGGGGAAGCTGCTCCCCAGGCATCCTTTCCAGCGAGCATCTCCTTGAGATTGGAGCTGGGCAACAGTTGGAGCAATGTGTGTTTTCACAGCACAAAACATTTGAGATCCTTTGAGACCTTCAGTGAACCTCAGCATGTTCAGACTGATTGTTGGAGAAGTCCTGCTTGCTTGCAAGTCTAATCCTACCCAGAGGCAGCAAGTACCACCACAGTGTCAGTCTCTGCTCTGCATGGAGCAGTGTGAGCTGTGGTGGGTTTGTGTGCTTCACCGCTGGGGTGACCATGACACCTCCTGAAGTATCTGCATCGTACTTACAGTAAAGAGTACGGCTGTGGATTCTCTGACAGTGAGAGACAACAAACCAGGTAGAAATACCCCTGCCCACATTGTTCTTCAGATCTCTTTCGAAAGAGCAGTTTTTTCTGTCCAAAGGGTAGTGCTGGAGGGCAATCAGTGCTTTTGTGCCTGAACCATTCCTTTGTCCTGTTCAGCTCTTCCTCCATCAGTGCTGCCAAATAAAGGCTGAACTGTACTACAACTCAGCCTCAGGGGTGTCCAAGCACTCCAGTGCCGTGAAAGAATTTTTTTTTTTTTAAGGATAAATAAAATAGGGGAAAAAATTCCATAAAATATAATAAATAGACACAAAACAAAAATACACGCAGAAGGCGCTGTGCACACAATAGCTGGAAAGCAGCAGTGCAGTCCTGTTTTCCTCTGTCAGTGGGTCAGTGTGTTCTGTAAGCACTTCCATCCTGTCGGGTCCCTGGTTGGTCTCCACCTGCTAGCCGGCTCACTCCAGAGGCAGCGCTGACCTGGCCGCTCCCTCATTTCGCTGGCGCCAGCGGCTTGATGGGCCTTGCACTTTGATTATTTGTGTTAACAGTTAATTTAGCACCATGGACACGTGTGCCAAAGCTGCCTCCACTTCCTGCAGCCTTCCAACAAATGGGACTTTTATGAGATGCCTTTCACAGCTCCCCCGCCTCCTCCAGCTCAACTCATTTGCCTCTTTTCTCCCCCAGCCCTCCCCTGCCTTCCCTCCCCACCTCACCGTCTCAATCTCAGCTGTAATCTTTTCTACATCTTGCAGGAAAAGAGCTATTTCTGGCAGCTCTGTCTCAAACACTCGCCCCACTCAAACTGATTTAATGGAGATTTATAGACGCGAGGCTATGCAGCTCTGAGGCACTTTCCTGAAAAGTTTTTCTTTGCCTGTGTTACGTATGGAATTTATTTATTTAATGTTTGGTGTTGCAGCTACACTGTCAACTGTTTGCATGACATATTCCACATATTTTTCTTCTTCTTCTTCTTCTTCTTCTTCTTCTTCTTTTTTTTTTTTCAGGAATTCCAGCGAAATCCTGTTACGCAGCACATTTCTGGTCCAATTCATCCCAGCTGCTAACTTTACCGAGCTAAAATCTGACACCCAGGTCCAATTTCATTAAACCCCAGCCGGCATGGTTCTTTGTGATAATACTGACTCTCATCTAAGGCAATATGTATTTTGGCTCACTGCTACAAATAAATCCTGTCATAAGTACCTTCTTCCTAGTATGCAGCACACTGCAATGGTCCAAAAAAAAAAAAAAAAAGCAGCTTCTGTAAGAAGTTGTGGAGAAGAGAGACTTTTGTAATAATTTTTCATGATTTTCCAAATAAGCTCTCTGCTATCTTAAGAAATTATGTTCTCTAAAAATAAATGAGAATTTTAGTTGTATATAACATCAAAACTGCTGCTTCTGTTGTCATTCCAGCTTTGATTGATGCAGAGTGACCCAGACTGGTATGCAAGGGACTCTATATTTACAGCCCAATACATACAACATATTTATTCTGTGTTACCCTTTTCCAAGTGCCCAAGTACTAAAATTAGCATTAAATATTCAAAACACAGCCAGGTAAACAAAAAGAAATGTATGGTTAAACTCCCATTTCCTCTTTGTTGTTGGAGGGTGGTTTGTGTAGGTGCTCAGAAGGGTATGTGCTGGTATGGGGACTCCCCCTGGACTCCTCCAGCAGACACACATCACATCCAGTCCCACTGAGCCTCCACATGAGACCTGGCTTTTGTGTGGACATTCAGCCTGAGGGTTTATTTCACTTGACCTCTTTCCCATGCCTGAATGGTGACAGACATGGATGGTCCCCTGTCTGCTTACAGGAGCAGGAACTGGGGCGTCCCCATCCTGCTAAGTGCTCCAGGTGTCTGCGTCTCTGATGGCTTCAGGTGCAGGAACCTCCTGATCCAAGCTACTTTCAGGAGCTGGGGTATAAAGCTGTTTCTCAGTGTCTCCCCTGAGTGACAATTATTTTCCTTTTTTGAATGAAATTGAATGAGCTAAGTGTAATCTGTCGAGGACAAATCCTGTTCTCCTCTCATCTTCCAAACAAGCACGGTATGAGCCCTGATTCTGCCTGCTCTCTTGCCTCCTGCTTGTTTAACAAATGGTATTTTGAAATAATGCCATAGTGTATTTTTAAATATCAAATTTTGCTGTGTTTTGAAATTGCAGATTCCCTTTGGTCAAGAAGGTTTTGTCCCTGTGTTTAAAATTTTGTTATTATGGTCTCTGCTAAGCTCCAGGACAGCACATTTTGGAGGTCGCTGGTGAATATCTTTTGCTTAAGCTGAGGCAGGTACTTTCCTGATGGATTTTTTTTTGACACCAAGGGAAAAGTTAACAGGTTGGAGCAATATGGATATTACCATTTCAGATCAGACCAGCTGTGCCTTGAGACCACTATTTTGCTGTGAGAGTAGCTAATCCTGGATGACAGATTTTTTACAAATTAAACATAGTTTGAGAATGATTATCCTGTGTAAAGGTAGCAGCACTGGAAATTAAATGGGTTTTCCAGTCTGCCTATTGTTCAGCACATTGCTTTAGACTTTTTGGGAATTTACATTTGTTCTGGTCAGTTATAAGGTTTTACAAAAGACCTAGGAAGTGTTGAAATTGCAAGTTCGCGTTGGACCAAGTGTTGCAGAAACATGCTGTTTCAACACTGTGTACGTCACGAACCTGTAATTTCAACACTTTCTAAGAGTCACCAGAGTCTCCCAGGCTGAACTATAACATAACTAAGTTTTCTCCCCTGAACACTCAACTATCCTTTTTGGTTTTTGTCTGGAAAATATAATCTGAAACACTATTTGGCTGACATGAAAGAGTTTAAAATTGTTTTATTAATAATGAAGGAAAGTTAAAGTAAAGGATTTCTGCAAATAGAGAAACTTGCTGACTCAAGTGGTAGTGGGGGTGAGTCCTGCTGGATAAATACAGGGTTGCAGGGTTGCAGTTTTAATAATGGATTCACTTGTGAGGGACAAAGCTGAATTTTTACAAGCCAGTTGTGATTATGCTTCTGCGTTATGTCACTGCACACTGGTTCTGATATCAAGTGTTAAACTCCTGCAAATGAATCTGCTAGTACTTCTGCCTCTGGGCTGTATCTCCCCCAGACTCAGCCAGAGTGGGAAAGAGAGGTGCAGCACAGCCTTGAATGCAATTTTAAGCAATTTCTACCTGCCCTGCACAGTCTACAGCAATACAGCTGAGACTTGTGCATTGTGGCATGTGCTCTCCTTCACTAGTCTCCCTCCTCAAATTATATACAGCGAGCATCCAGGATGCAACCTCCCTTTTAAAGACATCTCCTAACACTGGAGAAGCCAGGGCTGTCACAGCTGCAATAGTAAGAAAGGACAAGACCACCTTGCCCTGTAAGACATCGTGGCTTTGTTTCCTCGACTGGCAGCCTGTCTGTTGAGTGACCTGATACTCCCATTCAGTGAAACAATTCCTTGGTCCTAACACAACATGTTTTGTGCACTGACTCAAAGCATTTTGCAAAGGTTGAGCAACATCCCTTTACTAGATTGAGAAAATGAGGTACAGACAGACCAGAGCGATTGCTGGAAGTCCCCAGTGAGGGCAGCAGAGGACAAAGCCTCAGTAGCCAAGTTCTTATTCAGTAGCCAAATTCTTATTCAGTAGCCAAGTTTCTTATTCAGTAGCCTATTCACTTGGAGACACTGACTCCATTCACTCAGCTTCCCACCATCCTGTGATGGCAGCAGGGCAGGCAAGTATAAGTGAGTTCTTGATGCAAAATCTTTGTTTTGCACTTTTCCTTATGTGTTTGCCCAACTTCAGTAACCTTTCAGAAGCATCCTCCACCCTTGCATATCCCTTGATATTCCCTCAAGATCTAAATGACCAATATTTTCTTCAAGTATAACATTTTTCTCTTTTTGCATTTATGAGATGAATTGAGAAACTTCCTGTACTATCCCTGGGAAACTGGACAAGCAGGACAGGAACTCCTGCATTAACATAGCTTGTATTTAACATCCACTGATGTGTCTGTTCTGAGGGTGGGAGATAGAGAACTACTGGGAATAGCCAGGATTTCTCCCTGTTGTAGGCAAGGCTGCTGAGAAAGCACAAACCAGCCACAGTGGTGAAGTCATGCAAATGCAATGCTACCAATGGCCACAGGAATTGTGGAAAGATTTGTGTAAATATCTCATGCATTCTTGTGCTCTAAGGTTTATGGAAACAAAAAACCACAGTCACAGAACCCATGCCACATTTGCTCGTCTCTTCCCCCTTCTGTTTCTTCTCTACAGAAAGGTTGTAGAACAGTTTATGTGCAGCCAAGAAACTGATTTTTTTTTTCTTTTTGTGGTTATTAGTAATGTTAAAAAAAAAGTGGAAAAGATGGTAAGCTCAAACAGAGTTCAGCAGGGTGCAAGGGGAATGGTGGCTGATTTGTGAGTATCATGTGAACTTCTTTGCTGTAAATATGCTTGGAAAGATACATGGCACACTTATGTTTCCCAAATAATTTCAGACTCATTTCATTGTCTCTAACTAACTGGACCCCCTTTCCCTGCTCCATTTCATTCAGTAGACGGTACACATAGTTTGCTTACCCTCAAAGAGAAGATACTACACGTTTACCTTCCTGCTTCATTTTTGAGGTTTTATCATGCTGTCTTGAGAAGCTGACAATACCTGAGTCTAGACAAAACCAGCCCTGTTTATTCACATCCTGGTGTCCATTCCTGTCTGGTTTTGGCTGCACCAAGGACATTCTCCCCTTCTTCAGATGTTTTGCGTCATTTCAGATAGTAGTATCGCATTTGAGAGGGACAGACTACGTGAGGGCTGTTACGGGTAAATAGCTCAGGGGAATAATGCACCTGCTCTTGGGAGATGCATGGGTTGGTCCTACTGCTGCTGCTAGATGCCAGCTCCCGGGAGCTGGTGACTGACTGCACAACACTGTTGGGAGAGGGAGAGCTCTCTATCAGGTGCCCTTTCTTTTTCAGGTCTTCGCTGCTTGCAGTCCCATACTGACAAGAGTGAGGATGGGAAAAACACAAAAAGAGCTGGTGAAAAGATATGTCCTTGCTCTGTTTAAATTAACCACCTCTTTTCAAGTCTGAGGGAGCTTTACCGTCTTTTGAGTGAATGCACAGACCAGAGTGCAGGGAACACAGGAGCAAAGGACCCCTGCAGGGGCTGGAAACGATGAAATTACTGAGAAAGGAAAAGAGCAGCTGGTATTGTCTCAGGGTAATAACCAGCCTGGCTGCTGGCACAGAGACTGCTGTGACCCAAAGGTGATCATCCTTCTCACGTCATAAAACCCAAACCTTTGCTGCCTTCCCACAGTGCCACAGCACCCAGAGTATGCCACCCCCCCACGGTCAACTTCATGCATTAGGGTGCATTTTTTTTGTTTCCAAGAGGAGATTTTTACATGTAGGAAATTGGGCAGGATGAGCTGGTGCTAATACCAGGCTGACTGCAATGGCTGTGAAGCTGGGCCTTCCTTGGCCTCTTGGAGGGACATTGGCTGGGACTCCGAGCAGCCTGGGTGCTTCAGCAGGTGGCACTGTGAGTCCTGCTCACCCACTGTGGGGCTTTTCTGCTTCAAGAGGTATTTTTCTTTTGGATAAGGAATAAAGCTGAGGTTTTGACCACTTGTGGTCTTTCAAAATGCCAAGGTATTTTCAAAATATAGGGGTGCTGGCCTAGACATCCCAGCCAAACTGCAGCTTGGGTAGCATCCTGCCAGTTCAGAGCTACATCAGTGATTCCACTGGGATATGATTTATTTCTTCACTTCCTGTCCTAAAGGAACACCCACAAAGTTGTGAAAGTTGTGCACAGAGTACACAGTGTAAAGGAGGCTGCACTGATTGCTAGGTGAGGGTTAGCTTAGTAATAGCTGGTGTTTCTGGAGTGGTTCTTCAGAACAGAAGTGAGCAGGAAAGGAACAGCTAAGCAGCCCCTAGTCAAGGGTGCTGCTGATATACAAATAAAAAAAGGGGACAAAATGCTCCAACATGTCAGTTGTGAAACACTTATTAAGTTAACAAGCCTACAAGGACAATAACACCATCCTCACTGTCTGTTCCTGCAGGTACTTATGAGCAGGCTTTAGTCTTGCTTTAACAGAAGCATGAGGAAGCTGGTGCTAGTTATCCTGCTCTGGTCTTTTCCAATCACCCAACTGGCCAAATTCAGTAGTGGTAATTTATTTGCTTTTCTCACTTGCTTCAGCTATGGGCTCAAAAGACAATTATTTGATTGTATTACATAATCAGGGTTTTGTTTGGATGGATGATTTTATGTTTTAAATTCTAGTGGACAGCATCATCACCCTTTTTCTGCCTGAGTCCCTTGCTCACAGCACAAGATTTGAAAAGTTCCAGAGAGAGCACTCTCCCACCTGCTTCCAGATTCCCTCCAGCTTTTCTGTCCTCCTCCCTTCCGTGAGTGCTGCATGCGGGGTGCAGTGCTCCTGACCCTTGCAGAGTGCTATTTGCTTATTTTATCTCTGAAAACAAAACAAATTTCTCTGTGTTTTGTTCTATTTCCTACATGATAGAATCTTTTGTTTTCACTTGCAACCTTTGCAGCTTCCAAGAATTTTTACTCCTTGTGGTTTGCTGAGATGCACGGGGTTCAATAGTCTGCCACCAGGCCCTGGCCCAAGGTCGAGGATTCCCTCCTTTTCCTTCCCAGTATTGTCCTGCATCCTGCAAGGCCCTTCTCCTTACATTGCTGTGGCTGTCGTGACAAAGGGGACTGGCACCAGGCACACTCCTGCTGCCACGGTGACAGCTGCTGAGCACTCGCCAAGCTCTAATGACAATAGCATGACCTCAGATACTTTATTAAGAAAGAAAACTTGAAAGGGAGGGTAAAACTTAAAAGCAAACAATAACACCTCGTCTCAATGCAGTCCATTGTTTTTGTAAGCCCAGGATAGAAATGCTTTAATATAATCTTGGCCTATTCTCTCCCAGCCTCCCTCCCCATTTAATGCACAGGTTCATCCACATCCATGGTGCACTCTTGTTCTCAATAGCCTCTGTGTGACTCAAAACATGCAAATAGAGGTTATGGACCACTAGGCTCAGTGAAGCCAGGCATCATATTGACCAGGCCGTACTTTTAATGCTGCTGTGACAGTGGTTATTTCTATGTTCTTCGCTTTCTCTGGGGTGATAATGGAGTAAAATGGGGGTGATGGTACTTTAGTCCCCACAACAAAGCCTCCTGAGCATGGGTCTGGATGGAGCTGTGCTGCTGGATGGAGCTTCTCTCCCCTGGGGACATGGAAGGGGAGGACCCTGATGAGCAAGAACTTGTGTTGAGCTGTGCCTGAACTCTGCAGTCGGGATGGCTGTGGCAGAAAACCTTTGCCTGGAGCCACACAGAAAGTCTGAGAATGAGTAAATAGGCTTGGCAGAAGGAGGAAGTAGAGCTGGTCAGAAAAATTCTGACTAAACAAGTTTTCCTTGGAATTTACCGATTCATCAACATCAAAGCTCTTTGTGGAGAGGGTCCAATTTTGACAAAGTTGCTTCCAAAACCAGGCAGGTCTTGAAAACTGCCTGCTAGGCACATTTTGGAAATCTGGCTAGTTTTATGCTGATTTATGCTGTAGGTTCCTTAGCAGTTCAACAGCTGGCTGTTAAGGAGTGTATCTTTCCAGGTGTAACTCTGAAGTGACTGTCTCCAAGCAAGGAATCCTGTGGTGGTCAGTATCTGTGACCCTGTTCCTGCTGCTTGTAAAACCCTGGCTCAGGGACATTGGCTCTGAAGAGCGCTATCAACTTTTATCAGACACTCCTTTTTAAAAAACAGAGACATCAACTGACATAAGACCTGCTGCTTTCAATTCTGGGACCTTTAAATTTGAATTTCGAAACAAAAGGTCTGTGTTCCATTTCTTTTTTCTACATGCTAAAATAACTCCAGTGATTTAAAAAATTACTACTCAATTGAATTTGTATAAATTGGAGAACTTCAATGAATTGCTAAATAACCTTTGGAACAGAATGAAGCCCACAAAAATACCTAGATATTTATCCTTTCCAGTTGGAGTGACCAATTCTTTTGCTTCTTATGGATAGTACTGGTGGTAAACCTTAAAAACAAAAGGAGAGAAAGAAGAGGAAGAAAAAAAAAGTACTTGCTGGACCTGGTTCTTCTCATGGTGCAATTCCTCTTCTTTTATCCTTTGCAACTGGGTTTGTGTGTGTGTGTGTGTGTGTGTGTGCAAGACAGGAGGAGACAGAGAGGAAGGGTTTCTTTGGGGGTATTTCACATTTCCCATGATACGATTTGTTTGGGATTATGATAGCTGGATTCATTGTGCATAATCTATAAGGCTTTACAGAGCATTTCTTGAGCTTGTCTTCATGGGAGGAAAAACTGCTGGTTGGTTTTTTTTTTTCTCCCTCCCACAGAGGACTTTTCCAGAGTCTAATGTGAACATACAGTACTGGAGAGGCACAGAAATATGCCATTCCCTTCAGGCTTGCCCAGGTCCAGATGTTCATCCCAAGATGTGCTCACTTTAGGGAAACATAAAGCAAACTGAAAGGAACAGGATTTTACTGAAACAAACAGGATTCTACAAAAAGAAACAGACCAATGAAATCTGTGGAGACAACATTTTCTTTCACAGTACCTACAATTATGCAACTGTGCTAATGCACTGTACTTCAAAATATGCCTGTATTTTGCAGCAGATTTTTTTGCTATTTTTTTTTTAGTTGGACACAGAATAATCTTTTAAGTAATGTGTTTATTTTAGCTTTGTTTTCCCCACTCCCCAAGGTCTGCTAGGATTTCTCTCCTACCTTTTTTATGTGCCAATGGCATTGCTTGTTACAAGGTCAGGATCAGGATTCATTGTGGGGGGCAACAGTGCTATGAGGGCTTGACATGAGATCAGAAGTAATGCTGCAGTGAATTTAGGAAAAAAAAAAAATGTAGGAAAAAAAAAAGCAGCAAGGCTCATGGTGCCGAAAGATCTGGGTTTCCCATCCAGGCACCATCTGTGAAGCACTTGGGGACAGTGCCTAATGTCTGAGTCATCATGTTTGGCAGTCCTTTACCCAGTGGTCTGTTTCCCTGGGGGAAATATTCATTGGGGGAGAAAAGACATGGTAGAAGGATGGAAGATAAACTGCCCTTTAGCCCCATGATTTATATTTGGTCAGAGTACCCCTGTTCTATTTTCTTTTGCTTGGAATGTATCTTGGACATGTTGTTTCAATATGAGACAATCAGCTGGGCTCTCAGAGGAATGTCCCTGGAGACTTGAAACAGCCTCCCAGTAGGGTAATACGTTCAGCAGAATTCTAAGATGTATTCTCCAACATCTGCAGTCTATTTGTGCCTCCAGAATATTTCCCATCAACATTTGGGGAATCAAAAGGGACTTTTGAGAGATGGTCACCAATTCTCTACACTGCATGATAACTTGTAAAATGTTTACTTCTTTAAACTTCTACTGAACTGGTCATTTTTTTGTTGGTTTTTCCTTTTTTTTTTTTAGGAAACTAACAACAGAAGGACATGAAAATACACTTGAAATTATTTTTTTATATGAATGGGTTCTGAATGTAGTAGTAACTTCCTGGGGAACAAGAAGGCTCAAGGAGTTATCATGAACAACACAGTCAACGTCTCTTCTGGGTGTGTGACAGAAAAAAGAACTTGTTCGGCTGCACATTAGAAGTAAGTAGACAATCAAACAGAGAGTATTACATGTTGCATCTAATATGCCATATCCTCATTTTCACTATTTCATTTGGTTTTAGTAACTCCATGCCCCACCCCTCCCCGCCCCCCGAAAAGGCAGATGCATAAGTAGAAACAAACTCCAGGCAGGTAGAGAAAATAGCAGAGAACTACATAGAACATATTTCTTGTAGGAAGAAATTGGAAAGATTAATATTTTGTGCAGGAAAGTAAAAACTTACACTATACAGCATGTGTCACACAAGGAATAATAGATAGCATGAATAACACCAATTTAAACCTCCTTTTCAACCTTCTCAGTGATACAGGAATTAGGAGTGTTCAGAAGGAAAAGAAAATATTAATTGACACAATGTGCAATCAATCAGTGGGCATCGATTTTGCAGGGTATCGTTTGTACAAACAGCAGAAAGTTGCCTGAAGGACTGAGAAAAATACTGTAGAAATATTAAATGAAAATGTCATCTAGGCAAGATAAAACCAAATCCATCTAGCTTTTTTCAGGAGGGCACATAAAGGCAGAAGAAAGAAGAGCATTATTACCACAATAACAGGAGCACAAGGGAGTGAGTGTTCTTATGGCAGGGGGGCTCTCAGTCACCTGTCAGTGTTCATGGAAAGCTGTCTGTGTCCATGACACTGATTACTATTTGATTTTGCACTTAATAATTAGGAATTGGATTAAATTCTTGCCAATTGTTACACTTCCTTATGAGCTATAAGATTTCATGTGGATGAGTGGAGGCATTTGTCCATGAAAGGGCAACAGTGAGGAATTACAAGCAGCTCTTGCCTAGCATCACTCTTATTGGCTGTGTGTGCAAACAAACTATCAAACTCAGTGGACCAGAAATAGATATATTATGGCAATCTCCTATCACAAGGCAAATGAAGCAAGCTGTGGCACTGCACACGAAGCACATGAACCCACACCAAAAAATAAAGCAAGCATCTAAGGTTTGATTTCATTAATATTTTTTTTTTCTGAGATTCCTTCTCTGTTTCTGTTCTGTGAAAGCCAAATAAAAGCAACAAATAACTGAAAAATCCCTAAACAAACAGTTGGGACTTTGACTTGCGAAACTGTGTTTGCATGTTTGTTCTGAAGAGGTTCCCATAGCCCGGCTCTGACTTTTATCTATCCCCACAGGATGTACTCCTACACTTTTTCTTCCAGAGTCTCATGCTTCCTGTGGGTGTTCTCACAGCTGCCAATTCAGACAACTCGAGTCTGGAATAGACTTTTCACAATTCTGAAGATGCTATTCTCTCACTAAGTCAAGTGATTCCACACAAAAATATGGCAGATGTTTAGCATCAGGAATCAAAACAGCATTTTCGCACCACACAGCACATTCTTCTCTTCCAGATACCTTTCATTTCCTCTCTACAGGATATGGAGCAATTTTCCTCTTTTGCTGCTGTTCATGTGAACTCAGGAATCTGTGAATTATACCAGGACATTTGAATTGCCATGTAATTTTTTCTGAGAGGTAGCAAGGCTTGGTTTGCTGATGTCTCATGCTTCATTTTTTCCTGCCTAGAAGATAAATACAGAGGTAATAACAGCAGATTGCTTCTTGTCCTTGATTTTTCAACAACACCTCCTTAATGCAATCTGTATTTCAGAGTAAGAGTAACCATGGACCAGAATTGGCTAAATTGGTATTAATTGCTTCTGCAGAGGGGTCTGCAAGTTTTGGAGCTAAAGAGAGCCAGATTCACTGATGCTGGAGATGAATATTCCTAATGACGTTAATGGGGATATTCCAACTGAGATTTCAGCCACCTGTGGCCTTGGATTAGCCTGTGGTATTTTCTTATGTTGATCTAGCTTCTTTTTATGAGGTCTCATTGAACTGTGCACGTGGCCCTCTTCACCAGACTTTTCACTGTTCAGTGCAAGGTTGCTGTGATACTGTATTGCCCACTGGAAAATGTCTTAAGTATACGTATGTAGTTCAGGGTGAAACAAGCTTGGGAAAAGCTGTGCCTACCAGCCCCAATTCCAAACAGCAAAGAGGAATTAATTAATTTGCAGTCTGATTCTCCGTCACAGAGACCTTGGGCTTTCCACATATTCTGAGTTTAGCACTGTGACACACTGTGTTAAAGCTTTAGACATTAAAAAATTGAACACATTGCCTAACAGAAGATAAAAGAACTGCATGGCTGTCACATAAATTATTTAAGCCAGTAATTAAATTACTTTCTTTGCCCGCCATTCACTAAATTACTTCATCAAGAAATTATAAGCTCTTTCTCTTCTCCTGATGAGTCTGAGACCAATATAAATAGGAGGTACGTTACAAACCCTTCACTATGTGAAATGCTGTTACTAATCCTCATTTTTACTAAGAATTTACACTATGCTGCCTGTGTTAGACAAATCTTTAAAGGAATCTATAACCATTTGGAAGGTGCAGAATTCATGCAGAATTATCTTTTCTACTTTTTTGTGTAGCATGGTGATTAGGATTATCTGAAAGGTTTTAAATGTAGCATTTTTAACTATCTAACATTTTCCCAGAAAAAAATGCCCACTCTCTCTGCAAATTTTCAGTTTTGCTTTAGAAGATTTAATGTCTTCTGCAGGCTATAGGATTTTAAAAGCTTTACAGAAATATTTGGTCTTTTGCCCACTTTTGCAAAGAAGGGGATGGGACATTTTCAGACAGCTATGCAAAACAAGCCCCGTTTACACCAAACCTTTAACATAAACATATCATGCATAAGCTTAGCAGCTGTATTGAAGTCAGCAGAGAGAGTGGAAAGGCTTTTGAACTCTTATTTCCACACTGGACAGACTTGCAGTGTTAGTACTGGTGGCAGATGAGGGATAGACAAGACCAAGCATACTTCTGAGGTTTGTAACTCTGTCTTGTACGGCTTCCCCTCCAACATCTGGAGCTGGGGGAGAGGTGCTACACAAACCTGTATGACAGATTTCCTACCCAAGGCTTCCCATATGTGATGGGCAGCCTAAATAGTCTTAGTGGTTCAGTGGTGGACTTGGCAGTGCTGGGTTGATGGTTGGACTCAATGATCTTAAAGGTCATTTCAAATCTAAATGGTTCTATGATTTTATGATTCTATTCTTTGACCATATAGAGAAGAATGACTACAGTTTTTATCAGTCAAACTAAAAAAAAGGGCAGCAATGTTGCAGGAATAAAATGTTCAGTGCTTGGCCTGAATCTTGCAGAGATCCCTGCATATGTTGCCAGACACTTGCTGTGTTCTTTCAGGCTTCTCAGGAATGTCTCTAGCAGCAATACCATAGGCAGTATGTCATCCAGTGTGAGCATCCTGGAGGAAAATGCAAGTCCTGCTCTGTACAGCTTCCTCCCTGTAGAAGACTGTTTCTTTATTTTTCTGCTCAAGGGTAAAAGAAGGACTCAAGGTCAGTATTACACTTGATTCTATAAATTTTTTTTAGTCTGCAAGATTTCTAAGAAAGTTTTCACACTTTTGAGAATCCAGTACACTAGAGAGATAATAGTTCTACTCTGGTTTACTCTATTCACACACTATGCTTTTGTATTTCAGGTTCTTATATGAGTCTGCTAGAGGCAGTAAGAGGAAAGGACCTTTCTCAGAGGCAGAGATTGCAGATGACCTCATGCTGAGGAGACAGGATGCAAAGCACAAAGCTTCTGGGGTACCCACGGGGCACCACATGGAACTTGGCATGGAACTTTGTGACACTTCTGTTTTGATTTGCAATATAGAAGGTCTATATTCCTGGAGTTTCCTGGCAAAATAAACATTTTAAAGCACATATTATTTCAGACATGTTCTGGACTCAGTAAAAATTAGTTGTGTGTATTTGAAATCAGTTTTTCTTTCAGTACAGACTTTCCAGGATGCAAAGACATATAACTATATTCTTAAATTTTCACTATTCTCTACAAGTTGATTCCTCAACAGTCAGTAGGCAACAGAGTTTTCTCTTACTGAAGGTGTAGCTGCCTAAGTTGATTAATTGAATGTTGTCCTTCAGGAAGCTCATCCATTTTAATACATTTGTTGAGAAAAATAATTCACAATTCATTCTGCATTGGGAATTAGGCTAAAAGCAACTTCAGTCTTCTTTCTGATATAAGTACAGCAGTTGGATCTTTCCTGCTCTTCTCTAAAAAAACTCTGTAACTTGCTGATAAATTGGCACTTTAGCTAGTGTTCATGGTTCTTGCAAGTGGACATAAGGATGACAATGGAACTTGATCTGGCCTAGACCACGCAGAAGTCATAATAATGTCTCATTTCAGTAGCTAGTAATATTACAAATAGGTCCTTAGAAATAAACTGGTTTTTTGCTGAAGTGCTATACTGGCTGTGAATTACAACCCTGTGTTGGATATAGTGCCAAGTACATATTCTCAGTATTAGCCCAGAAGGCATTGGTTCCCAAAAGATAAAAGCTCTTCCAGTAAAATCAGTTGTGAGACTGGTGCCTGAGACTAATGGCACCAGACAGAAGCTTAAAAAAGCTGTGGTACCTCCCCCTTAATCATTTGGATGTCTTTTTCCTTAGATAAATTAGGGGTTATTGACTAATGCACTTGGGAATACAAACTCTGTGAACTACTCGTTGAGTTTGAGTTGATCTATGTGGGGATCAGTCACGAACCAGCAAGGCAATGGTGTCATATGTTTTACAAGATGGGGAAAAAAGTAAATATTACTAAATAGCTATGATGCTACGGAAAGGGCAAAAGGTTATGAAAATTATTGGCTTGAGGAAGGAGTCATGTATACAGCGGGATGGAAACACTTGGCTAATAAGTGTGTGGCATTCCATGGCTGTGATATCAGAATTCCCAATACCAGGCGACTTCCCTTTTCTGAAATCTTCAGCAAATGCCTAAATTTCCCACAGAAAAAGAAGAAAATCAAATGGGAAAGATAATCCTCTGTAATAGGAAAAGTTTCAGAGAGAGAACAGGACTTCTATTCAGTTGCATGGACACAGCCTCCTCAGTGCAGGTTAGTATTTGAGGACCCCAAAGAAAACCCCTGCTTTTTCTTTGGATACATTCTTCCTGGTTATTTGGGCTGGACCAATTAAAAACCCCTGTGGTGCTTTAACATAACAGAATGAAACCTCGATGACTAATTTCTGTCCTGTTTACTGGCATCGCTCAGTTTTATTGTGTATTTCTAATCACCAAATCCTTACCCTCTATTTTACGGAAAAGATATTGTGGCTTTATTTTATAGATATGCTCTGGCTGGGTATGTATCTGCTAGGATTAGTTGTGGGGCCTATTTCATACATCAGTATACCGTAAAATATGCTGGCTTCTCTGAATCTTGATGTGCAGCCCTAAAAGGAGACCTTGGACATAGCAGTTCCCTTTGGGTCTCTTGCCTCTTCTAGAAGCCTTGTGGAGAGCTGCCCTATTTACTAGATAAAAACAAGGGATTTTTTTGTTATAATATGTTTGTTTGAATTAATTTGTCTTGGATAGTATCGTTGCATGGTGAGGGGACTACAGAAAGTGCTTTACCTTCTGTAAGCCTTCCATTAATGTGAAAAGACTGGAGGTAGAAGGGCCCCAAAGAGGTATCCTTTGGTGTCCTAACTACCAAAGTAAATTCAAGCCTGTCCACATTTAAGCTTGAACTGAGAGAAGCACCTAAAAATATTAAAAGTGGTTTTTAATTCAGTTGCATTGATGTGGGTGGGGAAATTATGCTCTGTTAGCATGGATGGACATGCTGTGGCTCTGTTTCCCATCTAAGAATAAGAGGTTTCACCTTATGGTCACTTATCCTGTGTTCTGAAAGCCACTTCTCAATATTCCACTCACTTATTTTGGAATTCCTCAAGCACTTGAGAAAAGAAAAACCCAGAAATGAGGAGTTGTTTTAAAAAGCTTTATATCTGAGAATCACTGGTCCTGCCATTTCAGCCACCTGCTGCCTGGTGTGGCACTGAGAACAACTACCTCACCCTCAGCCCCCGTGTGTTCTTGGTTCAGGCAGCTGCAGTGAGAATTCTTCTTCAGGCAGTCCAGCAGTGCAGGCTGCCAAGGTTCATCTCCTGTGTGCTAACCTACAGGGCCTCTGTGTGTGAGAAACATGAAAGTATGACCCCTTTCCAATGGATGAGCTAAGGAAAATAACATAAATGAAAATACAGCAGAGTCCGGTCATCTGTAGTTATTTATAACTTCTCTTGTTTGGTCAGCTGGAATCACACAAACATGCTATTGTTAGGGGCTGCAAGTGTATGCATACAGATTTTGAAATGGGAATAACGCAGAAAATGAAAGGAGTACTTAACCAGATAATGCTTGGTGTCTGTCTTACTCCGGCCATCCGACAGACGGGCACATGAAGAGCCGCAGTGCTATCGAGAACTTGACCCGAGGCCTTCACCACACGCCCGGCTCTGCCCGTGTGGAGAGCTGCTTTGATTGACTGACTTCCTAGAGAAGAGCAGCAAGCCAGGACTTCTGCAAAAGACAGGCACAGTTCCTCCCATGCCTTTAGGAGAAAGAGCTGGACTGGGGGAATGGAGTCGGGAAGAGTGGGAACAGCAGAAACTGTCCTGGCAGGAGAAGGAGGAAACTAAAAAGACCTTGCCTCTCAGGTCAGCTTTTCCCTACGCTTCCCCCACCCTTCTTGTGAACAATAAGTCCATTCGCTATCTCCTTTTCCTTCCTTCCCCTTCCCTCCCTGCAACACTTGGCTTGGAAACAGGGTGAAGGGGATTTTTGTAGTGGTACCCACAGCAAAGGAGAGGGTGGAGGCCCTTTGTGGCCTTGGCCAGGGAAGAGCTCAGAGGAGGCTCCTGACAGCCACCAGCTTTCTAGTCTGGAAGGAACGGAGTGAGGAGTGTCTCTGATACACAGCAAAATAGAAGAGCAGTTAAACAAGCACTGGGAAGCCAAGGGAGCGTCTTAGGGCTGTGTGATGGACCAAGATGGTATCTTCGTGAGGGAATTGCTAGACTGAGTGCTGGACAGGCCTTAGGTGCAGGCTCTGCAACTGCTGCTTATCAGATTGGGGTCAGCTTTTGCTCTGGGAAGATGTCATCTAATGCAAAAACTTAAAATGTTGCAATAGTATGTTCAAGGCTTCTCAGGTCTGGTGCAGTGTGGTGCCACATACTTGAATAAAACATGCTGCCTGTACCTCACCTTGTTGGTGAAGCCTTTTGTGCTTAAAAGCAAAGACACTCCTCATTGCTTCCTAAGAGCTGAGAGAGACAAAGCTGGATGCTCTGGGAAGCTTAACAAGAACCTGAGGAGACACAAAGGCTGCCTCTTTAGAAAGGAGCAAGATAGAGAAAATAAGCAGATTTGGCCCAAGGCAACTTATATTTGCTCCTTTCCCCCTCTGCCTTGTGCAAATATTACTCTGCCCTCTTAATTTTGACGTTTCTGCCCTTGCCTTGCAGACCTGTGGAGTAGGAAGTCAAGGAGGCAGCCCAAAGGCATCACAGCCAGAAGAGAAACAGGAGGAGGATGTGGAAATAATTGGAAGTCCTTGGGTTCCAGAAAGTCAGCAGAGAACATGCCAGCGCCCTAAAGCTAAGGAGGGACCTGGGAGAGGGCGCAGTTTGCATGTTTGGAAGGAGAGAGGGAAGTGCGTGTTAATAAGGCAGTGTGAAGCTCTGTGAACTGCAGGAGAGGCATCCGAGGTGGGAGCCGCACCCTGTCTCTAATTCCCTCATCTAATCTGGCTGCAGCAGGAGCCCACACAGAAAAGCTCTTTCAATCCCCCTGCTGTCAGCTGTCTCCACACCGCTTTTGGGCTCTGCAAATGGCTCGAATGCAAGGCATGGGTGGTGTGTGTGTGCTGTGTTTTGTGTCAGCTTATAAAGCTTTGAAGTTGAAAACTTGTTTTTAAAATAAATTTCCTCGTGTTGCAAAGAACAAAGCAGCAAATTTGCTACCTGAAACAGCCTCCATATCAGGTAAATTATCAAATGCAAATGGCTTATTGGAGTAATTCAGGAAAAAAAAACCTTCTTGAGAAACAGGCTATACATTTAAAAGATTTATATCCTTCTCACTCAAGAACAGTGCACAAACAATATGGATGTTTCCAGCTCTGTTGGCTGTGGTGGCTTTTATCACACTCTGACAGTGTCAGAGAGATCTCCTGTAGGCTGAACTGAAGAGTTTTAGCTTGTTCTGCAGGACACTTGGCTGGAGCAAAGAAACTCCTCCATAGCCCAAGACTTCAACAGGTCATTTCATGTGTCAGTTCAGCCAGAGCAGAGGAAGCGAAAATCACCCTCAAATGCCCCTTCTTGGAAAGTCCTCTGGAAGATGGGGAACTTCCCAAATTTAGAGTACAGGCAGAACATCCTATTTCTGCAGACACTTCCAGAAGAAATGCTTTGTAAGACTGTGTGCATTTTCTTGGGACACTCATCTGGGAAGAATTAAGATAATTTCTTTAATCAGGCATTGTGGCTGAGGCAGGGAGAATTGGGGAGCCACATGACCTCTTTCTTATATGCCTGTCCTTTGTGGCTGTGTAGGACGGGGGTAATCGTCCTCTACTAATGTGCCACTGCAGGCTTAGACAGCCCAATGAACCACTCTGTTTGCTCCCAGGCTCCTCCAACTTGAAATCAACCAACAGAGCCACTTTCCTGCTCGGGAGCTGCTCAGCAGGAGAAACAGGGAAGAAGTAGCAGCTGCTTAGAGCTCTCCCCTTTTGCATCCAAGATGCTTGCTGGCCCTGAGGTGCAGGGAGGGGGAAAGGGTGATGGGAGGCAGCTGGGGAATGTGATGCCCTCTGTATCCTTCCTGTAGTGACAAGCCTTATTCAAACACTTCAGTTTGAAAAGCTCAGAGTGCAGCTCCAGGAGAATGCTTTCAATTCATAATCAAATATGGGGCAATAACAGATGGATAAAACAAACAAATGTGGGGGAGGATGAGGTACATTCTCAAACACTCTGGAGTGTGTTCTGGGAAGAAGACACCCACTTTCTACATGTTATTTCTCATTCAGGGAAGTCTATGGGTGAGTGAACTTTGGGACCTTCTTCACTATGCTCAGAAAAATTGCTGGAAGATGCACCTCTATTTTTTTTTTTAGTGTGGAAACAGTTCCCATGTCCTTGCAGGCTTTGAAGCTCTTCCTATCCCTGCTGTGTTACTCCTCTCCTTCTGACATGAGGAAACTGAGCGAGCAGCTTGTCTTTCTGATCAGCACTAATCCTCCCCTGTCACTTGGCCAGGAGATGCAGCCTGTTGAGTGGAGCCCTGGCACAGCCACCCCTACGTGCATTAGCGCTCCGTGAGCCTCATTGTGTCACACTCCTCACGATCCCTGTCTGCAGGCTCTGCAAGAGGCTCTTCTCTCCAGTGGTGCACTGGGTTCCCACTGCATGTGCAGCCAACTCCATTGTTCTGATGGTGATGATAATGCCTAGGCTTTTACAGCAGAGGAAGCCTCCATGCAAGCTGAGGGGCTTCTCAAGGCACAGCGGGTTGGTCAGAACAAGAGCAGAATGCTAGAGGAGTCTGTAATGATTTATCATCTCATTGTGCTTTAGTTCCTATGGCTTGAGACTGCATATAAGATTTAAAACCTGCAGCAGACATGGGAACACTGGTAGTGAATGAAGGACCTGACGAAATGGTGTAAGGTGAACTTTCTCAGTTCAGTGTTGTTAATCAGTACAGGGTTACTAAGCAGAGAGGGAGGATCTCTGCAGCTGGCAGGCCTGTGCGATAGCAGCTAGAAGTGAAGCATGTCAGCATCTTGGAGAAAAGGTTTTAACTTCATGGGGAAATGGCACATAGATTATAGGAGCAGAATTTCCCTCCTAATGTCTGAGGAGCAACAGATCTCTCACCTTTAATTTGTTTTCAAATGTGATCAGTTTCTGCCACCTGTCAGCCAGCCACAGATGCAATATCATACCAATAGGAAGGTAAAGACAGAACCAAGTGTATGCAGTTTGAGGAAAGGATAATATACATTTCAAATCAGCAGTACTAGTTTAATTCCAGAAACAACGACAAAATTCTTTTTATTTTTTCCCCTGAGTTCAGTTCTGGAGCCTTGTTTTGAAAACAGAACATTTTCTTGGCATTCCTCTACTGATTTCTTAAATGTGCCAGTGGAGGAAACATCATGCTCCTGTGTCTTCAGCTTCTTTGTAATAATATCCAGTTAAACAACTAAAGACATTAAAAATTCATTAGAGCATTTCAATGGTGTAGTCAATGAGACCTGTTGTTTCTCAAAGCATTTCCAGCCAAATAAAATGTCTTTTTTTTTTCTTTTTTAATCACATAGTGGAAGACATTTGTTCCGAATGCTTTGTATAAAATTGATTTTACATTTATATGTAAATCATTTTACACTTCTCTAATGAAGCAGTAGGTAAAGTTAGGTAATAGGGCAGATCCGTGAGAACACCTCAGCTTCAACTGCCAAATTCCCCTTTGGGTCAAACAGCACAGGTGAATTACATCACAGTACTGGGGCGGTACTCAGCAATAAAAGAAGTTAATTGCAAATGCTTCATTAATTGTCTTCCTCATGAAGCATTTTTAGGGTACCTAAACATTTACAAGTGAAAATATTTGGTAAACCAAATTCTGCTCTGATTTCCTAATGATGTCTCAGAAAGAAGAACTTGGGTGACCCATATGAACTGTCAGCTCCCAAATTATTGTGATACCTACTTCTGACACTACTAGAAACATAGGAACCTTTGGACAAATCAAAATTGTATTGTTGAGACAAATTTGCCACAAGAAAATAACTTGTCCAGTCTCATTTTGAGAACACTAAATTGTGTTCTATATAGATTTCTGGAGCAGCATCAGGTTAACCAATACTTAATTTCTATTCAGCTGCATCAAATGTGACCAAATCAAGAGCCAAAATAGCTGATGCAGTTTTTATCACCCAGAAACTTGCAAAAGTTCTTCAAAAGCTGTTATCATAGAAATGGCTCTGTTCAATATGATTTCAGTTCCACCTCTCAGTGTGGTTACTGAGAATTCTAGCTGGAGATCTGAAGTTAACCACAATGTCCCAGTACAATAAAAGTTGAGCCAGTGCATTAGATCTGCATGACCTTTCACGGGAATCTAGATTGGAGGTGACAGCAAACTTGACAATTGAGTTAAGACTCATGTTGGTGAGGAAAAAATTGTATGAGTCTTGCTGCAGTTCCCATCAATCTAAACACAGGGGGGTCTGGCATTTTTGTTTGGAGGATTGTGTTACTCTTCTAAAACTATTTGAAAGGGTAACGAACATTTATACTTGGAAGACTAGGGACCTATTTGAATTTATGTGATTTCAGTATTTTAAGCTTTAAATTAGTATTTAAAATGTATGCTTATCTTATGATATAAAATCTGTGGTTAAGTCTAGAACATAATGTTTCTCCAGATGTTTACATACATGAGCCAAACTGAGGAAAAGATTGTCAAATAATTTGATACCCAGCTTGGGAGAAAAACTTGGTTGAAATCTTTTCTGAACTGTGAATCATTAAAAAGAGTGATCTTAAGTGCACAGTATTTTTCAATGCAAGTCTGAAAAGACTTTTTAGTCTTACAAGGACGTATTTTATATACACACATTAAACATGTACTCTTAAGCCTCCAAATAAAGATATATAAAGAAGACTACTTTCAATACTGTGATTTATCACCAATAGAACATGCTCATTTCTATGCATTTTTCCCTTGCATTTAGAAATTTATTCTTGTCAGAAGCACAGAAGCTTCCAAAGCTTTCTTTTCTTGTAAAGATGTGCCTGACCTTATCTTCTATAAAAAGCTCTATTTTGGCTAACGCTCTATTTACATAGGAATGCAAGCATAATTAAATGCTGACAGCAAGAGGTCTGTTTGGGTGAAATCTGAATGAATATCTTATAGCGCTGTGGTTAACAAACCTTATAAAAATAAAAAAGAGAAGTTGCACCCTCACACACCGGGCAGTGTTAGTAGAGGGTGTCCTGGAGTGGAGGTATGTAAACACCGAGGTGGCAGGGTTAGGTTTGTGGTGTTGACAGCAGCATAAACAGCATAAAGAAGCCTTCTAAACAAAATCTCCAGCTGATCAGTGGAGCCGACCCACCACAGGCCTCCAGAGCTGCTGAGGAGGTGAGGTGCATGGCTAGAGGGTGCCTGTGTGTTTCCACCAGCGGGGAAGGCAGGGGAGGCGTGCTGTGAGGTACTGCTCAGCCATGGGGCCGTGAGCAGGTGTGACCCCGAGAGGCAGAGCAGACATGGAAGCTGTAGGGAGCTGGCACATCGAAGGGCTGTACCAGCACCAGGCCTTCTGCTGCCCCCAGTTCCAGGAAAGGAAGAAGTTAATTTAGCAAACCACTAGACTTTCTATGTCAGGAAAAACCAGAGTGAGTGAAATCCTGTCCCCCTTAAATCCGTAAGGATGTTACAGCTGATTTCAGAGAGTGGTGAAACACTAACCTATCCCTTTTGCTAAGTCTCTCTAGCCCAAGCTGCCTGTGTGGTTTTTGAGGGCACAGAAAGGAATCAATACTCTGTCCATCTTTCTCCTTTTCTAAATTCTCCCCTTGTCTGCCTGTTCTGTTGGAGCCAAAAATCAGTATGTGTTGAAATCACCCACGGATGCTTAAGAGCAGTGCGGCATGAAGGAAATACTGATTTGTGCAGTGTTGTGGATCTTCCTAAGAAAGGAGAGTGAGCCCAGGTACCACCTTTTTTATGTCACAGGCCATGAAAAGTAGTGCTAAGTGAGATATGAACTGCCCTGAACAGATGCAGCTGGTGTGTTTGACTGTGATAAGTGGTGGAAAAGCATGCCATATCTTCCCTTAGGAATGTGTTTATTGGTTGAAATGTTACATCCGAACATGCCATTTTTTACTGGTAAGTTCAAATAGGAAATACGTATATATAATTGCAGCAAATACTTAATGAGATGGTTATATTTGGGTTTGCTCTTGTTAATGCAGTTATTCACTGTTGCCAATGTTTTAAAATCTATCTCTATAAACTTCGGCATTTAGATCCATATTTCATTTTACAAAGAAGTGGTTTCATACTCCAAAGCACTGAGAGACTAAGAGACTTCTTGAAAAATAATTGTATGAGCATCAAGTGAGGTGTTGACATGATTGCATGTAGATAGATGTGATCACAGTTGTTCATATAGAAATCGGATCCATACCAGATTCCATTCTAGAAGATGTATAGGTGCATTAATTCAGTGCTAATGTGCTGTGTCTCAGCAGCAATAGCTTGTTAGTAAGTGACATCTGGGTTAAAAACAGAAGAAGAAACTGTTTTTGGAAGATTCCTAGGTTACGGTATTTCAAATTTCTTTGTAGCTGCAATTATACCCACTAAATAGTGAAGTATTGAATAGCATATTTTTTATCACCACATTTATTTGGCTTGCAGTGTTGTTGATTACATTTAGAAGACTATACAAGCTTGTCCTTTCTTTTTAGTTGACTGATAGAAGTAATTTGTCACTGTTTCCATCGCAGGCCACATGATTAAGATCAGAGTCAAGAACACAACTGTGCAGATCTCAACCACTGGGACCATTGCTGTGCACTGAGATAACCAAAAAAGGTAGAGGCTGAAAGAAGACAGTGTAATTTGAAATTAATCAAGATGTAACAACTCCCTTCTGTAGGCTGTGGTTGGGAATTCTCAGCTGAGCTGAGTGTGCCAATGGCTGATTCACAACTGCTGGCCTGTTCCTTCTCTGACCTAAAGCTGTGCTCTTCTCACAGCTGCTGAGTTGCCGATAAATCCTCTGAAGCCTAAAACCTTGGGTTGCCTGAGGTTAAGGGAGCCCTGACAGTCTGCACCAGTTGAAGATCAGTCCCTGGGTGTCTGAACCCTCCAGGGAGCATTTTTTTCCAATGAGCAAGATGTTTGAGGGAACTGCAGGGACTGTGATCTGAGAATACTGGGGGGAAGCAACAGCCAAGACCCAAATGTTAGTTCCTTTGGTAGCAGCTAACACATTTCCTGACTGCAGTGTTGTCCATGTAACTTGAAAAGAATTCTGAATGAGTCTGTGGTAGAATAAACTAGTTAATGAGATCATGGGAGAGGGCTTTTTTTTCCCTTGATGACCAACCGTTGTCTTGTCTGGTGGTAATAAATACAAGACAACCACAAGTAATGGAAGAGTTTATAATTGCCAACAGTACTGGATCCCAGGCTTTCTTTTCCATGGGCCAGTGCAGTGCATGGGCCACACTGTAGTTCAGAGGAAGAACAGACACACTGAAAGCAAAACACAGATTTTCCCTTCCAGCGTGGGCTTTTGCAATGCTTCTGAAAAAAAAAAATCTCTCTGTAGAGCATTTCAGTTAATCTTTAGAGACCAGTAATAAAACTCAGGAAAAGTATGTAAAAGAAAAGATAGGACGCTTTCCATAAGGATGGCTGGGCTTGGTAGGAAGATCTGCTTCTGATTAACATGCCAAGAAAGTACTTAGGTTGAAAGAGAATTTTACTAGACACTTTTAAAGGAAACTGTTTAGAAGAATGCCATGTACTAACCTCTGAGAGAGATCTCCAGAATCAGTGTTTCCTTCCAGTTCACTCTGAGGTTTCTACCTTTCTTCTCTGTCATACATTCAATAGCAATAGTAATAATACCAATACTTTCTGTGCTGTAACACTCTCCACTTCAAAGCACTTCACAAACACTGGACTAGATTCAGTCTGGTCTTCTATGGATATAAACTTTCTGTTGAAATCCTGGCTCTGTTATAGTGAATGGCAAATTTCCCACTGCCTTCAGTGGGGTTGAGATTTCATTCACTCCTTGTCAAAGAATTTGGGCAAAGCGAACCTTCTGAAAGAGGTGAACGTGATAGCTGAAAGAAGATGAAACCTTTCTTCATTTCAGGGAACACATACATTCTCAAAATGGAGAACAGGCATATCCAGATTGTTAGGGGAGTGATAAAGGGAAGAAAGCCTAACCAATTATTCATCTCACAGTGTCTCTTTTCCCTTAAATCTAGCACTAAGACGATTCTCTGGTTTTGTTGTGCTCTTAAATTTGTAGGTCTCTGGTATTTATATAGATATGACTATGGATAAACATCTGCTTGACTTATTAGCTTGGTTGTAGCTTATTGACTTCTTGGTAACCTTAGTTGTCCACTGCTTTTGCTTAGCATTGTCACTTGCAGTTGTTCATATCACAACAGTAGAGCTTTATGCCCCTTTACACAGGGGCAGACCAGTCAGTAGTCAGACTCTTGCTCACATGCATGCTCAAATGTGTTTTACTTTTTAACACTTTAACACTTTACACTTTAACACAGTGCCAGTATCTTAAAAATTTTTAGTCTTTTTTATCACATTGCTCAGTGAAGAGAGCCTTTAAAGTCTTTTTGGGCTGAAGAAGATACTGTATGTTTTCAGAAGTATATTTAGAGGTTGTAAAATGTTGAGTGTTTATTTGGTATGACCGAAATTGCTGTTATAGTTTTGTGATTCTAAAGAAATTACTAACCATATTCAAGGCCTGAAGAGGAGATATAGCACTGAATATCAAAACCGAATAGTGAAGAATATATTAAGAAATAAAAATGCTTTAAAAATTAGTTGAAACATTGAGTGATGGCAGCCAATCTACATTTGCTCCTTCAGATCAGGGCTCTGAATCTGAAATTCTTATTCAGGGTAGAACTTGTATGATGTTGCCATCTGCCTTTGCTTTTGAATGGTTCTACTGAGCATTTCTACCCTCCTGGGGTATATAAACCCCATCTGTCCAACTGTGTCTGTTACCTGAGCTGCTCTCATTTTCAGCTTCCAGTTGGTAAGTCCTGAATATGCCAAAGAGCAGTCCTGACATCTTGGCCTTGTTTTTCTTTCTGCTCTTCCATGTGTGTATTTTATTACATGGAAGTATGCTGAGAGGTAGTTTGCCATGTAAAAATGTGATGAAAATTGAACGAGGACTTCAGATTTTGACCACAGTTCTTCTACATTTTTTTCCTATGTATAAGCCTTTACAGCACAGCCAGAAGAGAATGTGGAAACAGCTGAAAAGTAAGTTGCTCTTCTCCTCCTTAGGTGTAAAGTCATCATTTCTCTGCATATTTTGGAAAAGCTGCTTTCCAAATATGAGCTTCACAGAGTTACCGTGGCCTTGTATTTGCATTCTGTGCCTCATCACTAGGAGCAGCTGAACTAGTTTAAATTCTCAAAAGCAATGAGAAATTCACTAGAGACGATAAATCATGGACATCATGAACTTCTGACTAGTGTGAAGTCATTCAGAAATATATTTCCCACCAGATCTCTGCAGTCTGTGGTATTCCCATCAGGTGATTAATCCTCTGTCAGGGTGCAAAAGGAGACAAGGAAATACAGCAGATAAGGAATACAACACTGATTATGCTTCCAGACTCTTTGGGTGATAGAAACAGACTGCAATCAGTTGCAATGCCTTGCACTGCATGCCTTTTAAAAATTCTAAATTTTGACTGAAATGATAAAGTGCTCTGAAGTATAGATGTGTGCATGTAGGGGTCTGTAAGTGTCAAGAATAAGAATAAGACCACTGCGTTATCTTTCCTGACTAGCTGAAAATACATATTTTGGACAGTTCTAAGGTTTTCAGTTTTTATTTTTTCCCTTTGGGCTGGGAAAGCAGTCCCTGTAGCATAAGAGGAACGCACAATATTTGAATTTGTCTGTTACAGTGATTACTGTCACTATTGGCCTCTGAGTGTGCTTGCTCTCATAGGAAAATTTGGCAGCACTGGATGTTACCAGATGCTTAAAGATCAAGTAAAAGTGGAGAGGAGCACAGGTGTATAAACCCAGGAGAAAGAACAACTCAGTGAACAGGAATTATGATTACATACAAGAAAGAAGAATGAAGTTGGTGGTGTTTGAGTGAAAGATGCAATTTTTCTACTGCAGAGCTGGAAGAGATTTTGACTGAAATCAGGGATTTGAAAGAAAAGAGTGGACGCCCTTAAAGACTTTTTCCCTGAACGATGCTAAATATTGTGGTGATTGCTGTTTGACCTGACTGGCACTGTCTGAATAGGAAGGGATGGGAATCATGTTTGGAGGTGTTGACAAGGATTCTGATTGAAATGCTCCATGCCTCAAAGAAGCAAGGAATGGAAGGTGAGTAGCTTTTGGCTTCAGTCCTTATCCCTTCTAGAATGGTTAAAAGGAAGAGAGTGCCATATAATCAGAACTGAAATTTTAATAAAGGCATGGAACAGATTGTGTGGCTGTCATTTTCACCTGCACAAATTTGGATTTGGTCCATGAAGCCCAAGCACACACTGGTGGAACTGAGCCTGGTGTCCTATGCATGGTCCCTGAGTCTGGCAGCAGTGGCGGGCGAGCTGCTATCAGGAAATGGGGCATGTGTTTCTGTCCTCAGATCTGTGTGCTAAGTGCTAGGACTGGTCTGACAGATGTTAAAGTGCCTCTGAGTAAGCAGGGAAATTATATACAAAAGTTTCCTATTACGGCTGGAATAAACAATTTCTTAACTTTTGTGTATGCTTGTCTTTCAGAGAGGCACAGTGCTCTCACTCTGTAAGAACACTGATTAATTGCCTCAGTTCCTCTGGATCCCAGCACTTCTGGAACCTGTGAGAAATTCCTTTTCATACTACTACATTGACTTCTCAAAAAAAGTTTAAGTGCTTCATAAGCATAAATTAATTCAGCCAAACAGCATTTCTCTGATGTGGGAAAACCTGTGATGCCTACCTGACACCACTTACTTGACTTGCTTAATATTACAAACTGAATCAGTGATGTAGATAAGAACCAAACTCGGGATCCCTACTTCTGACCTCCTTGCTTCATGCAGTGAATGCAGACATGGCAAACTCGCAATATTCAGCAAGTGGTTGGATTTTGACTAGTGCACCTTTGCATGATAGTGCAAAAGCAAATCCTTTTATGAGTTCCTTCTCCCACTCCAAAAACTACCTTTAGTGAGAGAAAAAGCTCTACAAGTCTCACTCTTACAAATGTAGCACCGAACCATTTCTGCCCTTAATTTTTTACCCGCATATAACTGTGAGTGCCTTTATTTAACATTCACAATCCAGTTTCTGACTGAAGCGGCTGAATTATCTGAATGGCCTTTAGATTTGGTTCCCTCTGGAGTCAACAGACAGGTGTGTACCTAGGAGGTTCTTCCAGAGCGTGATTCAGAGCAAAAGTCCAAGTCAGGTGGTCAGATTTTAGCTCAGTGAGTGCCTAAAGCTTTGACAAACTCTTGTTCCTGATTGCAAAAGGTGGAGCTGGGATTCATCTGACAACACCGTATAAAAGAAGTGAAATATGCCTGATGGAGAAAAGACCACGAGATGATAATGTCTGTGCTATGTTTGTGCATCTCTGAGGGCTCTAAGCAATAGGAATAAATGTACAGTGGAGACATCTATGTTACAGGCAACTGTGTAGCTGGATTCACAGTACTGAGCATAACTCAGAAATTATACATTAGTTTTTGAAGGCTGATTAAAATTGACAGTTTTGCATTAATAATGGCACAACCTGTTGTCATTTGCCCTCTTCCTTACATGAAAACTTCTGCCAGACATTAATTTTCCACTCAGGGAGGCTAAATGCATGTGAACATTATCTGAGGTATCTTGAATATCTTTTCTTAAGACAAGACAATGACATTTCTCTGTACAAGTTCAAACACGACTCTCCCATGTTGCAAAGAACTGTCAAATTGAATAACAGGTACAGTGAAAGCACTTCTTTCCCAAACTATTCAAATGAGCATCACCTTAAATAAACAGAACCTGGCTAAGGGTTACATGAAAGATTTGTCATAGCAAGAAGTAATATTTGAATGATAATATCTCTTAATTTATTCATTATTTAAAGTTACTCTTTTAAATAGACCTAGAGCAGTCTTTCCCAGGTAACCCCTGAGATAAAGTTATCAGTCTGTCTCTCATCTTCACTGCATCCTGCTGTAAATAATGCCTTTGCACATGGTCTTTCCTACCAGTGGTGATTGCAGTAACTCTTTGGCTCCCAGCAGAAGTAGTTGGGGGTGTGGTTAAGCCAGGATGCAGCGAACATGATTCATACAAAAAACCTCAGACCTTGGACTGGTTGTAAGGGATTCCCACGTTTATTATGTGGGAAAGTGTTGAACATATTGTATAAATTATACAATGGAGCTGAAAGATTGGGATTTCCCTGTATTAGTCAGTTGGTTACTATGCTAGATTTAGACTGTCATTAAAGAAGAAAATAAGATTTTTTCTTATTATAGATAGCAAGACAATATCCAGGATACTTTTTAATTAAGAGAATCCCAGAGAAATTAGAAAGTGATGCAGAAATTGGAGCAACAATTGCTTTTGCAAATAACCACAACCTTTACAATGAAATGGCTTGATTGTTCTTTTTTTTTCTTGAAAATAGAGTCTCTCTAGAAATTCAGATTTATTGACAGAAGACATGACCTTTCTGTGGTATTCAGGGCATTTACATTGTCTGACTGATTCTACTTTAGTCATCTCTTATGGTGCAGTTTGGAGGAACCCAGGTTCCTCATACTGCCAGTGTAGAGGAGGCAGGCATGATTCACAGAAGCCAGGCTAAATTCCTAAAGGAATTTGAAGGAGATGGTGTGAATACCACTTGTGATTCTACCCCAAACCTCATTTTTCAGTATTTTGTAGTTTTACTGTAAAATTTCTCTTGGAGTTCAACATTTGCACACATGAAGTCAGAGACTTGTAACAGCCACCCATTTGTAACAGCTGAGAATCTGGCCCAGGATCTGTAATTTTGTTTTTAATAGCTATTTAGAAGAGATTATTTTACAACTTGTTCTAATATGTACATTCCCAGTAGACTGATCAGGTAATTACTTGGGCTGTAGTTCAAATATTCCACAGTTTGAAATATCCTTTCAAAAAAAAAATTATTTTTCTGTGTACAGAGGTATGTGTACCTTCTTTGGCATGTGTAGCTATTCCTTTGCAAACAAATCCAAAGTTGTCAGTGTATAAATGAATGAAGACGCAAATATTTTCAGGTTGTATTTAAGGATATATTTGGAAATGTTTACCTTTACAGAGCAAAAATTTCTTACCTGGCAACACACAAGGTTATACAGAATAAAGAATAAATGAAGAAATTCTCATGAAAAAGAAGTTTGACATTGAAGAAAAGTCTTATATGCCATCTTGAGTGCTGCTGACTTTCTCATTGGCTTATATGAAAGATATTTTCTACCTATAAATTTCTCTTACGTTCACAGGTCAGTAGGGCTTAGTTTGAATTCCTATGCTAAACTTACATACATATTTACATTATATATCTCCATAATTAATATGAAGTTAAAGATCTCTGAGCCACAACAAATTAAAGTGATATTTCAAACAAGGTGTTCAAGCCTGATAATTTAGTGCTTTACAGATCCTCCCAGCATAAATGTGAAATGACTCTGAACTGAGCACACTAGATGCATAGGACAGCTTCATAAGTTAATTTTCCCAGGTTAGTCTTGACAAACTGCCTCCGTTTGTATTGTGAAATGTATTTCTCAGACCTGCTCCTGATTTCCCAGGGAACCCTGCCCTTTATATTAGAAGTGAATAATTACATCACTGGGTTTAATGTTATTATGCAGCTTGCCAAGGCTGGGTACGCTATCACTTGCTAGAAGGTGTTCTCGGTCACCCTAATGATTGTAAGGCAGGACCAAATCTTTACTTTCCCTTGGGAATCAACCTCAGGGTGGCGTCACTCAGTCAATGCATGACTTTCCTTTCAGGGTTTAACAAGCCTCACCAAAGACTAAATGGTGCATTGTAAAACCAGACCTGCAAAGTCTCACACACCTAACAAATGAGTCCCACTCCTTTTTGCTTGAGGAAAAATTAAAACAAAGGGGAAAAAAAAGGGTCTTGCCTAAAGGTATTTCTCAGTGCTATTAGCAAAAAAAAAAAAAAAAAAAAAAAAAAAAAAAAAAAAAAAAAAAAAAAAAAAAAAAAAAAAATCAAGTCAAACAAATCATCTTTCTCATACCTAGAGACTTAGTGACACTATCTTTTGCATGACACCATAACTGTGCTTTAGTGGTAGTGATTGAATGCTGTTCAGCAGGCTAAGCACTGTCTGAGAAGTTCTGTTGAAGAAAAAGGACTTTGTGTAGAATGTGTTATTTGGCTTTCTAGCAGTTTCAAAAACCAAAAATGAATAACAAGAGGTTGGATAAGATTTTGAGGAGAATTTTTTATTACATGAGAAATAACTTCAAGAGAATTTTAAAATATTTTTTAATCTAGGAATCAAAATGCTTCACATTGACACACTGTTAAACATTTAGATGAGTAAATAATATTGCTACTTGAAATATTTTAAAATATATTCTTATCTTCCCCCTACACAAAATAATTGGGTAAAATAGCTGTATATGTTACTCAACACATTTCAATACTTCTATTCTGAAAAGGACTGTAGCTGCAAATTTTGTGTAATTCAGTCAAAATGACCTGAATATAATACTATCTCAGAAGACAAGCCAGGAATAGATTTTTTTTGAGCACAACATGTGCTTTTATACTCTATAAGGTACATATGAGTGCTCTAAGGACAGAATGAAACCAGCACTAAAGAAATTCACCCTGATACCAAGAGCATCTTTAAAGTAAATGCCTGCTGCAAGTTACAATATCAGGTTACAATTTGTCTTTATTTCACCTGCACATTAATTTAATCTATATACAATGTAATGAACATCCTCCTAACGTGAAATATTTAACCTCTAAGAACCCTTTGTAGATACAGCTTTACCTTTTCATTTCACACACCTAAACCTTCACTCATATTCAGCCATCCTATCCCCACCCAGACTGTATGGGGCATCCACTTTAAATAATGAGACACATTAACACAGTAGGGGTTAATGAGTATGTATAATCTCATTTACATAATGGGAGTTACAGGTGTAACTTGTAAGCAGCCCTAGGCTGCCAAACAGTGCAGAGTTATTGCTATCTTTAAATAAAAAGTTAAATAAACATGATTCATATCTAAATTTTCTTCTCGTACCTTGGCATTTCAGAAAGTTTTATGATTTTAACTGAGATGGTTAGTTGCTCCAGCAAAAGGCTGGGAAGCTTGTCCTAGCTGAAATTCCTACCCAAACTGATGCTGTTGATAGGCTTTTCCAGTGGGACTCAAACATTATGTTTTCTTTATACAGTGCAACTTTTTGCTTTTATTTTCTAGTAATTTGACTGGAAAATAAAATTTGGCAAAATATCTATACATTTATAATTCAAGATCATAGGAAAAAATCCTGCTGTGTTGTAGTGCCCTAGAAAATTTAGGCAAATGTGACTTTCTGTGAAATGTTGTGTGTGGTTGTTGCTATCAGCATATACATTGTGTATATATTGTACTTTGTTGCTGTGATCTCAGGAACCACTTGTCTAAAGCCTGGTTTGGTTTGGAGCCAGCAATGCAACTATTTGCCTCCCCAAATATGAGTATTAATGAAAAGCTTTTCATTTGTAATTGCAATGAACTAGTGAGCTTCTAAATGAAAGTGACCTCAGACACAAACACTACGTACCAGGTACTTATTCATTTTTTATACATAATTTTTCAATAGTAACTTTTCATGCTTTTTTAAAGAAAAAAAAATCTTTACTGTTCCTTAACTAATTTGATTGCACTCATTGACCAGAGTATTTCTCTGTGATAGCCAAAGGCACAGTATATTTAAATACTTATTAAGTTCCACTAATCAATGACATAAATTTCACTAACATATTATTGAGTGAGGGATTTGCATTATATTACAGAAGAATCCTTTGTCCTATATTTCTTTTCCTAGAATGCCTCAGAGTTTTGTTTAAAATTATTAAACACCACTTTAGTGGCAATTACAATTTTTATCATGACAATGCAGTGTATTTACTAGATTTTTCAATAGCATCTTACTCTTTTTTGAAGAAGCAGTGCCAAATGTAGCATGCTAGACCTTTGATGTCTCTGGAAAATGAATAGTGACTGCAGGGCAACTCCATCTAGCTATGGGCTGCTCAGGTCTAGTGGGAGAAAAGTCAAGTCCTATTCCGTCAGCTACCAGCTGGGAACCTGCTGCTTCCCTCTGTCTGCCTCCTCGGAGTGTTTCACCTGCTTCCTTGCCAATCCCAGTCCCTTCAGACAGGCTGTGGAGCAGCAGATGGGAGGTGGGGCAGCACAGCAGTAAGTGGAGCGGGAGGTTTGCTGGCAGGGCTCTCTGAATTGCTGCAAGTACTGAAGCTGGCAAGGGTGAGGGCGAAGCAGGTGAAAGGGCGTAGTCACCGAAAAAAAAGGATGGGTGGAAAAAAGGAGTGGGAAAAGGGATTAAGACAGTTAATTTATCAGAGATGGTTAGAGAGATGATATTCACAAGTACATTCTTTTCCCTTCGAGCTTTATTGCTTAATGATAAAGATATCTACCCTTGATTTCCTTAGAGCTGTCTGAGAACACGAACGAAAGACTGCCAGAGATTTCTCTTCAGTCAATGGCTGTGAGGACTGGCTCCCCTTTCACAAACACCCTCTGCTATGTATTTTGTTTTATGTTCAAATGGCACTGTGTCTAGGCACAGTGAAGAGACATGGCATTCTTCTGTCCCTACCACTGTTTTTTTTGGCAAATGTACTCATAAAGGTTTTGCCTAGTGCACTACATAATTGGCATACCTATTCCATGACTAAAGAAGCAGAAGAGTTTAAGGTTGTATTTCCAAATCTGACCTCAGTATCTGAAGAGAAAGATTTCAGGTCAAATTCAGCTCCTGTCTACAATGATGTCAATGGATGTTTTCCAATGAATATGGGAATTTAAGAATGGAGATCTCTAGGGCAACATCTCTCTGCTGTCAGAGAGAATCATAGCATTTTCATGAACCAATATAGCTTCATCTAAAATCCATGTTAAAATTTTTTGCTTTCCTATCAGAAGATTGTATCATAACTTTCCTCCTATTTAGAAGCCTTCCTGTAATTATCACACTGTATTTATCTCAGGGGGATCATGGCTTTTCTTCTAGGTTAACATCTTCAGAGGGGATGTGCATCTGCAGCTTCCACTGATGAGCTTTCCAGTAGGTTTGTTCCCAAAGCTGAGCAAATCAAAAGCAAATCTCCCCGTGTTCATTATCAGTAGTTTGAACTAAAAAGTGTTCAAGTCAGGAATGAACCCACATTAGAAATTGTATCATATCATGGATGTCTCCTTTGCCTAGATACAAATTCAAATCCCTTAAGATTATTATAGTCTGAAATTGAGAGGTATCATGCATATGTAATTTTGACCAGTAAGAACCTAAGATGTTGACATTATCATTCAGTAAAATGTGCTGACTTGAGGGACATGAATGCATTGTGCAATGCCTGAGAATTATCTCTCACTAATTAATCCCTCTTTGTTTGCAATCTCATGGGAAATATTTTTTCCCATATGGCTGTAAGGAATACATGGATGAACCCCTAAGGTGACCTTAGCATTTTATCACTGGGGTTTTCTTTCCAGTGGAAGGCCTTAAAACAAATTTACCATGTACATTTGGGTTTTTTTTTTTTTTGGGGGGGGGAGGTTCTGTAATTTTAAATCATTGTAACCTAAAACCTGGGTGAATTTTAAACAGAAATTCCCTCCTAGCTAAAAATTGGGCTAATTAACTTCCATATTTAGAAGCCTAGTTTGCCTCCCTTGGCTTTCTTCTTTCATGGATGCATCGAGTGCTGACTTTGCAGTATCAGGAGATTTATGTATTGCCTCAGGTTTAGACTTTTTCTAACTTCTTTTTTTTTCTTAGGCTTGTTGTTTGCTATTAAAAGGTGTATAAACAGCCAATGTTGGCTTCTGATAATGAAAATAACTTGATGCAGATATATAGTTTCTATGTGTTAGTGTTTGCAGAGTCAGACCTCTGCAACAATTAAACTCATCAGAACAGAGAATACCCATTAATTTGTCACAATTAAAAGGCTTGATTCTGATTTTCCTTGAAGGACATCTGCATATTCTTCAACAAGGTATAATGAAAAATAAAATCTTTAGTGCATTGTGCTACTGCTTTATTACTACTACTGTAATAAAGATTAAATGTAAAATTATTCTTGTCTGCAAGCTTCAGTTGAAATCAGCTTGATCAACACTCCTTTTCTACAAGAACTTTTCTTAATTGTCACCTTATAATTATTTTTTTTAAATCCAGCTATGTCTTTGATAGATATGGTACGAGAGACAGAACTGTCTCTAAAAGCCATTTAACAGTATTTTGTGTTCTGAGGTTTTTCCCCGAAACATTTTCTCAAAGGTAGGATTTGGCATAGCAAGTTCCCTCTTATCTGACAGGAGCTGAGCATTCTCAGTCCTTTCCTGGAGACAGACAGCTCTTCAAGGAGCTGGTCCTCAAGCAGAATGGTTGTCTCAGGAATTGGTATGTAATCACCAACATCAACATCACTTAGTGCTATTTTCTTGTCAGATGACCCAGTAGAAGTTAGCCATAGTTTTCCCACAAGAAAATTACTAGTTTTCTGCTCAGTCTTTATTAGATTTCATTCTAGATGCAAAAGAACATAGTGTCAAACAGCTGACCTTTTTTAAATTAGCAAAACTGACAGTGGTTAGGTGAGATGGAGCTGATTAATAAAAGGAATTATGAAAAAGATAATTTATTAGAATAATATGCAAAACAAAAATTATTTAAACATGGTTTCAGTGGTTATCGATCTGTTTTTCTCAAAGACTATCAAGGCAGTTAATTGGAATGTCTCAACATCTCTGTGAGACATGAATTCACTTTTAATATCATAAATCCTGAAAGGAAAGCCAAGCCCTTTATTTTCAAGCCTCTGACTTTGGTTCATACCATTTCAGTTCACTACTTTCAGATACACAAGGCTTGATTACCAATACTACTAAATAAATCCTGCCTTTGCAACAGTTTTTTCTGCTCTTTTCTCCAAAATATAAATCACCAAAATTGGCACGTGAATTCCCATTTCTACTCTTTCTACCTCTCCCACAATATCAAAGTGGGTATTTTGACATATTAAGATTAGTATAGTATGTTTCAGTCTTCCTAATTTTTAATTTTTTCTGTTGGATATTTCTTGCACTGATTTTGGGAAACTTGGCTATGGACCCTTTTTTGCTGTCCAAAACGATTGTTTGCAACAAACCTTTCTTCTAGTGTAATGTGTATAGTATTTTGAGAGAAAATTAGCAGTTTCTCTCTGAACAATAGGAAGACTGTGTCTTAGAAAGCTCTGGAACGGATTTAGAGGTCAAAGAAGACAAGTCACTCAACATGAGTTCCCAGTGAGATGTTCTGGGAAAAGACTGATGTGATCCTTTGATATATAAGAAGGGGAGTTGTGAGTCGCATAAGGAGGTGTTTTTACCTCTATCTGACACTGGGGAGATTAACACTGAAAACACTGCATACTGTTCCTGTCTCTTAGCAATGTTGTTGTAGCTACAGTGGTCTAAGGATACAGTGGTCTAAGTGATCTAAGGAGAAAGATTTGTAGCAAGGGATGCATTTTTGTTTATTGGACCAACTCAGATGTTTGGAAAAACACAGAAAAACAGTGGGGCATATGGGCCCGTCCTCATATCATGATGTCTGTATTGGGAAAAATTTTGCAAGAGTACAGAAAAGAGAAATAAAAGTTGTTCCAACCTGTGAAAAAATGCTCAATAGTTTAAGAAAGAGAAGTAACTCAAGATGTTAATCATATTAAAAAGAATACTGAGTGCAATAATGTTTTCAGTAAGAGGCACTATGATTTGGAGATGAAACTCCTACTGAGGATGAAAAGAAAAATGTAATGAGGAAGACAGCAGCAAACAATTTAAAAGAAATAAGGCACAAATATTTAGAGAAAAAAATGCAAGTAACAATGCCATGTGTACTTGTGCATGCATGTATTTGTACAGGTGCCTCTGGTAACTTTCGAACATGTTTGTCTGCAGTCAGTCTTTGTGGTCTGAAAAGCAATTATGTTTCTACAGCTTTCACGAAAGTATTTGGTCAAGAATAGGTGAAACTTCTCTTCGAGGAATCCTGACAGAGAGATCTATAGTGGTCTGCAGTACCATCAGGGCCATAATGTGAGGTGTCACATTAGTAACACACAGAGGATTCATGAGGACTTGGGGAAAAGACCTTAAAAATGTTCTGTATATGGAAAGAAACTTTAATTAGAGCTCACAGCTTGTTAGGCATCGAAGTCAATCAACCATGAAACAGGAATCCATAGGGGACTAAGCTTTATTAGTCCCAAGCCCATATTAGTTGTGTAATACTTAGGGTGATTAGCTGTAGGGATAAACTTCCAAGGGAGAGGTGGGTTAGCCATCTTTTGAAGTCTTGGGATGTCTTTTTTGGAAGACAGTGAAACACAAGTAATTGGGTTAACAACAGGAGAAGTGAATGTAATTGTATGGCCTTTATAACAGAGAAGGAGAGCCTGATGACCTAATGATTTTTTTTCTGGCCATAAATATCTACGAACCCATGAATTACAAATGCAAAGCATCTCAGATGAGTCTTGTGAGGAATCGGCACAATGTCATCCAGCTAATTAACTCTATGGCTACTGCCAAACGTATGTCCAGGTGAAAGCAGCCCAGCCTAGCTCCCGGGTTAACGCGCTGTGCTCCAACATCTTTCATTGTTGTCAGTGGAATGTTAATAGATGACGGCAGCACAACAGGGGTGAGGATGGACAACTGGGAAAAGTTTAAGATAATGTCATCAGAACTGAGTGCTGTCACAGTATAATGATCTCCTGCTGGCACTTAAATGCAGAGGAACTCACGGAAAATTAAACATCAAGGCATGTTCATTTGCAAAGTTGGAGATACGGATCCTGTGGCAATCTCCTGTTACAATGGGCTTATTTCTGCCTTACTAAATGAATGTGGAATCAGTGGACCAATACTTGTAGGGTTTTTTCCTACATGGCCAGAAGCCAGGTGTACTTTATTGTACACTTCATTTAGATTACAGAGTTTTTGTCTACTAAATTAAAGATTAAAACGTATAGATTCAGATTCTGCTGCTAATTCTGTCGTGGTTATGATCTCCTTTAGCTCCTGAGTTGGGGGCATTCTTGATGTCAGAACAGTCAGTGCAGAATAGGCACTTTAATTTAGAAGTACCTCACAGTTTAGACATGGCAAGAGCATTCACCCAGCCAGTTACTTGATAGATAATTCCCCCATTGCTTACTAGATAGATAATATCTTATTAAGATGCAGTATCTTGATCAATTTGGGTTGTGTCTCCTCATGTAACACCTACTGCAGTGCAGACCCAGCTAATATGCCAGAAGTTTGATGAAAATTAATCTGGAATTCCTTTGCGAACTATAAAGGAAGTGAGACAAGGCCCTGAATTTTCCTCTCCGTACACACAAGATGAAGTACTTTATTGTGAGATTTTGTTAGGATATGCGAAAGGAATACAGACAGAAGGATGAGATTTGTATATATTCATATGACTCTGGGAACTAGTACTTCAAGAAAAACACTGATTATTGTAAGAGCTGAGCACAGAGCAACCATGAGAAACGGCAAGGATGATCTACAATTAATAATGTATGACAGGTCCAGTAAGTAGCAACAGCTACTTGTTATTTTGTTAGCTACAAAACTATGTTACATTTGGATTTGGTTTCCATAAATATCTAAGTGAGTATCTGGATCTAGATTTTCTGGCTCGGATTCAATTATAGTTTGAATGTTATCTGACTAGCCGAATCCGTTTTAATCTGTATCATTTAATACAGGGCAGCCACCTAGCACAAACACTGATGTGTGACTGCTGGCATTTCAGCAAAGTATTTTTAATCCCTAAATGTTTTTTAAGACTTGCCTATATTCATCTTTTAATAGGTTCACTTTAAACCAGCAATCTCAACTAATTTTTTAAGAGATTTTCTGAGCAAGCCATGTTTCCCTTCTAATAGGTATTAAACTTTCTTTTAGTCAACAATGAATGATTTGACAAAGTTGTCACATGCATGGCCACCTTTAAGAATTAATGCAGGATTAATTTCTCTGTGTATAATTCTTCAGTCTTTCTGTAAATTTTAACAGACTGGCTGCACTGGTGAGAATGCTTCATTGGTGAAAGTAATATTTTTGTGTTTTCATGTTTTCAAGGTATTTTTGGTAGTGTTTTTTTTCCCTCCATGTTTTCCAGCACTATGTACTGCTGAAAGTGGGAAAGTTTGATGGAGCAGTAGTCTTTCAGCACGACACATCATATGTAATCTTTCACTAGTGTCCTTTGTCCTGCAACAGCTGACAGAGTACCTGCACAGCAAATGATGTTTTCCAGACACCAGGGAAAGCCTGATGTTACTTCTTAAGAATGCAACAGCTACACTACAAACTGGAATGACACCACTCTAAAGCTAATTCCTCCACTGGCTTCCCACCTGCCTTGCTGCAGAAACAGTTGCCCTTGCTGGCTGCAACAAAGATCCTTTAAAATCAGCTCCTAATAGCTGTAGCTCCTCCGCTTGCACGAATGATGAGAATAAAAAATGCAGTCCTCAAAATGCAGAGGTATCGTTTAGGAAAATGCCATGCTGATAGTGGTAATTACATGTGTAGAAAGATCAGAGTGCTGGAGGTGAGCCTGATTCTGCCAAGGTGTGTTCATTCATAAACATGAGAGCCACCTTTCACACTGTGCATGTCGTATTTCATACTGGAGGTAGTGGGAATCATTCTGGTCTTATCCTGTCAGATCTAGCACATGATTGAACAGGAACAGGACTGGCTTGGTATCAGAGGCTGAGGGTTCCTGGAAAACACTTAAATATTGCAAGAAATGCTTTCAGTAATAATTTCTGAAATTTGAGAGGTGAATTTATCAGATTTTGTGTACTTCCTCCTTTTCTCATATCCTAGCAATAGATATTACTGTCATGCTATATCAAGATACAGACATCACAATGAAATCATCATTATCTTTGTACTAGCCCTCCTGAGCTGGTATTGCAGGAGTGATAGAGCTTAAAATGGTACCATCAGAGCTTCAGTACCGTGGACAATAATTGTATTGGACTCTTGAGTGTGCATTATTTTAAGTATAGGGATATTAATCCTCTTCTGCTTAGCAGAACACCTCTTTGAATAATTGTATTTGCCCATCTAAAACCCACCCTCTCACTTCATTTGAAAACAGAACCTCATTTAATCCCCCCTCGCCCCCCTGATATACTACATATTTATTTTATCCAATAAAAAAAGAACATTTTGATGATGGTGGAATAATAAATCCTAAGACAGGAATATCCTTTAGGTTGCAGCTGCAGGAAAGCAGTTTGGGTATTTTTCATTGAAAGGGTAATCATGCACTGCAAGCCTGCTTCCCAGGCTGCCCAGGGAAGTTATGGGATCATCATCCCTGGAAGTGTTCAAAAACATGTGGATGTGGCACTTGGGGACATGGTATAGTGGTAAACACAGTGGTGCTGAGTTAAGGGTTGGACTCTTGGAGGTCTTTTCCACTCTTGATGATTCTATGATTATATTTTGAAGTTTATTCTTATAAAAGCTCCCCTCCCCTATTTTGATTCTGTACTTAAGTACCTTTGATTTCAGAAAGGTGTGAGAACATACCTAAAGCTAAAATGTGCTAACTGCACTCCTGAATATTGATGTGCTCCGAATGCAGGACGTAAAGTTATAAATTGCACTGGTATTCCTCGATATGGAAGAACTGTTCATGTTTCATTGTGTCTTCTCCTTTAGGATAACAGCCACACTCTTGAATAGTAAGTAATAATAACACAGAAATCTATTAATTTATGTGAGCATGTTAAGACACATGAGCTCCAACAAAACAAAAAGATTGACGAAAATTTGGAAATGATATGGAAAACGTGTCAGAGATATGCTTGTATCATATATAGACAGTCTACCATGTTGAGAAGATTGCATATATTTAGCAAGTGCTATTACCTATATTTTCAAAATGCCTATTTAAATCAACCTCTAAAAAAAAAAAAAAAAAAAAGTAAAAAAATACCGAAATCCTTCAAGCAAAAGCTTTGAAATCAGACAAATCATTCTCACCGCCCCCATCACCAAAGCAGAGCTCTGGCTGTGCTTTAAGCAGACAAAGTGCAGGAAGTTTAGAGCGGGAGCTGTGAGCGAAGGCCCCGTGACATGCGGAGGTGTTGCAGCTGATGTGGATCAGACACCGCAGCAAAGGCAGCGCCTTCGTGTCCTGTGCCAGTGGCCCAGCTGGGTGGGGGGCAAGCAGCAAACGGGGATTGGCCCAGTGCCCAGGCATTTTGGCTTTCTGCAGCACTTAAGGCCACGGCTTTACCAGTGGACAGCAAGGGAGCTTCTCACCAGTTTGACCCCAGGTTTTCCATGGCAAAGTCTAAGACGTACAGTTCCTTAAAGCCATTTATTCATGGCGCAGCAACTGAGAAACCACTCGAGCCGGTGCCTCCGAGGAGGGTCTCTCCACCAGACAGTCTTGTGAGGGGTCAGACTGGGAAGTTTCCTTAACAGTAAAATGGGGGAAAAAGAGAGCATTTGGTCTGTCCCGTTTGAAGGGTGGGAGAAAGCCCCAGGGCCTGGTTCTTGCCTCGCATAGGGGGACTGCAGGAGCCCGCCGTGCTAGGCTGACTTGGTGGCCATGCGAGGCCAAACGCGGCCTTCAATGGGACTGGGCAGGATGGGATTAAACTAAACTCGGGTGCAGCCGCAGGGAATGGAGGGGGTTTAGGCTGGGGATCCCCGCAGGCGTGTGGGAACCCGGCGGGCAGCGTGGGGTGCGGGCGGGATGGGGCGTGCTGGCCGGAGCACTGGCCGGAACTGTGGCCGTAGAGGTGGCCGGAGCCGTGGCCGGAGCACTGGCCGGAACTGTGGCCGTAGCGGTGGCCGGAGCCGTGGCCGTAGCGGTGGCCGTAGCGGTGGCCGTAGCCCTGGCCGGAGCCGTGGCCGTAGCGGTGGCCGGAGCGGTGGCCGGAGCGGTGGCCGGAGCCGTGGCCGGAGCGCTGGCCGGAACTGTGGCCGTAGCGGTGGCCGGAGCCGTGGCCGTAGCCCTGGCCGGAGCCGTGGCCGTAGCGGTGGCCGGAGCGGTGGCCGGAGCCGTGGCCGGAGCGCTGGCCGGAGCCGTGGCCGGAGCGCTGGCCGGAGCCGTGGCCGGAGCGCTGGCCGGGCAGCGCCGGCGCGGCGCAGTTGGGCTGGCTCATTCCTGACACGGGGAGCGCGGGAGCAGCCGCGGCTCCAGGCTGTCGGCCGCTCGGCAGGTTGATGGATGTGCTGGCCTGCGAGCGCTCGCCACCCCGGCCAGTCCGGCCCATCCACAATGAGTTACAGTTTCCCGGTCCCCCTGCCGGCACCTCCTCCCCCTCTTCCTCCCCGCTGCCGCCCGCCTGCGGAGGGCTGTCCTCGCACGGCGGTGCCCGCTGGAGCTGGGCGGCCCTGCCTGGTGCCCCCCGCACGGCCCTGCCCAGCGCCAGGGCCAGCGCAGCGCCGCGGGCCGCGCCTCAGCCTTCCCGGAGGGAGGCATTTTCCTCTCTGGCTGGAGGGGACGGAGCTCTGACTGGAGGGCGGACAGTACACTTGCGTGGCCCGGGACCCGGCCGGGGAGCTGGCCCGTTCCCATGCCGCCCCTCCCGGGAATGCGTCCGCAGGGGAGCCCTCCGCCCGCGGGGCGCCCCAGGAAGTGCGCGCACGGCCGGCTCCCAGGGAAAATGCGCTCCAGCCCCGCCGTGTTCCCACCAGCTTCTCTTTTCCTCTCCACGCATCTGTTTTCGTTTTCTTCACATTTATACTTTAAAGATGATGTTCGCCCTTCCACATCCCTTCCCTCTCCACCACCACCACCACCCCTCCCTCCCCCCAGGAAGATGAATTTCATCTGGGCCTTGAAACAGGGCAAGGAACAATAAATATTTATGGGCACCAGGGGAAGGTTGAACTGTAAACCACCACTTATCCCTACGTCTCTTATGAAAGGAATTAGCATTGCAAAATTTACATTAGGAAAAAAAAAGTGGAGAGAGAAGCATTTCTATGATGTGAAAATTCTATGCCTCGTACCTATTTAAACTGGAGCAAAATACGTCTTCACAGGGCCAAAACTGGGGCACGGCCTTTAAACTGTAATGGCCAAATTAAAACAAATGGCCAAAATTAAACACTCCAGCCCTCGCTGAATGTGAAAGTTCAAGTGATGAGGAAATATGTGTGTAGCACATCACTTTTCTACACTTCTATTTGAACGAAGTCTTAGGGAGTTTTTTTTGAAACAGTTTTAATCATATTCAGAGATACTGTACAGATAAAGGTACGTAAGAACATAAAAATACCAGTGCATGCAGCCAAGCACAAACAGCTTATATACCTCTAAATCCAGAAGGGGCCATAATAACAGAGTGTTCAGTGTGGTTTGTTAGAAGCCCAAGCAAAGATAAAACTTCAATAAAAAGTATGTTCTTTTATGTTCAGTGTTAGAGGAGAGGCAATGTAAAATAAGGATTTATGTTTGTGGGGGCAGACAGAGGAATACAGGCTCTTTAATAATCTGGTGCTGGAGGAGAGGAAGCAAGCTCCAGCAAGGTTTGAAGAGCTCTCTGTGGCAGGGGAAAGGGCCCGAAGGGAACCTGCGTCTTTTGGAGCAAAGCTGAAGGCTTGGAGCTGGGCAAGGAGTACAGGGGTGTTTGGCAGATTGCCCGCTTCCTGGTAAATCTTGGTTGAGCACCTAGGCTTAAAGACCTAATTTTTCATTATTCATCACTCCTGTCAAAGTAAGTTTTGGAGTGTGCTTCTGGTGACTTTTCTCTGAGCAAGCGTGATGCTCAAAGTGCCTTCACAGCAAAATCAGGTTACTGTTGCCTTCAGTACAGGTAAGATCGTAGTTTAAAATGGCCTGTTCAGGTATTACTGTGGACCTTCAATAGCTGGCTGAAGTTGTCATGGATGCTTTAGCTGGTGCAAGGAGGGTGAACATGGCTTTGTGTTTTCTGTGTTGGTATCCCCAGTGGAGTAACACATAGCTGCTGGTGATGGAGCATTTGCTATTATAATGGCCTTGGGCTGCTGAGGCTGAGCCTGAAATGTAACTGAGGCTGAAACTGGAGTTTCCTCTGATCGAGGATGAAAAGTCTCTGCGGCTTCCTCAGAAGAGGAAGAATTGGAAGAAACCTCAGTTTCTCAGTAACTTTTGCCCTCTGTTTATTTATCATATTTATCCATAATAAGTTCTCCTCAAATCATCTTATTACATTCCAGTTTTTATAAATGTTTTCAGGCTTCTGTGAAAAGCCAACTGAACAGAACAGACACCAAATAAGTCAAATTTCATTGTCTCAATATGAGATCGATAACAACATTTTCAGAGGAGAATGAGTCACGAGAAGTTGCTGGCAAGGTTATGGGGGTTGTATAACATCATCCTAAAAAACATGGTGTGACAAGGTTTCTTTGTTCCTTCACTTCTCTCCCAGAGACAATCAGACTTGTCATTTGTTCAATGGTATTATTAAATTAGTTATCCTCCTGAGTAAGAAAACTCCTGGTAAAATATGCTCTTACACTAAGTCTTTATAAATCATTTGGAGGATGGAAGAGGAGAGGAGGGTTTTTTTTCTGTCTGGACTCCAGCAATTTTTATCCAAGTAATTTCTTGTGTACAATAGGCTCCAACAAGCCTTATGAAGCAGAGCTTCTGGAAATTCAGTCCATGACAAGGAGCTGAAGCTGAGACGGATGCTAATAAAAACCATAAATGACAAGAAAACCTTGGAATAACTGTCCTACAAACCAGATTTTTTTGAGTACTCTGAAGGCTGTAACCAAACTTGTTCTCAGAACTCTTAAAAAGCTCCTGATTACTGCTTCTTTTAATTGCAGTTACCCTAAATTGAGGGCCAATAGGTGTTGGACAACTCTCTCACACGTGTTTATTTTTTTTTCCTTATTAATGTTGATATGTTAATATAGCATGGGTGCTCCCACAGTCCATTGAAAGTCTTCCTAAGAGTTTTTTCTTTGGGATAAGAGAAAGAAGTATCAGGAATGGCCAGTATTTTCTGGCTACATGGGATCACTTCTGTGGATAGTACTAGGGTTGTCATTCCTAAGCTTAGGCTTTCCCAGACTTTGGGGGTTAGCTATGCACAAAAACTCAGCTCTATCTCCAGATAGTCTAGTGCTATCTTTAAAGGTATGAAAGAAGAGTAATAAAAATCAAGGAATGGATTCTCTCTGTGTTCAAAGAGCTTTGGATTGAGACCTGAAGGAGTTAAGTTGAAGTAGCCTTGAGTATCTAAGTAGCATTGAGTTTGGGGATGGTTGAAATTTTTGTACCAGGGCATATTTGTGTTGTCATGTATTATATGCTTAAAAAAATCTAACAAAATGGCAATTTTTCATTTATTTATGACACATAAGATGTAGTAGTTTTAAGTAGTGTGTTTTGTGTAAAACCAAACAATTTCTGGTGCAAAACTGTAATTTAGAAAAATAAAAAAAAAAAGCATAAAGGAATAGGAGTTTAAGACATAATTTGCTATTTTAGGAAAAAGTCAAAAACTGAAAAACTAAATGTATTAAAAATTTTAAATATTTTAATCAAGATCAGGTAAAGACATGGAGATTAAGGGAAAATAATTGGTGAAAATGAATTTAGTTTACTTATGTGAAGTATAAGATGAAATAACTGCTTATGGGTATAAGAATAATGGAGCCTTGTTGCAATTAAATTCCTCTGCTCATGTTTTGTGATATGTGGGACTGTGCAAGAAGAAGGTTCCAGGCAGTTTGATATTGAGAAGAGGGAGGATGCTGTGAAGTGCCTTGTGTAAGAGGCTCTGGCTGCTGCCTAGTGCCTTTCCGATGTCCAGGCAGGGCTGGGGAAGCTCCTGCAGCTCCCAAGTGCTGCAGTCAGCAGTAGTTCCTCTGGAGGTGGCACATCCTTGCCTGAGTCAGTGCTCATGTCTCAATAGCACCTAGGGAACACTGCTGATGCAGGTAATATTTTTCAGAAAAGGTATTAAATACCTTCTTCACAATTACTGGTCTTAAGTGTTCTTAATCATTTCTCTGGCAGCAGCGACTTCAAGTTGCCCTAATCCTGGTTCCACCTGGGATCCTTCTGGTTTACCTAATCCCCTCTGAATCTGCAGGTTGGATGTGGCATTTCCTTTGCTTTCCTGTTCTAATCTGTTCAGTCATGTTGCTACACACCATGACACATATATAGCTATCCACTGCAAAGGGGTTGTGTTTCATGAGTTGAGTCTTAATTAGTTTACCAAAATGGTTTTTTTTGGTCTTGGAAAACAAAGTTCTAAGTTATCACTATAATAATATTTACTATTGAATTACGCTTCAATACTGTCTATCATATTTTCATTGCTCACCTTCTTGGGAATGAAATCCCTCAAGCTTTTAATGTGATTTTAGGTCCATGGTAGGTTACTAGTCCTAGATGCAAATCCCAGTGTTTTCCACCTTGTTGCACACTGATCCATCCCACCCTGTAAGTGTTTATTAAGCCACAGAATACACTAGAGAATTAGAGAACTCCCGTGTATTCGATGCAAGGCTGATATGTAGGCACAAGTAATGTGATTTGTTGGAACTTGTCCAGCAATTGAGTGGCAGTGGTGGAAGCAGAGCCCAGGAGTTACAGCCTGACTCTTCTGGCATGTATGCACAGAGAGGGCTGGACTGTACCAGACCTTCACAGATGTTTTCAGCCTGACATCCGTGGGTGACATTTAAGAGATTCACTACAGGTAACTAAAAAGAGCCAGTGAGGGCAGATAAATGCAACGGGGAATGCATGCCCTGTCCTAATAATGATAAATGTTCACAAGGTTGGAATTACTGGGAATAAATGGTTTGTTAAACTAGCTACCTAGGATACTGGTGGCACTGTATTCAACATGGCATCGAGTTTAATACAAAAATATAACTGTGGCATACTTCTGCAGGCCTGCTTCACTAGCAGAGCTAACCCTAGAACATGAAGTACAAGGGAAATCCTAGGCAAGGTTGCCACTGTGCCATCCTGGCTTTTGATAAAGCAACTTTGGAAAGCTGATTCTGTGGATAAAGAAAAAAATATTTTCATGTGTTTTTGATAAAAACCACAGCATGAAATCTGGGTGGAAGTTAGTCACATCCTCACCTGATAAGGAAGTTTTCTTCAGTAAATGAGTTGTGAAAGCCTGCTTGCAATTAGATGGAACAACTCCAGGTTCTACAACTACTTTTTCTGGGCCCTGATTTGTTGTAACCAGATTTGATCAACGCCTCTCTGAGCACAGCAGCCAGGTAGGGATCGGATCCAAAGCACATGCTGAGGGCTTTTAGCTCTGGATTGCATCAAGAGGATTGGACTAAGATACTTTGGGAAAGGGCTTGCTATCCAGATAGGAGAGGTCATAAAAGCTATATGGAGGGAAAAAAGCCAGAAGGTTGAGCTGGCTTGCAAGTGAGTTTGCAAGGTCAGAACATTTTATTTAAAAAGTGATTACAAAACTTGTTGCAAATGCTGAGGGACCTAGAAAGGGATTAAGTGATATTGTTAGTTGTACGAACCCGCTTATGACAGCAAATCTACCCATAAGCTAATAAGGCTTGTGTGACTGCAGTATCTGAGCAGAGTGCAGAGTGACTCTTCCCCTGCAAACAATGATAGGAAAAATGTTCCTTGGCTTTGAAAAGAGGCCCATTGTGTTCACTCAGATGCAAAGCCATCTTGTTTGGCTTCTCAAAGGAAGATGTCATAGGCTGTGAGACTGACTGTGAGACTGGGCAAAAACAGTGGGGGAGGAGGCTTAGGATGCAGACAGGGGCAAAACATCATTAATAGCAAAAGCAATAGAAGGAAGGTGGCAAGGGAGGAAAGTGACCTAAAATTACTTATATTTTCAGGAATATATTTGTTTGTGTTTGTACAGCATGTTCCTACATGTGGTACACTTGAGCTCAAAAGTAGCCTATTTTTCCTGCAGTTACTCAAAGGTAGGTATCTAATCTCCTTAGTTTCAAAAATCACAGCTATACTTATATATCTTGTGTCCTTACATGCATGATTAAATTTGTCTTTTCTTCCTTGTGTACATGGTTTTCCTTGGTCATAGGACATAACACCACTGTATTTTTTCCTAAGTCTTTCTTCTAAAGTTGATCATCATTTTCCAAAATGCTACTTTTTTTTTTTCCCCAAAATTGATCTTGGCTAAAGAGACAGAATTTGAAAAATTTGTAAAGTGCACCACAGGACAATATGTGTAATTTGATCTCTCTGTACATCTTTTCATCAATCTGCACGTTTGTATTTCTTTCTTTATGGGGATGGAGAGCAGAATGGAGACAAATAAATAAAAAGAAACATGACATTGCTAATATAAATGACCAGGCCATTACTTCAGTGTCAGAATGCAATTAGATCTGACCTGGGACTGGAATTCACTTCTCAGCAGGCCTGCTTAATGATTAGTTTTATTGTTTCTTCATCACCCCTATTGGGGGGTTCATTTTTACTGGTAATGGAAAAAGACTGTTGCCCCTGGATAAAAAGCTGAGCGTGGAAGACAAAGGGCTGATTGAGGACTGCTAGGCTTTTTAGCCTGCATACCACCTCTTCTTTTGCTGTCCTGGCTGACAGCAGGAAAACAGTGAAAGAGGTCAGATCTTAAAGGGCCTTCAGGCTAAGGAGCATCATGCTGTACTCAGAAATTAGCTGGAGAGGTTTTTATAGCTTAAAGCAGTTCTGATCACTGTTGTAAGATGAATTGAACGAGAACTTTTGCAGCAAGATAATGTGCCAGACATTGCTGGTGTGATTGGTTTTGAGTCTGAGACATGGTTAGCAATGTAACTGTGGTTTGCAAACACCTGCTCACACTCCCAATCCCAGCATGCAGGTACAAGTACACTTCTAACAACAGCTAGAAATTTCCCAACAGCTGCAACAGGTAAAGACTAGTTTAAATCCTTGGCAAAACTTGTGTGCCGGCTGCTACCTGTTCGGAAGTGTTTTCAAAGGGGTTTATTATAAGCCCTGGCATAAGTGAGAAGAATACAGATAGTTCCTGTTTGTTTGCTTTAGTTCACTGGGTGCATGAAATATGTAGTGTGACTCACAAAGTTGTAGGATGAGTCTGAGATAGAATTACAGACGTTGTGCTATCTGATATTATGAGATGTAACAGGTGTCTGTGAAGGCAATTTCCCCATCTGGAAACAGCGCTTTGGGGAATTTAGGCTGCTGGTGGAGGAAAAGCTGGTTGGTATACACTAGTGATGATAGGTGAGCTACCAGAGAATTGGAATTGGTGGTTTCTTCAGCTAATTATCTGTAGGCTGAGGTGTGTATTGAAACCACAGTAACTAAATGTCTGAGTTTGCAAAAACTTGACTGGAAGCTTCATGAAAACAAATACAAAGCTGAGAGTCTTGCTAAGAGCAATGACACTGCTCCCTCCTCACACCAGTTAAGCTGGAGAGAAATAAAAATTAAAAACATCTTGATACTGTAAGTACATTACTACCTGTCCACTGGTGCAACTTAGTGATCATTCAAGGACTTCAGAATGACAGCTACACTGATCAAATCAATTGTGAAACTAGCCTTCAATGTTTAATACTGTAAGAAATCTCCTAATAATGAACATTCATTTTTTAATAATAGATCTGCAACAGAGCAGGTCAAGAGGGAGTTAAAATTACATAGTATGCCTTTGAATAAAATATGGTCAGCTGTGAATCTCAGACTTGCTCTCTCAAGTGAACTGTGAGTAACGATGGTCTTTAAATATGACTAAATTCTGACTTAGAAGCATAGGACCTGAAATCCGAACAAACCAGGGACATGCCAGTAACACCTGCAGGTGTCTGCAGTGTGTGTGATTCACCCAAGAACTGAGTCCTCAGGAAAACATAGTCTTGTGATCTATTCCAAGTGGGTAATTATTCCCTAAATATTCCTAATTTGTGTAGATAGCTCTTTAGCTCTTATAGATCTCTATCATGGTGTCAGTTATGGCCAAGACTTGGTGTCCCTAGGCTGAGTGAAATTCACCTCTTCAGCCTGCTGGCAGGTTTCAAGCGATCAGATTTGGGGTGATAGATCTGGGAGGGCTGGCAGGAGCTGGGGATCAGTGTTGTGCCTTGTGGCAAATTCCCCACAGCGCTGGTGAGGTTTCTTCTGTTTCCTGCAGGCAAAACCACAGCCACCGTGGTGGCTCGTCCAAAGTGTTGGAGTGAATGAGTCCCCACAAGGCAGGACAGAGTAGGGCATCCCTTTTTCCTTTCTCTTCTGCCAGGGGCTGGACTTCAGGGGGACCTCTGGGCTAGTTCCTCTAGGTAATCTGCCCCAAAGCCTGGATGGTCACTCCTTGCCTTTAGTTTAGAGGTTTCTCAGGACTAACAGAGAATTGTGCTAGACTTAGAGACAGATGCTGTTGACACAGAGATTTGACAAGACATCTATGCAGAGACACGACCATAGAGATGTCTCTTGATGTTCCCTATCTTTTGCAAAGCTGACATATCAGGATTTTAGTAGTGTTAGCAGTTGTGAGCTGCCTGGCTGCAAAGCAGGTCAGGGTGGACTGGAGGCTGTTTCCCGTGTCCTGTGCTTTGTGTGAATTCCAGCAGGGACGTCTTCAGTCTCTATATCCCCTGCACATGCATGGGTAATGGTCTGAGGAAGTTCTCCATTGCTCTCCCTCTTTACCTGGGCTTTGCCACGTGCATGGGTCTTGGTGAGTCTCCCTGATCCTGTCTATCTCCATAGGCTTCTTACAGGGAGGGAACATCAAAGCCTTTGGGAATATATTAAAGAAACAAGGTAAATAAATACCTATAGGCCCTGCTTGTGTAACATAGTACAGAGTCTTCTGGAAGGAACAACCCTTTTCCATGAAGATACTGAGGCACATGAAGCCTATGCAGGCACGTGTTTACTCCTGTCTCTTATGTGAGCTGCCTGACATCATTAAGCAGGAGTGGGAGTCTGGAAGCTGTTTGACCCACAGTTTCCTCTGGCTCACATTTTCCCTTCATGCACCCTGGGTTGTCCTGTGCTAAAGAGTTGGCAAAGAGTGGTGTGAGTCATGTAGGGCCATATGTTATGGGTGTGAGGTAGGCATAGGGCACATGGGAAAAGTATAATGGAAAGCACTGGAAAGTGATTTTTGGGGATGTCACCAGATTTTGTGGGACTGATGGCATGCTTAAGTGTGCTGTAGGTGATTATGCAATGGTGTGCTGAGTGACCTAACAGGGCATGTTTTATACAGCTGAAGAAGCTAAGAACTGTCTCTAAAGATATTTGTGCTTTTAACTCAAGTAGTATTTGGTGTGTAAGTAGGAGAGTGCTATGTATGTTTTTTGGGCCAACCTCACATGAGAAAAATATCTGCGGAATAACTGGAGGTTAAGGTCTAGTCTTCAGCATCTTGAATGACTAAAGTCTCATTCTTTTTCTGTATGCAACAGTTAATTTCCTGGGGATGAAGAGAGGTAATAGTTGAAGGAGAGCTATGAATGCCACTAGAGTGGAAGGAAATAGCTGTTGTTTTGCAGATCTCTTGGCTGGTGAATGCAGCTAGTCCTAGCTTTACACAAAAGGATGGAGACAGTGTGTATAAGTGGTGTCTGTCTTCTCATTTGGCTGAATTACACACTAAAGTAATTTATAACAAAGGGGAAAAGGTATATTGTTAGTAATTGTTATGTTAAAGAGCAAACCTAACTTGCTGATTTAGCATCCATTTCCTCCTATAAAAGAGAGAAGAAAATAACAGCAGAGGATGGGGAAACTTAGGAACAGTGGAGGCAGTAGGAACATTTCAGAATTATTTCAGCCATATTCCTGCTAGGTTTGGTGGCTGCATTCTCTCATCTCCTTTTTTCTTATTTGGAGTGGCAAGCCCAGCATGCCCAACAGGGACTCCATCTTAATTCACCATGGGACACGGTGTCAAGCTCAGGGATGGAGAGCAGTGTCTGTGGAGTATTTGCTGGAAGGTGTGATGGGAGCTGAAGGAGAATAATAGAGGACTTTAGGAAATATTCAAATACAGAATCAAAGGGGATGACATTAATTTCCTAAACTTGGCTGAGTTAGTTGCTGCTTGGTCACCTAATCTTGCATTCTATGGTTATTGATGGCTTGTCCTCTAGTTCTCTTGCTCTGGTTTGTGCAAAAGCTGCACTGTCAGAACTATTGAGCCTCATTTGGTGAAAATGCAGCCCTGAAGATCACGTGAAGGTAACTCTGCGTGAGTGGGAACTTCGTCCATGGTGCTGATGGCATTTCTGAGTTTATGGGCATACATGCTGCTTTTATGAGACCCTGCAGGAACCAGATGGGGTTGCTGGTTATTCAGAATGTCAGTGTCGTGCTGGCCTGACATGAAAATCTCTTGTTGACGTACATGAGGACCATCATACTAATAAAACAGAGGATGCCAATAGCATGCCATTCCACTGCCTTTTCATCAGAAAAGGAGTCAGTCAGAAAGCAAGGCAAGTGTGAAGAGGTGCTTACTGATCCAGAACAGTTTGTTTGTGACTGTTGCATTGTTAAGTGTCTGACGAGCTCAGCAATCTTTTCACCAGATGGGAAACCATCAGTCTGAGTGCACTAGACTGTACACCAAAAAGTGGTGATTCACAGGGATGAGTCGGAAAACCCTCACCGTGAATAGCCAGATGTCTAGAGTGAGCCAGGAGGAAGCACTGAACTTTAGCTAGGATGTGCCTGAAGTCACAGCCACTGCCAAGCCTCAGCAGGGTTTGTGGGAAGATTCCTCTATCTAGCCATGATCCAGAGCCCAGCTTCCTCTTTGAAATGTGCAAAAGCAAGCGGGTAACTTCTCTTCCACAGTGTAACCAGAGGGAAGGCTTGCAGATTAGAGTGCTTGTCTGAATGGGGTAGACATGTGCTCCGTCTTGTCCTTAGTCTCTGTGGAGGAGGGAGGAATCAAATCCTCCTCTTAGACTCTCCCCAAGTGTCCTTCTACCCTGTGCAAGATGCGATGACCTGGGGTAGTGTCTTGTTTGTGACACTGTTTGGTGCACTTATTTGATGCTTGCAAGGACCGTGAGATCCATCAAAGCAAAGTGAGGAAAAATGCAGTGTGAGTCTGTTGCTTAGTGCCTAGGGTGCTCTGTTGGGAGGGAGGAATCCTGCTTCCAGGCCCAAGTCTGTCTATTATTAACCTGGTGTTGAATGAGTAGCACAAAGATATCAATGACACAAATTCCTCTTCCTGCTTCATTTAAACACAGTGTCCACAACTGACTTTTTGTGGAGTCCTCAGTTTATCAGTGTGTGCTGAGCTTATTTTGAAAGCACTTGTTAAATTTCTTTCCTTGAAGGATGCAAACTAGAAACCATGTTTCTAGAACATATCTGTGTTCAGGAATAAATTATTTATCAACACAGATTCTGGCAATCTTGCACTTTTGTAGAAGGAATTCCTACAGCCTGGTATATTTCACATCAGGAAGAAGGGTTCCAGTGACTTTAGCCATGCTGAAGTTTAGGCCCTTTTTTTTGGCCAAACTTTTGCATTTAGGTGCTTCAAATCCACCCATCTCTGACTACAAGATTCTTTGTGTTCTAAAGTATATTTATACAGCTTTTTTGCATAAATTGACTACAGTTCAGGAGTTCTTTGGCTTTCGAGAGTATTATCTATATCTTAATACGAATTTCTAATTTCTTTGCTGTTTGTATTTGACTGAAATATTAAAACTGAAAGAAGAAACCCTCATCCAAAGTGCAGTGTATTTATCTCCTAAAAAAATTAATTCAGTGGCAATGAGGCTGTGAAATGTGTGGATGTTTGAGTTAGCTACAACCCAAGAAATACTACAGAAATTGCTTTCTCAGTTGTTACCTGAACTTCTAACATCAGATAAAATTCGTCATCAGCTGTTTGTAATTCCATATTTTAAATTTTAAGGGAGGTCTGCTGTCAGTTTTGGGCTATATAGTTAGGCCTATATTTTCTCAAAAAAAAATCTTTTTCTCAAAAAAAGTCACAAGAGGTTCCTGTCCTTACTTAAAAGATGAATATAACCTTGTAAAAAATCTTTAAATTTTTCTTGATACTGATAAGAACTTTTGTGTGATTCCTTTCATATGCTCAGTTAAAATGATAATAATAAAAAAACCCCAAAACCAAAACACCCACGAGATTAAATGATGCATAGACAGAAATGGGAAAAGAATGTTCTAAATTACTATTATTTTCCAAAAATCATGTAATTCATTGACTGACTCATGTTTTATAACAACTTAGGCACTGCAGGCTGATGGCTGTCAGGTGTCAGTAAGCTGGCAGCTTAAAAGTTGCCTCTTTAAGTAGTCCCAAACAAATGAATTGCTCACTGTGTGTGGGGGTGGATTCTGGCCCAGTGTTTGCTGAGACACTGTTGGTTGAGGCTCTTATGATACTGCTGGTGTCTGGCTCTGCCTTCTGTGGTACATTTTTCCCTGCCATGGGCTGGAAAAAGTGGTTAGAGGTAAGACTAAGAGGGGGTTCCAGAGAGTCAGTGAGTCTGAGGCCTTATCTAAACAAAAATGGTACCAATTTAACTGAACCTATTTAGACACAGAGGCTGCTGATTTAATGCCACCCCTTTTTATTTTTTTTTCTAGAGCGAAGTCTGGGGAGAAGCATTATTAATGCCAGTACAATTTATATTGTTTCTAATGGTTATACTTCCCCCTTTGTACTGTCAATAGCACTTGTTTTGTAACTCTTCTGTGCATATTACAGCATATTCCTGGATGGCAAACCAGAAACTGGGTCCCTGCTGCTTTTGCTCTTTCATTTCTTCCTTCAAAGGTTATTTCCTAACCCTTGTAGTGTTGGTCTAAATATCTAGCACAAGTCTGTTACTAAGTGTAATAATAAAGTGTAATACACTTGTAAGTCTACGCTCCTGTCACCTTGTTTAGGGAGATGGTTCAAATAGTTTCCTTTAATTTTTTGTGCAATATAGTGTATTAAGTGGAGAATGGGAGAAGATTTGAGGCTGTAGAAGGATTCTACAAAAATTTGCTACATCACATGGCAAAATAGGTGTTTTTCATGCAGAATTTTCCCTCATGTCTAGGTATTGGCTCATGACTGACAGTAGGAAAAATCAAGTATTGCAGACAATTTGTGTCAATGTATTCCACATAAATCAAGTGAGGGACCTAAGCAGAAAAGCATAACTATAAGTTAATTTTCTTTGTTGCCAGAAGCATTCCTGGCACCTTCAGTAAGATCTGGTAAAAGTGCTGGTAGAGATGAACACAAGAAGCATCCCTTGTGAGCAGGCTTGTGTGTTAAACCACATGACTTCCAGGTCTCAGAGAAGGTGTGGTTTCAAAATGGAGAAATTACAGCAGCAAGCTAAAAGAATGACTTTTTTTCCCCCTTTGTAATAATAATGTCAGAGCTGTTATTACATTTGGCCCTGGGAACAGATTGGAAGTGTTTCTCAGAAGGGAAGTGCTTCCAGCTCCATGTCTCTCTCATGCGTTCCATTCCCATGTACTTGCTGGAAGCCTTTCAGGAAACCACATTCCCTTTCCCGTCCCTGTTCAGCAATGCAATCCTTCCCAGCCACTGTGGCTCACAGACTGCCTCATCCTCTGGGCCTGGGAAAGGAATGTGACAACCAGGGGACAAAAGTGCTGGCACTTCCAATCCCATCCCATCCCATGCTGCCTTTCTGAAGAAACCTCTCCTTCTTTGCTCTCCCTACCTTATGAAAGGGTTTTCTACATCCATAAGCATGTTTAGAAAGATCTGCAGTCTCTAATTTTCCAGTGTGTGGTGGGGGAAGAATGTAATTTTAGCTGGAAACAGTCACAGAGCCAGATCCTCAGTCTTGTGCAAACCTACCCGATGCTCCTGAGGTCACACTGTGCTGTGTTCATTTACACTGACCCAGTGTCTGGCTCCCAAAGTTGTCCCTGATAGCCCTAAATGGTAGCTGGTGTCTGAGAGTACCACATGTGAATGAAACACCACCACTGTGCAGAGGAAATGCCCTGAAACCATGCACTGGTGCCATTTTCCAGACAATCAACAATTCAAAAAGACAGTAGGTGAAGAAATGCTGTTTATATTGCAAGTTTCAATAATTAAGATAAAGGGGGCAGGAATAAGAGAAGGGATCAAGGAACTGTTAATGACTGAGAGGACAGAATCATATTAGAGACAGAAATGTAAACTTGTTTTGCTATTGCAAAAAGCCCAGGAGATGCACATTTCATTCTGCAGAGAAATATTCTGATCAGTATTTTTTTTTCTGCCATAGCAGCAGGGAATTGAGCTTGGATCCCAGCCAACCTTTTTTATCCTCTCTTTAAACTAAACAATCAATTAAAAGAGAATGCAAGGCAGGATAGTTGAGTCAGTTCTGTTAGTTTTAACAGAATGGGTTATTGGGCAATGCCATCCTGGCACAGAACAATCCCTCCCAGCTTCTGTGCCACAGGAGCAGTTGATGCTTCCAGGATGAATTTCCAGCCATTGCTGTTATGATGACTGTACTGTTTTCTTTTTCTTTAATTTTATGCTGTTTCATTTGCTTGTCATTTTTTACGGTTTGCATTGTGTGGTGCATGGGTGGTAATGATTAGATAGTGATTCTCAGCACAACAGTTTCTCTTGAAGCAGACATTTGTCCGCCCTGAGACAATTGCTCTCCAAAACTGAAGGAAAAAAAAAATGGGAGGGAAGCCTTACAGCTACTGGAGTCAAAGAAAAATCTCTTATTGACCTAAGTGGGCAGGAAGACTGGGAGACAGATTGCTATTCTTTCCATGTTTTGAAAGATTTAAGAAGCTGAGGCTTGGAAAAATTAGGATAAGTAGGTGACTTTGGAAACTATTTGGAAGCTGCAGGTGCACAGTAGCTCTAAAAATTACAGTGCTTACTTAGGCATCAGAAATGGCTTCAGGGGACACGGTTTCAGAGAAGGAGCTTAATTTTTATTTTGATTTTTTAATTTAAGTGGTTTAGACTGTGGACATTATGGTTAAGTGGGCAAGGGTTAGGAAACTGAATTATATTCCATCTCCTGATGCTCCTTTAATGTGTCCCCTTGCAGTAGCTTTTAACCCCGTTGCACGTAGGAATCATCTGTAAACTGGGAATAACAGTGTTGCCTACTTAGATTTTGAAGCCTGACTAAATAATGTTTGTAAGAAACTATGTGAGGCCAAAGTCATTCTGGGGCTAATCAGTTGCAGAGAGGGAGCTGACACACAGGACTGTCAATAATTTGACACCATATACATTTCCTTTACAGAAGTGGTTCCCAAACTTCACTGGCCCATGGGAAGCCCAGTGAGAAAGTAATGTGCTGCGTATAATGTGTGCTTTACTCTTTTCCAGTGGTCTCCAATTTAACTCTTTAATTTCCAGCAGCCACCAGAAACAGAGAGGATTTTAACAGCAGAATGGAAGACTGCTATTTCATGGGAATTTTAGAAACATAAATGTTATCCCACTTTGTGTGAATTCATGAAATCATTAAATAGAGCTTAGGTATATATATATTTTTTTGTATATGTGTTCTTCAGTGGGAGTTAATTTACCACCAGAGATTCCTTAGGGAAAAATGAAGGATTTCTTTTTGTGTGTGTGTGTAAAACATATTGTTTAATATATCTCATGACTTTCTGTGTTAAAAAAAAAGTGTCATCACCTTCACCTCATTCCATTAACTCAACTTGTTTTCAGCTTCAGCTGTGCAGTGTTTATCACCCTCTATTGTCATATATTACACAGCTGCAGAATGGCAAGAGGGTTTTTTTTTAAAAAAAACCAAACAATAAAGCTAAATCCAGTTCAGAAGTGAAGCTCCTGGTAGGTGTGAACAGTGTAGTGAGTAAAATGGCATTAAGAAGAAAGTGTTTACTGAAGGATTGGAAAGTTAAAGTTACAAGTTTATTTACAAGATTTCAAATATTAAAATCAAAGGAAACTTTTGAAATGTTCATAGTCTGAAGTGTCAGTAAAACTTATTTCCCATTAACAGTAATGAAGCTAATTATGTTTGTATTAAATCAACAAAGGCTTAAAGTGAATTGAAGAGTAGGAATTTTCTGCCCCTGGGTCATGGTTTGGCCCATCTGCAAGGTTGCTGAACTGTAAGATGTGAATAATCTTTTTGATTATATTGATTTGATTGAATGGTTCTGCCATTCACATGAGGTAACATATTAAAGATTTATCATGTCCTTCAATTTAAATCACTTGAAATTAACAACCATCTCAGATAGTCTTGGCCATAACTGCTCTCTTCCTTTTCACAAAACAATTACAATAATAATATGCAGCAGTTATTGCTTTGAAATTATTTGAAACCTTCCAGAAAAAAATGTGCTGCCCAGGTAGTCACAAGTAAGTGAGCAGAGCCATCAGCCACGGTGAGTATTGGTGCCAGGGGCTGTTCTGAGCCAGTGCCAGCAGCCACTACTCTTCTCCCAGTACATGGGCACCCTTACCAGGGCATGGCCAGCTGGCCCCTACCTGGAACTGGGCAATGTGTGTTATCTTAACTATGTGTGTTATTTCAGCCCATATACTGACATTCTGTGTACTGGGGACAAAACCATTCAGCAAGAGAGTGGAAAGTTGATGTCTTTTATTCCTTTCCCATCCTATGTGTTCTTCTGAGGATGTAGAACCTCCCAGAATATGAGGTGAATAAGAAATCATGTGCAGCAGTGACCCCAGTGAGAGGAAGTTATGCCATGAAAACCATTTGCCATGAAAACAGATTGATATTCATAATTTTAAACGGTTACGAGATCCTTGTTGGAATGAGCTGCAAAGTTGGTGCATCTGTCTCAGGAGTAAAGTGATATGCCACCCATACAGTGGTGAGACATAAATAATCATGCTACAAATCATTTCTTTTATTAAAGAGCCTGATATCACCTGTTTCAAACTGAGGAGAAGTAATCTGTGAAAAACAGGGTTGGTAGACATCTGATGGTAAAGTAAGACCCCTGCTTTGTACTCCTTTTATATCAACCAACTAGTTGATTTAACCACTTCAGCAGAAGCAGTGTTTAAATCACATTTGATTATGACTTGCAAACTTGACTCCTGACTCAATGCACAGAATCTGCATTGCTGTATGTTTATTTTTAAATTAAATTGGATAATATATTTTCTTCATGGGATCCTTCCTTATTCTCCGACTCTTACCTATATAGTCTGCATTTGAGCAAAGACATGCTCATATTTTAGAGTAAGTAGTGGCAGATGGATATAAAGTCAAACAAGCCCAGCATTCTTCTACTTTATAGGTAGCCTCCAGATCTCTCCATCTCCCATTCTCATTAAACAAAATCCCTGAAATTTGTGCTGTGTTGCTGCCTTCTAATATGAGGAAGTGGTGCAATGGATGATGCATGGATTTGCCTCCAAGAGAGCTGGGTGGTGTTCCCAGCTCTGCCATTTACTGGCTAATATCCTGCAATTCACTTAATGTTTTTGTGTCTCATTTTCTCCAACTGTGACAAAGAGGCTAGTGGGCCAGCATTTCTCACTGAAATCAGTAATAGATTCTTACTGAGTTTGGTGACACTCTAGAATTCTGAGATTTGTGAGAGGAAAAAAATCCCTAATTGTTGCTTTTAATAAATTTTCCTTGGTTGCCTTTCATTAGTTTCACTTCACATGAGCATGATTCAGATTTATTCTTAGCCTGCTCCTTTACCAGTATGAAACATAACCTCTCATACAAAGGTTTATTAGGATTTTATAACATCAGTTCTGCTCAATCCTTTTCTAATGTTTCATATTTTTCCCTTAAATTTGTACAGTATAATGCAAACATAATTCCTTACTCCCATGTAATGGAATACAAATGGAAGGGACAAGACAGTATTATTCAAAAATGTTCAACTAATGAAATAATAAGTATTAGTTGACATGCCCCAGAGAGACATGACTGACCAGCTGCTCTGGGTGAAACAAATAAATAGAAAAATCCTTTATTAATGATGTATTCTGTTGTAGATTCTATCTGGGGAATTCTGTAGAAATGGACTCTTTCTCATTTCTCTCCTATAATTGAGCTGAGGAGAAGAATAGATTCCTAGAGGTTTGGTAGGTGCATAAACAGTGTACAAATACATATGGAACAGTCACACTGAGGGAGGGTTTCAGCTTTGGTAACCACTACATCTTGAATTTTCTTTGGCTTCCTTCAGTCAGCTCAAAACTGTGGGTGAGACTTTCCAAATATAGACAACCAAAATTCTGACCAAAAAATACACACATTCTCAGGAGCAGATTAAAGCAGGATTCATGGATTTGGGCCTTGGGCTTGGAGTGGGCCAGTATAACCACAATGTTTGAATTGAAGTATCTGTCAGCTTGGGCTCTGGTGTTAGGGCTGTGGAGGTGGGAGGTAGAGCTGACAGGCTACGGAGGCGGTTGAGTCATGGGAATTTTTACTGTAGTTTGGATGGATTTGGTTATTTTATTACATTGCTCCAGCTTGCTTGAGGCATGCTGGTTGGCCTGACTCCAGGTCTTCTTCAGTCTGACTCTGCCCCAGCAGTGGGTCACTTTGTCCCACAAATTGTATACTCACAGAAAATGCACTTAGTCTGGTTCTGATGTGAGATGGAACACAGGCTAGCCATGGTAACAGGAAGTTTTGTGTACTAATATAACCTTGTTGAATAATTTAGGTTGTGACAATGGTGTTGAGACCCTCTCCTTCAGCTCTTCCTTTTCCCGGCCAAATGAACCCAGCTTGCTTAACTGTCCTCTCAAGTCACGTACTCCAGCCCTTGGTCCACCTTGGTGGCCCTCAGCTTTACTTACTCCAGTTTGTCAGTGTCCCAAAATTGGATGCAGTACTCCAGATGTGCAGTACTCTCACAAGTGCTGAATAGAGAGGAATAATCACTTCCTTGACTTGCTGGTTATTTTCTTAATAAAACAGCCCAGTATGAGGTTGGCTTTTAATGCTGCAAAGACGCACTGCTGATTCATGTTCAGTTTTTCCTCCAGGAGCCCTTTTTTTGCTAAGCTGCTTTCCAGTCAGTTGGTCTCTAGACTGTTCCAGATGCAGGACTTAGTATTTGCCTTTGCTGAACATCATGAAATCATGTATACCATTAGGTACAGATGCTCATTTTGCACACACAATGCATTATTGCAAATACAGTTATCTGCTTTTACATGTATCCATCAGGTTTATAGGTTTATAGATGCATTTTACCAGTGTTTTTGTTGACAGCCTTGTGGTTTCCAGAGAGCAATAAACCAGTAAAATTCCTAAACTTCATATTTATGCAGGGAGATTTCTCTTAGAACACTTCTAATGGTAAACCTCTCTGTTAGGTAAGGTTCTGTTTTGTTTGTCACTTGCTCTCCTTGAATTTTCCCATTCTTAGATAAAGGCAGTGAGGACCACATGAGGTGTATTGGTATAACCAGCAACACAGACTTGTCTGGACCTCAGGAGATAAGTCTGTACTGTATCAGCAGACGGCCCCTAAGAGTGCTTTTCAAAGAAAAAAAGTTTCCTCTATCTTTCAAAGGGAGCTTGCTTCTGTTGTCTTTATTGGAGGTCAGATTGCTGATTGGCCTCCTCCAGAGTTAGAGAAATTCCTCTGAAGACCCCTTAAATTGCATTTCAATTATGTAGGAGGCTGCCCTTGCAGGACCATTTTATTTCCAAGACACCCTGTGGCTTCTCAGAGGTGATGTGGTTTTGGAATCCCTGTTTCAGGTAAAAAAGAAAGCCCTGTTCTATCTGCCTCCAAGAGACATGTGCCTGAAAAGGCACATCTAATTGATTTACAGAGAATCAAGTGTTCTTTGTAGATAATGTTTGCACAATGTAAATCTCTCTCATATTAGGCATTCCGAGGAATGTGTTCATCAGCAAGGAGTTATAGGACAACACTGATCTTTTATGGCCAGTAAATACAAAAGACAAATGACACAGAATGATTTGATGTTACAGACTTAAAATGTTCAAATTTTTATTTCACATTTACAGTGCAAAATAAGTATTCTGGTTTTCAGATGTGCTGGTAGATGCTAAGAATTTCAAAATCAACTGATATAACGGTATAAGTAAGATGTTTAAAGCTTAAATGGCTTCAAAAAAGGGAACCAGATCTTAGGATACAATGAGATGGATTGAAAATACTCCAGGATGATTCAAATGCCAGACCCCAGTCTGGGTTTGGGCCATGTGTAAATTTTGTTTGGTCTTTCCCAGGTCTGTAAGAGATGAAGTTGTTGGCATTCTTGTGGGAGACCCTGTATTTCATACTATTTGTCATTCTTTCAGAGATCTGGAGTTTGTCTGCTATTTCCTGCAGAGAAAACCTTGGTAAAAATCCCCCAGAAAATCACAGTAAAGGGGACTCTACACTTTGATAAAAGTCAAATGAGAAGTCTTGTTGCAGTGATTTAATAAAGACAACAGGTTATATCTCTATTGATTCTGGCTTATATCCTCTACATAAATGAAGACTTTTTGCTGCTTTTGATAATAAAACATATACCAGACTCTTATTATTTTTATTTGTAGAAGCCCTTGCAGTGTAGAACTATTAGTACAAGAATAGAAAGCTCTGGGTAAAAAAATGGAGGGAAAGATATGAGTGGAAGTTAGCTTTTCTGAAATGTAATTAATATATATGAAAACACAAAATGTTTGTGATTTAGTTTCCTATCACATTTTCCATCTGGTATCTGCAAAGCTTTTAAACTTCCACTTCCTCTGTGCAGTTTTGTAATATTCCTGTTCACAGGAAGTAAGAGGAAGAGCTTTATGAGGGATACATTACAAACAGACTGTGTGTAGGTGTTTGGACGAAACAGTTCGGCTCAAATCTGATCTGGTATAAACTGAAGGCCCTTCAGTGAAAGTATGAAATTCAGGTTGTTTGTGACCTGGTGCTTCATTCTGCAGCACTGGTTACTTTTTGTACAAATTACTGTTATTTTTTTCCTGGTGCTTTTCATCTGTGATCTCAAAGCACCTTACTAAGCAAGAATGAAGATATTTACAGTTTTTAGGCTTAGTAACTGTAAATACAGTCTGTGCCTAAGAAGTGTTTCGAAGGCCAGGAGTTGGTAGTAGACTTCAACGATTTGCTGAGCCAGGTCCCTTTATTCCCAGTTCAACATACCATCACTACACTGCTTTCCAGTGTAAATGAGTGTTTCATAAACAGACTGAAGAACAGCACAGCTCTCAACAGCTTGTGAAAACAAGAATAAAGCAATCAATTATAGGTTTGTGTCTTGATTGCAAAAAGATTGGTCTTAGGACTCATGAGTATGACAAGAACATAAAGGCTCTGGTGAATTGCATTGTTCTGCTCAGATTTCCATCAACAACAACAGGAACCCAAAGTGCCAGTGAGGAGTGGCTGATTACTCTCATAGTTTTGTAACAGCAGCTCTGAGGTTATTACAGTATACATGTTACATAGCAAGGCTGTAGAAGCCTACACAGAGCCATTCTTTCCTTTTTTTCCCTCTCCTATTCATTTTTCTTTTCATCACTGAAGGCAGCTAGAGCCTTCTAGTGTGAAATTCAAGAGGAGAGCCAAGCTTCCTGTCCTTTAAACATTCCAAACGATTGATGAACTCAAAATCTGCTTCAGGATCAACATCCAAGTTTTGCAAATGGTATCTATCTTACTAATTAGCTGATCCAAACCTCCAGATTTCAAACTACAAATATAAATATCCCACAACTTTAATCAATCTCCAGTCCAGCTACAGGATACATATTCTGTAACTAATTTCTAACAAGTTTCACTTCTTCAAATTATTTTTCAGAAAAGTAAATTAATTTCCATAAATGCAGAGTGATTGAAGTTATTTTTTTTTTCTGAAAGCTTGAAACATTCCATCACAAATCTTTTCTCCCTCTTGCACCTTCTCCTGCCTCCCCTTTCCCAGCCCACAGGTATAACAAAGCTGCCTTGCAAGATGAGCCTTAAAAGTCTATGAACATAAGCTTGTAAATCTGGCTCTTGAACAAGCTCTATTATTTTTAACTGCTTTTGTGTAAGACAGGAGGCTATGTAAAGAACAGGATGTTTTGAACATTGAACTCTGGTGCATTACGTAATACTGCTGCTACAGAATTGATGTAATTTCTCTGCAGGTGTCAAAGGCATCATAAAGAGCATGCTACTGAGATGTTAAACATTTAGTATATATAAGCCCAGTGGAATTACTGATACACTTTTTTAATCAGAAGAGATGCCAAGTTTGCAGTTTGTGTTATATTCAATTGCAATTATGACACAGCCTGTTTTTGAAGTCTATTTAGATTTTATTGTATTTTGGAATAACTGTAAACAGGATACTTAACAGACTTTTGTTAATCTCGGCTTTTTCAGGAGATACATGAGGTGAACGACTTCTGTGTTCCTGGAGACCTAGGGCTGCTGCATTTTCCTTAAGTAGGGAACGATAATGGTATTTGTATCTACTCTGCACGATTGCTCTGCGGCTAGGTTCTCAGTTGCTCCTCTTGCCTCAGTCCCTTGGGGAAATTCAATGATACAGGAACTAATCCTTCCAAATAATGCAGGTGTCAGAGGTCTGTGTAAGAGGAAGGCTTGGCAGAATCTCTTGTGGAAACTTACACAACATCTGCCCACACAATGGCTGGACAGTACTGTTCTTCCTTCAGTTGTCAGGTGCATTGGAATGTGTATAGAAGAAAACCCAAAGAAAATAGTAGATCCAAGATTCTAATGCATGAATAAAATGCAGTTATTGTTCAAAATATGAACCATGATTCATTTCTCAAGAAATTTTTCTTGACTCATTAGTACCTTCTGTCTTGCAGAAGTGCACTTTGCAGTAATTGATTCATTAAAAAAAGAAGGTATCATCATACTTGAGTAAGAGAATCAGTTAATTTTATTCTTTTTTAACTTTTGTCATGGAAATTTGCCTTTATGACCACTAAACCTGAGCTTAAGAGTCCCTACTTATAATATACATGTAAACAAAGATTTGATTTTACATGGTAAAAACATGACTTAAACTAACATGGAAGAAAAGTGTTATAGTGAGTTATGAGCACAATACCGAGAGGGACTTCTCTGAAGAGGGCATGCATTATTTGTTCTGCTGTTCCTATCTCTCTCACTCATTCAATTTCAACACCCTCTTCATGCTGCACTCATTTTGTGTCCTGGCTTCTAGATACATTCCTCCATGGTCACTTAGCATTGTCTGATAACATCTTACAATCATACACTGTTCTTTACAGACAACTATTATCAGCTTTACGCTCACTTATTCACAAATTAATGCCATTATTGTGGTGGATGAGCTAAGAACTGTGCTGCTCTTCGTTTCTTCTAAGTATCACTTTTCCCCTGGGCCACTCATTCAACATGGGGTGGGAAAAGTCACATTCCTTGCTAAATTCAGCTACTGTCTAATGAGACCCGTCTGTGTTGCCTTTCTGCGTGGAAATTCTGGCCGTTGAAAATACCTGTTTGATCACCCAGTTCGTATTTCTGCCTGCATGAGGGAAGTCCCAGTTGTACATTTGCCAGTGCTTTGGCCAGCCTAAAAAGGGGAAGTTTTTGAGGTAATTTTGATCCTAATCTTGCCCTCCTAATTCGATACACTTTTTTAGTGTCCATTTTGTCCTGACATAAATGACTGTATAAGGCATAAAGCAATGATCAGCTGTTTTTGAGGGCTGGCTGAAGCATAGCCTGGGCTCTGGGATGAGAAGAAAAAGCTGGAGGCAGTGTCCTCGTTCTGGTCCTCACAGAAGAGCTCATAATAGGACACATATACTTTGTACAAGGACTTGTCCTCAGTAGCAGATGTGTTCCTGCTTGCTTGCTGGGGTCTTGTAGAGCTTCTCTATTGCCCTACATCTAAGAGACTGATCGCAGTGCCTCCAGTGATAAAAACCGGGTATGAAAGTTATGCATAGGAATAATCCTATTTAACTATTTATTCATCCATGATTATATATGCTCTTCATGGTTGGAATCAAAGCACCTTATACCGTACAGGAGGTAAAGGAGGAGAGGGAAGACAGCTCAGTACACCATCCAGTCAGTGCAGTGCTAGGGAAAATCAAGTCCCATAGAGAACTGTATGTTGTATTGCCAAGTCTTAAAGTTTTGTTTCAAATCTAGTGATATTTGATATTTTTAAGCCTTCATTCCTTAAGTCAAGGGATACTGCAAGAATCTGAACATTCCTTTTAAAAAAGAAACTTTACAGTGTGTGTGGGGGGGTTGAAAACTCACAAATCAGGAGACAATAAAGGATGCTGCACATACCCTTTGAAAATCTTATGACTTTTTCTCCTGCAGCCTTGGGATTTTTCAGTTTTGATTCATAATTTTTGAAAGTTTGGAACAGCTGACAATATTTCTGTCCTTGTAAGGTGCTGCTATTTAACGCAGATGGTACTCTGAGGTACTCTGGCAAAAGAGAGTTTTAAAATGCATAGCTCATCTTTTAGAGTGCTTGGCACAATGTGAGCCATCGCTGTGAATTTCAGGCATAACCACAGTAAAAATAATAAATAAATGAGGCATCTCATTCTATCCAGAGGTGCTGTATGGAACTGCTGTTAAAATACACATTTGCAAATAAAAGCAACCTAAATTTAACCATGACTCAATTACACTAAATCTGACCCATTTTTGTTCTGTGTTTCAATTTAACACTTATTTACATTCTTAGACTTGGCGCTGTCGGAAGAGAAAGGAGGGGGAGCAGGCATTTTCATCCTCAGAATTGCTATTAAAAAATGGTAATTAGGAAAACACAGCTATAGTCAGCCCAAAGCTGGGTAGCTCATTTCAACCCACTATAAAAGAAAAGATCGTTTTCTCATCCTATTAAAACTGAGTTAGCGACGGCTGCGTAGGCGGCAGGAGATCAGAAATGAATGTCCAACTTGGAGTTCATACAACTGGGGTCGAGTCCAAAGCAAACTGCCTGATTAGTGAAACAATTTGTTTTTTACAATGACAGCAAATAGGTAAATCTTGTGAGCGTCAGGAAATCCTGGAGGATTTTGAATGGGAGCACTGACTGGTTTGCAAGTTGCACTTTGATTAGAAGGCATCGTTGCCTCCGGTTTTCGTGCTCATGTTGCAGGGACATTAACAAGAGGGACTCAGTTTGCTAGGGGCATTTATTTCTCCGTCTCTTCCTCTCTCTCTCTCTTGTTTTTACAATCTATGTGTAATGACTAATTGGCTGTGTTTTCCCAGCTATTTTATGTTTCTCTAGCCCTGGTTACATGTCGTACTAAAGCAGTATATCCACAGGGACCTATAGACAGCCAACATTGCCAAATGATACGCAGCATTCCCCTTTCTCTCTAAGTGTAAAACATTTACAAGTAAATTTACAAATGCAGTAAGAACATTTCCTCAGTTGACTGTTAGTGTTTATTTCTTCCCCTTCTCCTCCCGGGAGCAGACACCTTCCAGCCCCTCAACTTTCACACACTGCTCTCCCGTTATTTGCCTCCTTCCCTCCCTGTCGCCCCTTTCCCTCCTCCTCCTCCTCCTTTTCCAGTTCAGCGGCGCAAATTTCTGTTTGTGCCAGTGGGGCGGCCTGGCGAGACCGCAATTGCTCTACCCCACAGATTGACGAGCCCTCAGATGCCGATTTACTGTACATGGCAGCCACGCTGGAGCCGCGGCACATCTGGAGTGGAGTAAGCTTACTCAGAAACAGGGGCCAGCTCCAGCCGGAGCCAGCGGAGCCGAGCGCGGCGCTGAAAGGCAGCCCTCCTGCCTCCCCTTCCCTCCTCCCCGGGTACATTTCCTAATGTAAACAGAGGCCAGGGGGGAAGGACACAGTAACTCTTTGCTGCGTGTTTGTCATTTCATGTTCTTTATCTGCTTGAGGTCAAACTGGAGCTCTGGAAAAACAGAAGCTTTGCTTTCATTCTAAATAGCTGAAAGCCGGCGCTGCTGAAGGGGAAAAAAGAAAAAAAAAAAAAAGAAAAAAAAAGAAAAAGAGTTTGCTTGTGTTTATTTGTTCCACTTTATGGTAATTTGGGGGATAATTTCATTATCTGCAGCCAAATTGAAAACAAGCTGTTGTCTATGCTAATGATACCAGTGTATTATGTTATGTACAGTAGGCATGGAGCTCTTTAAACAACAAGTGGACTACGTTTCTGCTTACAGCTGCACTACTTTAACTTTTTTTTTTTTTTGGTTGCAAAATGAGACTTTCCTCTTATTATCTTGAAACAAAAAAAGATTAGCCATTGCTGCTTTGTTTTGCAAAATGATGAAGACCTCTCATTGCCCAGGGCCAACCTGCTGTCCCACAACTGCATTCTGCAAAGAACATTACAGCAAAGTAAAAAGTGTACTTGTTCTGGAGCAGATATGCTGATTTTATAGTCCAGTTCACTGGACTGCTGAATTTTAATATCTACATATAAAGAAGTGGGAGAGATTTTTGAAGCATTTACCGACTGTCAGCAAGCTGGAAGAGAACTCTGTGATTCTTTACAAGTTTCATATATTTTTTATTTCTTTTTTCTAATAGCAAAATGATAAAGTTTATAGGTTAGTTGTTCAAACAACATTAAATCATAAACAGAATCATTGAATCAACTAGGCTGGAAAAGACCTTTGAGATTGAGTCCAACCCATGACAATGCAAATATGCAATTTAAAATGGCTTTTCCCACTCAGTATTCCTTGCAACTCAATGGATTTTGCAGCCAATAAAGGAGAGAAAACAAACCTCAGAAAACATTGCTGATAACACACTGATGCTGATGTTGATTTAGCTGTCTTTATAGCAAAAGTCTGATTCAGTTGAGAGCAATGGTTTATCTGGTGTGGAAACTAGTGAAAAATCTCACTCAGTAAATGTATGAATAAACCACTGCGAGTCAGACCCTAAACCATTTTTGTCTATAGGAAAAATCTTTGACCACCACATGGTTTTCCAGGGATTTTGGTTCATTGTTGCTTCTCAGTTCACAGGCCATGCTTGGTATTTTGGCCTTCTGGTGGATAAAATTCCAGATAAGTAGGTTGCTTCCTTGACTCTCAGTGAAGGCAAACCTGGCTATCATGTAGGAAAACTTGGGCTTGGCAGCAAGTGTGGCTGGACAACAAGTTTTGTGCCATGGTAGTGTAAACTTTCAGCAGTGCATTCCTCACTCCCCCACAGGGGTCTTCCAAATGCTGTGGTATGTTCTGAGTAGATATACCATAATACTTACACAAAAAAGAACAATATATGTTACATATTTCTTTATTACTGTTTTAGTTTATTTTAGGAAATCCGTCACAACTGTGTTTTCTTACTTTCATGGCGTTTCAGATCCCGGTAGGAAAGGGCCAAAATTCCTCATGAAGTATCTTGCCCAGGTCTGAGCCTTCTCACCAGGGGAAGCAGGGGCATTTCCTCCTTATGGCTGCTTAGGAACCGCTCAAGGTGCAACTTTGTAAGGAGGGGACTGTGTGTGGGAGAGGCATCAGTCAGCATGGAAAGACTGAATTGCACATCTCCAAGGTCGGTAACCACCTTTCTGTGCCCGAATCAGAGCAGCATCATGGCTTTAGGGAGAAGTGCAGAGATGGCACACCATTTTGCATAACCTAGGTGATTACTAAGATGGATAAAATGGTTTCTTTGCAGTGAAATGATTTATTTGGAAAAAACTCCACATGTCTACACAGAAAGGCTGATGGAACCAGTCTCAAAAGCAAAGCTGTTTGGCAAACTTCAAGAGAGATCTTGGCAGTTGACTGAAATCTAGTTTTTCAGGGATAGTTGGATTTTAGCCGAGTTGTTCTGGAAGCCTGCAGGGCTCTGGCTGGCAGACCATTGCTGAACCTTTTGACTGCCAGGGTAGAGGATTGATGGCCTATCATTGCAGGATGGCCCACCAAGTAGTCTACCTTTGAACTAAAGACCTCAGGCCTTCCAGGTTTCAAAACTGGGACAACACTTGTTTTGAAACTTTTTTGATGTGTTTTGGTATTCACTGGAAATATTTTTAGGAATTACCAAATTCTGACCCCAAAAACTGTTCCATAGGAGTTTTTTGAACAGCTCTATTATAGTCTAAGTTTAATGACCCTGAGAGGGAAAAAATATTTCTCCATAAAGGATAAATAAACCAGAATCCAGTGAATTAGTCTGAAACAGTACTTCTCTGACCCTTACTTACTGGGCAACCCTGTCTGTAATTCCACCGGTGTCCTTGGACATCCAGTAGATTTGTTTGGGCTCAGTTACACAGTTCTAGTCTTAATTTTAAACATGATACCTTGGTAGGAATTGCTTAAGTGTGTTTTTTTCCCCCCATTCCATTTAGTGCACATTTAAAGTAAATTCAGCTCCTCGTAATGCCAAAAGTGTCCACGAAGTCTCGAGATGAAATAATCTTGGTGGATGACTACGCATCCTACTGATTATGCTATTGTTATTGTATTAATAGCATGTGCTCCAACTTAAGCAGTGTGCAGGTGCAAAACTCTCAGTCAGCAGTACATAACTCTTTCATCTGCCATTTCTTGCCAGTAGATTTCCTGCTCATATGAATGTTTCTTGTGAAATTTCTGGACAATAGCTGTTGGAGTTTTGCGAGTTGTAAGAAAACAAATACACAAACAACGCCTTTCCAAAACTCAACCAACTCCCCCTTCCCCAGTCATCTCTTTTTGAAATGACTAATTCATGACGTATGTTCTGCATCTAACAAATATTACCAATTGTGACAAAATAAACAGTGTGTATTAATGTAACAAAGGCAACAGTAAAAACTCTTCTAGTTGTGCCAATAATGTCACCTCAGTGTGCCTGAGCATTGGTATGCCCTTTTGGCTCACGTGGGTACCTCACTTTAGAAATGTGCCCATTCCTGTCCTCAGTCATTCATTCTGTAACAATTCCCTCAAATCCTACCCATATATTAGGTTTAAAAGACAATTTGTGTTTGCAAATAATAATCAATTTTTAGGGAAACCTTAACTCTGTGGAGTTTTTTAGGTAAGCAAGACTTTACCTACACATATGCTCAACAGCAATGAAACCTGTGGACTAGCATTCAGAAACTATATTTATTCCAGTTGGCTTCATGCTTTGTGACCATTATTCAGAAATGAAGACAGAGGAGCATTTTGAGAATCAGAGGGGATTTAAGGGTTTCAAAAGTATATCAGTAGGTGTTAGTCTGCAAAAACATGTGTGTGGGAAAAGAGCAGTTAAACTAACCCAGATATTAGTACTGTACTTTAAAAGGCAATAGATCTCTTCAACATCTAAATAAACTGAGAAATCTGCCTATAAGTAAAAAAAGGAATTTCCAGTTTCAAGTGTGTTATTTCCTTTCAGCATGATTATTTACAGTATGTCTTTTCCACGTTTTTTGCAAAATGTTATTGACATCTGAATGGTATTTCAGCATATTGTGACAGATCTGAAAGTCAAACACTGATATTTGCAATATTTTTGACCCTAGTATAAACTGTAAAAAATTATCCTGTTGTACTTTCTTTGCCTGCTTTCAGTGTTTTGTCTTGTTAAAGCAGTAGAGGATTCATTGAACTGGAGCGTGCCATTTGTTATTGGCATTTCTCAGAAGAGTAAGAACAGTCGTCAATTATATATTTTTCCAACAAAAACATAAACCCAGTATATAAATGTTCAGATTATAATTTCACTCCAAATATATATGCATCCTAAAAATAAACCACAATAAATGTTAGACTAAGCAAAAATTAAGAACAGCAAAAGAATGAAGTAGAGGAAAAAAGAGGAAAAAAAAAAGTAGAAAGAAAACCACAACAATAAAAAATTGCAGGCATTAAGTAATGTAGTGGCTATGAAGAAAAAAAAGCATGTAAAGATGAAGTTAAGAGGCAGACAAAGGAAACTATCCACAAAGTTGTTGCAAAAGCACAATTTATTATTACCTGGCAGGTGAAATTGTCATCGCAGTCACTGCAGTCAAGTCAGGTGTCCTGAAACACAACAAGTAAAACTCGAGGGCTTTTAAATACCCAAGATTAAGGGAAGATTCCAAAGAATTTCAGTGATCATCAAGTGATGATTTAATAACTGTGTCAGGCCAGATGATTTAATAACTCTGTTCACTGTCAGGTTTAAATCAAGTTATACAAATAAGAATTGTGATGTTCTAAAAGTTATCCCCTTCTCAGATTTTTTGAGGGAAGAAATAAGACTTGGATACTCTGATTTTGTGAGGGACAGACTCATTCATTTGGGATCAGGTCTGTGTTTTGAATCTCTCTGAAATGAAGATGCATTTTGGCTGGGACTCTAAGCCAGACCCATCTCTAATTCTGTTGTTGACAATTAAGAAAGAATAAACAACCTTCTAAGCAGAGCATGACTGAAATCTGTGAGTTTAAATTATTCCTGTAAGTGAATTTGAACAAATTTGGTGCTTTTTAGTACATTCAGCCCCATCACAGGACTCAGTTTTTTCTCTAGGTGCGCATGTGCAGCTCTGGTTAATCAGTAAGGATTGTGCAAGTGCGACAATAGGCAGAGCAGGACCTGTTATTTTTCATTAATTTCCTAAAGTCTGGTTGTAGTATGAGTATGTTCCTCATTAGTAGTAGCACCATTATATTGGTTTTCCAACAAAACTTACAAAATATTTCATTACTTTTTGGTCCACTGAACTACTGAACTGCCAGATCCTAACAGAAAGGAGCTGTAACCGAATCACTAGTAAAAGGAGCAGGAAATTAGATAAAAGGGTGACACTGGTTTTACATGCCTAAATTAAAAGGTGTTAGTTTCAAATATAGAGCCTTTCAATATATTTTCCAAATCTTCAAGAGTGCCTGATTTTTGTTATTAAAATGCTACACTAAATTAACTGATAATGTAGCACTGCTCCTGTGATTTGCAATGATTTCGTCCATGTGACCGAAAAATAAGGCGGAAATTCCTTCCATCCTGATAGACATCATGTCCTCTTTGGAAATTAAAAATATTAGGGCTTGCATGATTGCAGCATGATTATTGGATAGATAAAGACTTATTTTCTGATAATTACGTAACAAGATATTATTTGGAGGAAGCCAGCATTGTAGCCAGACAAATGTCCTTGTTCATGCTGTCTGGAAAACTGTGGTAGGAACAGTTTTTGAAACATGTATGACAAACATTGTAGAAAGAAAGCCTTTTTAACCTTCACTTCTGGAAGGGAGGAGGAATTGTAAGTGCATGACAACAAGCTACGTTTGATGAGAATCCTCCCATCCAACTTAGCCACCTGTGTTAACTATAGCCATTTTAGGTTTCCATTGGAATCAGTTGAGGATGAGAGCTCTCCAGAAGGTAATATGTATTTTGGCTCTTTGAATTGTCAGCTACTGGAGTTCTCTCTCCCTCTACTGTAAAGGGCATTTAGGGGTCCTACAACCCATGGGTAGCTGCCTATATTTAAGTGGGATGAAACTAGAACATCCAGTATACACATAAATACACACGTATTACAGAGCTACATAACAAATGGAGTTTTTGGTCCCATCTAGGAAAACCCATGTTAAACTTCCCTAAGTTAATAACAAGCCAAAGTCCACTGCTAGGAGTGGAGGAGAGTGAGGAAAGAGAATGCATCCTGGGTGAAGATGTAAAACATTTTCTCAGATGCTTACTCAATAGTATTGTGCTTCAGGCTCAGGATGTTGCTTCATTGTCAAATGGCTGATCTTTCCTTGTCATGCTTTCCTATTGTTCTCCATTCCTTAAATAATCCTGGCTTTCAGCTGCATTCTTAATCCATTTAATTCATTTTCAAACCCCCTAAAAAACAGAGATTAGCTTAGCAGATCAGGAAAGAATTAGAAAAACGATTGCATAATGGCCCTAGTTAAATTACACAGTTGCTACTTGCCTTTGCATAGTAATAAAGATGCAGTTAATAGCTTCCACTTTATTTAGCTGCTAAATTCTGTTTTGTTTCAGAAACCAACTCCACTGCAATAACTACATTGTTCTTGCTCATTAATCTCTATTATTTGCTCTTCTTTGAATTGTTGTGAAGTTTCAGAACATGGGCAGTCCTCTGGCAGACAGATGAACGTGTTGATCTATTAGATCTTTTTGGCTCTATGATTTAGACAAAGCAGTACAATTATAATGGTTTACAGACTTTAGTACTTCATCTTAGGGCTTCACTGTTCATTCCATAATATCACAGCAGCTCTAGAGCAGAACTCCATTGCTGCAATTTGTTCTATACAAAAGGTACAAGAACAGCATAATGCTAATTATTATACAGTCAGTATAATACCACCCTATCCAGACCACTATACTTGCAGTTAAATCAGAAAATAAGCAGGGGATTACAAGTAACAACTGAGGTTAATTATTTTTAAAAAATGCATTCATACCAAATATGGCTTTAGGATTCCATACACTACCGATTGTTGCCACAAACTTACTCCTTCAACTGAGTCTTGTGTTGTTATAAGCTCTGGTGGTAGGAGATATGTAAGTAGTTCTAGAAATCCTATAGTATTCTTCAGAAAAAGAGCAGTCCATTGCAAGTCAGTGAATACAGATGGAAATGTTGAAGCAGGTTATTTCATCATCTTCATATTTATGTAGGTATTCTGTGAACAAAGCACCACTTTTTTTTCTCTTCATGTATTTTTAAAAAAAATTTAAACATGAAATTTAAACATTAAACATGAAAGGAAGATCTCCCAGAGAATTCCTTTTACTCTGACCTCATAATCAATAAATTCCCATGGAGCAAATGCTTTATTTAAATTTCATTGGTTAGATTCCCTGAAATCCACAGTTCTCTATCTCTTTATCTACTTAGTGTACTTGCTACATCTGATGTTCAGTGGTTATACCTATAATCTCTCTCCCTGTGTCTCTTTAATCTGCCTTCTCCTGTGATGGAGCAGCTCTTGTCATTACATGTGTTTCATTTAAGATGTTCCATGTTTCAGTCAAGTGTATTTGCTGTGTTTGCTCTCCAGTCTCTAGAGAGGCAAAGAACAGAAAAAGAAAAGCAGCCTGAGGTGACTTGTTTGAGCTCCTACCGAGGAAGTATATCAGAAAAATGTTATTAATTACTCCTGTATTTATTACTCTGAATGCAATGGCTTACGGCATTTCTGCACTTTTCAAAACATATGAATTAAGGTAGGTGACTGACTTATCCCTGGGACCTGCTGCACTACTGAGTAGCTCTCAGACCACCTAGGATAAGCTATGGGGTTCCACTGAGGTAGTGTTGTACCTCCTTGCCCAGGCAACTTGGACTCTGGCTAGCAGGAGACCAGAAAGCTGATAGTTTAATGCCCAAAGCTGTGCTCTGCTCTTCAGAGGGCACCATCAAGTGAAGCTCACTCAGACAAGCTACCTCATTCTTAGTGTGTTTATCTGAATTTGTAAGGTGTTTCCTGGAAAAAAAAGCTTTTATGAGGGGTCTGTATAAGTTCAGTGTCTTTGCAGGGGTATTTTGACAAAACCATACTTTTTGTCTCTGAAGTCTCAGGAGAGTACACCCAGCTATTTCCATATTTGTGAGTGGACTCTAACTGCACAAATATGAGTTGCCATTTAATTAAGAATTTAGTGGAGCTTGTATGAACAATATTTGCATGTGGTCCCAGTCATGGCTCTGCCTGTATCATGGGTTCAAAATAGCATTCAGACTTCAGACTGGCATAACAAATATTTCAGAGTCACTGAATAGGGTTATCACTGTGGATAGTTTACCTGGTTTTCTCAGCATTTAGAAATTTTACTTGTCACCTATTCTGCACAAGTCTTTGCGCTACCCTGGCAAATTCTTGAAGAGAAAAATGACTTCATATTTGTTTGAGGTGTTTCAAAACTTATGTGAGGAGAAATGTTGCTGTTTTAGTTGGGTTTTTTTTCAGGAATATTAGCTAAGGTATGCACTTCACTTCTAAATAAACTATAATTCAGGAATCATTTATGTAATCTCTCTGCAGCAGGAATGTTCAGAAATATTCACATTTGAAAATGCTGTTGCACCAGTACATCTCAATAGCTATGTCTGTTTGAAGAGATTAATATTTGGCAAGTTCAGAAAGCTGTTGCCATGCTTGGAGCAGAATCTATTTTAGCATCTGAAAAAAGACGTCTTGCTATCTTAGTTTTCCAAAGTCCTTCTACTTTCTACATACCTCTGTAGAGATGTCTGTCTCTGATGATTACAGAGGAAGCACCTTTAATCTAAGCACCTTGCAGTAGATGTTTAAGACTTAGGTGAAATGAATCCTTTTACTTACATTTACATATCAAGCTTCTGCAATCTGGATTTCCAGAACTTGACCTTTCAAGCTTAACCTGATATCCGAGCCAGTGGCTGAAGCCAGACTCCCTGGCATTTCCCACTGTGCTGGCTGGGTGTGAAAAGACATAGAAAGAGTCATATCCAAAACAAGAACATCTATTTACCATGCTGCATTCATTTAGACATCAACACTGCAAATCAGCATTATGCAAACAAACTCAAAAGAATCACTTGGTTAGTAATTCTTAGGCCTTTGAGTTTCTACCTATTGAAAGCTGTCATTTGTCCGTTTAAAATACGAATGTCATTTTACCTTCTCTCCAACAAGAGGTCCACAGGTGACCATAGTCATCACAGTCAGTGTTAAGCTGCTGGAGTGGGAATCAGGATTTGTGTAAGAATCCATAGTTCCACATCAGATCAATACCTTCACTACAGGAACTTAGAATTTGGTACACAGTCAACTCTCAGGTTTCCTTATCCCGGTTTTGATATTTCAGAGTTGGAAAATTTTGTTCAGCAGAAATACAGATATTGCAAAACATCTATGAACCAAGGAATGAACCGAGTTTCTTTGTGAAAAACATGATACACAGATTTCTGTAGAACACAGGAGCAGCAATGGGAAAGGCATAGCCAGGTGTTTCTGAGTTATACAAAACGTAGACCTGTGCCAAAAGGAGTAGCGTTGATGGTACATGGAAACGGATTGAATCTGCAGTCCCAATAAGCTCTACAAATAAATGGAAAGTTTGTGCATGAGTAGAATTTTGGAAGTCATATGAACATAAGATTTACCACTTTTTATCAGACCAAATCCTGCCTTGGTGAGTATCGTGTCTTTGGCACGTCCTATTCTCTTTCTTTTTTAGCCTACCTGCATCTCAATTATGCCCAGAATTTCCAGTAAAACTGAGATACTACTACCACCTAAGTATATCATCAAAGTCATTCTCTGCCCCAAAGGATTAGCAGCCTGAAACTGAGAGAACCTCCAAATGGTTGGAGCTTACCCTACTGACATAAAATGATCTATCTTTCACTCTGGCAAAATATCCTAAGCATCTACTTAAAAGGTGCTGAGTGACCTCATTTAAACCAAACCTTAGGATTAGGCACACTGTTTGTTTAAACTTTTTTGAGATCCTGAGATATAAGAAGCTTTGGAAGTGCAAAGATTTTTAAACTGGCTTAATATGTTTTTGTGTTTATTTGTAGACGTGGAATTTATGCAGTATAAAATTTGACAGCTAAGACTAGTCGTGAAATGTCTCCAGGAAAATAAAAACCTGTTAACAATTTGCTGACATTCATGAAAACCTCTAAATGCTTCCAAATCTGCTTCCAGGTATTCATATGCAAGAATCTGAGATCTTTTGCATTGCAAATATTAGCAAATGCTTTTAAAATCATGCTTGCTTTTCACACACCATTTATATAAGAGCTTTCTGAGTAGCAGCAAATTGTAGTCCTATTAAATTTCAGTTCACCTTCACACTGCTACTTGAGTAAAAAATGGTTTTTTGGATATTTTCTAGACAATCCAAGAGTACATGTCAACCATTAAGGATCTGAATATAAGGTTACAAATAAGAAAATATGCTATTAATGATGAATGGGGAAAGTTCTGTCTGTTTTACACGTGAGCAGTTCAGTCAGTTTACTAAACACTGAATTTGAACAGAGAAGATTGTGTATGCCTTTTCACAAAAGGCTTTTTGAATGTAATTACGTATAAGGAGTGCAGCAAATAGAAAATAAAAAAGCACTTTGGAGTCTTGGGTTAATTACCAGCTTTGGACAACATTCTGTTTATGGCAGCCATTTAATTTTTAAAGAATATTTTTTAAAGACATCAGCTTTTAATTTTATAATTCTCTATGGGTTTATTTCTGTGATATTCATCTTCGTTAAAATTTAACCATCTGGAGTGTAAAGACAAGTGGGAAATGGAGAGAAAAATTTACCTTTTTTGCTTTCTCTTTTGTATATCAAGTTTGTTGAGCCTATCAGTGGGTCATGTACAGCAATTTTAATAATTTAGTCTAATTATTCATTAATTCACTGGAGATTATAGTACTTTTTTATCATTTACAGTTTTGCTTCTTAATGGTTCTGCTGTCTTACCCTAAGGAATGCAGAACTGGGCCAGGCAGGGAGATAAGAACATTTGCACTTCCGTGATATAAAATGAATTAATCTGTAAGACTGACTGGTGCTCCTTATATCCCCTTGTTAATATTCCTTTCACTTCCTTTCCTCATCTTCTCCTTCTGCAGTGGAGCTCCCAGTTGTCTGGATTTCTGGGAGGAGGATGAGCAGCCTGGCATATCCAGTGTACATCTGAATCTTCATGGGAACAGAGGAGGTACCAATCACAGGCATTGGAACCAGAATATGCTGTTGCAAATTCCTCCTGATGTGTTTTTGCTCATTGCTTCCAAAAGGTCTTACTACAGCTTGAAGCAGCCTGGGCATTTAAAGTTAGGCATTACTCCTGTGACTCTGATGCATTTGTTCTGCCTTTGTTTTGGGAATTTCCAGGAGGGATATGGTGGCAGGGTTGTCTCTATCCTGTGTATGCATATCACCTCGGTCCCCAAATCAAGATTTTCTTCTTTATACTTTTTCTGAGGTGGAACCTGCTACAGTTTTGGGTCATCAGTGGCCTCATTTTGATCTGCTCTAAGCTCAAATCATTGTACCAATGCAATGCATGAGTGACAAATAACTCTCCCAAATATGCTGGGAAGAGGAAAGTAATAGAAACAAAAGCACCTCTGCAACTGCCTTGCAGAACTTCTTTTCCCTGGCCCCATCATTTCTATAAACAACTTCTGATGAGGAAAGTGGGAATTTGGTGTGGAAAATGGGAAGAAGACATCAGTTTGGAGAGGTGAGGGAAACTGGGAGGGCAGGAGCTTGAGAGTGGGGTTAGCAAGCTGGAGCCTTGGGGAAACTAGCTCTGTCTGGAAAAATAGAGTACAGAGCTGACAGTGACTGCAGATGTGTTGTCACTGCCAATGGCCTTAGTGGCCCAGGCTGTCTTGACAAAAGCTGAATGCATGCAGTTGCTTAGGAGCAATGCTAAATCAATCTTATAATTTTTCCCTATTTGTTCGAGATATCTTGTTTATTGTCCATTTTTTCACCTCAGAGGGTCTTTTCCATAAGGGCTTGAAGGACACCCTAATTAGCAGCAGCAGTACTGGCTGGCAGGGAAGTAGCAGCATGTGTCCCCTTTCCTGCCCTGCCTTTTATTTGGTCAAGGAAGTCACTTGCACTTTCTTTCATCATTCCTCCTCCTCCTCCTCTTTCCCTCCCCCGTGTCCTGACTCCCTGCCCGGATTCAAGAGCTTGAAGGTCTGCTGGTGGTAGCCGTGGTGGCTGCAGGGAGGAGGGAAGGGGGGAAAAAGCAGAGGGAGTAAAATAAGTGTCAAGGAATTCATTGTCTGTTCTCCACCTGTTGTTATTCTGGTCCCAATCAACCTGCTAGCCAGGCTGGAGCCAGTGGCCATCTGGAAACACTGCTCTGTTTATAAACTTGGCATGAAGCAGCACTCCCGGGCCCTGACCTCCCACACAAATCTGGAAACAATTAGAGCAAGATGATAGGCAGGCAGGCAGGGAGAGAAGGGGAGGGAAAGAGCGCGTGAGAGAGGAGGCTGCAGAGAAGGGGAAAAGCAGACAGAGTGAAGGGGAGCATGGAGAAGGTGGCAAATGTTTCTGAGATGCAAATATTTATGCCCACCTTAAGTGACCGCTAGCTCATTAATTATTGCCCTTGCCAAAACAGCTTTCTTTTTTCCATGAAGGCTGAGACATACCTCTTTACCTCCCCCAGCAACACAGGTTTTCTGAATTGTACTGTATGTTTTACACGGCTAAAAGTTTGCCTTTATGAATCTTAGGAGATTGAGATGGGTCTGTTAGGTCCACATGCTCAGACCCATACATGTTCTGTACTTGGAGGTATTGAAAACTGGAGTCCAAATATTGCACCTCCTACACATCTTTATTAGCAGTAATATCTTTCTCTGCTAGTCACACACCCCAGCACGCCTCTCTCCAGAAATGAGGGCTGCCAGTCTCCAGCTCTCTGAAGTGTGGGAGTCAATTGGGCTCAATTCTCTCAAGCCTTTCCTCGCCCCACCCTACCCACCCACTCCTTTTGCAACTCATCATTGTCTTTACTGGGAAGGCTGTGCTTTTCCTGGTAAAACCAGACCTTCAGTCACTGGGTTACTCCCTAGCTGTGTTCTGGATTTGGACCCTTTCCCAGCCCTGCTTCTGCCGTGCAGGTACACAGCCTGCCCATCTGCAACCTGTTCCAGTGGAGTCTTGAGGACATCAAGGAAGAGCCACAAAACAAACCGATGCATTTCACTTTCTGCTCTCATGGTGTGGGCAATCCTCTTGGTCCACGAGGTGCAAGAGTCCAAGCTCTTGGTTGTTTTAATGTAGCTAATGTAGCTAACACAGATGCCAGTGTGTTAATTCCCCTCTCATAATGTTTCCTTTCAGTGGAACAGCTGCAAGAGCGAGTCCTGCCTGGTTGAGACAAACCTGACATTCATTCCTGCCGGCCTGCCTAAGGGAGGAGCCCTTCTGGCTCACCTGACACATTTGCTACTTCCACATCCCAAGAAATCAAGCGTTGTGTTTCAGGTGCAATAAAACATGTCTCCTTCCTGGTGTGAGGAACTGCTAGTGGGGACATTGATCTTCTTTGAGTGCAGACATGAGGACTGGACCAGGTGTGGCCCTGGCAGCCATGGCCAGAGCTGCTGCTGGGTCAGCAGGGCCTGAGCTTGCAGTATAACCCACGTCTTTCAATTTCCTTGGTTTTCTTCAGGCACCAGCCTCATTGTGCCTGGCTTGTGAGGTGCATTAATGGTTTAACTGCCCTGCAATTCAGCCATAAAAAAACTCCAGCTCAAAATGCCTGGGATAATTTTTTCCACAATGCAGCCTTCAACAGATTCGCCTCAGGGGCAATCCCCTCAGGGGTCACCCCGAGCCAGGGGCTTCCCTCAGCTCTTTCGTACTGGCCACAGTACAAGCATGGCCCAAGTGAGACTGAGCCAACTGATAATGCCTTAATGTTTGTAATACCAGCAGGACAGAAATGATCAGCTGCGAGGTGAGAGTTGTTTGGATTTCACAGCTCCTCAGGAGTGGTATGTTTTGCAGTGGTGGTTGTGGTTCAATGGGGGAACCGTTCTGAATGCTACAGGAAGCACAAAGAGTCCACTCTGCTTGTGTCATGCTGTATATTTCTCCTTTATCCAACGCTGATTTTCCCTCAGATGCCTCTGTCACATTTGAATACATACATAGTATCTCTAGTCTAAATCTCTGGGGTGCTGGAAGTCTTTTGGAAAGTGCTTCAAATGACTTTTCCTCTCCAAGGGAGCTCAGTGGTTGAGACTCATTTTTCTGAATGAAATGTTGGTATCATAATTAGTGCTAATTGGCAGCTTTGTTTACAGCCTCATCAGAGTCACTGATTAGCTAAACAGAATGAGGAGGTTGTAAGTGTGTGTCTATACTACAGATAAATAAAAGACCTCAAGGTCAATTACTGCTAAAGCAGCACTTTTCAGAGCACTGTGTTCATGTACTGCCTCCTTTCCTTACCAGAAATTCGTGTTTCACAACCACTGGTTACTTTTCTCAGATTTGCAGTAAGCATCGAGTTATTACATTAATGTCTGGTGTGGCTATTCCTATGCTGACCAATGAAGGAATGCATTTTGTTTTGACGTGGCCTTGGAAACTTAAAGGAGTACAAAATGCACAACATATAGGCATGTAGAAATGTAGAAATAAATACAGGGAACCCACCAGACATGAATAGCAAGGAGGCTAGAAGCAATTCAGCCACAGGGCTAAGAACAAACTGGTTTCTTTATGTAGCTCTGGCTGTTCGGTAGCTGTACTTCAGAGCAATGTAATGGGTTTTAATGTTCATAAAAATGTTCAATCTGGTAAACCAATTTTTAGACTCTTACATAGTCTTGTTGAAATTGGATTCATCTGAACTGTAATATAAAATATTATGTTTACTTAACCCGTGTAAACTGATCTCCTTTGTCTTCATGAACTTGCTGGGCAGTTAAGGATCTAGCATTCCTTCCACAGTTAATAAAATTTTGCATTTTTCTCTCTCTTCATATACTTAATTACAGTCAGACCTGGTTAATCAACATCAACATTTTTTTTAATGCTCATTCTTTTATAAAGCTTTTGATTGAAAAATACACATGAAGGTCACGCACTGAGACTTTGTATATTATTTAGGTTCAAAAACTCTGCTCAGATTTTTCCTGTGTGTAGCCCTGCAGACAGTGCAATGTGGATCAACTGAGGTCTGATTGTACCTATGATGCAACCTTTAAATCACGTCAGAGGTTTTGCTCTTTATAAAAGGTGGTAATCCATTTCTGTCCTCATTTTTGAATCAAACACTCACTGATGTGAATGGCAGTTCAACATTCAAAGCAGGTCCTCTGTTCTCTGCTCTACCCATTCCCTGAGTTTTCATCTGTCTTGCACCAAAGCCCCCAGAGACATTTCATACAGGCATTTCTATGTTATTTGCAAGTGGGCAAGAATAAGCTGCATTCCATATGGCCATTAGGTAACCCTTTTGCTACATGTATATTGCATTTCCCAAGGCACTCAGGATTTACAAAAATCCTTGAATGCTATAGTTGGGGTTGATCAAAGAGTCTGTGATTCAAGAATTTATGAAGAAGGATTTTGAGGTTTTCAGTCTGAATTTTTTGCAGGGAATACAGTGGCTGGAATACTGTTTAAAAATCCTAAGGCTTTTACTGGAGTTAGTTGGTAGGTAGGAGTGAAATCCCTTTACAGCCTTAAAAGACGATATAATTTGGTGTGCACTTTTGTTAATTTAACAATGCGTGCCTGGCACTTGGTTTGCTATGCACGGATTGTTGAGCTCCTGGGGACCATTTCACCCCACACTCAGTGTGGAATACTAAACAATGTACAAGATTAGAATTTTAGCTAAAAATGAATAGTGGAAGGACATAACACTGGAACTTTGGCTTTTACCTCAGAACAGATTAATGACCACTGAAGATAAATGTAGAAGGTCAAAACTATCAATTTTAAAACACAGAGCAATTATAGATCTGCCATTTCTTAAGTTCAAGCTTTCTGCTGCCGTAAGTCCTGCTTGCAGTGGCTTATGCTGAGTGGTCAGTAAGGCTCATGAAGGCACTTTGAATAAGGCTAAATTTTATCAGGGCGACTTTTCAGCTGTGAATCAGAGACACCTTTGTGTGTAAGCTCAATATTCTGATACTACTAAGACAAATGTGAAGCTGTGCAGGATTTTAGCAAAGCACCTACCAAAATGGGGTAAGAAATCTGAGATCCTTTTTTGTGTATGCCCTTACATTTGTAATTTTTGGAAGATAGCTTCACCTCTGAGGAACCATCTGTATTTCATTGGGGTGCTGTTTTCTACCACATTTTATGACACGACTAATTGAAGCACTGGGAGATCAAGTGACTCACTCAAGGTCAGAGATCATTTTGGTAGATCTGTCTCAAGCCTAGATTTCAGCATGACTCTGAGTTTGCGATAACACAACCCCTGCAAACTCCCAAACTAAAGGCAGTATAAATAACTTTGTATGGTGTAACCAGTATGACTTTGTTGTTGTTGTCGTTGTTGTTTGACATTCTCTTTTAAAAGACTCTGTGGAGAGAGAGTACATGAAGAGTGTCCAGGAAGGGAGTAAGTGAAAGAAAACACTTTGTTCTGTGTTCACAAAGCAGTAACAAGGACTTGTACAAACTATATTCATGTCCAGAACTTGAATGTTTCAAAGTCTTTTCTACAGAGTGCCTTGTAATCATTATCCTCAGCATCCTGTTTAAGAGAAGCTATTAACTACTTGCAGTACTTTCCTTCTATTTTTCAGTAAGATAATATGAGGCAAAGGCCAAGAGCTAACGTCAGGTTGTGTCCAAAGCACTTTTTTTTTTTTTTTGAAGAGGTCTGTTAGTGGATATTTTTGAAGTGGCAGAAAGGAAGCACCGGGGCAGTGTCCTTCCTGGCTCTGCACAGCTTCCTGCACGCTTCCATGCCGAAGCGTTAGTCAGAGCCCTGCAACAATTCGTGCTCAGCCTCCCACGCCATCGTCTGCCTGGCTTTGATTTTCTGAACTTGTACAATCGACTGGCAGGTCTGGTCTCTGACTTAATGATGAGTGTACAGGTGGCAGAGCAAAGAGCCAGCAGAAATATCTTTGTGATTCAGAGATTGCGAATGATCTCTGTGTGTGCGTCTCTGAATACACCTGCCTTTTAATGCTGTAGTAGACAGGGTTGTGTAATGTATCCAGATTAAAGTCTACAAGGCTCTTGGATAAAACCATTGTGGTAAAAAAAAAAAAAAAAAAAAATTAGAGCTGACTGCTGACTAAACTCTTTTCATGTGCACTTTTCTCATATCCCTGGTGATGAACTCTCTCCAAACTTCTTCCCACCTGTTTATGGCTTGGCTCTCTGGGCCAGGTACTGTTCCCATTGGCACAAGTGCAAATCCAGTTACCTGATGTAAATTAAAACCTGTTGGGCCGCTCGGGCTTCACATAGTTGTAGTCATTGTGGAGCCACAATTTGTGAATGGAGTGATGTCTAGCACTGTAATTTCCTGCAAATGATGAAGAAGATGCTGATTTTGCCTGTGGCAACAGCTGCTGAGAAATGGAAGAGAAAAAACTTTGCAAGAACAGGAGGAGATAACAAAGGTAATGTGCAGTGAAGAGTCAATCAAAGCACCATGATTATCTTTGACTATATGTTCACTGAAAGAAACAAGGATTTGCAGGCTTTTTGTTTTTCTGCCTCTTGTGAGTGTGCTTTTTATCATATTTCCTTTAATAAAAATATAAACAGCCTTTTTCTTCTCCCCTCTCTTCTAATAGTATCACTATTAGTAACTTCATCATAAGAAAGAGTAATGCAGTTCAATATTTGTTCTCTCTTGTAGCCTTTTTAAAGTCCCTGAGCTAATTTTGTGTTAAAGACAAGCTGTCTCCTCAAAGAGAGCCCCACCGTTCTGATTCCTGTTGTCATTGCAGTGAGAAACTTATTTTTATCTCCCTATGGCTGAAGTATCAAGGAAGGCTGATGCCTCTCAAGAAGCCATCAGTCTTTGATTTTTCTTTAAGAGGATGGAGGACAGCAGAGTTTGGGGAAGTTGCACCCAGCGGTAATAGAGCTAACACTCTGCAGGTTTACAGCTGCTGTCATGAGGGATCCCACTGCTCTGCACCCTTGGGATAGATTGCAAGGCAAATGTTTAGTGAGAAACCAGATATTGAAGCAAGAGATATAACATGTTATGAGGACAGAAGGATTCTGCTGTTATCAGAAACACCTGGGTGCTCAGATCAGCCAGGGTCAACAAAGCCACCTACATTCTTCCTGCCACATAAATACAAAATATAATTTGGAAAAAAAGACACAGCAGATGATGAGAGAAGAGAACTTTTTGCACCTTCTCCATTACCCTGTTATTAACTTGCCTTGCTGTTTGCAAGTCAGGCTGTAGTTGTGCACTTCATTGGAAATGGCTTTGTAACCATGTTCTGTAGATGACTCTTATAGTTTTGTGAGAATTCACCATTATGTAACAGGAAACATTAAGAGAGGAGTGGATGGATTAATGTGCTCAATGATTTTAGATTATTAACATATTTGCTGTGCAGTTAAACCAGGTTTTTGCTGCTTTGTGTTGTTCAATTCTATATTTTCATGTTAGTTTTGATAAAGCCAGAAAACTTCCCACATTGTTTTTGTACTCAGAGTGGTTTACTGTGTGTTTAATGTATTCCCAATGCAGCCTAAATGTTCGTATTATTGCAGTAGCTCTGACATGTTCCCAAATAATATTATCTGGGATTTGATGAGTGACTACTGTTGATGTAATGCAAATGTGGCCTATATTAAAAAAAAGTTTCTTCCATCTCTCTTGGACACTACGGTTTGTCTGGTACATCAGCTTACTTTTGTACTCTGTGGCTGCTTTAATAGCACTTAACACTACGTAATGAAATGGAGTAAATCTCAATGAAGTGAAGTGAATGTCCATTCTGGGCATGAAGTTTTATATTGCCTACCCCAGATTTTTGGCAGGACCACTCTATTTCTATCTCATCTACAAAAATATTTTTTTCTTTTTGCACAGTATTGGAGACATATGACTCTGTCAAGTTACATTTGCTGTTATTTTAGAAGAAATCTGTAAATGTTGTGAATGAAAACTTGTGGTCCATGGTGTCTGTTTTACTGCTTTGCTCATGGTTGTGTTACATGCCTTTACACAGTGAATGGCTACTTTTACTGTCAAGAAATCAAAACAGGATTTTTTTGTTGCCATTTATATTTCCTTTTCATTATTTCAAGATAAATTTCTTCAGTACTCCAAGGTATTGATGGTACATATAACATATTAACTGTATATTTGTCTTTTACAGCATTATTTCATAATTCTAAAGATATTAGCACAAAAAAGCCCCCACTCTGCAGTACATACATTGTCTCTCTGACATACATTTACTGGTGGTAAAAAATTTCCATGTATCCTATGGAAGAAAATCAGTAGAAAAATAGAGCTAGGAGGGAATTCACCTGCTTCAGCCCTCTGACTCAAGGCTTTTCATGCTGAGTATTCGTGACAGCTGCCTGTGGAAGCCCTTGATCTGTTTGGTGCTGTACTGTAGGACTTCCTGATATTTTGCAGTTTGCATTAGTTTAGCGACATCCCTGTTAGCTCTTAGGTTGAGCTGTGCTCTGCTGGTGAAGGCCCTGGTGCTAGGGCTTTTTCTGCTCTGAGTTGCTGTCTGCCATTGCTGCTTTAAGCACCACATTGGTTAAAACTTCTTCAGTGGTCTAGTGGCAGGACCTGATCGTTTGTGTCACGACGCATAACAGTGTCACTTCAAGAGGAGCTGTGCTGAGGTTGGATGTGGTAAGAAGGTCACTCAGATGTAATGTGAACACAGCACCTACCCACAGATTTTTGGAAACAAAATGACTTTATGGGGCTTTTTATTTCAATTTACTCTTTAATTTAGTTTGCTGTTGTGAGACAGCAAAACTTTGCTTGTTGTTCTTTGGTGTTCATGGGTTTCTGCAAAGATGTAATGGTGATATTTTTTACAAAAGGTAATAGTTGTCATGCTTGTAAATCAGAATAATAAATCATAAAGTTTCTTTTTTCTTTTTGGTGGGCTATTTCTGTCTGAGAGTTGCATTCCCTGTGCACTAAAAAGGACATGTTTCCTGACCACTAAACACCTTTTCCGCTTCATGTAAGTTGACACTTGTGTTTGCAGCACCAGAAAAAGTGAAATCAACCAAAAGAAGTTGAGTTTTGTTTTTTAAATGGTCTGTGGGGCACAGATAATTTATACATCATCATCGTCAGGTTACATAGGAGTTATGTTTCCTTTAGAAAACCAATTTCTTGAATGCTGAAATAAAATCCCTATTTCGAGCAATACCCAAGACTTTCAATTTTGCTTCTGCTGCCTCAGGAGATCCTCCTTCTAGGAAAACTGATTGCAGGAGACACACATTTTCCATAAGTTTCCTGCTGTCTTGTACTGCTTTCATCCATACTCCTTAAGCATAAATTAATTTATGGAAGGTTTGCTATTTATTTCTCAGTGAAAAAGACTTCACCATAGGTGAGACTCTGCAGCGGGAATCTTGGCTATATAGAGTGTTAGATTTTATTACATTATTTCTCTCATTAAAAAGAAAAGATTACAGTGCAGTTGTCTGAAGACTGAGAGTAAAATTTTATCCCTTTCTGCTACATGTTTTGTTGTCACCAGAGCAATTCACCCCCAGCCCCCTTTTCCAAGACTAAAGCACAGAAGAGGTGGCCTTGGGTTGTGATACTACAGTGGAACGGAAGTGGGTAGAATGAACATTTCAGGAAAAAAATTAGTTCACCCCAAAACTGTATTTTTGGGTTCTTAAACTGTTCACATTCCCATCAGAGCTTGTTCTTTCATGATTCAGATTCTCCTCTGGCTTAGTGCTGCAGTGAAATCATACTTCTGTGCTTCTGACACTGCAGGCTGCTGCCAGCATAGAAATGATTTTGATAACACAAATCCACCAGGGATGGGCAAACTACTTCAATAAAAATAGCAACTGCAATGGAACTAGGCCCAAATTTTGAACTCCTCTCCTGCCTTTTTTTTTTTTTTTTTTTTTTTTTTTTTTTTTTTTTTTTTAATCTAACATGATTTCAATAAGTACCTCCCTGAAATTAATCATGTGGACTCTACAGTCTTGGCTGTCTTCACTGATCCAGCTGCTGTCCTCAAATCTGACAATTTCCATTGCTTCCCTTGGGTCAGGGGGAGTGAGTACATTTTGGGGTATACCTTTGACCTGAGGAATGCATGGGATGGGAAGACATCAGCCAGCTGAGCCCAAAAGAAAATGTGCCAAAACTGAGACTGCCCTGATAAAATATAGCTTGGAAAGGGGAATTTTTGGAAGCCAGAGGGAAGGAGCCGCTTTAGGTGCAGGGGGAGGGAGAATGACGACAGGGATGAAAAAACCTGATTGTTGGGGAGAATAAATTCAGAATAGAAGAAAGCTATTTCAGAAGTTTTCCTTAAGTCCTGGATCATCCAGACCACACTGCCAGATTGTCTCAGTCTGAAGTGGGAGTCCTCAGGGTGAGGATGAACAGAACCTTGCATACTTTATGCAAAAGTGAAATTAAACAGCTTTGGGGGATAGTATAACTTCTGTCTACCTCTGTGGTGGAAAGCTGTCCCAGACTGTAAAGAGGTGGGTGAAAGAATATGGCACAACTGATCCCTCATGAACCTCAATGCAGGGGACAAGCTGAGCACTCCCAGGGGAATGGAGTCCAACAGGTCAACAGACCATGCAGTTCCAGTGCCCCTTGTAGGTCAGAATCTTGAGAAATCCCTTCTACTTCTGCTTAGGCCATGTTAGGCATAAAAATGTGAATTTGCCTTGCTGTACTCCAGGCACAGCAGTGGAGGTAGCTGCTGGTCAGGAATGGCAGTGGCTACATGGCAGTCTTGTCCTGGCTCAACCCTGGGCTTACAGAGCCATATGACTTTTGGAATGCAGCTGGCTCATGCCTAGCTCGGTGGAATAAGAGCAGGGAAGCAAGGATGTGTCTCACTATGTCAATGCATCCCTATGGGTGAAATGCAGCCCCTGTTCCTGCAGTGCTCTGTGAAAGTTCAGCTGTGGAGAGAAAATCAGCTTGCACGAGAAGGCAGCTTGCTTTTGGATATGACTAGTGCAGTTAATTAGCACCTCTGAGGAGACAAATTAAAAGATACAGGAAGAAAGTGAAGGAAATTTGCAGTTAATGGTCCTGTGCTGGTGAGCTTTCCAGAGGGTGGTAGTTTCTCTTTAAGCCATGTACATGCTGCAGAGCAGGCGTGTGGGAAAGGTTACAGTGAATTTGCCCTCACATAAGAATCACTTCAGAGCAAACAAGAGTCCCAACATGAGAAAATTATTTCAAGCCATGAGAAGCTGAAACATTGTTCAAGGACTTGTCAGATCTGTTTTCTACATTTCTCTTTTTTTTTTTTTTTTTTAATATTCTTAGCTTAGGTAATATTTACAGTTTTAACCATTTTGTTTATTGGCCACGGTGTTCACTTTAATCAAACTATCACATGCCTTGCTGTGGTCTATATTACATCTTATTAGGGGGTAGCCGTGCAGTGCTCTCCCAGCATAAAATGTGCTGGCCTTTAGAAACCGTGCTTCTTCATGACTCTGGTGCTTAATTGCATGCCAAGTGTGAAAATGAATTTGTTCCGTATAAAAAATAATGGTATTTATGCAGTGCCATTGATCTCACATTTCAAAATATGGTTAAAGCTATACTGAATAAATCCATAGCAAGTACTTCTGGATGCTTTTCCTCTGACTAATGGAAAGTTTGCTTGTGCCTGACAGCACAGGGGGGGCTGCCAAGATGGTGGTGGGGGAGGACGGAGGCAGGAGCCCAGGGCAATTCCCATGGGTCTGGCAATAAAAGGAGCCAAAGCTCCTTCTTTCTGCCCTGGCGGCCTCCTTCTCATTATCATCATCCTCTGTGCTGCCTAGGGAAACTGCGATGGTGCCACTGTGCCACAGGGGCCCTCTGGGTTGCCTGCAACTGGTGCATGTCCTGGGTTTGCCTAGCTGGTGCCAGGCACATCTCCAGGGCTGCCTTGTCCCTCCTATGTGTCTCTGCAGAAGCCCTGTCTTGCAGTCACAGTGTGCTGGAACTTTGACTGTAATGGGGAGTTAAAAAAATCCCCACTGCCCCCAAACCCCACAAACTGGGAGTAATGGCTCTTCCTGGATCCTCCCTCCTTACCGGCCACTGCCAGGACCAGCCATGATGAGATGGTCACTGGACACAGGCAACTTTCAGAGAGCCTGGGCAGATCTCAAAGGCACATGTGATGAGGACTTGTTAATGGGTCTATTTATGCCATTCAGAATGATGTTTTTCTCTTAAATAGGTATGTACTCACAACATACTGTCAATACTCCCAGAACACTGAAAAAGAGAATTAATTCCTGATTGCAAAACTAAAGCCTTACCTAGTTTTATCCACATTTCTCTTCCTTCCTTCCTTCATGCCTTAAAACTCAAAATAAGGTTCAGGTGCTCAGTAACCATTTTTCAAGAGGTGGAGGGAGGCCAGCATATTGCAGTGCTCTTAACCATGTGTGTGAAATTCATGGATTCTAAACTTTTAGAAGGTGCTCTGAGGCCAGTAATTTGTACCTGCAGAGGAGGAGTTCGGTGTTTTAACCATAATTCAGCCTTTACATCAGGAACTTGGAAGGCAGACTTTTATCCTTCTTGGGGTAATTTCAGAATTATGCCACAGTGGGATCAATTCTGGATCATCCTGAAATGGTGCAGCAACATCTGGTGGGAAAAAAGCTATGCTGCAAAGATGCAGTGCAGAAGCTGCCAGGGAGTGGGTTTCCTCCCTGACTTCAGCAGAACTCCTTACGCAATTTGGATCAATGATGTGATACACGGAAAGGTGGATAAATTCACTGGTGTGGTTCTCCAGACTGGATTGTGTGATTCAGTATTGTCCAAAGGAGAAATAGACAACCTACATTAGACATAACTTGAAATGGGCGATCATCAGTGCATGAGAAGTTCCCATGGAAGTTCATTAACATTAACAATTTCAACAATGGTTTCCAAGGAAAAAAAAAGGGAATGATAAGCATAGATCATATTATTTTATTTCAGCTGTATTTAAGAAATTACATTAAGAAAGATATTTCATTTTGGAGACAGGCAGAGGCTAAGTGGTCTGTCCTGAGAAGAAATAAAACTGTAAAGAAGTTGTTTTTCTAGTGTTCTTCATGAGTTCTCATGTTGATGTTTGTCTACAAGAGATAAAACACAGTATGTGGTTGGTGTTGTATGACTGGGAAATGAGAGGCTGTGTTACCCCTGTGTGTGGTGGTGGATTGCTGCTGTAGCAATGTTGTGTCCAGTTCTATGATTTTATGGTTTTTGTACCTGCTTTTCTCACAGATGAAGTAGGGATGCAGCAAAGTACCACTATATATTTCCCACTATATACTTCACTATATATTTATAATATAGTGAATATAGAAATCATAGTGGAAATTTGAAACCTTAAGGGAGAGAGATTTTGACCATTGGAGATTTCAAACAGATCTTGTGAAGTAGCTGGTCTGATTCTTGGTACAATGAACTTCAGAGAATTTTGGCTAAGACTTTATTTTTTCAAGTGTTTTTTAACAAACTGTGGCTTATGAGACAAACTTTTTCAATGAAATTGCCCACTAAAAATCACAAAATGTGCTTTAAAAAAACCCCACATTTGCTCAGCTGACCTTAGTATAAAAGGTGGGAACATGCTGACACTATATGTTATTAGAAAGTTCAACAGCAATAAATAGCAGAAAATATAGGAACAGGTAGATTTTTCACATTTTCCAGAATAGTAGTAGCTGGTGAGAGCCAGAAGATTATCCAAGTGACATTCTAACAATAAGATTTGCTCTATGTCTGTATCTTCTTTTATGGAAAACATTTATTGAGTATTACATTTCCCCCCATCCTAAAAATAGCCTTTTTGGGGAAGTATAGGAATGTGACTGTATGATCATGAGGTTCTATTTCATGTTAAGCAGACTATGGAATGTCTAAGTTATTGTCTTTCTTATATATTTTCTAATATTCCACAGCAAAGATTTTTATACTATGAAACTTAAAATATGCTCCAGCTTCTCTGTGTGTCCAAAGACTTTTGCCATCTTTAAGCATGAGAAGGTAACATGGTTCTGGCAGAGAAGTGTAGTCAGTTTGAGGATGTGACCCACTACATGCATTTACTTTAAATTAAACAAACATTTTTTTCTGCAGACACAGGATATACCAGCATGTGTGTAAAGTATTTATAGTATCCCAGGCTTCCCACTGACACCAACAGAAGTTCTCTGTATGAATGCAGAGGGATCTTATTCTTCAGGCAACCTCCAGACTTGTACATGTAGAAAATTCAGTGTTTGCCATCAGATTCGCAGTGGGTGTGAATCTTCATTGAGTTTCTTGGTGTTTGCTGATGTAGAGCAGCAGAAAATTTGGTCTCCCTTTTATTAAGTTCTATTTATTTAGAAAGTGGTAGCAAAGTTCAGTGTATGTATCTGACCAAACAAGTGGTTCAGTGAACACACAAAAGTCTGTTTTTAAGGCATTTTTACCTTTCTGCTGTTGAATTCAACAGAAGTATCCTAAAGCTGAAGCATAAATTTCCCCCTAATTAGAGACCAGAGAAACGAGATGGGAAAGAGACATATGAATTCCCTCAGCATGTGAAAATCTTGACCTAGATTCTATGATGAAACTCAATTGACCTAGATAGTGTGCTTATCAATTTTAAAAAAGTCCAGTAACTACTTCCTTCATTTATAAATTGCAAGAGATTTTGCTCTTTAAGTTAATAAAAGAGAAGGCTTGTCAGCACTGTACCGAAGATAGTTTTGTATCAGCATAGTACCAAAGGCAGTTCTCCCATGGAGACAGGAGGCAGCTGCAGAGAGAGGGACAGAGAGGTCCTGCTGGGTGAGGTGAATGTTGATGGCTTGCCCGGGTGAAGCAGAGAGCTCTTAGTGGAGCAGTGACCCTAATGGAAGCTTCTGATCCCAGAAGGTCAGGTGAGCCCCTTGGTGAGATGACAGCATACATTCACCGTCATTGCAGGCGTGAAAATAGGGTGTCAGTGTCCAGTGAATTGTGCCTGAGGAATTCTCCCATCCTGTTGTGTTAAGAGATCTTCCTTGTCTGTTTCTGAGAAGCAGCAACTTCCTGAATTGCCTCCCACTTGCCATTTGAGTGCTCCCACTCTGCCTTTAGGCAAAGATGAAGAGGAGACCTTTAATTCATAGAAATTGCTAGAAATGATCATATGATACAGTCTCTGTGTGAGCTACTGTTGGCTCGTTTCTTGTGCCTGATGTCAGGATCAGGGTACAGGAGCCTTCCCATGTGGGTTTAATACAGGATGGTGCATAGGAAGAGTCTGGGCTCCTTATGAAGATCTGTGATTGAGTATCTTATTCTGTTCTCTAAAGTTGTAAACTTGTACATCGTTTTACCATTCCAACACATTCATTAGCTGTTCCTACAGTTTAGAGTCACTATGCTGGAGACCAGAGCTATATCTGGCTCCTGGATCCATCGCTTGTCAATGGAGAAAATTAAAGCATATATCAAAGCAAAGCAGCATTTCATTTATAACTATTAGAATTAGTCAGCTTGGAGCTTAAACCTGCATACTGTGCTATTACAACTGGAACTCAGTGGAAATGGACCTGGGATCATTTATTTACTAATGAACTGTTGTCATGGAGTGTACCTTGCCAACTATACATTGCCACATCACCATTCTTGAAAGTCACACAGCAGGGAGCATGTGAAAGTGCTCTGTATTAAGAAACACAACAACATTATTTCCAAACCTGCTAAACTGGCATTATATTCCCTACATTATTATATTTGGCTACTGTTTAGGGATGGAAGAATCAGGAGCCTATAATTTAAAACCTTGTAGAATACTGTGGTATAAAAACTTTTAGCTCATTTAAAGGTTTTATTCCATTTTGGAAAGTGTTAGACAAAGAGAAATTTTTTTCCTATGAGAACTATTTTTGGCTAAAATGATATCCAAAGTAAAAAGGTTTAATAGCTTCTGGGAACCCCCAAATTTTTGCTGTCTTCCTTCTTACCTTTATAAAGTCATCTGGTTTTGTACAAACAGCAAATAACCCTGTTGCAGAGGATCCCATAATACTACACAGAAGTATGGCTTAGGTGGTGTATAAAGTCTTTTGCAGAATCAAGACTTCAATTCACCCTCCAACTAAAAATTATAGGAGTGCATTCCATGATTAGTAGTATCATATATAAGAGCTGACATCAGCCCTTGGCCATTCCTTACTCAGGGATATTCATAGCAAATGACAATTTGATTCTACTTTATACTGCTCATATGCATTTGAAGGCTCTGCTTTTCAAAAAGTGCTGAATCTTCTATCATTATTGGAAAATACGGAGTTGAGCTTTTGGAAATGTCACTTTGATTGTGCCACCTCACTCACCAAGACCCACACTTAATGTGAAATGAGTCGTGGGTTTTTTGGTGGGCCTATTTGAGGTAATTCTTCCATGCCACCTTTCTTCTCTCAAAGCCTCATCTGGAGAGTTGTGACTATTTTGGGTACTGGATGCCAAGAAAGATATAAAAAAGTTGAGAAGGATTCAGACCAGATTAGGAAGTCTGAGATATGGGAAAGACTGGAAAAACCGAGTTTATCTTGAAAATGAGACTTGGGAGTACAATGACATAATTCAAACACACAGAAGGTAGAAAGAAGGGAAAAGGATAAACTGTACATTTCAGTTATTTAAAGTGATTAAATCACTGATTAATTATGATTGATTTAAAGAATATATTCAGAACAACTTCTCAGTTGTACAGATAACTGAAGTCTTAAAGATATCGTGGAGAAAGTCTGCAGTGTTGCTGTACTGAAGATGTTTAAACATGAGGATTAGCTGAACTGAAATTGATTCTAGCTTATGTTGAGAAGAGTTTTTATGATGTCCTTTCAAATAGCGTTTTGACATCTCTTCCACCCTATTTCCTATCATGCTGTAATTTTATTTGTTAAAAGAAGAAATCACAGCAGAACATGGTCTTTTGTTTCCTGGCACAAAGGATATCAAGTATTAGTGTTTTTGCTGAACGTGGTATTTCAATAGAAGTTTGACCCGGAAAAGCCAAAGAATTTAGCATACACTAATAGCTCACAGTTGGTCTACAGTTGTGTGCTGTAGTGTTGTAAAGAGCTGTGTTGGAGTGTGATTGAGCTGGATATCCTGCTTCAGGCAAGAGTAGTGTGGGAGAGGAAGAAAAAAGGGGACAACCAGGAGAAATGACTTGTTTCATTTAAACAGGAAAAAGGATTAGAGGGAGAGGGAGTGAAATCCAGAGAGGCTGAGGGAAGGGTACTAAAAGCATGAGATATCACAGTAGAAAAATCCCCAGAGTTCAAAAGAGAGTTGAGAAAAGGCTCCAAAGGGAGAGGTGAAGTTGAAGAAGTAGGTATGTATTTTTCTGTGTGTGCAAACCTAACAGGATAGAAATTTGTATTAGGTAAGTTTCTCTGGGCATCATCCACATCTTTCCGCTCCCAGCAAGGCTGCCCTTCCCTTCAAGCCGCAAGTAATGCATTGACTTGCTTTTCTTTCTCACTAACCCTTATGGGTTTCGTATGCTGGACTGTTCAATGTCCCAGCTTCTAGAGGTGTGAAGAACACCGTGCTTCATGTTAGGATGTGTCTTGGCACGCAAGAATAGACCCTGCTTCTTAGATTCTTGTATATAAAATGGGTTGTGTTTCTTACAGCTGTGATTCAAGAGAAATCATAATTCTGTTGTGCACTGTTGTGGTAAAAACCCAGCTAGCAACTAAGTACCTCATAGCCACTTGTTTACTCCCTGCCCCTTCTCTGTGGATAGGGTGGAGAATTGAAGAAAAAAAAGTTAGTAAGACTTATAAAAGACAGTTACTCACCATCTGCTGACGGATGCTTAGCCTGTCCCCAACCACAGATCACCCCCCTGCCCCAGCCAACACTCCCCAGTTCATACACTGAGCATGATGCTCTGTGGTATGACTATCCCTTTGGCCAGTTCAGGTCAGCTGGCCTGGCTGTGCTCCCTCCTGGCTTCTTGTGCACCTGCTTGCTGGCAGGGCATGGGAAACTGGAAAGTCTTTGACTTAGAGTAAGCACTGCTTAGCAACAACCAAAACACCAGTGTGTTATTAACATTATTCTCAACCCGAATCCAAAAAGCGCAGCTTAGTAGCTCTGTACCAGCTACTAAGAATAAAATTGACTCTATCCCAGCTGAAAACAGGAGATGAACACACAGGCAAATCACATGTGCCTAGTGCAAGATGTCAGGGGCCAGTTTCCCAAAGGTGTCTTGTTCAGTACTTTTAGGTTGAGAAGAGTGACAGGATGGCACACATGCTCCCTTCTTTCTCCACCCATGTTGTGTCCATGCGTGTCCCTGTTGCTGACCTGTGAACCTCACTCCATACAGCCTATTTTCCTGATGATGGAGGGAGGGATATACGGCAGCTAACAGTCTCGTCAGTACAGTGGGTTTAAAGCTTGCCTTAGTTTGCTAAGACAAAAGGAAGAGTCACCACACCTACATCCTTTGTGGGTTTAGCCCCAGAGACCTAACTGTAAATAGCCACCTACCTTAACACTGCCATGGCTACTCAGGAGGCACTTTTTTGCTGAGTTGGAAAAAAAGCTAAATGGTATGGACGTATTTCCCCTTGCTTCCTTCACATGATTCAACCTATTTGTGAATAATTTCTCATATTAAAAAGTTATTTTCTCTCTTTTGTTGTTTTGAGCTTTAATTAAATTTTAATAAATGTATTCATCTTCTTGAAAATGCAAACCAAGGAGCTCAGCATTTTGATATATGTAATTTTTCCTCATCTCAGATTCCATGAAGTGCTCTAAATATTAAGTAGATAATTAAAATGAACATGAAAATGATCTTACATACTACTTTGTTCTTTGACTCCCAAAATAAAAAGAATTATTAACTTGAAAGTAATATTGCATTATCATGGTAAAAGGGATTATTTTGGGTGCTCCAAGGGGGTATAAGTAGCACTGAGGCAGAAACATTTCCTAACTGGGAGGATTATTGTTAGAATAATTAAACCCACTAACTGACTCTATAAAGGTAGATCAAACAAAACCCAGTGTGTATCGTATGCCCCAAAATACACATCTAATAAGGGAATAAAGTGCTCTAGAAATCAAATTTGGAACAATGATCATTTGACAATTTCAGTGAAAACTAACCCAAAAGTTAACAACTGGTTTACTGAAAACCAGATACATTGTGGAACCTTCTCAGCCCACATCCTGTTGAAGGTACTGCGCAAGATGATACTTGGAATACACCAAAGCTATGTGCCTTTAAGAGGGCCCTGGTGTATCACTATTAATAGGCTTTTTGTTGTGCTACTTCTGGTTTAATTTGTTCTGTACTTTATTAAACTCCTGTAAAACATAAGCTTTAATAATCTCCATTTATAACAGACACCCGAGTATATGCCAGCCTATTCCTGGAAGACTGGAAGGCAGGGTAAGTAGAAAAAGAAATTTATTAAACAAGAGGTAATTATTCTGGGGCTTTTGTTGTTGTTTGGGATTTCTTTGTATTGCTAGCTCTGAAGGACTATCATAATGCATTTTATTTTTAGAAGATATATGTTAATGTCATTGTTTACAAGTATATTAAGGTAATATGCTCTTAGTTATATAGTCTTGCTGACACTGATTAAAAAAAAACAACAAACCCAACATTTTTCCCCTTTATTAACATTTTTTATTTTAAACAAGGAAATTAGGCCCATTGAGAACACAGGACTTTATGAAGAATCTGTTCAGGTAAGCAAGGAATACTTGGGACCTAATCTTGCTGTCTTTTATGCTTGAGGTCTTGCACTCAAGGCTTCAGTTGCAGAGTAATGTCATTGCATCAAAAGGCCTAGCAGAACCTTGAGAATGATGAGATTTCTGAAGTATTGAAAACAAACACTTTGTAGATTTTCAAGTCTCACAGTGCCTATCCATTGCAGCATGTGGAAAAACATTTGAAGGGGAAACTAAATGATGTTTAATGAGATTAGTTTTGACCACTGATAATCCCAGTGGAAAGAGTGGGCCTGGTTGCCTTAAACTGGGTATTTTCTGCTTCTTTAATTTTAATTACTTTTTCTGATAAACAGGCAACATTGGTATCCTAAGACCCCACATGACAAAACTGTGCATAGTTTGCTTGCATTTTTATCTCCATCTGATTTAGACTGTGCACCATATGTGAGATTCAGAAAGAAAAATTCCCCTCTCTCCATGAGAAGCCATGACATGTGGCACTCATTTAGACAAAGAATTCATGCAGAGACATGGAGAGGTCCTTTTTGATTTTTCATTTCTGTTATGAAATATGCCATTTTTGTTAAGCAATTTCAAACTCAGAGAATCTCCTTCTTATTTGACTAACCATAGTTTTTTCCAAAGTGAAGACATCTTTCTTCAGAGTATGTGAATAAAGGAGACATTCATGTCTGAATGAGGTGTAAGGAACATGGGACAAATGTATTTTTTTCAGTGAAGAAATTATAAAAAAATTATATTCCATTCTGCAAAAATGACCCACCCTATCAGGTATTAAGTGTGAAATTATTTTTCCTCTTGACCATTTTTTTTCAACTTCACCCCATGAAATTTCTAGTTCCAGACCATTAAAAGAAGAGTTCACACTTGATGGAAATCCAGAGGGAAAAAAAAAAGGAAAAAAGGGAATGCTAGGGAGATCAGCAACATAACCCTCTTATGAACATGAACACAAAAGGAAACTTCTGCTCTGTAACCGAGTCTTTTATGTTACTCCTTAGTCAGAATAAATTGTGATTTATTTAAAACTATATTTTATAAATTGAAGGAAGACCTTAAGCAAATCTTTATTAGACTGGCATGGTTGCTCAGCTCATTAAGAACTATACCAAAAATAACAGAGGACAACCTCATCACAGAGTAATGAAATCCAATTGAAACTGTTACTTTTGGCATTTCACTTAATCTCTTATGCATACATGTGATGTCAAAGTTTCTGGATTTGAGAAAAAATGGATTCTTTTTTTTACCTTTTTGGGAACAGCCTCTATGTTCTAATACACATGTTTATGCGTAGTGTCCTGAAGTCTTTCCGATGTAATTTTAGGAACAAGCACTGCAATTGAGTTACTAATCGCAAAAGCATGAAACTGGATTTCGCAATGTTACATATTGAGGAAAAGACTATCCCTCAGATTAAAAACCTTCTGACACCTTTTCTTTTCCCAGAGGAGAGCCTATGGCTTGGAGTCTCCATGACTGGGTACCAATGGGACTCCTAATGTGGAAGAAGAGCTCTCCAGCTGTGTGAGTGCTTGGGGCAGCTGGCACTGGGTTTGGGGCTGCACCGCTGGACTTCATTCCTATCCACTCCCACAGGTGGTTTGACCACTGGCAGGTGTTATCTGCTTCTCAGATGGTGGCTCCCCATCCTGTACACCTGACTGACCCCAAAGATGATGTTTCAAGGCAATGTCTCAAGGTAAGGAGGCCGGGCTGGCTCCTACCACAATCCCCCTGTTTGTTCCTGCTGTGTTCAGGTGGAAGCCACAGTTGTGCTCGCACAGCTCTCTGCATTGTTTCAGTGGGAAAACGAGATGAACTTTATTTTTTTTCCCTCTCCTTGCTCCCTCTTTGAGACCTCAGCATAAGGAGTTCAGTGTTCTGCTTGATTCTATATATAGTTATATATTGATACTGCAAAAGCAATCCTGGAAATGACAATCTTATCTCTTTTTAATTGTTTATTCTTATTAAAAAGAAAAGAAGGACACAGCAGAAGAAGCCTTTTCACAGTTGTGCTTAAGTATTGACATAGATGCGAAGTTGATAAATCCTGTGTTAGCTATCCTGGAGAAGAGGTTATACCCACAGGGAAATCAGATGCCTGCCTTCTCCATAAATAATGGGAGTTAGGCACTGAGATCCCTGGCTTGGTCCACAAGGAAGTCTTGAGATCTTGCAAAAGTGAGCTCCATGGATGGTTCTGGCTCTGGCTGCTCAGTCTCTCAAACTTCTCACAGTTGTCAGTGATGCTGGGCCAGCTCTGCACTCCACATTTCTGGCACCGGGAAGGCAAGTGTGACTGCAAACCACAGGGACAGCTCTAGTGCCAGAACAACTGAGACACAAAGTGTTTGGCCTCTTTGAGTTTTGGATCATGTTAATAGACCCACAAATGGGCCTGATGGGATGTGTTGAAGACATGCAGGAGTCCAAGTCTATACTGTCCTTAGTCTGGGATGTGTTTTTCTCTCTTGCCTTATGGAATTTTTTTTCTCTATGTGTTAGGCAGAATGTGATCCTAAACTGAGAATAGACCTTTCTGTGATCGGGCCTAAGGACGTGTTAGTTTAGCTTTCTGCTATAGTAACGAGTTGTCACAGACAAGTTTTGTAAGTATGTACCATTGTCTCAAGACTACTAAATGATGAGGTTTCATGAAGTCGGTTGTTTATGCGTACCCAGGAAACACTGTATAATCTACAGATTCTACTTAAAAGAAGGAGATTATGTTTTTGAAAACTACTTTGATCTCAATTTTGCAACTTCACTATCAAGCCTTAAATGAGCCACAGTATATAGTGAGCTTCTTTGTAAAATATGTGATAAGGACTTGTCTTATTTTCTATCTTAAAGAGAATGAACTGAACCCTCTCCTGTAGTTTCTCAGACAGGCTTTAGAAGTTGCGTAAGTGATAGAAATAGTCTTTATCTAGTATTTTATTTTAAAATACCAGGCTATGTCTGCAACAAATAAAGTTACAATCTTCCCAGTTTTATTCCACTCAGTTACTTACTAGAGCCATGTTTTTAAGAAGCTGGGAATTAGGCAACAAGAAAAATTCTGATAAACTAGAATAGCCCCAAATTGTTGGTTAGCACAGAGAGGGAAGCTTGTATGCTGAGTCGGTGCAGATTTGGGCCATGGCTCAGTGGAGTTCTAAGTAGCAAAGCTCTGTTGATGCCTTCAGTCCTGTACAGGTGCAGCTGAGCAGCCCAAGCACAGGTATACTTTTAATTGGCAGAGTATATAACAAATGTCCAAATTAGGGGATTTGGCATGAGGGAGATTTAAAGAGGAAGCAGTACATATGATACTCTGTCATAAGGCTGGTGAAAAGATCATTTCTGTTCATGAATTCAGATTTGGCTTTGCAGGACCAAATATTCAACCTGCAGCCCAGCCTTGTTTCCCAGGTCCATCAGAGATGGAGCTGGAGGACTCCTGAGACAGATACTTGTTGTTGGTGCTGTCCTCAGTGTTGTTCATCCCTTCTCCATCAGACACACGACAGTGAGCTTGACCATGCACCTTTAGCCCTGTTCTCATGAGACAGGTCTGCTTGCATAGATGTACCCAGCACATCACCCAGGCCTGTGCCAAAGGATGCCATGTGTCCTGTCGAGTTAACAGGGAGAGCATGGCATGCTGACACTAAAACACACATGTGCCTCCCCCATGCAAATTACTCCTCTGCGCGTATTGACTCTACATCTCCCTTCTGCATTCGCTAGGAGTTGCAGTGATCCAGCTGGTTCATCATAGCCAAAAATTCACTGCATTGATGGAAGTCCTGGCAGTTCTCCTGGTAAACAGCATTTGTCTGGATATATGACCATGGCTGAACTGTCTGCCTTCCCTGCCTTTGCAACAGCAGAGCAAGGCAATGGGAGAAGACTTATTATTAGTGTTTTAATTTCTCCTTCTAGTCCTGGACAGAAAAAGCCAAAGTATGGGGTTTTTTTTATTATTTTTAAAGAAAACCACAGCCATCTTTTTTCTTCTTTGTATAGTCAGAAAAATTAGGACTGGGTTTGGTTAGGCCTTTGGATCAAGATTTATGTTGTTTCTTAGTTTATTTGCCAGGTCCTACCTTAGAAGTAGTAAAATTACACTGTAATTCTGGTGACCTATTCAGTAGATACTTGCAGGAAAAAATCTGTGTTTAAATAAAGTGAAGGTTATGACACAGGCTGAAAAAGTCAGGAAATCCACACTTAAGACTGACACTAATGCTCATGTGGAAAATAAAAGACACAGTGACTCAAATTCAGCAGGGAATGCCAACCATAACTCTGAATTTCCAGGCTTTGTGTCAGGTTGTGTCAATATAATGTTATTTAAATGGAGTTTTATGCCTGTGAATTCACTTGTGTTTTAATGGCAGAATTATTTTGAGAGGAATAATAATAGAAAAAAAAAAATCATGTTAGGAAAGGTTGCTTGTAAAATGTCTGTTCTTACATATGACAAGCCAGAACGGATAATCTTGTTGCAAAGCCACATATAGGCACCAGAGTAGAACTGGCTTCCATTCCTGGCCTTGCCCAACATTTCCTGGGTGTTCTTAGTAATTTACTTCACCCTTGCCCCATTTTCTCAGCCTGCAAAATATAAGGAATAGTACTGACCTCCTTCCTGACGTGCTTTATAAACCTGCTGAAGGAAAGTGCAGAAGCAACCTGGAGACAAACGGAGCTGCACTGTCTGTGTGTGGGAACACAGCATACCTCACACCTCTGGCGAGATATATTTCATCCATCTCCTCATGCCACGTGCATCTGCACTGCATTCTGAGGCCACTGAAGGACCCCTGCCTTGGGCAGGGCTCCCACCTGGAGGTCAGTGGCCAGAGCCAGCTGCAGCCTGTAATTCATCACTCGTGCCATCAGCCAGCAGGTCACAACCCACCAGCAGACCCAGCACCTGCACGGACTCCAAGGAGAGTGATGGAGGCAGCCAGCGCAGCACTTGAAGGGGTTTTCTTTCTCCAGCTGTTCTTGCAAAGGGCCTCCTCTCCTCCTTTCCTTTTCCTTTTGATTTCATTGTCTCCTCTTTTACACTTCCAATGAGTCTTGTGTCTCTCATATGTGAGGCCTGGAAAAATTCATATTTCTGCCACTTTCAGATGACATTATGGAGATCAAAGTTTGTAGCAGAAATCCCATGTCTTAGAAATTCAACTTCTGCAAGAATTTAGTGTGGGGGAATGAACTTGTTTGATGACATCAGCTGAGAAATTGCCCATTTACTTTTGCTTATGTTGGCACTCCATCACTCTTTTCTAATGCCAAGGAAATTTGATAGGGGAACAAAGCCCAGTGTGCTATCTGATCACAATGATTTCTAGGAAGATCTACTGTAACAGGCAACAGGAAATTGGGCACCTTTGAAAATAAATCCCTCTATGATACACTAGGAATTGAGTGGAAAGACTCTTATTAGCAGTGAAAGTTAGATCAGAGAAGGCATAAAAGCAGAACAATCACAGTACAAGCAAAAGGAGAATGAAAAGGATGCAGTGGAGCCACCAATCCTCACTTTGCATACTAAGGCTGCTATAAGGAAAACACCTGTAAGGATAATATAACAATGACTCCCATAGGAAAAGAGGGATGGTAAACTGTATTTGTTAAGCTGTTGCTTTGGAGGTTTTCACAAGCACTTACAGAATAGTTATTAAAAAAACAGCCAAAATTCAAACGTGCAGCAAAACTGCCTTTTGTAACAGTGTGAAGCAGCTGTCGGTAATCAAGTAGTAACAGTCCTGCTCTTTACAGCTTGGCAAAGTTTCTACTCATCAATAAGCTGAGCAAACAAGCTCCTCTTTATGTACTGCATAGCTGCATAAGGACTTTCCCCGAGGAATTTCTTTGTGGCGATTTGCTTTTCCTGAGCATGTTGAAATTAAGAGGGAAGAGGATATAGGAAGCCAGAGGCCAACAGTGTAAAACAAGAGCAATTGTAGGAATTGGTGATATAGCCTATGAAGGGAATTAGACTTGGGAATAAATAAACAATGGGAAAGGTAAATCTGGTTCCTCCATGTTGCTTGTCTGTTGCCTCAATGTGAATTCACCTGAAACATATTTTTGCCTAAGCAACCATTTGTTTTCTCCCTTATGAAATGCACCTGGGGAACTCCTGGTTCCTGGGGAGGGAGTATAAAAATGAGTCATGGCCTCCTACTGAGAAATGGGGAAGAGGGAGCTCTCTGTGCTCAAGGACAATAGGATAGGATAGGATATTGAGTAATGAGGTAGGGAAAGCTCTGTAATGAGAAAGAGCTGTCAAGGAAGCACAGAACCCAGGGAAATTGTTTTATGAAGAGGGAGCAATCGCAAAGTTGTTGGACTGAGATATTGTTACAGCTCTTCCTAGAATTTCAAGCTTTGGGGAAATAAGAATATGTTTGGAGAGAGTGGTGCTATGTCAAGTCAACAAGAATTATAGAGAGAGAAAAATAAATTATAGATTCCATCCTTTCAGCTATTAGATTCACTTTCATGTGATACTGCATTCTCCATGCTTAACTAAACATAGAGGGATTTGGCTTATATTAAAGGCCCAAGTTGGCTTTTGGTGGCATAAATCTTTGGTGGAGTACCAAACGTCTTGTTGAACCCTGCTCTACATAAAAGTCTTTAATAAAACCTTACAAAGCTTATCTGTTGTCTTTTTTTTTTTATTGCTTTACCTGAACTACTGAATGTGAGACAGATGCATCCCAAGAAACTAATGACAAGAGAAATTCTCTGGAATTTTCATGGATTAAGTTCTTCAAGTAAGAAGACTGTGCCCCTTTTGTGAGGCTGCACAACTCCCACCAATTTTGATGGGAATTTTATGTATGTATGTACATACACTCTAAGTGCATATGGCTTCTGTGGATTAGATATGAAAAATTACTTCTGTTGTATTGCTTTGATATAGATGTTTGAATTCATTAAAGCTGTGGACAGCAATTTCTCCCCTTTTCTTGCTCTGGTTCATTGCAGTTATGACTCTTAGGAATTTTTTGCTTGATTACGATTTTTCTGGTGTCAGAGATGTTTTCTGGATTAACCCTATTACTAACTGTATAAGATTGTAAGATTGTAAAAAGTCATTTTCATTTATATAACCACAGAATGTTAAGGGTTGGAGGGGACTTTAAAGATCATCTATTCCTAGCCCCCCCTGCCATGGGCAAGGACACATTCCCTTAGACCAGGTTGCTCAAAGCTTTATCCAACTTGGCCTTGAGCACTGCTAAGCTTAGGGCATCCACAATGTCTCTGAACAACCTGTTCCAGTGGTTTACCACCCTCACAGTTAAGACTTTTCTCCTAATATCTAACACAAATTTTCCCTCTTTCAGTTTGTACCCATTGCTCCTTGTCCTGTCACTACAGTTATGAAGAGTCCTTCTCCAGATTCCCTGTAGGTCCCCTTCAGATACTGGAAGGTTGCTGTGAGGTCTCCATGCAGTCTTCTCCTGAACAATTCCAGCTTTCTCAGCCTGTTTTCATAGATGAGCCTGCTCATAAAGGAGGTGCTCCAGTCCTATTATCAACTTTGTGGCACTCCTCTGGGGCACCTCTCTTCATTTATAGACCAGTCAGTGCCTCTTTGAGTATATCAGACATCTTCTCTAACACTGATGCTTGTGAGCTCCACATGGCCTGAAACAGCCTGTGCATTTATGTGTGACAATTCCGATTAAGCATCTAAAGCCTGGCCAGGTGGTTTTGCACTCGGAAGTCTGCAATCTTGAGCCTTTTCCTTGCTCTCTAGCCCCAGATGGGCTCAGCCCCTGGAGTATGCCAGAGCAAACTTAGTAACACATAAAATGATGTTGCCTTGTGAATATCACTTAATTACATCAAATGAAGTTTACATGGAGTGTGCTGTATATCCTGTCTACAGAGACCTTTTTTTTGTAGTCAGTAGGAAAGCATCTTCTCTCCCATGAGACGAACGTCCCCTGCCAGACAATGCAAAGCAGCCTCTCACCTTCCCCTCCAGTTGGAGAGAGGAAGCAGAAGGATTGCCAGCTAGAGTAGGGGAGGATAAACATGCCACAATACTTTGACCTCAATGATCAAAAACCCCAAACAAACAAAAACCCAAACAAACAAAAAAAAGAAGGAAAAAAGGAAAAGGAAAAAAACTGTTGCAATATAGTTTGCATTCAATCCCATGGTTTTACAAGAAGGAGTTGATTTCATTGTCAACATACTGAATTCCAAATGCCCATTCAGCCTAAATGTCAGCTATATTTTCAGTTTAACTGAAGTCTTGAACTAAAAATAAAAAGAATGAGAGAACAGCAGCATAAATAGTTTTTTGATAAAAACCTTCCTTTCCACTTTTAATCAGGGTGGAAGAGTCTTTTGAAAGGCCAGTAGTCAATCTTTAATCTGTACCTCTTTTTACTTAACAGATTGTGGTGTTGGTGAACAATACTCTTCATTCATTTGGGAGAACAATGCAGTTAAGCATGTGAAGTCAATGTTACCAAAAGAAATAGAACATGGATGGATAGAGTTAAATTTCACATGCTTGTGTTTGCATCCGGTTTGCACTGTTGACTATGTCTCATCAAAGGATACATAGTCAGTCTCATCTCAGAAGGAGTCTCATCGATGTTCTATGTCTCATCGAAGGAGAAAAAGGTTTATATTAATCCTTGAAACCTTGTATATTCTTGGATCTGGAGTTTGGCTTTTCCCATTCCATCATGTTGTAGAGGTAGAAGCAAGATGGAATATGAATATGGAACTGGATCCAGACATCCTTCACATTTGGTTTGGGCCAGCAGTTAGGTCTAAACTTCCTCCAGGTGCATCCTATCCTAAATTAATTTACTTCTTATTTTCCTGGAGTAAATACATTTTGCCCCAGGCTTTTGGAGTTAAGAGGATTTTGTGGCTATTTATTAGCACAATTAGAGCATGCTTGTTTGATAGTTCATTATTTCTTTCCAGTAAAAATCTCAATATCCCACAATAGTACATAAACCAAACAGGCTATCCCTCTTAAAGTTCATATTGTGAGACATAAAAAATATCACCGTAGCAGCAGAATGTGGTGATGGTATCCAAAAATGGAAGTTTATAGCTCAGTAATGAACATGTATTGGGTGACCAGGTGATTTCTTGTGTTTCTTCATTTCCTCTCCAAACACAGTTGTTTTATTGTCATAATTAGGAGTACAAGGAAATGCTATTGTGTGTTTTTGAAGAGTATTAACTCCATATTAGGAGTTAATCTATTTCTGCTCAGCATCACAGAGAATGTTCCATGGGTTTTGTTTACTTTAGTTGTCTTCATACAGCACAATTCCATCTCTTGCACTGCTGTTAATGGGCTTTCTTTTGTTCTCAATATAAGATCCTTAAACTGAATTCTTAAGAGGCAAGATCTGGTGAAGAAAAGGTTAATAAAAGTTAAAGGAAACCTCTGTGGCTAACCTTTAACAAAACTAGGATACTCAAAGGGTTAAAAAAATGAGCATGTGAAAAAAGTACCCTCATCCAGGCAATGAGGTATTTTACGTGGAATTTATTGTAGCTAATTGTAAGCAGGTGCATTTGTACCACCAGATGCCAACCTGCCACAATGTGTCACGGGTCTAAAACTTAGATCCTAATGCATGGTGAGTCTGCTTGCTGTGGGTGAGCTGGAGCCTTGCTGAGCTGCTGCTCAGAGTGCCTCTGTTGGACCAGGGTAGGTGTTACAGAGACACCCACAACCACTGCCTGCCTGCTGTGGTTCAGGCTGCAGTAGAAACAGGTGCTCTTTCCTCTCCTTTGAGTACAGCTGCTGTTTGATACCCACAGCTGCCAAAGCAGGGTTAGGATTCATTCTCCATCAGCAGAGGTGATTGTTTGCAGTGGGTTTATTCTGTGTGTGACTGCTGTTGAGCAGCTCCTGAAGTGCAGAACCAAAGCTGTGCAGTAAAATGTGTTGTCTTCAAGCTCTCCAAGTGAGCCTCACCTTGTCACATAGACCACTTCAGCTTATGAAAGACTGGCGGAAAAATCATCTGGGCTACCTAAAAATATACAGTCATAACATTTGTTTTATTGGTAATAAGTATTCAGAAGCATAACGTGGTTTGTGAGTGCTGAGCTCACTTGGAGGTGTTGGACTGGCTGCCCTTGATGTCACAGCCCTGCTGATAATGTCCAGCAAATCTGAGGGCTACCTGTTCCCTTACTGTGTATAAATTCCATTTCATGACAGCAATAATACCTTCCAGGCAGTGCATTTCAGGATGATAACTATACATCATATGTTATATTTACTCCACCTTAGTTGCGTAGAAAAAAAAAATTGTAGTGCTGTACTGCTGGCAAATCTGGGAGAACTTCCTGGTTTCCATGAGTTTAAATAAAGAAAAAGTGGGAAGGGAAGTGGATAAGTTGTGCTCCTTCCCCTCTCCCCACCTTTTTTTTAATTCATGTTTCAGTGTGATCCTGGCGGAATAAAGGTGGGATGTAAAATGAGTTGAGATTTTGAGGTAGGGCCTGTGCCAGTATGACCAAGCTTTTTCAGCTACCTGGCCACTACCAAACCTCAAATTCTTCTGTGGACCACTATCTGCCCTTGCCACTGAACTTTTATTTGAGAACTGTACTATAGAGTAGCACTTTGATAGGAGTCTGAAGACTATGACCTCAGAGGCCATCAGCTTACTGCAGACTGATTTCACAGGAGCACAAGAACAAAGACTTCTAAGTGGTGAACATGGAAGGAAGGCATCAACCATAATTGTATTACGTCTTACACGTTTGATCCCTTCTTAAAAGTGTTTTATTTTTAAGTGTTCACAGTCTCCTCGTATTTTTACTCTGGATCTTCACTGTCCATACTCTTAGGAAGCCTTTGTTAATACAAAATTTAAGTCTTTATAACCTTTCTTTTAGCATAGTCCTAAACACCAAGGGCATAATAAACATGTACTTCATCTTTGCAACTTTCTTTTGTATGTTTAAGACCATTAGCACGTTCCCTCCATCCTCTTTTTAGTAATTAAGTAACCTCAAATCCTCCAATTTTTCCTCTAAGGCATGTTTCATAGGCTTTTAGTAAGCAGTTCTCCTGTCAGTGCTTGATACTTTTGCTCAGCTACAGTCGCTGAGGTCTCTCAAGCTGTGAAAGAGTAAGGAGAATCTAGTCTCCTGCAGACTGTTTATCTTCTTCTGCAGGCTACTCCAGTGTGTCATTTGAAACACTGCATCACTGACCCTGTGATCCACTATATAATCCCTGGTTCTTTTCTATCTAAATACTTCTCTAGCTGTTCATGCAGCAGTTTATTCCAGTAAAGAGGCAATAAATAGTCCTCTGCCCCTTAGAAAATGAGCCTTTCTGACTGATAAAATGAATGTAGGAGGATTATGGTGTCTTTTATACCTAGTGCATTAACAGATTGGTGTTCTCTTATTTGGTGTTCTCTTAAAAACTGATTTATAAGTTGTTTTTCATATTTGATAAATACTTTTAGTATCCTTTATGGATTATTAGTGAAAATACTGAGAAATACTGGATATAGGAATAGCCCTTTAGCCATTGGTTGTTCCCTCCCAAGAAGAGAACTGTATTTTTCTTTCACCTAGTCTATGATTCCATAATTTTCTCCAGAGCACATCATGTCATACAGTCTGGCACATTTCTTAAGATGAGCTATTTTACAACTATGAATTCTTTATCCACAAGTTCTGTTATGTGGTTGTAGGAATTACTTTGGTTTTGCACAGTTTGTTCTGGCAAATGTAAACTGGCTTATGCTTATCATATTGTTTATTTTCTAGGTATTTACAGATGGTTCGTTGGTTATTTGTTTAAGCATTTCTCTGGCATCTTGGGGTTGTAGTGTAAAAATTTCCCCTTTCCTCTTCTGCCTCTTTCTTAAAGATGGACACCATTGTCCTTCCCAGTCTTATTTTATCTCCCCTCAGAGACATCTTTCCTATAATATCTGTCAGTAGTTCCAAGATTTAATTAGTCAATTTGTGATATATTTAAAAAAATTTATGCATTTTACAATCTTATGTGGTCTATAATCTGAGTGTATTAGCTCCCACATGGAAATTATCCAAATTCTTGCTAACTTCTTGTTTTATTTGAAGCTCATCTCATTTCATTGTAGACATCAGTAGTATGATTTTTGTGCAGAAAAAAAATTAAAAATTAAACTATGGCTACAGTAGAATATTTGTGGAACTTAAGAAAATATCTATTGCCATGTAAGCATATTTCTATTAGATATGACCTAGTAGAGAGAGTGTGTTACAAGGAAACATTCTGTGTAAGAAGTGCAAATTAATGCAAATTGGTCTTCTAGCATTTTCTAATAGAACTAAAGTAAGAATCATACATATTGGCTGTATTTAGATTTTGTTTACTGTGTGACCTGAACATGGTTTGGATCATGAAGAAACTAGGACAGTAAACATTTGCTTTCCAAAGTTTCTAACAGAACACCTCCTAATCTGGGGTCCATTTTTCACTTCTATGCTTCTGAGAAATCCTCTGAGACCTTGCTAATTGATTGTAAAATACTCCTTGCATTTCAGCAAACATCAGAATATGCAGTGGACTTAGCAAACCTATGAAATAAAGAACTGCTGATCTTAAGTCGACTTATGCCATGTGGGATTTTTCTGTGTATATAAACCAAGGGAGCTGTATGCTCCACATAGGACATGTCCATTGCTATTTCTTGCTTTCATTCAGCAGAATTATCTTTTCCATACATTCAGGAGTATCAGAGGAAATTCTGCTTAAACTGACATCTCTTTAAAATCCAAATATTTATCAATTAAAAGGAAGACACTTGCCAGCATCACCTTCAAGCTGAAAATAATACCAGGCAGATGAAACTTCTGGTGCAACTAGAAACCATGGGATATTGCTCTAATAGCATATATTTTCCTATTCTCCAAATTATTGGGATTGTATCACAAATATTGCTACAATTGTTTAAATTTACCTTCCTTAAGATCTTAGATCTTACTCTAGTTTCAGAGCATGCAGACCTGTGTATTGCAGTCTCCAGCGAGGTCTACTCCACACTATTCCTCAGGCTTATCTCCAGGTTAGTCGTATCTGGGAAATTATTTGGTAGCAGTTGCTACTTCCAAGACTCTATTATTGTAGTTTCATTTGTGAAAGGTCACCATACTCTGAATTATATTCAAGAGCTGTTTCAGCTTGTCTCTTATGTCTAATCTTGTCCCAGGGTCACGCTATTCCATAGGGTGGTAGTCTTTTTGGTGACACCAGTACAAATCATTTCCAGAAAAGTATGTATCAATTTCTCCCACAACAGGTTATTTCCAAACATCAGTGCTTAAATGAAACAAGTGGTCACAGTAGCTATAGTTAGGAAACATTTCACCTGAAGAGTTTTATTAGATTTCGGCATCTTCCCAAAAATGAATTTTTTTGCTAGGAATCTCAGAAAGGCATTGCCAAAAATGTATTTTGTAATATTTTTAGAGCCAAACTGGGATTAAATAGTAGTCAGGGAATGGTGCATCAAAACAGGAAGCTGGGTGCAAGTTGACAAGGAGAGGATTGCTCTGCTGATTTTAGACAGGGTCATACTATGAACTTGTTTTCTCTGCCACCCTCCCCACCACATGCAGCTGGTGAACGAAAGTGTGTCAGAAGCAGGAGCACAACTCTGCGGTGCTGCTGACTGCTAACTGGCCAGAGGCAAGCATGCCTTTTTTCCAAACACTGCCCTAGTGGGAGAGATGTATCTACATCCAGCTGGTCCTATGCCTTCACCTATGTCCCTGCTGCAGCCACAGGTAGGTCCCTGTAGTGCAGGGACTTCGAGGAGAAAAAGAATAAATGATGAAGGAAGGTGGAAATCTGTCCTGAAATGGAATTTAAGAAAGGCAAGGCAATGTAGTTGAAAAGAGGACATTTGAGTGTGGGAAGAGGCCAGAGTAAGGCAGCCAACAGCACATCATTCAATTCAAGGTTTAATTATTCTACAGTGCATCATGAGACATAACATAAGCATGGAGAGGGAAGGGCTGTCACCTTCCCGGCTTCTGTAGCTTCCTTGGTAAGCCTGTGTTGCTTGTGGAAGCAAACAAGCCAATCAGTTGTTGCATGTCAGCAGCAAAGCAAGCTCCATCAGCAGCAGTAGGTTAGCAGGGGCAGAAGTCCTTAGTCTCTTGCTGGGGTCCATGGCTCCTTGCTGCAGTTGGGAATCAGGCCTGTCTGCTATGGCTCTAGGACTCCATTAATATTTTTTACAGGAAGCTAAAGGTTTTCAGGATCTGTTTGTGGCCATCAGCTACTCTACCTAGAAATTATTTGATTTTTCAGTCAGTTCAATGGACAAATCTGGTTGCATAGATTTTTTTTTCTGTCACTCAGGGTCATAATCTGCCTTAAAATTCAAATTTTCCCTCATAAAAGAACAATGAGTGGGCCAGGTTGTTTACATTATAGTTTTCCTGTTCCTAGCAAATGAAGGTTCAGAAGTTATAATGTGCAGGTGGAGCATTTTTTTTTCAACCTACAAGCCAGTAATTAGCACCTTTGCTTCATGTTAGCATTCAGCATGTGGGCCTTATTGCTTCATCAAATGTCTGAGGGCCCATCTGGTTTTAATCAGCAGAACAGCACTATTTGACCATGAGGGGGAAAAAAGCAAGTTTTGCTAGCAGCAAAAATGATCAGTTTTCTTTGCCCCACTCAATCTCTCCAGTAGCAATCTTCTCTTCTTCCCCCTTCTCAAAGAAAAGAATGTGAATGACACCAGTAACTTGTATATGAATTAACAATGTTCTGGTGTCATAGAAGAATAATACATTACATGTTGAAAACAGGGACTACCTTGGCTTCTTCACCTGAATTTGTGACTATAGGTGAGAGACTTAGGAAAATCAAGGGTACTGCTTGAAACAGTAGTTTCTGGCTCCTTATCTGACTCCTTCAAGACCTCTGAAGTGATCCTTTCCCCTAAGCATCTTCTTAATGCAGAAACTCTCGTTCTTAGAAGTTGGATTTGTTTTTATCATTTTTAGACAGAAACAGGCTCTGAACAGCTACAATACAGAAGCTATGCTGGTCTTTAGAGACCTCTTGCAAGGGACTTCTGGGCTTTTAGCAATTAACTGTGAAAGCCATCCTTGTATTCTAGTATCACTCATGCCAAAGGTATCAGGTCTGTCTCCTCACAAGGTCCTGGGCAGAGGGGTCTGGCCCATCCTATATTCCAGGTTTAAGAAAATGGTTCTCAGATAGTTTAAGCAGAGGGTTATGACTTTGTTCTACCCTATTCCCCTGCTCTCTGTGCCCCCCTCATTTAGACTGCTATGTCAAACACTGAGTGTGATTCATGATGACAGAGATTACTGTGAGCATAAAGTTCAAGAGCTCAGCTGTTTATTTGTTTAAGAAAGTTGTTTTCTGAGTGTTCCTCTATATATCTAGCCACATGCTTAGACTGAAATACCCCAGCACAATCACTGGTTTGTACGAATATTGTTTTGACAGCAAAGAATGCTTGTAAACATCCAGGATGGGGAGGGGAAGTATTCAGTGTCTTAGGACTCATTCCATTTTCATGTGGTTTGTTCTTCTGTCAGTGGTGTGGGAGGAAATTCCTGCTGAATAACTGAGGAGACACTGTGTGCAAAAGTACCATGGCTCAGGTGAGTAGTGCCAGAACATAGGCAGGAGGTTAGAGGCAGCTTCTGGCCATCTTCTTCAGCAAATAAGCGTGGAAGGCAGACCCAAATTCAAAACTTTCTGTTACAGGTCCAGAAAGAAAAAACAGAAGATGGTTGTGTCTCTACATTGCCCAGGAACCCTGCCTAATGTCATCGTTGACAAGCCAAGCTGTGGATTTACATAGCTGGCTGCATATATCTGTTGTCTTATAATTTCTCAAAAATGTTTGGTTTAGCTTCTCAGGAGTGAAATTTGCTGGAACTTTTCTTGGTCTTCTAACACCTAGAAACAAAGCTGTTAATTATATATACACCTACAGTATCTGTCTTTCACTTATGGGTGTAGCTGAGGTCAAGATTTGACTCATGAGCTTGATGAAGAGCTTTTTATTATGTCTTGGGCAGTGGGAAAGCAAAATGATTCTTCCTCAATTCAGCATTCTCTCTGGCTGGCCACTCTGATTTTTTAAGCTTGATTTAACAACTTAGCTCTCTGTATACATTTTAGCTGTTAATCACAGTATATTAACAAAAAGAAGGAAAACAAAACCTGCCCAAATCACTTTCAGGTAAATCTAACTGCTTTTCTAAACAGCCCTTGGCTATTTTGTTACAAATTTGAAGCAAGGATTCTGAGAAAGAGAACGGTCTTTAAATTATTGCTTCCTTTTTAAAGCTAGCCCCATGATACACACATTCATTTTTTAAATGAGAGCAGTTCCTTTGAAAATTATCTTCTTGTGTTTTCTTTCTTTCAAAATTTATTCTAACTGAGAATAAACTGATTTTTCTTTATGACACTCATTTCTCCAGAGAATAGTATTGTTTTTCTTGTAATTTTTTCTGGTTCTGTCCATTTAAGTCTTCCTCCTCCTCCACTTCCTTACTGCTCTAAGCAGAGTTAGGGGTTAGTTAAGGAAAGTAGTGTCTGACTTGTGTCCAATTGTAAGCTTCTGTCTCAAAAAACCCCAGCAAACCAACCAAACAAACCCCAAAGCCCCCCAAAAAAACAAACCAACAAAAAAAACCCCATCCCAAAAACAAACCAGAAAAAAGCAAACCACCCTCAAAACCCACTCTTGATCTCTTGTCCCTAATGGGTTGATTACCAGATTACTCCTTTACAATTACAGCACTTGCTTCCTGTTTTCAAAGGCTAAAATCAGCCACTTAAGCATGACTAAAAAAAACCCCACTGGCTGCCTAAATTAGTTTGCCTAGTTAGAGCAATAACAGCCCTATCAGACTGCAGGTGTCACAATACCCACACACACACACAGAGCAAACTTAAAAACAGGAGGCAGCCTTACTGAACCCAAAGGAATCTTTTTTAGCAGACCTCATGCTTCTTAGCGCATGAGGTCAGGCTATAGAAAAGCAGCTGACACTATGATATTGAAGGCTCCAGTGGTTTTCCTGCAGGAATAGATGGATGACCTGGTTGTTTTATATTGCTGACTTTGTCCATTAAAACAGCAGAGTAAAAACTGGTTTTCCTCATGTGGGTTTCTTCTTAATGAAATTTGTTCCTTGTCATCAAACATATTTGTATGTTTTTTTGCCCCCTTGGTCTCATTTTTCTTAGTAGTCTCTTAACTTCCTGGCTTTACAGTTTCAGTCATCAGGATAAAGTTCATTCAAGGCTAAATTGTTCTGACACAGTTCATGCCAAAAACAAAGGGAAAATAAAAGAATTTATTAGACTTTATCAGTGCTGTATCATTTCAGTGCAGGGGTTAATTCTTTCTTAAGTTCCTCAAATTCAGAAGAATCATAAATGATCAGACATATTTTTAGATAATAAAACTCATCTATCAATGCTAGGTTTCAGCATCAATGACTGAGTTCTGAGGTGTTTTGTGGGAGGTTCTACTCAGGTTAATCCCCAGAATTTAATGCAAATATTTTGAGAGAGTAATCATGTATACATTTAAGAACAATCTTACTACAATTCCTCCTACATATGGATTATACTTGGTCTTCCATAATGTTTTTCCTCCCACAGGTAACTTTGTCTTCACATCCTTAAAATTATCAGGATTAGAAATACAGACATTCATCCAACCTCACATCATTTTCTTACTGTTATGATCAGATCAGTCATTTAGACAACTCATCATATAATTTAGGGATAACTTGAGTCTACTCTTTCCCCATTCTTCCTGCAGCCATATCACATATGTCATATGTGTAGACAGAAGAGCTTACTCACTAGAAACGAAATGCTTTTTTTGAGAAAGCGAAAGCTAAGAAAGAATAAAGTTCAACAGGAAAGAATACTTTAGAGAGCTTTTGTTATGTGATAGCAGCTTTTTAAAATGAGTTGTTTCATTTTTTATGACCTATTTATGACTGCAGAAGAACTGTAGAAGAAAGATGCTGACCAGTATACATTTTTCCTGATAAGAGAGACTGCATCAGCATCAGAGAGACCAGAGAAACATTTTTCCAGAAAATTCCGTGCAGGAGTAATTTACCTGACTTACACAGTTTCTGTGTATAATGTACTCTAAGTATTACTTTTTAGTTAAAAGTCTCCACCCCCACCCCCCCCCCCCTTCCTTTTTACATGCTATATGCATACCACGATTTGAAATAGTTTGATTTCTGAATTACCAAAGCCTTCAAACAGATACAACTAAAGTATTTCTTAGTAAGGGTAAAAAGGCAGCTGAAGTTGAAAACTTACCTAGTGCTTCTGACTAGAATCAGGCTGTATATTCATTCCTATATATGTTTGATTTCCTAATGTTTTAGGTTTGGTCTACACCCATCTTAAGTTGCTGTTTAAAACATAACTAAACTCTCAGAAGAAAGATGATTTCAGTAGAATCCTACTATTTCAGAATTGAATGTTATTTCATTTTGTTTTAAACTCAGTCGAGGCTGCTGTCAGATTATTCCTCAGTCTGACTTTGATTTGCAAACCTGAAACCCAGCAGCAGGTGAGGACACCCTGGTCTGTGTTCACTAAAAGCTCTGGTGACTTTAAATCCTGCTAAAGCCTTGTGGAGAGAAACCTGTGTTCTTTTGGGTTAGCTACTTTTGAATGGTTTCTCACCTGCAGGCCACATCTGTCTCACTCATCAGCAGAAATGGGCATATCTGTGCCCAGGAATAAACTGCTTTGAGATGTTCATGGAAAATCTAGGAAATCCCTGTCACTCCTTATTACTATTTGGCAATCACTTTCCCTGGGAACCTGCTTTTGTGGGAGCAGACAAGCTGTCAGCCCTGCAAGAGGCCTTTTTGTTTATGTATTTTTTCTGTTCCTCTGTTTACTTAAAGGGACAGAATTGTCAGCTCTTGTAAGGCTGGCCTGTATAACTGATGGCCTATCCACCTCAGACTTGCATCTTTTTTTTTTTTTTTAAAGAAGAATCTTATCCAAACATGAGTGAAATGGGCAGATTTATGAAAGAAAAGAAGAGCAAAGTGGAAAAGGAAGTTTATGTTTTTTGTAGAGACTTACTGCTGTGCAAATGCACAGAAGGAATCTCTTGGCTGTTTGGGCATTTGTGTAACAGCTAGAGACGCAGAGCAATTAGATTTTCTAAGTATAAGCAAGAGAATCTGTTTTGTTTATACAGAAAAGTCCCTCAGAAGAGAGGCAGAAGCAGAGACATAAGTAATAAGTGCATATGTTTGGAAAGAGTATAATGTACTTATAAATATTATAATGGCGTCGCTACAGTTAAGGGTCTGGCAAGATTTCTGCTGTAAACCCTTCTTGTCAGAGTTTCAGGACAGAGCTGTAAAAATTCCAGGCTGTAGCTTGGCATGTGAGGGCTCAAGGCAGGAGCACAGGTTTCTCTCCTGCCCCCTCAATTAATTGTTACAAACCTGGTTGTCAGTAGGGAAATATTAGGCACAGCATTCACCTTGCTCTCTGAGAAGCAGAGAGAAAGGTTTTTATTCCTGTATGGCCAGAAGAGCTGGGGTAATGAACATGCACTGGGTCATCAGATTGTACTGCAGGAAGAAATGCCAGTGTGTTGAGGAATGCTGGATAGAAACAAGCTGTGCAAATGAGTGCCGCCTTTCATTTTCGGATCCAGTCTACATGTCTCTAGATGTTTGATTACCTAGAGAGAAGATCATGCAAATTTTGAGGAGATTGACTTCATTAAAAAATGCTGCAAAGGAAATAAAAAAAAATTAATGGTTTTACAACTAAACATTTCCTGAGTCTCTTCATCATTTACTGACAGCATTTTTTGATAGTTGAACCTAATGACAAAAGAAAACACGGAGATCTGTTCTTAAGTTGCAGTCTGTAAGGCTGTGATGTTTTTGTGTATTAACTGGTAAATCTGACACTGGTAACAAAGGCAAACGTAACTAAGAATAAAAAGGAATTCATCTGCAATAAATTTAGGCTAGCCAAATAACCAGTAAGAAAAATAATAGTTTAGATTTCGGCAGTGTATTTGCTCTTTAAATTCAACAAAAAGCTCATCAGAAAAAATCCACCCTGTCCTGTTCAGGCAAACACCTTAGAATTCCTGCACACAGTATCTGAGCTCGGTCATCAGTGCACAGGAGCTGCAAATCTGCATCCCAAGGATCAAACTGAACACTGTAAGGGATGGTGGCTACATGTGCACTAAACATATTGATAGCTGTAATTACACAGGGATTTAGGGACCTAGTTTTGGGACTAACATTTCATGTGAATGTCACTTGATCTGGTCTATGTGGCTTATGTATATATTACGAACCATTAAATTATCAGTGAAATTGTTACCTTTTGGTAGGAGGCTAAAGAGGAATGAATTCAACTCAGGTATCAGGTTGTCAAGAGCAATGTCACAAGAGACATCGTGGATTGCTAAGGCTAAAGAAAAGATCATCAAGACAATAAATCAGTAAACTATGCAAAATGTTTCAGTTGTGCCAAAAAAGATTGCGGACTACAAAACATGTGTTTTTACCATCATGGTTGCAAAGAGCATTTAAGCTGAAAAATGCAATGCCTTTCACTAATCTTATTATAAATGGTTAGTCAGGCAAAAATCTGATTTGCTAAAGGCACTGTCCCTTTTGCTTCCTTGCCCACTACATAAAGTCATTGCCTTTGGGCTAGCATTCATACTGGGCAGCCCCACCCAACTGAGTGATACGGGGTACAAGGCAGTGCTGGAATGGTCCCCTAGGAATCAATATGGCTTCAAAGAAATGTTACCTGGAGAAGTTCTGGTGTCTGGTGTGGTAGTCTGTCTCACTTTGAAGTGAGGAATTCAAGCTAAGTTGCTGTTGGCCTAAATATCCCATTGAAGCGATATTGGGAGTCTGACTTAAATACTAAAAATGTGGAGCCAAGACTCACTGTCCAAAATCTGTATTGCAAAACACCGGGGCATGTGGAAATAAAGTGCAAAGTAGGACATAATAAAGCTGTTGATTTTCATACAGATCCTTATGGATTAGTTGCTTTGTTCCTGCCTGTTCAAGTAAAGTGGCTTGAGGGAAAAGTCTGATCTTTCCTGCTTCACAGTAATTTCACTCAATGTTTACTCTTTCTTTACAGTATAACTGGAAAGAAGAAGCCTTTAATACTAAGGTAAAATGATGTTCCATATACTGTCGTTTTAGACTAAAGTTTTAATTACTCTCTGTAATTACCTACACAGATAAATGCTTTTTAATTCTGGAAGATAAGGGGGAAAATAAAGAGATCTAGTGATTGGAAGCTGAAGCTCTGTTAATATGGACAGAAAATAAGAAACATGTTTTTAGAGGTGAGGGTAATTATCCGTTGGAACAATCTTCCATGGAGATTTAATGGATTCTCCATCCCTTGAAATATTTAAATCAAAACTGGACATCTTTCTAACAGTATGATTGAAGTCCACTTGGAGTTACGGGTTTGCAAGAATTTCTGGGTGAAATTCAAAGATTGGTGTGTTGCAGGGGTCAGCCTAATGACTCGTAACTGTCTTCTGGCCTTAATAATTCATATTGCTAGAGGGAGAAGAGATATTCATGTTCTTAATTTTCTAGAAATAGCCACAAGTAGCTACAGTCCCACTGTCTGAATTTCAGGAACAGAAGATGAACTTTTGAGAAAGTAGCTGACTGTGAAATGTTTTTGTGTCACCCTTTACATAATGTCATCATCCACATCACTGGAAAAATATCAGAGAAAGATAAATAGATGGAATGATATTTTTATTTTTTTTAATTCTGTATCAAAGAATCTCCTTGGAGTTGCCTATCCTGGCTCTTTGCTTTACTGACAATTACAGTTCCAGCGGTAACTACTCATTCCTTTCACCTAGTTTGCTTTGGAGGAGACATTGACCATATGTAATATTTAAGTTACAAATAACTAGAGCCATGTAGCTAAAACAGCAATTACTCTCTCAAAAATGTATATGAAGGTGTGGAAATTCACTTTTCTGTCTGTGACTAAACTGAAGCCAGATCTTGTCTAACATGATCCTCATGGCTCTGAAGGGGCACATTTTTGTGTGTGTATACACATTTATGTGTGTGCATGGATGCATACATTCGACTGATGTATAATATTAGTAAAATTAAGAGAGAGAGAAACCATGGAAAATCCAATCCAGTACTATGAAATTCCTGGACAGGTAATCCATGCATCAATCTCTCCTCACTTGACACTCTCAGGACAGGTCAATGTGCCTGAGGCCTCAGAGGAATTTTTCTCATATGCCTCCAGTGTTTTTATAAGACTGCCTTGGCAGGAAATACATATGTTCTTAATAATGATTAAAAAGAATAAATTCACCTTTCAAAATCAAAGTGAAAACGGCATAACAGGTGTAATTTAGGCAAATGATTATGGTACTTATCTGTCTTTACAGGAAAAGCTCAAGGGAATTGACTATCTCCACAAGGATATAATATTTTAGTAGATCTTGAGTATATGGTTTGCCAAGAATTCAAGGCTGAGTATAAAACATGCCATTCAAAGAGTGAATATAAGCATTCATCTGGGTGAAGAACAACTTTTTAAAGAAATAAAAACTATAAACAGAGTTTGAAATTAACCAGGTATAAACTGCCCATATAAAATCCAGCAAGGAAACTGAAAGGAACATTCAGCACGGGATTTCTGCACTGCAAATACAGGAAGAAAATGGATTTTATATTCAGATGGTTAACCTAAGGATTGCATTTTCACATGGTTAAATAAAGACTAGAAGGAACACACACTTTGTGCGAGTCTGTCTCTTTAGGTAGCACATAGGCAGCTCCTGGTGCAATTCGTGGAGTACAGAACTGTATCTCAGTTAACATCACGCACATTTCTATGATGCTATGAGAAATCTGCCTTCTAGCATGCTCCAAGTTAATTTTGAGGTCAGCCTCTCACCTTGCATCACCTTGTCTGCTTCAGCTGGTGGCGTGTATTAGAACAGTTCTGGAGGGAGCAACAGGCAAGTTTAAGCTCACAGCAGCACATTTGACCAGCTCTTTACCCCAAGAGGATGGAAGGAGAACATAAGGTTTTTCACAGATTTCACAACTCCGATTCATGGAGTATTTGTTGGAATTATTTACTTTATTTGCCTGTCACCATAGCAGCTGATTCCTTCATGTATTAAAAAAAAAAAAAAAAAAAGAAACACATTGGGGCCACATTTCATGAGCTCTTGAATGTTATTTTCTGGTGTGTAATTGTTTCTCCTTCATTGACTACTAATCAAGCTGCAGTATGCCTAGCCTTGCAAATCCAGTGAACTTGGAAAATTCCCTTAATTTTTAAAGTTTGTTTGTTTGCCAGGTGGTTTTTTCCTCCCAGCTTGTCCAACTTTGAAAATGACAACTTAAGAAAAACCAAAAACATAAGTGTCATGGATTGCTGAGGTATTATCTTACCACATTAATATTCAATAATGCCAGCTGCCCTAGTTCAGCACATGAGAGCCCTGATTCAGCAGGGTCCTAAAATGAGGTCTGAAAGTTTGGTGGAGAAAGGAATCTCTTTCTTTTGAGGCTGGTAGTCAATTTCAAATAGAGATTTGTTTTTCTCCATGACACAGAATGCTTACAGCAGTTTCTGTTAAGTATATGAATTTGGTAGTCTTCCTCAAAAATATTACAGTTTTAAAAAGTGGAATAAAACCTCCATAATTGTCAATCCCCTGAATAGAAACACTTCCAAAAAGTTCTAACTATTTTTTCCCTCTTTTCTAATTTCTACTGATCAAACTCTGCCTTTGTGTATGTATCTAATATAAAGTACGGAGGCATAGAATGAATATGAAGGGGAGAGATGAGTTTATAATGGGCACTCCCACAGAATCACAAAATGGTTTGGGTTGGAAGGGATCTTAAAGATCATTCCAACCCCCTTAACATGGATAGGGACACCTTCCACTTGATCAGGTTGCTCAGAGCCCCATCCAGCCTGGCCAGCAACACTTCCAGGGATGGGGCATCCACAGTCCCTCTAGGCAACCTGTTTCAGTGTCTCACCACCCTCATAGTCAAGAATTCCTTTTTTATAATTAATCTAAACCTACCTTATTTCAGTTTGAAGCCAATTGCCCTTGTCCTATCACTACACTGTCTTGTAAAAAGTCCTTCTCCATCTTCCTTGTAGGCCCACCTTAGGTACTGGAAGGCTGCTGTAAGGTCTGCCAGAGCCTTCTCCAGGCTGAACAACCCCAACTCTCATTCACCCTGTCCTTGTAAAAGAATTACTCCAGCTTTGTGATCAACTTAGTGCCCTTCTTCAGGACTCACTCAAGCTGGTCCACCGTCTTCTTATTTTGGGGGTCCCAGAGCTGGATGCAGTGTTACATGAGAGTGGAGTAGAGGGACAGAATCCCCTTCCTCAACCTGCTGGATGTGTTTTGACACAGCCCAGGAGAAGGTTGGCTTTCTGGGCTGCAAGTGCACATTGATGGGTCATGTTGAACTCCTCATGACCAACACCCCAAGTCCTTCTCCTCAGAGCTGCTCTCAATCTGTTCTCTCCTCAGTCTGTATTTGTGCTTGGGATTGCTTGGGATTGGGATCCACGTGCAAGACTTACTATTATATAAAGGCTTTTTTTAGGTCAGGCAGTATTTTGCAACACATGCATTTGCCAAACCACACTCTAGTGATAGACCCTTGTCGAGTGATGTTTTCTTAGCCAAGAGTTAAAGCATGCTGAAGGTGAAAACAAATTTTGCTGGAGCCATCACAAGGACTGTAACAAGCCAAGCAAACCAGTCATGCAGGCAATTTCCTATTCACTCACTGGTGAGGAAAATGACCTCGAGCTCAGAAGCCCTGTGTGACTTGGAGTCTAAAACTTTAGGGTAATCCTGTCAATACAGTGACGTGCAAAAAGGATGGTCAGCTGGGGGGGGGGAGGTGCTGGAGGGCTGCTGATTTTTCCTCTCCTGGAGACTTCACTAGCTTTTCACATTGATTGCTTGTGATTTTGTAAGACTCACTTAACCAGAGGGATGGGGTCATGTGCAGAAGGAGCAGCAGGACTCAGGATGAGAGCTGGCCTTAGGTGGAGAGTTTTCCTGTTTTCAGGAAATGAAGATTTAGCACCCTGGAACCACAGGCAGAAGGAAGGATCTGCTTTGCCAAGAGCAGTGTGAGCTGGGACACTTGCCTATCTGGCTGTAGGAGCTGTGGAGCAGGCGCACTGTGGGGATGGAGCCGTGCCGGCAGCCGAACCCTTGCCCCATGGCTTCTCGTGCTCGGTACCTTGGTGCTCCCATGACACAAAAGTGTTTCCAGATGAGTGGATGGTGTCCAAGTGTTTGCCTCTTGGCTATTAGCACTGCAAGAGCAAACAATTTTTCTCATGGCTAACTAACTTCCTTCAATTCCTTCCCCCCCTGAAATTTGCTTCTTGTTTGTCGTGCCATGACAACATCACTGTGCTATCCAGAGTGAATGTGTTAATGCAGGAAGGGACAAATCTGAGAGGCTCAACTGGCAATTTTTAAACTCCAGATGGCCATTCTCCAACTACCTGTCGGCTTGAATAGGAAATAAGTCTCCTGACAGGCTCACTTCCTTCCGTTTGCATTGTTTTCAGCAAAAATAGATTTTTAATAACTCCCATAATAACGTTCCTGCAAGGTGCGGGCTACAAACCTTAGTCTGAAACAGGACAAACAGAGTGAAATGTGTGTTGACTTTTCACCTATCAGTGGCCTGTAGCCAGTGGGCTGTGGCTCATTATTAACAAAAAATAGGAAGTAACCTTAGATTAAATATAACTAAGAAATGCCCAGTGTCCAAAATCTGGTGGCAAAACCTCAGCTGAGGCAAGCTAGCTGAAGATCTGCTCACACTATGTAGGGATGCCAGTGAAATTAATAAAATAAATTTTGTCACTGATCTCCCTTAATTCATCAAATCCTCTTTATATGGTATTCTCAGATATTTCATACCTATTTGCTAGGCATTAATGTATCACAGCTGAGAATGTGTGGAGCAGTAGTTGGCTTTGTTTAGTTTGCTTTTAACTGGTTGTATCATTTTCTCAGTAGTTGCTCTATTGTTCAGTCCTTATATTTTCTCCTAGTACTCATATACTCTCTTACCTCATGCCAAAAATTAGCAGCATTTGTGAAGATTCTCATGTGGCAGTGGTAATGGAATTAAAAACTGCCCTTCAAAGGGCTCTTCAAAGTTCTTCCAATTTTTTGTACTGTCTCCCATACTTCCATCATTTGGGCCAAACTTGATTAGAACCAGTATGTGAAGCCACCCATCCTAGAGCATCTAGGGGTTGAGATTTATCTGTTCTGTCCTGTCCTGTCCTATCCTATCCTACCCTACCCTACCCTGTCCTGTCCTGTCCCGTCCTTCAGTCATTATTTTGTGCTGTGACCAGTAAAGAATATTTTAAGTGACAATAATGTGACTATTTTACTAAACTTTTTGGTTGCAATAGAAGAGATTTTTAAACAATTATTTTATATAGAGACAAATTGAGTCAAATCTGATTCAATACAGAAGAAAGAAAATTCTGCTTTCAGACCATCAGTCTCAGTATTCCTATACTTTGAATTTTGGTAGATTGAATTGCTAACTTAAACAGAAACATCATGAAATATGTGATATTCCCCCATTCTCCACAAGATTTGTCTACATATATGGATCAAATCCAGCCCCTTTAACAATTTTGTCCTTTATGCTTTATATATATGTGCATGTGCATATTTATATATATTTCTTTTTTTTTTGTAAAAGTTTCCAAAAGTTGCAAAAGTTCCCTGCACCAGAGTATAGTTTTCCATAAGACTGGGTCAGATCCAGTAGCAGAACCTGGTAGAAATTCTTCTTCCATGTCCCAGTAGCCTTCCTATGAGTTAATTACACTTTTCCACAGTGAGTTATGTCTAAAGTCTGTGAGGCATTCCGTATGTTCTCACTGTAGCTGTCACACTGTAGCTGGCCATTTTATTTTGGTCTATATATAGCAAGAAAATAGTCCAGATATGCCAAGATTTGTTTTGAAGACTTTAGTCTGTCTAAAATGAAGGATATGAGATTTAGAAGTGAATTTGTGAAGATAGGAACAACAGCAAGGAGCAGCTGGGAAGAGATTCAGGGACAGAAGCATTATCTCTTAACAGCCTCTGCTTGTACACAGGGCTGATTACTTCAGAAAAAAATCCACGTGCAACTTATCCCTTGAACTAAGAAGACTAAAAAAAAGGGGCAAAGGTAGTCTGGAAGCATCAGTTCAAGTACTGCTTATGGGGCACATTGCTGGTGATTATTTCTAGGAAACCATTAATTCCATTTACAAAATCACCAGCACATGTTCTGCAAGCACTGCCATAGAACCCACCCTGGGATTATCTATGGTGTGCTGTATTATTGTATACATGCAGCTGCTGTGTAGAGGAAAACTAGTGGCATAGTTGGACAGAAGGCAGAGGGGAAAATCCCAGGATGGATGCTGGCAGAGAAGTAGGCAGCAAGGGGAAGATAAAAGAAAAAGCAGTTGTGCATAGCAGGACTGTAGGAGTGTAGGAAAGCATACTGACTAAGGCTGTGTCATTAGAAGAAAGACTGAAGGCACAAGAAGGTAACACAGTAAATTCTTAATAAAACTAATGAGGCATGAGTAAGAGGGGCAGCAAAAAGGAAAGCCCCAGGAGCACAGGAGAGGAAGTTCCATCTGGAGGCAGAAAAACATAGTTAGACAAGGCAGGAAAAGAGCAATGAGTTTGTTTAGGGGCAGGTATGGCATTACTCAATGGGATAGCCAGGATATGTGAGGTCAGGTCATCACTCCCCATTCTATATCCTCTCCTACACAGTGCCTGCACACCTCTACATGTTTGCGCCCTTGTATTAGGTAATAGAATTGGACATAAGGCTTGGTATAGCCCAGTTATGTTGTCATAGGAAGACAGGAAGCATATGAAGAACCAGCTGTCCCTTCCACATTCCTCTTTTGCAGGACCACTCCCCTTATGCCCTTCTCTCAAATTGAAAAGTCCCTCTGAAATTTTCAGATTTATCTCTGGAGAAATAAAAGTCCAAAATCAAATCCATCAATAAATAGGATAACAGTAAGAAGAATATGCTAGGAAGAAGTTAATTAGAGAAATTTTAGGTGGTATTTCATATCATAATTGGTAGCTCCAAAGTGCTTTTTGCTCAGTGAGAAGGACTCAAGTATGTGTATTGCAAACTGTTTATGAAACTTGGTGGTGACTGCTGCAATTTCCATTTGCAGTTCTGCCGAGTCTAAAGCAGGTTTTATATGGTGCAAGATGAGTTTGAAGAAATATACATTGCATTTAGACTTGATTTTAGGTTTTATTTTTTAAAGACATCCTAGTTTGTACAAAGAGAGCCTTTACTGCTAAGGTAGCACACAGTTGCTACCACATACACCACAGTTTCAGGGCTGGGATTTCCTGTCAATGTGAGCTCTGGAGCTCAGTGCTCTTTTCTCATACCTGCCTTATATAGATATAAACTATGAATATGGCTTTGCACTAACCTAACTCCATAGATTTGCATCGAACAGCTTCTGATGTCCTTCAAAGACATAGTTAGCCCTGAGCATTGTTGTCTCTCTTCAGAGTAGAGAATGTAAATGTTCAATAGATGGCCCTGGAGCATTTTTAAAACCATATGAGTTCTTGTTTTGTGATCCTTTAAAAATGTATTAGTGGTTGGCGCTGCAAAATGTTATGATAATGTTTTAAATTTTCTTTGAATGGAATAATTGATAGTAACGATTTTTGTGAATTTGTCATATAGTACAAACAATGTTAGTTCATCTACTAAAAAAACAAATCACTTCTGAGAAAGTTTTTATTGGGTTTTAATTTTGAACATTTTATTTCAACCAGCATCAGGCCTTCCTTTGCCTTCTCCATTTGCACCAGTTTTTCACATTTTTTCTGATGAGGGGAAAGACGATGTTTCCAATAATTCAAAACTGGTGTATGCCAGTCCAGATTCTGATAATTTCTATAAATTTAAGTCCCCACAAAAACCTGGAAGTTTGCAGATCTCATTAATTCTCATATAGATAGTAGACTAATTTACATTTTTGTAGTACTCTTGATGTCTCAGTGGCACTTTGGTCTGGATTTCACTGAATATAGAAACCAAGAAAAAAGATTTGTACCAAAGTTATTATATAACATTCACAACATTAGGTATATAACATTCACAACATTAGATATAGTAAAGAAATGTAACCAGACAGCCAAACCTCTCAATTAAAAGCAACTTAATGTGGCTGCCAAAACACTCCACCCTTTCAAGCTCAAATAAGTAAACCTTTTGGGCTATAGGTACAATGGGAAAAGACTAATTGAGGAAATGAGGTAAGATTTCTTAATGTTATACTAATGACATACAACTTGCTCCATGCCATCCCCTTCGTGTGAAAAACTGGGTTTTCCTGTTACTTCATTCAGCTGACTTTTAGCCATATCCTATCTCTGTCCAGTCATTCAAGGGGTAAATTGTTTGAACAAAGTATATATGTGGCTCCGGTGCATGCACCAAGTGTCCATATGTGTTCCTAGGTATCCATTCAGGTATGGGCTGAAGCAATATGATCTTTTGGGCTGGAAGGGCAAGGGAGGGCAATGCAGCTGTGACTCAAGATTAGCTGAAGTGGTCTGTGCTAAGGGGGAAGCCAGAGATGTTGATAAATGCTCAGATGCTCAAATTCATGCACATACTTCTCTTGTATGACATTTTTCCCTTGGTAAGAACTCTGTGTTAAGGCAAGCAAATAACTGGACAAATGTAACAGAAACAGAAGAGATTTTTGTGCTCTGAGTAAGCTTAAAGCACTGTAGGAAAATGAAAATCTGCTGTATACTACCACCTGAAGTCTTGTGTTCATAGTTCTTATGGATACAGAGAAAGAGAGAAAGGCTCTTGCCTTTTTGCTCTCTGCATGGTGACTCCCCCTGATTTTCACCTACTAATTCCTAAAGTCTACAACATAAATAAATTGCAGTGTCTCTATCTTTGGAGTTAGTGAAGGTGGTTTAGATGCTTGCATTGTGATTATTAGTTTTGGTGTTGTGTTTGTCTTTTGTTATAAAGTCTTATTTGTATTTAATTTCCTAGATAACAAAAAATGCCATATAACTAAGGTCTTTTGATGCTAATCAAGAATTCAAGAAAGGTGAGTGATGAGGAATGTGTGATTAATGTACAAATGAAAACATAGTCCTATTTTTTCCTTTTCTTATCAGTTTTAAGCCCTCTGATGTACTTAACTGGCTCCAGTTGAAGTCACTGGTAGTTTTATATGGCCTTCAAATTTTTCAAGGAGCAGCTTCCAATTCCCTTGAGTTAGAGGGAGAGGAATGACCAGAACTGCACTGCAATAGAAGTACTTTCATGAGAATATTAACCATAAAGACTGTATAATACCTTGTGTTGTCAAGAGTGGTATTTTATACAGGTGTAAGATCTCAGAGCCTTTAGAAAGAGAACAGATTTTTTTAAGACGATAGCAGCAGATAAACCCAAGGCAGGATACTACTCATTATGATTGTATGAAGCATAAACAGCTGAAGTACATAGACATTGCAGAAGTAAGCAAATGAGTTGGAGAGCACTAGCAAAAAATAAGATAGCATCTGTCACTTAATGCAGTCCAATATCATCACTTCATACCTCCCTCCAAAGAGTGAGTGGGAAAAAATGACCTCATAAGGTCTATATTATCCTTCTGAGGGGTTTTCAGGCATCTTGGGTAGACTGCCAAGTACACTGGAAGTGGGGGAGTGTTAGTTGTTTCCAAAGCACCAAAAGGAAATGAAGAAAAGGGATGAAATGGCCCAAACAAGCAGACAAAACTACAATTTTGTGGCAGGTTGCTCTAGGTCTCATTGACCTTGGCAGTAATGCAGGGGTCATTTTTTATATGATTGAACTGTCCTTGAATAATTTCTCCAGCATCTACAAGCAAGCTTTTCTTCCACATCAAACGTACTTGTCATGTTCTCCTTTCCAAAAACGACAAATAAACAGGATTTTTTTCTTTTTCAATATGTGGGAACATCCAGCTTTTATCTATCATTCTTTTACTTTGACCTCCTTAAAAATTATCTTGGGACAAGCACATTAAGTATGCTTCTATTTTCTCTCTTGTGGAAAAAAGACAGTTGTGGAGCAACAGATTGTATTCGAACACTTTGTAAAAGAAGTTTAGCTTAATAAGTGAGAGAATATGACATTTGAAACCAGAGTGAGTAGGAACACTGCAATTTTTGTACAAATACTGGATTGGGCTTATCAAGCCCACCCCGACTCTTAGCTTTGTTAGAGACCTTTTAGGTATCCTGACTTGCCTTCTGTAAGCCTTTTGCTCCTTTGAGCACACAGGAAGGTAATTTTCTAAATTAAACACCTACATTAGTAGCTGAAAATGGCAATACCTACTGATTTTCAAAGGGGAAAGTGGCAGCCTAATTTGCTTTACTCCTTTGGAAATTTCCCTTGGAATGAACCTGGACATTCAGTGATGTGCAGAATGGGACAGTTATGTGATCCCTCCAGCTCCACCTGACATGTATTGCCTAATTTTGGGGATTTTATAGATAGTGGCTATTGGCTGTTACATTCTAAGCTGTATGCAGGGCTAAAAGACCACCTCTCTGATAATTTTCCTCTCCAAATATAAAGAACTGAGCAACCACACGGGGACTGATGCATAGGCTGAGAGGCAACACCACACCATGTAAAAAGTTGTTGAGGTTCCCATACTTCATGGCATGGGGTATGCTGAAGTACTCAATGAATTTGTTGTCTTATCCTTCAGAGGAAGTGCCCTCACCCAGGCTTCTGTGCATACTGGTATAAATTGCACTGGGAGGGGCAGTCAACAGCAGGGGAGCAAAATCTTAGGGAAAAGCTGGTTGGATACACTGAAAGGTGTTGAGGGTGCAGACAGTATAGCAAGATTGCTGCCTGTCTTCAGTGAAAAATCCTGGTGGCTGAGGAAGGTTCCCGATAGCTGAGCAAAGAGTAACAGTAAATTCAGCTTTACGAGAGCAAGAGGACAATCTGGGGAATGTGGGTTAGTTCTGCTTCAGTGTCTGGATAAACCATGGAGTACAACCTCCCAGACTCCATTTCCAGGCACATGAGAAACAAGAAAATGAAGAGAGGCAGCAGACATGGAAATAGTAAGGATATTATGCTTCATCAACCTGATTGTGTTCTATGATGACTATAGATGAAAGAAAAGGGAACAGCATGTGTGTGAAAAGGCTTTTGAGACCACCTCCACAGCATTTTAAATAGTAGTTTTGGTCAATATGGAAGGGATGGATTATCAGAAGAGCAGAAAATTAGCAGGACTGGCAAGCTCCAAGAATGGTAATTGATATCCTGAGGACAGCCTGATGGCCAGCAACTATCACAGTACCCAAAGGGTTGGTCCTAGGACTACTCATTTAATATCTCCATTAGTGACCTTGGCAATTTGACTAAATGCACCCTCTGGAGATCTGTGCAGGGTGGTGCATCAGGAGAAGTCGTTGACACACCGTGTAGCAGAGCTGCATGGGCCAAGAGAAACTTTAGATCTGGGCAACATGAGCTGCAAAGTTGTGCATCTGGAGTGTGGTAACCCTCTGCATCAGTGCAGATGGGAACCGAGTGGCTGGGAAACAGCCAAACTGCCTTCAAGCCAGCAGAGTGCTTGCAGTAGGGGAAACCACACGCCACTAGGATGAGCTTGGACAGCAGATTGGTGAAACTATCTCTGCTTGGCATTGGTGAGGCTTCACCTGAAATATTGTGCCAGATTTGATTTCTTCAGTTAGAGAGAGATACTGAGAGGCTGAGTAAGGTCCAGTGGCAGGCCACAAACGTACATAGGGTTGTGGAGCGCATGGCCTGATAAGGAAGATGTGGGCTTGTTTTGTTTGACAGAGAAGAAAAAGGGCTTATCCAATGTAGCTTACAATTACTAAAAAGAAAATGATAGAGATATCAAAAGACCTAAACTCTTTTCAGACAGCTACTTACTAGACAACTAGAAGAGCTACATGAGCAAATAGTCTTTCTAAGGGAGATAATTGCAAGTTGTAACTAGGGAGGTTCAGACTAAGAACTTTGGAAGCAGGTGGTGAGACTCTGGAGCATCATATCTGAAGTGGTGGTAAAATTGCCACGTGTAGGGGTTTTCAAGACTCATCTAGCAAAATGCCAGCTGACCTGCCACAGGGTTGGCCATAGTCTCTGGCTGGTGTAGACCACCTCCAGAGGTTTTCCCTCCAACCAACATTTCTAAGATGCTGTGACAACACTTCCCTCCAACATACAAGGGAAAGAATGGTGGCTGGCATTTAATGGTTCCCTGTTGCTATCTTATGTAGTCAGTGTTGTACAAGAATATTTTACACCTTCTCTCATTAAGGGCAAGGCAGGTTTTGTCACAGACGTGAAGGTAACATAGCGGCAGACAAAACATCACAGACACTTCTGAGGCAGAACTGAAAAAAAAGCTGGATGATATTGAAGAATGACCTTTCTCTTCCTGCAAGAAACAGAATTATTTTGGGGAGGCTTCTTATCATTGCAAGAAAACAGTGGTCTATGATGTGGGCTTGGTATAGTGGGTAGATGTCTCACAGAGATAACCGTACCTACTGCATTTTCTACCTTATACACTGCAAAATATTATATGAATTTTCATCTGTTCATGAAAACAGATCACATGTTTTTGTGTTTGCTTATGCTTATGTAAACTGATCTTGCATTGCCCTACTAATATCTGGAACATGCGCAAAATCCTTCAAGATTTATTTTCTTCTTCCTTCTTGCACACCTTATTGAATAATTACACCTCCTCCCACCCCTCCAAAACCACCCAGTATTTGAGTGAGTCCCTCTTCTCTACGTTTTTTCAAATTGCTGTTGGCAAGGCAGAAAGATGGTTCAGATGTTTTCCTGGTACCTCCAAAAATACATGGGTATCTTGCCTTAAAAGAGGCCAGTCCATATTTGTTTCTACAAGAAGATATCTCGTTTGTGCTTGTGCTGGTTTGAAAGCAAAACCAGTGAGAAACCCCAAGTCAGAAATAGAATTTTATAGGAGAGAGAAAAAAAAAGTAAAATAAAATAAAATAAAATAAAAGCAATAGTACAGAAAAACCACTGACAGAGTCAGAACTCAACCTGACACCCTGTTAGTTAGGGTGGTGGTAGCAGTCCAGGTGAAGCTATCTTGTTGAAGCAGTGATCCTGTAGAAAGGTCTGGTAGCTCTTGTCCTCTGGGAATCCAGTGGGTAAGGGTTGCTGTGCTGTCCCAAATCCCAGATTATATCAGGTGGGATTGCTTGGCTCCTCCCCCTGGGTGGAACATCTCACAGTGGAATACCATTTCCCTTCCCTTCCCTTCCCTTCCCGAAATGTATTTATCCTGAAATTCTTAGCAGGAGAATATTGCTTTGCACTCCTCAATATTTAGCTGCTTTGACTTTTTTTTTTTTTTAATACCAAAAGGCATTAAAGCATAAACTGGATTAACTACTCCAGAAATGCCATTTTGTTAAGTGAAATTGTATTTATGGGGATGGGATGACTCCATGAATTGATGATGAGATACCATTCTAGGTCACTTGTTCAAAGTGATGTTAGTCTAGTAGTGACTGAAAATACATTGCTTGCCACCTGGGAGCTGTCTAGCAATGAAGCCAATATTGTAGTTGCAGTCTATTCCTGGGGGTATGTCCACATCCTAATATATGCACCAAAATAGACAGGAACTAAGTTTCCCTTTCACAGGCCTTTCTGGGATCAGAAAAGATAAAGTTCTAGGAAGGGGTAGAGAGCTATCTGACACAAGAGATAATAAAAGGAACCTCTGCAAATAATACTTTAAATTCAAGGCAATGTCTGGAAATTAGTTCTGTGGAGTTTATAATCCAGATTTATTGGTCTAATATTTCCTTCAAATGCTGAAATGGTTCTCAAAAAGGCTAAGAAGAGAGAATGAAATGACTTTTGAATTGAAAAGAGAACAAGCTTTTCAAGTCATCTGATTGTCAAGAAAAACATTTGAAAAGCAAGGCTTTTAAGCTGAGTAATTTCCAGAGTAAGGTAGTGGACATGCCCTTACACGAGTCCTGTAAAACACAGATGAACTCCTCCCATCACTGTTATCTAATTACAAGGATGAGTAAATAGGTATGGGCAACATTTTCAAACCTGGGTTCTGAGTTTGACACAATATCCAAAGGAAGAGATGAAAAAGGCGGGGTGCTTTTCACCCAGACTGTCATCAGAACTAGTGAAAGCTCAAGGTCTCAGACATGATTCTCAGAGAACAATTGAGATGAAGAACAAAAAATAAATTAAATTTTCTATTAGTGTAGGCTAAAATCCCCCCAATTCTTTACTGCATTTCACTACATGTAGAACCAACCCTACCCTCACCCCATTGTCAAAGCGAGAGAAAACAGAGTTATTACACAGTTAACTGAGAACATTCAACCTATTTGTTGGAATTCCTGACTGGAGACATGGATTAAAGTACCACTGGTAACAAAGAAAAAGTCAGCTGTTGAACAAACGACATTAGGAACATTGTCATCAAGAAGTCCCAGGAAAAGGAGAGGGCTGATTGGTCCTTTGCAGCTTCCCAAGGTGTGAACCAGAACCTAGAGTCACACAAGTGGATGGAAAGATTAGGAAGGGAGAGTGTTGATCCAAACTTGAGCAGTTATCCTTTTCTCAAAGAAGGGTAACTGAGTAAATTGTTTTCTAAAGCAGGTGACAGAAATAAGGGCAAAAAGTCACAGGCCTTGCAAGGGTTCAAGTTTCCTCCCTTTCTGCTCCAGTCAGCCTCAGGGGAAGGGCTCTGGTGGAGTTTTGCCAGTGGGCTAATGCAGCCTTCCACTGGGGAAGGCCATGGGATGGTTTCCCAGCATACTGGAGGCAGGGAAGGGGTGTTCAAGCACATGGCCTGGCTCTCCTGGAGCTGCTCCTCTCCAGCTGGGTTCTGCTGCCATCACATTCAGCTAGAGGAGCAGCTACAAGACCGTCCAAACTTAATTCAGGGTATTAGAGCCAAGTGAGGAATTTTGATGCCTCCCTTGCCTAGAAGGTGTTTTCACATTTTGGGCCCTCTTTCCCTGTCATCCAGCTTTGAAGAGCACGGCTTTGTTGGGATCAAAAGTGATTGGTGGTGGTGACTCTCACTCAAATGCTGCCATTCACACACTAAGCTCCTCTGCCTCAAAGGCCTGGCCAGGCCATGCTAACAATAAACAAACCATAATAACTCTCAACTGCGGCTGAGCCCAGCCCTTAATGACATTGTTCAATACTGCTCCGACACTGTGAAGAGCCTCACCGCTTTGTTCCCATGCTCCTAGGAGCATTTCCAGGTTGGCTTTAGCGGGGGCGATTCCAACAGCTCGCTCTAATTGTTTTGCTCGTACAGCACAGGGGAGCCAACCTGCCCTGAAACCCGATGCTTTCTGCAAGAACAGGTTATTGCAGGGTAACAAGTGTCTCTTCTTTGCCGAGGCTCAGCTGCCAGCGCGGTACCACAGGGGGGCACTCACATTAACATGTGCACCTCCCGGCTGCACACCGGCACCTCGCAGGTGTGCACAGCTGCGGGCAGCGGCGCTTCCAGGGAGGCACGGAGCCGCCTCTCCTCACCCGTGTCTACAGGCAGCAAACTCTTGGCTTGTACTTTGCTTTGCCTTTTGGGTGAAAACAAAAAGCAAAAGCCAAAGAAAGGTGAAAATCTGGGGGGGAGGGGGGGGGGGAAGGCAAAAAAAGCAGTGTCCGCTAACACTGTTTTTTGTGCATTTGCTGAAGAATTTTGACCCAAGGAAAAAGGTATCGAGAAAGTCTGAGATGAGAGTGATGAAGGCATAATTTCTGATTTACATCAATAAGAAATGTGCAGAAACTCCTGTCTAATCACATGGTGCAGCACGGGAAAATGGACAGATATTGCAAGGCATGACTAACTACTGTTCAAAAGGGTTTATCTGTCAGTGGCTCTCAAAGTGTTTAAGAACACTGCTAATTCCAGAGACTGCTTTCTGGCAAATCTTTGGCTATTTCAAAACTATGTCTGAACTTAAAAGCAAGTTGTTTCTCCTAGTTACTGCAGATGGTTTGATCAAATGGAAGCACACACCACAGGGCATACGTTAGGACCAGAAGCGTCATAATTTTTATGCGTCAAATTTTTCATCATAATTTTAAGCGTCAAATATTTACCTCAATATTCTGCCAAGAGGCACGTTTAGATTATTAAGTGCTGCAGGTAACAGGATACCTTTAAGGAACAGGATCCTAAAATACAGGATATTTATTTCCTGAAGTTTTGTGCATCTCTGGAGCTCAAAGCCAATATCACAAGGGATTAAGAGAACGTCACAGAGATGTTACCTCTCTGTCAGATGTGAATGGTTAAAGCGTGAGACCACGAACTGTCTGACTGAAACTCTGGCAGACATGAACATAAAAATTTTCTTGTTTTGTTTATTATTCATTCATCCCCTTACACACACACACACCACCAGAGTCTGTCTCTTTTCTGAAATTCCACCTTTTCCCTGGCAGTCTGGGTGCATCACCTTCTGTCAGAAACAGCCTGGTGCATATTATAACTTGGGAACGAGTAGACTCTGCCAAGATTTTGTAAACTACTTAGCTTCAGCTTCACACTGGTCCCACTGTGTAAGCAGTTCAGTCTAATATTAGTCTCTTCTGAAAATTTCACCTCTGGAGCCAAGGACCACTAGATGGATAAATGAAAGGGGAGTGTGACAGTGATCAAAATCTGTCTGGTCCAGACAGATGAATATCAGGCTAGCTTGAAGGTTTTCACCTCCTTGCTGCTGCCGGGAGTTATATTTTTTTTCACGGCAGAGCACTGTGGGCTAATTTCGTTGCTGGTGTAAATCACTGTTGCACAATATACCATGGTGGAACGATGCTGATTTATGCCAGCTAGGAATCTGTGTGCTCATACTCCTACTAGTGCAGCACTGACTTATAAATCTTTCTTCTAAAATCCTGTGGATGAGCTAGAGGAACTGTTGCTGAACTGTGGCATGTTTCAAAATTTGCGTTGAGAAAATAGAACAGCCCCAGTTTCAAACTAGGATTAAAAATCTGTAGATGCTGAAATGAGTTTTTTCCTAGAGGTGTTAGCTTTACCTCCGTGGAAACCAGAATCCCCCAGCACCTGTGGAAACTCAGTTTGGAATCAGGAATTCAGCTGTCCAGATGCACTTGTATTCCCTCTGATTTTCTGAGCTCATGTATTCCTTCTGAGTTTTTTAATGATTCACCTTCTTCCCGATGAAACAGATATTTTGAAAAAATGTCCTATGGCTTAACTACTGCTCCTTCCTTCTTTACTTTCCTTCTTCTCTTTTTTTTTCCTAAATGTACATACGTATACCTGACTCCTTGGAGATCACTTTGTCTCTGTGATTGCAGCAGTCAGCCAGCAACACGACAGGACTTGCTTGTTTACATAGCTCTGAGGGTTATGACAACACATCAGAATGTACAGGTGCCGAGGAGAGATGCAGCTTGCAATTAAGATCAGCAAAGCTGACTATTTAATAAAGAATCCTTTCATTTTATAACAACCTGATCTCATTCTGATACACACAACTAATCAGCTCCATAAAGCTCTGTAAAAATTTGTTCTGCCTTGGTATTAAATATTTGAGCTAAAGTTAAGATTAACAGTTGCAAAACAATTGCATTAATTGAACAGAAAATTAAGCCCATAAAACATGGTTAAATGCAATTTCCTTGTAATTGGAGTGAATGTGCTGCCAAAATAATTACAAAACATTTGTTAATTTTTTTTTAATCCATTTGGTGGCATTTCACCTCTGCAATATAGCAGTCAGAGGTAAGAAAATCAGGGGAGCACTCTCTAGATGACAATCTGGTTTGGGCCTTTAGTTAAAGTGTGGCTTCAAGGCTAAACCAGTGCTGAGGTCGCTTACTCAGCACAGCAGAGGAGGCTTCTTGCAAAAACTTCTCCTCAGATTTGTGCACTAAGTAGGAGAAATTTCTGGAGTAACCTGCTCCTTTCAGTCATAAAAAGCTTGTCAGAGCAGCTCTTCATAGGAAAATTCAGTCCTATCAAGTTGCTTTTGACAATAGCCTGAGAAAAATCTATTTTTCCTTTTAAATACAGCTCAGAATACCTGATGCTTCCTACTGGCTCAGGATCTGGGTGATCTGATGGCTATCTATACCTTGAAATGTGGAATATTTTTCCTATTTTTTTTTTGGTGGGGTTTCCTTCTCACCATATAATAGTCAACAAGTAACTGCCACCTTAAAAAAAAAAATCTAAACCCATGGTTTCTGTTAAAAATGCAATCAGATACTCTGTTTTTAGCTACAGTCAGGTGGAATGTGTGGTCTCTGCAGGTATCAGTCCTTCACTAGAGGACTGGAGATTCCTGACACGTGGTATGCCCTTTATCCCAGAGGAAGGCAGCAAGACGTTAACATGACACATCCCTCCATTTCAGAGAATTGCAAAGTACACTGATGACACATCAGATACACACTTCTCTTTTGGGCTCATTCTTTTGGAATCAGCTTTTCCTTTTCCCTTGAGTTTTTTTACTTTCTACTGTTTGCCTGCGCTGCCTCTTCTGCAGAGTAATTAAAATTGTTTTCTCTGGAGCTGTTCCTTTCTTATATCAGCCAATTCATCCACACTGGATGAATTTCCTATCCCCTGGAAAAAGACTGAGCTTATTGACATGAAATAATCCTTGGCTCAAGTGACTGAGCGTGGACAGGCAGGCTGGGAATCTGGACAGAGATCCTGCTTTGAGAAGGTCTTGGATCACACTGTGATTCTGAGCCCAGTATTTTCTCATGTCTCCTCTGCCAAACTATCCCTCTTTTTGCTGTAAAAATCCCCTGCTATCAGCAAAGGTTCACATCTTCCTTACTTGGAGCAGGCCTCACTGACATCTCATCTTATTTATGCTTATAACGTAAACTCTGTAGAGAGTTCTGTACAAAGGTGATAGGAGACCTTTAGAGTTTTGGACACATTTGTCTATCCTCTGCCAGCAGTGTTTTTACTGATGTCCAGTTCTCAGCCAGTTTATTTCCATAATTTTTAGATTTTCCTGTCATTTTGACTAGTATTCTTCCATGTTGTTTTTTATTATATATCTTTTTTTGGTAGATTATTATTTCTTTTCCTCATACTGCTGATCAGCTTCTGTGAAGGTAGTCATAAACACAATTTATTAGACATTTTCTTGTTTCAAATGCTTATCCCAATTAAATTTGTCAAATTAAGTAGTGACTCTGCAGGGTTTGTGACTCTGTTTAAACTTGAACCTGAAAGTGCTGGAGTTTGAAACCCCACATAGATTGAAAGTTGTACTTAAATGACTTTAAGAGCATTGAGTCTTACATGGAGTAGATCTACATCAATGCAGTGGCTCCATTACCTTGAATATGTGTGGCAGTGAGCTGAGCTCCTGAACTCCCATTTTACTTGTCCAAGCTCCTTGTAGCTACAGGCTGCTCCTTGTACTACACCGAAACACAGTTCTCACCCACATCCCTTGGATTATGGCAGACAGCCCAGGTCCAAGTAGTCACCAAAGTTGCTTTCTAGCCATCTAGTAGCTACAAGCTTGCAGGCTGTAGAGCTTTTCTGAAAGACAAGTGGTATTTTTGATCTTTTTATCCTGTGGCCCTATGGCTTATCTGTCCCACAGAGGGAGACCGATCAGTGAGATATTTCAAAACACACACCTGGAGTGGAGAGGAACTGGGAATGGGAAAGGAGGGTAAAAGGACAGCAGGGAGGTAAAAGTCCAGAAGAATTTGGGTTTGATGTGGGATGATCCAGTGTGCTGTGGCCTGCTTTGAGAGGAAAGGAGTGTGCCTGGAAGGCTGGTGAGTGACAGGCTAACAGGAAACCACTGCAAGAACCCTGCCTCTCCCCTGCCCACCATCTAGCTGTAGGCACCCAAATTCCTCTCCCTGAGGGAGTGTTCAGTGATCCATTTGCTTTAATGACTGCCAGGGAGAGCAAGGAACTGCTGGGAGAGAAGGAGCTGGGTTACTAAAGGGTTCTGCTACACAAACAGCTCCTGACTGTGCATATCAAGGAGGAAGGGAGAGAAACAGGTGTGTGTTTGCTTGCGTGGGGATCAGTCACACAAACAAACAAATAAACAAAACTTCATCCAAAAAGGATTTTTCTTCCTGGCTTAAGTGCCTCTGCCATTGGTTTTGCAAGGAATTTTGCTAGATTGTGCAGCTCTCAGTGTGCAGCAGCTGCTGATGAAAACAATTCACTTGTGCACTTCTGTCCTTTAAGCCTGTGTTTTCAAAGCTTCCTCTGTTTTCCTGTCTCTTACTCATATCACCAAGGGCTGGGACTGGAAAAATGCATGCAGGTCAGTGCCTGCTTCTGAGTCTTCCAGGTACTGCCGAGCTTGAGCAATAAGGTATAGCATAAATTTGGCTTCTTCCATTCCCCCCCCCACCCCTCAATGATAGCGAGCAGTTGATCTTGTTTTTAAGTACCTTCAATTTCCAGTCCAAATTAGTAATTTCCTTTAAACTCCATCCACACCACCTCATGTTTTCAGTGGGAGTCTCTAACCATTTCAAAAGCAGGCAGCTAGGAAAACAGATATCCATGTGCTATCTTAGAGTGATGGGTTTGGCTGAACAAATTGGCATCTCTTGACTATTCTGATATCAAAAGAGTTCCTTTGTCTGTTTCTGTGTTTTCTGGCAGCTTTGAGAAGCACTTCACTTGATGATTCATCAAGTCTTAAGGATTTTGCTTTGCAAAATCTTCTACTGCCTCCAGCATGTCCTTTTGCCCTTGCTTGTCCTTGTCATGGATCTGAGTGCAGAATGCCCCCGTGGTGTGGCTGTGGTTTCTGCTGAGCACACATTGAGAGCTGGGCTCAGCTGCAGCAGGGTGGGTGAGCAGCATGTCACGTGGAGACATGCAGCCCCAAACTCTGAGCCCTTTGTTTGTAGTGGCAGGGGGGTGACAGTGTCCTGAGGGACACAATGAGCCTTTGGTCAGCACAGGAGCTGTGCAGAACAGAGCTGCTGGCAGGGCCCTGCTGCAGGTGCTCCCAGCTGTGCCACAGGCAAGGTCCAGCTGTGCCTGCTGTGAGGGCAATATGGATACATGCTGAGAGCAATGGGGCACATATATCTCAAAACTTGGACATCTAACATCAAGGGCAAACCAAGGAAACCAAACAGTCAGAGTTTTCAAGTGACAGCTAAAGTGAGGTTGACATTTTTCCTTCAACCCATGAGCAGAGTCAGACAGATGTGAGTCAGCTTCAAATATTGTCCTTTCTCTGGTTTATAACAGACACATTCTTTAAAGCTCTGCCATATCATCCTCATCATGAACAGAAATCTCCTGATTCAGAGGCTTCTCTAAACCACTTAAGATTTTTGTGTGTGCTCTCCCTCCCCAGTTGCTTGGAGCCCTGAAAACCACAGCCTTTGCTGGCAGACAATAAAGATACGACTTAAAGTATTCAACAAGGAAAAAAAAAAGAAAAAAAAAAAAAGGAAAAAAAAAGAAAAAAGAAAAAAAAGAATGGCTGTTGAGGAGGCTTAGAACATGTCCCAACATTTTCTGCAGGTTTTTTCCTTTCTTGAGGCAATCAGAGCAATGCCTAAGTTTTGCACCTGCCATGGGCAAGTGCCTCTGTCTTTTAGTGAAATAACTTTATGCATTTTTAGTGCAAGCCCTGGCCTGCTTCGTATCCTGCTTTACCTGAATGATTATATCTTCTTTACTTCGTTAACTTTTCAATAGGCTATGAAAACAAAAGCTGTCACTCTGATACCTGCCATTTGATATTCAGCAATGCCTTCAGTACAAAAAGACCCGCTCCATCTCCCAGCCCCAGCCTCTAAGCATCACTTGGCATGATCCTGCTTGTAGCTGTTCACTATATCAATATGTAAAACCTTCCCCTGTCAATGTTTCTTTCAACAACAACCTTAACATCTGCAAGTATTAGTTTTGCAGTGGTGATATGAATGAGTTTGATAGAGAAATCAAAATCACTGCCCAGTGAAAGATCAGTTCAGGCTGTGATCACTAGGGCATCTCAGGGAAGTACCTGTTTGGACAGACAAATCTACAAGGCCCAAGACAACTTCTCTTTGTATGCACATGAACTAAAATGGTATAATTTGGTACGGTTGGACTTAAGGACTCTGGGAATTCCCAGAACTAAGTTTCTGATTCACAGAGATCATAAAAATTAGTTCTGCGGTTAGCTCATGTTCTGTGGAAAGAAAAGAAGTCTTCTAAAGTCTGTTTTTCTAAGATATCTGGGTTTTATTTGACTGTATATCTAAATTATTACTTTGAAAGTCTCTATATCTATTCATGTTAGCAAAGGAATCCCTATGGACTTCTGCAGTCCAAAGACAAGCTCTTGGCTTCTTGTAAGGACCAGCTCTCAGAAGACAGATAGGGGGCTTAGAGTGGGTGGGCTATAACATCCTCATTTATTCAAATAACCTTCACTTGAGAGCTCCCTCAGATGAGGAAAATCTGCCTGAAAAACACAGAGACCACATAATAGAGCAGTGTACAGCTCAACAGGCAGAAGGGTAGGTAAAAGTAAACAAAAGGATGTGTGTTTTGGGGGAGGAATATTTTTTTGGATGGATTCAAGCTGGAGGTGTAAAGGTACACAGAAAGCCACAAATTGCTGAGGACAGAGCAGTTTGCAGATCAAACGAATCTAATGTTGCTTTGGGATGTAATGACCCCGATTAACTGATCTTCCAGCACTTTCTCCTGAGATGAGATGGGAGAAAAACTCTGCATGTGTTTCTGGTGGCCTCAGCTCTGGTGATTAAGGGAGTAGCTTTTTCAGTCACTGATGTGTTTTCTGCTCTATGTTCACACATGGGTGCAGAGATTAGGGAACTGAAAGTCTGGGTTTCAAATTAGATGAATACTTCTGAGTATCCCAGTTTAGAGTGAGCAGCTCTAATTCTGGACATTAAGAGAGCTGTAGTTTGGGGGAGTGTTGAGCCTGTGCCCTCTGAACGTGAATTTTTTAATGTCCTCTCAGGCTGGGCAATACAACAGAAGGTTTTGATAATCTGTCTTCTGGTACCAAGGTAAGACAGTTATGAAAATGTAAATCAAATGGTTTTAGCATAGCAAATCTCCAGTGATGTGAATGGGAACTAACAGGACCTCAAGTTCTCAACAATTACCAAAATCAGGCCATTTCTATTCTACCAGTTTAACCATGTGTCTACCTTTCTGCATTCTTCCTTCTCTGCTTCACATCCTTCTTTCTAAAATCCATTTTTCTTGCATCTGTCAAAGATGGTTGCAGACACACTAACAGCAAACTGTACCTTAACACAGAGGATGACCAAACTCACTATTTTAATGAAAAAAAAGTCTCGTAGTTTGCTTCGTTTTGGAAGAATTAAAGTGCCTGTCTGGAAAAATTTGTCTTTTCTTGTGGGATTCTGAGGTATCTAGAACCCCATGAGGATCTTATGGATAAATGTTAGACCATCTCTGTACACATCAAGCACTATTTTGAGACTGTAAATGGTGATTTCATTTGATTTAGGAAGAAGACTCTACAGCTACATGCTCTAGGAAAGATGGAGAACTCTGAGAATGAACTTTGCAAAGGTTATATTTGTTCCTTGCAAAAGTATCTCTTAAAATGTTCAGATTCTTGTCCATCTTATATCACTGGGGTTTAGCACATAATAAATGGTTTAGAAATGAATCAAACATCTCCCTTTCCCCTTGGCTTTGAAACTCTTTTCCTGAAATTTGACTGGGTCTATATAACCAGTGTCACTAATTCCTGGTGTAATTTTAGGGAGTGAATTTTGTGCAAAGGACCTTGCAGTAAATAATGATTCAAGGTCAAGAAATATGCTCTTTATTATTCTATGATCTCAGTGTCTTAAGAGAGGGCATTGAACAGGGCCTGGAGCAAGGAAATAAAATGTTTCTTAATTCCAAACAAAACCCCCTGAATTAATTTCAGGGCTTTAGATAGATAGCAGCTATTCTATTGCTTAAGGTGTCAGACCTGTGTTTCTTTGGCCAACTCTGAACTAAGGCACAGAAAGTAATCCAAAGAAATTTTAATTTTCTACAAAAACGTGGGCATATAATGAATCTTCTTGTTAAAATGGAGAAAATAGGGCATATTTTGGGTGCATCCACTTGAGTTTGGAAGACCAGATTGCGGCACATGTTTTTGAAAATATGACTAACATTTCAGGGGAATGTGATTCCAGTTTTCAAGTTCCACTGTTAGAACCTGTTGCAAGCTGGTGGTAAAACTCCTCTTTTGGCCTCCCAAATAGTGGCCCTACCTACAGTACAAAACATTCCTAGTTCTATCATCTTGGCATTAATTATCCTAATCTCTTTTCTAATGTTCAAGCTGTTAATTTAACCACGTTGTCTAAACTTGCATTGGAAATGGGGCTGGATTTGTTGCCTTGCATGTGCAGACAGAAGAGCTGAAGGTAGCTTATCAAAATAGGTATAAGATAACAGAACCCTGGGCTGGCAAAAAAAAAAAAAAAAAAAAAAAAAAAAAAAGAAGGCAAAAACAAATAAGAGGGTTTTTTTCCCCTAAAATTGAAGAATTCTGAGTTTATCAGAATCTAGCTTTAAAAATAGGTGAAAATAGGTGGAGCTTCAAGAAATCTGCCTTCTTGAATACTTCCTCTAATAAAGAAAAGTAATTTCTTAGCTCTGTCTCTGGGGATTTAAACACAAACCACTGAGCTGTGAGCAGGAGTTAAGAATGTCAGATTCACACATATCTTACTCTTCCTTTTATGGACCATGAAAATTGTTCCTGTCCATACTGAATTTTCATACAAACACCAGTCTGCACACAGAAGTTTTGTAAGCATCAGTGAGTTAAATTAATCTCTTAATTGGCTGGCTAAGATCTCCAATGCAATGTAGACAGAGTACCTTAAACTACACAAAACTAGTAAAGCTCCATAAAAATCCTGGTGAACAGGTGGTTGTCACTAGACTGATTATAAGAAATCTTGTGGGCCAGGTGTCTGTGTGGGGTGTTACCTCCTTTCAGAAGGTAACACATTACCTCTGACACAACGGTCTTCAAATCACGTAAGTTACTTCAGTTTTATGCTGACAATTCAACACCTTGCCCAAGCTTTAATTTAGAAAACTGTTGGCTTTTTGATAGTGGGACTTGTGAGGTGTAATTGCACAACTGAGGAAATTAGCTTGTGAGAGTGCAAGGGGCCAGACTGGATGGGTGCAATGGTCTGTTGTGGTCCCAGATGGTGTAAACTGGTAGGAGAACATGGCCTCCCCTCTCCTTGTTTGACAATAGAAGAGTGGTACTATATAAATAATAGTTGGTTCTAGTAATTGCACATAAAATATATGAAATGTGCACCTATACTACAGCGTAAATAGTGACTTCAATCAGTAATTTTACATAAAATATGAATTCACATGGAACTGCCTTTTGTTATATATTACACAGAACACATTTTCTGCCAAAAACATTGAGCAAAAATATTGATGATAGGAAGGAGATTTTAAAGTTAAAAACCTTTGTGTCCCCCTTTTTTTCCTCCCTCTGTTTGAGAACAAGGGCTAAAACCTGCCGTAACGGTCCGTGTCCTAGCAGGGCTTTTTGAACACGGGTTTTTGCTCCCTCTGTGCACTCCTCACTTGGCTGCCATTCCATCTGACTCCAAAAGAGGCGAGCACAAATTAAAGAAAGAATGCAGCCCTAACGCCTACACCCAGGAGCTTTCAAAACAGAAGGCTGCTACACCTGTGGGGATAGAACAAGTGTATCAGTGTCCTGGGCTCTGCCCTGGCTCGTCTGCCTTTGTTAGCTGGAATGTGCCGATGAAACTATCAGGTGCAGTAGGCGCGTGGCAGCCTGCTTAAAAAACGATTCTTTGGAGACAGGGAGTGGGCTGTGAATCATGCATCCACATAATCTGATGATAACAATTTTAAATGTGGTGATTAGTGCATAATGGAAAGTATTGTGCTATTTGGTATGATTTGTCTGCCACTGCACTACCCAGTGTTTAAAAGGTCCCATCTTCTATGCAAAACCTAATTCATTCTAGTAGCAAAAGAATAAGGCAACTTTAGGATTGTTTAGGTACTTACACCTTCCTCACTCACACAGCACATGCATGTGTGTACACATACAGACAATTACCTTTTGGCTCACTGTCCCAGCCCAAAAGCATGGACGTGCTCCTGAGCAGCTCACAAAGCAGGATACCCCACCGTGGAGCTTCCAGGCTCAGTTCTGAACTCCAAGTACAGGCAAAACCAGCCTTCAGGTGCTATGCAGGCATCTATAGGTGCAGAAATGCTGTTGAGAATACCAGCCCAGAAATCAAGATGCATCAAGCTGTTCAGCTTGACAAACATGGCCAGCAAGATGTAGCTTTATGACTGGTCCTTTGCTCCAGGTACCTTTTGGGAGACTACAGCTGTCCCCTTTGAACACTGAGAGAACATGAGTAATCATTGAGGAGTATTGGTGTTAAAAACATAAAAAAATAGAGTGGGAATCTCTGGGGTTTGATGAGAAAATTGTGAGGCAGAAAGGCTGTGTTTCAATTGTGCCAGTGATTGAAATGCACAATTAAGTTTTTTCACTTTGGGACTAGACATGTGTCATGTTTGCGTTTGGTGAGATTCATTTTGGTGGTATCTTGTAGCATCAACTTTCCATTTCAGGTTTTAGCTCACTGGGCATTTATAATCCAAATAGATTCAGGGCAAATACCTGTTGACAGGGAAGAAAAACAAAGGAACCAAACAAAAATAGAGAAGAAAAGCCATGGCAAAGCCAGGTGCCCTCATGAAGTCCTCTGACAAGATGAATCATGACTTGGGTGAATTAATAATTGTAGACAGCATTGTAAGTTTTTCCTGTTCTAAATCACTGAATCTGTGTGTGTCTTTTCCATGAATACATAACAAATATGATCAGGAAGTGAATTAAGAGATCATTTGGCTTCTATTTACTCGTATACAAGAGTTCATAAAGAATACCTATTTTTCATGTAGCTTTAGGACCAGATGTAGTTCTTGCTTTGCCCAAGGTGTCCATCACATATGAATGACATGCACAGGAAACCCAAAAGTGCAATTATTTTGGATATAATGAAAAGATACATAAAATTTTTATCTATAAATTTCATCTCCGTTTTAATCTTGAACAATGCAAGCTGGGGTGGAGGATCTCCATCCAGAATTGGCATCCTGCATCTTTTTGGCTGAAGGATGTAGCTAAAGATATTTCCATAATGAGGGTTTAGATATCCCACTGAAGTGGCTGCCTGGATCTCATATGAATCTGATGAAAATGGTTATCAGGTTTGAAAAACCAATGGCCAACTCTCATACAAGTCAATTGTATTGTAGACAGAATTGTTACTTTCCTGGAAGCATTTACAATGAAGCAAATCTTCAGTGCATGCATGCACACACACACACACACACACACACACAAAAAAAAAAAAAAAAAGGGGGAAAAAGGTAGAGACTGTGTAAAAAGGGCAGCTGTTGTTGGCAATGGAAAAGCTTCTGGACTCCACCTGCCTTGCTCGTGCCAGTATCTTTAAGTACCACCTTCCCTGACATGCTGAATTCACATTGCTGTCAAACCTGAGTATTAGGTGGATAGATATGCAAGCCCACACTAGCAGCCAGAACATTTAGGGGAAGTGTCAACAATTTTCTGCAAACACTGTATGTGGTATCTTGCTGGGAGTTTGCTCAGGAGCACATGCACAGTGTGAAGCAATGTGCTTGTATTTTACAAGCTGCACGTTGTGTGCCAGTCAACTGCACTGCCCGGCAATGGAAAAAATTATAGTGATGGGGGATCTCTGACAGCTGAGGATCAGACTGCCGAGCCTGGAGCCAAACAACAATAAATGTACGTGTTGGGAAATCTCCCTGGATAACCGAGGTTACACTCTGACCTAAATGATAGAAAAGCAAGAAGATAAATTCTCCTGCACACTAGTCTCTAAATCCCCAGACCTCAGTGCACTGTAATAAACCTGACCTGATATTGCCCACAGTGCTGGAGATCCTGTTACCTGCTGAACGTGACGCTGCAGTTGCACAAGCATTTCGAGCAAGTGCAAGTCTGCTGCTGCAAGGAGCAAAGCTGCAGCACCTGAGCAGCATCCTAGAGCAGGGCCGAGGGCATGGTTGCTCGGTTTTGGAGGAGCCCTGAGCCCAGCAGCCAGGGCTGTTTAGTACAGCTCAGTCCTGCTTTGTTCATTGGGCTGTGAGCTCTGCAGCCTGGGAGGGTGAAGGTTATGTGTCAGGAGGTGCGTTTGATGAGAAACTTTGCTGCTGAGGGCTTGTGAGTGGGACAGAGCACAAAGGAGAGTGTTGTGAAGCGAGGTGGGAGTTAAACTCTATTTGGGACTTAGCAGGAAAGGCAAGGTGGGGCAAAATTGTGATGGGCTTTGAAGATAAGGCCAAGAAATTTGTGCTACATACGATGAAAAAGGGGAAGGGCTTACACCAAAGGTAGCACATAGCCATCAGTAGAAAGGCAAAGGTTAGCAGCAGCATTTTGGTTATCTCAAGGGGGACCCTTTTATGGCAGTTAATAGCAGAGCAGAGAGGATTACAAAAATCTGATGTAAGTTGTCCAAGATTTGGAGGAGAGCTCTGCCCTCAGAGTTGGGTCTGGAAATCCTTGTCAGTTATGCTTAGCCGGCATTGTAAACATGCAAGGATAGACTTGTTTCTTAGCCTGGGGAACTCAAACAGATACACAAAAACCCTGACAGCTTTTAAGTGTGGCTCTCCTGTTTGTACTAATCACTGCAGCCCACTCGTACTGTTTCAAACCTAATAAAATGAGGAAATGAAAATGAAAACTAGCTCTGGTCTATGACTATCTTATCTCCTTGTCAACTACAGGGTAATCTGGCATTTTAAAACAATGCCACTTGCTTACAAAGCCCCTTTTAATTAATGGAACTGGAGAATCTCTCTCAGAGCACAGATGTTAACCCCTTCGAAGTAGCGTGAGTAAAGTCAGCTGCTCGTGCTGATGCACAGCTCTCCCAGTTGGACAAAACCATACATCCTAAGTCCAGGGTTCAGTTAAGCCCAAAGAATGGAAATTATTGTACATATGTTTCAAACTCTTCTCTGACCACTCTGCTTCTTTGTTGTCCTCCAGGGTAGAAAACAATCCATAGAACAGCCACATTTTTTTTCCATTTAATAACAGTGGTACTACTAATAATACTTCTATTATATAAAACAGCCATCACAAGGGAAATTAGGATGATATTGTTTTTCCATTTGGAAGCAATGGATTTTAATTCCATTAAAAGAACTGAGACAATCACAGTCCTCTCCCTACAGATATTCCTGCTGAAAATGAGGTGGAATACATTATGTTGCAGTCTTAATGCATCCTTTTGATGAAGCCACAGAAATGCCACTAGTAACCTATGTAAAAAAACTTACATACAGATTTTTCAATAAAATTTTCTCAGACATAAGAGTTATCTAATATTTGTAGCAGTATGAGTAAATTAATAATGTCTGCTATGCTAAGGAGAAACATATTTATATTGATCCAACTTATTTTTTATGATAAAACCTCCATTAAATTTTGCACTGCTACCACATCATGCCAACTAGCACCAACAGGTATGTAAGCTAAGGTAGGAAAATGAATTCTTTTTTGTGGGTCATCACAGCTTGTGCTGGGGTAAGTGGAATGCAAAGATCATACTGAGAAATCCTGTAATAAACAAGCTTGAATAGAGGCATTGCAGTTAAGTACAGAAAGAAAATTCTCAATAAATTCAGACCTTAGGGAAATTTTTGAATAATAAGCCAAACTTTACTGAATCTGTGGTGACGGGATGAGGAATACAAAAATGTCTACACATTATATATTGTCTAATTTGTGCAGGCCTGGCCTGCTCCCAAGTAAAACCTGCCTCCCTAAGTTACTGAGGCTTGAGAAATAAAAGAGATACATGGTGAGCACATCAGTATTGTCCATGACAGAGTCAAAGAAACAGCCTGGGTGAACAGGGGTCCTGATTAGATCCCCTGTTTTCCAGATTTACCTGTGGTACCATGCAAGATTCCCCCTTTCTGGAGATGACTGCAGTTCTGAGATGATCCTCTTTCCCTGACCTCCCTCTCAGCCGGTCCCTAGTGAGGTGGTGGCTGTGTATACTCAGAACCGGCTGCAGACCCACAGCTCTGCCCCCTTTCCCTCTCTGGAGGAGGCAGAGCTGCTGCTATGGAGGAAAAGTGGCAGCTCAGATGTGAGGCACCTGAGGCTGAGGGACCTCAAGGCACCTCCAGAAACACCTGCTAGCAAATATAAACACCCCTTCCTCATATCAGAAATAAAATAGATTGAATTGCTTTCCTGTCTTCTGAGTTCAAGCATATTGTTTTGAACAATATAATGTAAGAGAACTACTGGTGCTGTTTTTTCAAAAAATAGTTTTTCTGCCTCAACAGAAATATTATTTACAGGTGTCTGTGCAACACAAGACACCATAGAAGAATTTCTACATGCTACAGCTTTGTAGCTGAAGACAGACTTGTGGCCTACTAAAAAATAATCAAAAACTGAAATATATTCTTCTCTTCCCTCATGCCAACCCATTGTTAAAGCAGAGTGACAGTAATAGTCAGGAGGGGCACTCTTGAATCACTTAATGTTGGTATATGACTACACTGTATGGTATTTCTTTTGTTGGGCATGCTGTATTTGAATGCCATATTTTCCTCTTGAAATGCTTTTATGATTTCTTTTCTCTTCTTGTTCTGGTTATTTTCCTCTGGGCTTTTATACCCACTCCCTCCAAAAAAGGAGGAAATCAAGAAAAGTCCAAAGCCCAGCAAGATGAAAGCACTAAATGTAAAATTTTGTTGCATAGGATTGTAAGCAGAGCTCTTTCTTTGGCTTATCTGTGTATTCATTCCATATATGTGGTGTCCTAAATTTTGATTTCCCTCACACAAATACATCTGCTCAAAGAAACAAGAGGTTCAATGTGTTGTGTTTGAGCTAGAGCTGTTTAATTTTGGGCTTGCCGTTTTGCTGATTTAGTGCCCTTAGGAAGTATGATACATATCCATTCATGCATCATCTGTAAAAACTTGTGGATGTACATCCTAGCCTTTCATTAATGCTAATGGTGCCCAACCCCTGAATGTACACTATGTCTTAGCACTCCACAAGTTAACTGAGTTCATGCCATAAACATCTTGTTCCCATTTTTGTAGCACAGGCTCACTTTTTTTGGTGGGGAGAAGAGGAGCTGGAGTTAATATCTGCAATCTGACTGTGCACCTGAGAAGTTATTTCCTGCTCTTAAGCTGAAGAGTTTTCAGTGGATGCAGGCATCTGAAGAAAAATGCAACACTGTTTGCTCCCATTCCAACTATCTCCTTGCAATCTTGTTAATTAAGCTGGTAGCACTTGGATTAGGTGTGTTATTTTATGCACAATGTTATAGTAATGAGACGAATGTTTAGCATCTTCTGCAGAGTGATGCTTGTACAAGGGCAAGGTTACATTTGCAACAGAAATAGTATATTTAAATAATATGTGGAGAATGCACTGTGAAATAGTTGGAGCTGATGAAACTCTGAGAAGTTTTGAGTCATGTGAAGAATTTAGACAGTTAAATTTGAAGATATCTTGGGCTTTTTTTTTTCCTTGAATGAAACTACCCTAACTATCAAACTGTTATCAAGCATATAGAATCTCCCTTGGGATTCAGCCAAAAATCAACTGTAGAGGCAGTTCAGTGCAGATGTAACCAGCTGCAGTATCCCCTAATATAGTGGGGAAGAATCCGATGTGGACGTGCCAGTGAAAGCTTTTTTGGCACAGTGCTTGTTTGCATAATTCAGAACTTCAGCACAGGGTTTCTCTAATAAAATACTGATTCTACAGGGGCAAGATAACTTCCTTAGCTTGGTTAACACTGGCCTAAAGAGAAATTGAAATACATTTTTCCTGATCCTCCTTTATCTCTGTAGAAATCACTTTCTGATTGAGGTCACACTTTAGCTTTGGCAAGTCATGCAGGCTCTTATTAGGCTCTGATTGCATGCATATGATTGTCCAAAATGCACAGTAGGCAAAGGGTCAAGGATACAAAGGCTGCTGTTGTGTTTTCTTCTTTTCCCCAATGCACCCATCATTGTGGAAAATATTTATCAGCCTTTGGTCTGTGTCCCTGAAGCTTCACTCTTGATGTGCCTTTTCAGTGTTCCCCAAGGAATCCTGTTAAATTTGGATCCACTCATCCATGAAGTGGCGTGTGACTGCTATTATTCTCAAAGGAAATGGGTGGCAAGATGACAGTGGCTCAGAAAAGTTAAATCTCTTCATAGTCCAGTATGTTTTTGTTGTGGGGTAACCACAGCACATGTGAATATCTGAAATACATTTAATTGCTGCAAATAGAGATGCTCTTTAGAGACAGGCTCTTGTTACTGAGAAGCAGTGTTGACAGTCCCAGAGGGTATTTTGGGACCGAAGCCTCTGCAAATGAGGGTAAGGAAAGACTCTCTGTGAGTATGTGGATCTGTGGCATCCACTTTGTTACACGCACATCAGGGTTGTGACTCACTAAATATGTGACGAAGCCACAGATGAGCCTGTAAAAGCCAGCAAGGTGAGTTTAGCTTGGCTTGGCCTGGCCCCACAAGCTACTGGGAGGAAAAGGAGCTTCCATGTGGGAAGAAGCAATGGAGATATTTCCGTGTCTGAGAAACTGAAAACTCTACATCTACAGATGCATGCTATAAAAATTGTTCACATCAAGTACATTAAATGCAATCCTCCTCTAACTCGGACTGAGCAAAGAGCTACATTTTGACTTTTTTAAATCAGTGTAATTTTTACCAGATAATTTTTATTTCTTAAATGAGGTCTGTTCATTTTCTAAATGGCAACTGATCTATTTTTTACTATATTAGCTTTTTTTTTTTTTTTTTTTTTAAGACATGGAAATATTGCATGAAGAGCAGTGCTCTTGAGAACTGACAAACAGTACAGGGCAAGGCTGGTGGGGAGAAATGCTCTAACAGGTGAAAAAAAAAATAGTTACAGCAGTATTTCTTCCTTTTGGGAGTTCTTTTTGGGCATTGTATAAAAAACAGAAGCAAATGTTTATTTGCACATATATGAATATTTCAAACTGAACAGAAATACTTTCAAAGCACTTTTTTGAGGGTCTGTATTCTCCTTATAGTTCCTGAAAATTGTATTTTAAGAAGATGGCCCCAAAGGGAAATCTAAACCAGTTTTTCCATAAAGGAAATAACTATCCCAGTTGGCTATTCTGTCACTGCTGCCATTTTTCTCTCTCTTTCTCCTTTCTTTTCCTTCTTTCTGCTTTATTTTGCTTCTTTCAAAAATTTTTTAAAATTGACTTTGATATGTTTTTGTTTTATCTTAAAAACTCAAGATATTAGCAACAAAAATAATTATACTTTCCTTGTTTAGAAGGACATTTTAATTCCTATTTTTCAGTTGAATTCCTGTCCCACCCTTACACTTGTGTGCAGCATGGATGTGCTCAAACTGCTGAAAGTAATGCAGCTTCTCTGTTCCTTTATGCAAGTTGAAGACTCCAACTCAATGGTAGTGTAATCCAAGCAGTGCTGTACTGGTAGCCAAGATATTCTATAATTTCAAGGGAAAATACAACCCTGCAGATTTTCTTCACCATTTCTTCCCACAAAATGATTTTGAGGGAAATTATGGCAGTAAAGAATTACACAGTGTCAGTGAGTTAGACCTGACATAGCTCATGGAATGCCAGTTCTCATACAGATGTGGTATAAAGTAACTTTGGTAGCATGAGACCAATGGGAGGACAGCTCTGCAGTTTGCAATTACTCACTCAGCGTTGCTTTAATATGCAGGCCTGCACGAAATAAATAAATAGGTTCCTTTTTTTTTAATTCACTAATTTAAGCTAATTTTAAAAATAAGATTAACTGAAGCCCAATTTTTACTCCCAGAAGGAAAATGTATGCTGCTTCAACACCATTATTTGTTAAAGCATCACTTTGATTTGCAGCTAGGAATCCTCAAGTACTTTTAACTTTGACAGCTATTGACAGGAGTGGAGAGCACTCAAGGTGTCAGCCTCCTATAGACTGACAGGAAGGCTTTGAATGGAGCTGTAAAGCATAGGCTGCCATAAAGCTGAAGTCAAAGGCTTTACTTGACTTTTTAAAAATCTCATAACCTTGGTGGATCAGGCTCCTGAGACTGGGAAGGTTTGTAATACACACCAACTGGAGGGTTACACACTATGAGGCACTGTATGTAACTATGTGGGACCACAGCAGCATTCTCTGAGTCTGGGAATGGTCCCAGTTTATGTATCTGCTGCCCTCTCATCTCACATATCAGGGTCAGGGACCCAAAGTGCACAGCCCAAGTGAGTTAAGAGCCAAGGCTCTGCAGCTGGATGCTTTAGAAACATATATCCAGGTTGGATTGACAAAAGCATAGGATTTGTAATATGCTAACTAGTGGTTACCTGAGAACCTTGAAGAAGTCCACACTTAGAAAACAAGACTGTAAATGTCTATGTAGAGGATTTTTTAAGTGATCAATATTTTCAAATAAAGCAATTTCTAAATAACAAAGATTTTTTTCACAGTTCAGATTCAGAAAAACAGTTATGCTCACTTAGTGCTAAGAAGAGTGACACTTGATGGGGAAAGTAAATGGGCTTGAATATGGCATTTGGTGGTCATAAAAAGATTTCTTTTAATCACAGCCTTTAACTGAATGAGATTATCAAGATGTATTATGTTAGACATTTTTCTCTTGAACAATCTGCAAGGGTTTTCATGCAGTAATATAGCTGGATGACTATGTTTTCCTCTGACTATGACAGAGGAAAAACATGTCTAAAAAGAATCACAAGTATCTGACACAAACAGCTAAATCCATGCTCATGTATGCTTGAGTCTTCCCTCCCTTTCTAAATATCTTGAGGAAGAGCCTTTAACACTGAAACTGATAAACTACATGTCATGTTTCTGTTTGGTAAATGGGAAAATAAACTAAGTGCCATTGTGTGTGTTTAACTGGTGTAGGCAATATTTTGGATTTTTTTTCCACAGAATACTTGTATTTCAAATTATTTTCTCAATCTACATATATGCAAATTTGAATTGTCAGCTACATTAGCTGTGATTCATTTTTACAGGCCTGCTCTTTGAAATAACTCTGAATATTTGGTCCTGAAGTAATTTCTTTATTTCCACTGGATGTTATATTACGATTTATGAGACTAGTTCTACTCAAATGGGGTTTTGCACCTTCTTTTGGGAGAGTAAAAAACTCCATTTCAGGGAAATCTTAGTAATTCAAACCAAACACCTATTACTTAGAAAAAATTACTTTTATACTCTCCTGGGTCACCTGAAACAGTCCTGGACTAAAGAAGACAAATTCCTTAAAACACAGGTCATCAGATGGCTTCTCTTGGGAAGACATTTGTGGAATTGTCTGAATTGTATCAATGTCACATCTTGGTTTTGTGAAGACATTACCTAAAATAGGAGGGCAGAGAGATGTTTTCCACCTGCATATTCTGAAATACAGGCCCACAAACAGGAAGGCAGCCTCAGCTTTTCTGTGTATGACCAAGTTGTTGTACTTCTGATGCTGTATTCATTTGGCTGTCTGCTATGGATCTAATTTATCTGTAACAACAAGGTGGAATCAGAGTAAATATGTTCCTGAGCCTTTTGTTGTTCAGCTGCTTCTGAGAGTGGTCTCTCCTGTTCCTTTTCTGGATGCTGTGGTGACAAGTTTGAGAAAAGTAGCTTTCCACCCAGATATTTCTCCTTGGCTGATCTTCCTTTCTTCGTGATTCTTGAATACAGAATTGCTTTAGACCTGAATTTCAGTGCTAGGTACCTTCTCCTTAATATAAGGATTAAGTAATTCAACTGAAATCAGATTTATGGCACTGTTCATAGTAAATTCACCTTCCTTGGGGTTAATAAAATATGCATTTACTTTCTGTGATGGAAATCTTTGTGTGCATTTTTTTTTTTTTTTTTTGTTATAAATGAGTATGACTTTGTTGAAACATTGCCACAGTTCTGATCTGGATTACTCCATGTCTAACTAGATACAATTTTCCTTTGTTTTGAGCTTAACATATAATGTAAATTCAGTATGTACCTACATCATAATGCAGGTCTTGAGCAACTGGTCTATTCTCATATGGATAACACCTTGAAAAGCTGACAAAAACAATTGGAGAGAGAAGAGCAAATAGAAGAAAATATAACTTCTGCTTTCTATACTCATTTAACTTGAAAAGGGGTTCAATAACTGTCCTAAGGAACAATGACATAGTCAAATACAACAAGGCAGTTTAATTGAATTGAGATAACTTCTATTGTTCATTTTTTCAAAGTCAACAAAGCAAACAAAATCTGTTTCATGCATAATTAGAGAATCATCAGTAGTTTTGGTACTACAAATATTTTGAGTTCTTACAAAATATAAATAGGTTGCCTTAAAATATTGGTATTTCCAACAATCATCATAGTCAATGTAGACTTCTAGGTTTGGTGAGCTGAATCTGTCAAAGTCACTTCAACAAGATCATAGGACAAAGATGCTGAGCTAAGGATTACATTTTTCCAGGAGGGAATTGTAAGGACTTTGTTTCTTTGTTTCAGAATTAATTTATTCTCTATGCCAACCAGCAGCATGACCATTGCTTCTCCAGAAGACCTGGATATTCTATTACTCTCTTGCTGGTTGGCTTTCTTTTTTTTTCCCCTCAGGTTTTTTTTTTTTCCGTTTGTTTGAGAGGGTATCTGTCTCCCAGAAGAGGCATTCTTCACAACACAAATTGCTGCTTTTTGGGTGAAATTTAAAGGCTTGCTTCTGTGCACCCCAGATGCCCCATATTTTTAGTGTGCAGTATGCATACTTGCCTGTGTGCATGCATACTTGTCCGTTTGTACAGAAACACATTCACACACACGTGTACCCTGCAACCTGAGTATCCTGGTCTGAGATTCAGTCCCACTTAATGTTTTGGGATTTTTTTCTGTTCTACTTTCTTGGCAGAGAAACAGCATTTAGCTCTGCAATGACTGAAGCAGACTGGAAGAAAGGAGACTTTCTCTCAGAATACACAGGAAATGTGTCACCTATAGTCACCTAGAAATCAGGTAGGTGCCATACCTATACACAGACTAACCCTCACTTCTGTGGGGATCCTCTGACCCTTTCTGTGGCAGTGATAAAAATAGTTCCTCAGGATTTTTTCAAACTATGCGTTGGAGAAACCTCAGGCTTGATTTAAAGTGTGAGTTTGAAAATTCTGAGCAGTGAGCATAGTGTGATAGAAAAATTATGTCCCAAATATAAAGGTATCCAGATTTCTTCAGCAGGCAGCAGACCACCTATGTGGCAGACTCGAGATTCCTCCATAGCCACTAGTTGAATTTTCTGTGTATGTGCCAAGGGGAAAACACTGAAAGGGCATTTTCTCTAACTGCACATTAGGGTCTTCTGATCACTGCCCAAAGTGGAGGAATGACGCCTAGCAAACAGCATTAATTGCATATGTTGGTGTTGCTCAGGAAAACACTATTTAGCAACAATTTACCACCAGGAATGCCACTCTGAATGGTTATGAATTCAGGCATGATTAACACTTCATGGTATTCTTCCAGCACTTGTATTTCAACCAGATCTCTAAAATGGCAAGTGATGTTTTTTTCCACTTCTCTGTGTTTTTCTATTTGCAATGCAAGTGCACTATTGGCAAATGCAAAAGGCATCTAAAAAGGCAAACCAAAACAGTAGGCTGTGACCTCCAAGTACCTGGTATACTCATGGAATTTGAACACATTTTGAACATTGGCATTAACAGAAATGAAAGCATAACTTCTTACACATGTTAAATATTCCCCCAGACTCTAAAATATATTTTACAATCCATGCCAACTTACCTCTAGGCAAAGGGTTCCACAGGCCTCTGGAACTTGTCTAATTTTGATAAAAACCTGTGTGTACTCCTTTCACTGTTCAGTGTGTGGATATTACAATAATATCTTGACCATCACAGTATAAATTATGTTAGGATGAAACATCTGTAATAATTTGTAATGATACTAATCTACAAAAGAAAGACAATTTTATGTATACATCTGAATTACAGACTATATACAAAAGCCAATAAACTTGGCTTATATTATTAAAAAGAAAAAAGTATACAGTAAGTTAGATTTAATCTTATTTGATATTTAAAAATCACATACCTTCAGATTATTGTAGTTATAAACGTGTGAACTGATCCAATTAAAATAGGAATTAACTTGGAAAATAGGTATTTTCCTTGAACCAAAATTAATATTTTTTAGGTTCAAAAATGCTTTGAACCACACAATTTGTTTCCTCAAGTCTTTGACTTGGCTTTCCTGACCCCAGGCATTCACTCTTCCACTGCCTTTCAGAAGTGCACTGACTTCCCCTTCCTTTGGATGATATCTAACTCATTTTCCTCAGTTTCCTACACACTGAAAACTTCTGCAGTTTTTTCCAGATGACTGGAAAATTTCTACAGTTCTCCTCTCCCACTTTGGTGACTCCCTCGCCTCTGGAGGACCTCATAGCTGATGGATCCATCAGGATAGCTACTGAAAGCTTGCCCCTCCCTCATCCCCATCCCCATTAGCAAAGAGCTAATGGGCTCTTTGCATTCTCTGATCAACCACGTATTACAATGCCCTGTTGTGTTTGCTGTGGCTGGGGTAGGGTGGCCGGTATGGGGATGTGTTTTGGTTTTGTGCCGAACACAGAGTTGATATAGAGATGTTTTTGTTATTGGAAGAAAGAGGAGGAAGAGATGCTTCAGGTTCCAGAGCAGAGATTCCCCTGCAACCCGTGGTGAAGACCATGATGAGGAAGTCTCTCCCTCTGCAGCCCATGGAGGTCCACAGTGGAGCAAATATCATCTGCAGCTCATGGAGGAACTCACACTGGAGAAGGAGGATGCCCAAAGGAGGCTGTGACCTTGAGGGAAGCCTGGGGAAGAGTAACCCTGTGAAGAGCCCACACTGGAGCAGGTTTGCTGGCAGGACTTGTGACTCCATAGGGGACCCATGCTGAAGTAGTCTGCTCCTGAAGGACTGCACCCTGTGGGAGGGACCTATGCTGGAACACGGGAACAGTGCAAGAGGTCTTCCCCCTCAGGAGGAAGAATAAGCAGAGTCAATGTGTGATGAATTGACTGCAGTCCCCATTCCTCATCCCCGTCCTCTGCTGGGGGCAGGAGGTAGAGAAAAATTGGAACTAGAATTAAGCCTGGGGATAAGGGAGCAGTGATTGGAAGGTATTTTTAAGATTTGGTTTTATTTCTCACTATCCTACTCTGATTTGATTATAACAAATGCAAAGAATTTCCCCAAGTTGAGTCTGTTTTGCCCATGATTTTTAATTTCTATTTGATCTCTCCCTATCCTTGTCTCATCCCACAAGCCTTTCATTGTATTTTCTCTTCCCTTTCCAGCTGAGAAGGTGAGTGATAGAGCAGCTTTGGTGGGCAGCCAGGGCCAACCCACCACAGTATTTTTAGTGGTGCATGAGGAATTTGAAACAAGGATAGTAATCAGGAGAGGTAGTGGGTAAGAATCAAATCTGTTCAAGAATATCATAGTAATACTTCCTAGGAGCTAAGAGCTGTGGTATCTACAAAGTTAAATCTTCTTCATGTGGGGGATACAACACTAAGCTGTGAAGTTATTTATATTATTGGTGGAGATACAGAAGGTTCCCAGGCAGCTGTGGCACAAGAAGAATGGCAAGATACCTGTAACAGAAACAAAGTGCTTCTCCAATGCAGTGCTTCTCCAATCTCTTAATGGCATTCGAGGGTTTCTGTCTCCTATCAGCATACATGTTCTTTGACTATCATCTAGTCACAGACTTGTAAAATGTACTGTACAGGATTTTAGACGAGTTTCTTTAATTTTTGAGTAAATCTGTTATTGATGGAGTTAAATCAGGACAGAGTAAGGATGAAACCATGATCCTATGTACAATATACAGAGTCTCTCTGTCTGTGCATATATATGCACCACAGTGCTGCAGCGGTTCTCAAAACCAAAGTTTTACTGGTAAGCCCTGAGTAATGCATCCATGTAGACTATGGACCACACTGAGGTTCTAACCCAAAAGCTCCTGCCTCAGTGTAGGAGGTGATATAAAGCTGACTCTGTTTCCTGTGGTGACTGTTTTCTAGGCCAGTTCCCCAGTTTAAGTTAGAAGACCACGAGTAAACAGTGGCACAGTGTATTTGGCCAAGACCTGGTCTTAGGGGTGAAATAGGAATACCTGCCTGGTGCCCCCATCACATCTCCCTCCAGCCTCTTCCATTTCCACAGCCTTGAGTTTTGGACTCCTCCAGTCCATGGCCTTGGGACATTTGCATGGTTCCACATTGTGAGGTACATCCATGTACACTGGGTTGCGTTTTGCTGCTGGTTAGAGTTGCACCCTTGACTGCGTAGAAAATAACAGGATGTACACACTTGCAAATACACCACGAAGCTCAGTTTGTGTCTTCAGATTAGAAAGGCAGCAACCCATAATCTTTAATAATGTTTTCTCATATGAACCCTGTATGATAGGGAAGTACGAACTAGAAAGAGAGAGCTGAGTTAACATTAGCCATCAGAAGTTAGCTATCAAGCCTAAACCATCCATCTGGGCTCACTACTTAGGCAGGACAAAGAAAGAAATACATGGAATAACTCTGAAGACAAATGGAATAAATGAAGATAAGGTGAATCACCATTTGATTAAATCTATAGGAAGCCTATTGTGTCTATTGTGGCATCTACTTTTTAGATGGCTGTAACAAGAGGAGTTCCTTTACAAACAGTTTAATAAGATACCACAGGAAATGTGTGAAATTAGGCTAGGCTTTCTGATGCAAAGACTAGTCTTAACTCTCTGTCTTATCTATCTTCACATGGCCCTGCCGGGGCCATTTTAAGGCCTACCCTGTGTGAGTGCTGCAGCACAAAGCACCTGCACAAGAGCACTCTCTGGTATCAATATCTACCTCAGATTTTGAGTGTAGAAATTATGTACACACACAAACACTGCTCCACCTATACTTTGGAGGCACAAAAGAAAAAGGATTTCAACTCTGCAGTTTCCAAGAAGTGATGAATTGACAGAAAAATACTAAGGGAGCAGAGAGGACTGAAAAATCCCATACCTTCTCTGCTAAATGTGATTGGTGGATGTTTCATTTATCGGTAACTCATTCTGAAGTGTTAATCTATTCAGACCTTGCTGTGGTGCCCTGGTCTCTGTAACTACAGCATGCAGAACTAATATCTCTCACTAACTCTTATGCGTTTGGCAATATGCTCTTGCCCAATTTTTACTGCCCCCCTAAGGAAATAAAAGCACTGTGTATTCTAGGAAAAAACACACTTTTAAAATATTCATATTTCCATGGTTGTGTGTGTGTCTGTTGTGTAAGTTTTCCTTGGTGGCAGTGAACAAAGTGCTCTTCTGTGGAGCAGGCTCTCCTGTCTCCTCTAGCAGACTCAGTGTCTGTACAGGGAATTCCTGTTCCTGGCCCAAACCCACAGGCCCTCGGCACTGGAGGACAAGGTCGGCCATCTCACACTCTCTCTTTCTCCTGGCCTGATAGTTGATCTCCGTTCTGGAGAAATGGGCTCTGAAGGAGAAAAAGAGGGGGGATAAGGTGAAGGAAAGAGAGAGCATGTGTATGTACTTCTAACTTGTCCTGGGAACTTTGGCAAACGTTTCCTCCCTAAAGAAAGTTTGTTCAGCTTTTGCAGAAGTCCTGATAGTCTCTTATTTACTCGGCTCTTCATTTAGATGAATTAGCGGTACCTGGCTGTGTTATTTTACCAGCACTGTGACAGGCATCATCTGAGCCTCATTTCACACCTCCCATCTTCCATTCTGTCCGTGAGGGTTTTTCTTTCCCTTGTTGTAGCAGTGACTGAGCAACAGCATCCACTGCTAGGCAAAAAATCTGCCTACAGAGAGCTGCCTCTGTTTAGACTTCAGTCAGAGGACCCATGAAGCATACTTTGTGGCTACTTATGGTCAGGGCGGTATGCATAGTTTTTTATAAGTTGCACACTGTCAAGACAGGTAATTGTGTAACCTTAGCTGCACTCTGTTTTTTTTCCCCCTTGCCCCAAGGCTGGAGTGGCACCTTGCATTCCAGCTGGTGCCGAGAGCAGGGCTAGCTGTGCTGCTCTACAGTCAGCTGCAGTCTGGATCATGTTTTGTCCTTCACTGAGGAGGATGGTATCAACCCTTTAAGGCTCCCCCCTGGTGCATGTTCCTGGCTGACTGCTCTCCCTTTCACGCACAGTACAGGAAACTACAGGGCACAGTGCATGAGGCAGCTTTTTTATCCTCTGCAGCTACGCTTTCCATTGAGAGAATGGGCAATTATCCTATTTCTGTTTCAGTGTCAGGTACCACATGGTTTATGCATTTGTCTCTTCGAAAACATGTTTTGCTTTGATGTTTGCTTTTCTAATGGGGCTAGTTTGCATAATACCTTCTGCTGCAAAAGAATGCTGAATCTACAGATGAGCTATCACTTCTCAAAATACTGATTGCTATCAGCTGGCTTGCCCAAGGCCTTGGCTGTGGCTCTGCATGCGTGTGTCTGTGCGTGTGTGCAGTCAGGGGAGGGAGGGAGGGAGAAGGTTAATTTCCTTTCTTTGACCGGTTTTGACAAAATGCCTGAAATGAAAGAGATGGATCCATCAGAACAGTAACATTTACCTGCTTTCCCAGAGCAGCACAGCAAGCTCTCTACCTGTAAGGGTGTGGTTATACGTGGGTAAGGAGTGAGATGACAGGGAAAAGGGAAATGGTGTATTTGTGATACTGCTTTCTACAGTGTCACAGTCTTTTTAGCTGTATTTTACAACTGTGGATTTACCCCAGTGTTGACCTTTAGTAGTGAGAATGTCTATAGTCATATACCTAAAGCATACAGATGCAAAAGTCAGGTCAGGGGACATGAAGTGGAATAGTTTTAGGTGTTATGGGACATACATACATACATACATATATATACACACACAGACACATGCATCCATGCGAGTGAATATGTGTGTGATATTTGCAGTGTACTTCTTCCTTTTCCCTAGTGATACATTATTTGTCACCTATGCAGATCTCTCTCCAATGAAATTCCCTATCTGCTGCCTACTGGCCTGACCTCCTTGCTTTTCTGTGCCTGGCCCTGATGCCTGATTAACTCATAGCATGCAATAGGCATGTGGGGAGGGAAAGAATTCCTCCTTTCCTCCTCTGGACAAAGAATCAGAGACTGCCCTTCCTCAGAAAATGCTCTGAGGAAGCAGGGAGCAGAGCTTAAAGAATTCCCACCAGCAAGAAGGCTTTAGAGCCAAATTTGAACATTTTGGTCTTTGGTCAAGCTTGTTGCTTGCTAGAGTAAAGCTCTAGGATATTTTTTCATAAAATTCAGGGACTGTCCTTCCTAGAGCATTGCACATTCCTCTGCCTTCAGGATTCATGTAAAATTCTCAAGGATTCAGAGCCCTATTTCAGTAAATATTCCTGCATTCCAGGCCATCTGAATATATCTATTTCCATCCCCCAGAAATGGGGTCCCATTTTTAGAGAAGAAAATTTCTCACAAGATTTTTGGAAGTCCTTGGCTTTAGTGAGACAATTGGAAATACCATGAGAATGATGATTTAAAAAAAATTGTGCTGACATAATGCCTTCCATCTGTAGATCTGAGAAAGCTTTATGAACATTAATAAATGAATCCCCTTACTGTCCTGTGAGACCAGGATATTATTGTCCCTGCTTTGCAGGGGGGGTAATGAGGGGACTGTTAGGAGTCTAAGGGCCTGGTCCAGCACTCACTGGAGCCTATGGGAAAATTCCCAGTGACTTTACTGGGAGCAGGATTGGCCTGTTAGCAGCTTCCTCAAGGCCACACAGGGAGTGAGCGATAACTTTGGGAACGGGACCCAGAGCCACAGGACTGTTTTGTTCCTTGTTCCAACCCTCCACTTTCTTCAGGTCTTTCATTACTTTTCTGTCTGGATGAGGTGCCTGAAGTTGAAAGCATAAGGCAACAATATAGAAGGTTCATTTATAGCATTTCAAACCTCAGGAGAAATCTTGGCTCTGCTTGGGTCTGAGGGAGGAGTTTTAGCAAAACCCAATTTTTAAAGAGGTATCTAAGTACTCAGTTCCCATTTTATTGGGCAGGAGAGGCCTAAAGACCTTTAAAAATCAATCTGTAAATAACAACCTTGCTCTGACCAGGTGAACTATCCCTTGTGTGAGCTCCTGGAGAAACTTAGGAGAACTGAAACCCATTTGGCCCAAACCTTGCAAACAGGTCAGCTCCCCAAAGTGCATTACCACCCTGTGGAAACCTCTCCCCACCCAGGTATGCCCACAGATCAAAGCCACATCTGCTGCTAGCAGGAGACACCTGCCTTACCTCAATAGAGCAGCCCACTGGCTCCCCCACCCCAGGGTGGCCCTGGCAGTTTCCCCCCAGGCTCATACCCTCCTTTCCTGGTCTGCCTGCTGGCCTTATTACCTTTCAGACTGGGTTCTCCTACAGCCTTTTTTAATTTTTTGCAGCTGGCTTGCTTTCCACCTGCTCTCTGGGTTAACCCTTTCCTTGCCCTTACAAACGTTTCAGATGCATGTAGCTCTATGCACAGGAAATGCAGATGTACGGGAACAGAAGTTCAGCAGCGAGCCATGCAATTCCTAATGCTTTCTAAGCACCCTGGTGACAGTAAGAACAGCAAGTGAGATTTCTGATTCGTGAAAAACAACTTGTTTGTGGGTTTGTTTTTTTTTTTTTAAATTTGGTTTTTTTAGTAGTCGGGGACAGTTTGATGTTCTGAGCTCACCAGGAGGGATCCAGCAAGGCAGGGGAAGGGCTGGTCCTCCTGGGGCCCATGCTCGCCCAGCAACCCAAGGCTGGCCCTCTGGCATCAACCCAGACCCACTCCAGAGCAGGGGCCGTCAGGAACTGACCTTCTGCTCTGCACTTTCCAAGACCTTGAGCAGCCAGCACAAATCCAGGTAGGGCTGTGGGAAATCTATCCCACCCTTAGCAAAATCTTGTAATGTTAGAGGCTTTCCTACAACACTTTTCAGTCGAGACTGCAAAAGAACTTTTGAGCAATTGCCACATCGAAAGTTTGTATAAATTATTATTTTTTAATGAATGAAATCAAAAGAGAATACCTTAAGTTTTGATTTGAGACCATGAACTAAAGACAGAGGTAATGGAATAACCCTGGAGACTCCTTATAATTGAATTCAGTAACAGTCTGTCTAGCTGTTTTTTGAAGGATTGTAACAAAATCGCACTACCCATAGGGCAAGTACTTACACAGACTCCACAGTAGTCCCTTTCTGAAGCACTTCATACAAGGGAAAGTTGTTTAAGAGGGAGCTATGTTGCTCAGCAACACTATGTATTTAATTTTATTTTTTTTTTAACATTTCATAGCTCATGGGATTTTAGGCACTACAGCTAATTTGTATGAAGGCTCCACTGTAGTTTTCTGAAGTTTATTTAACTGTATGAAAACATTTCCAAATAAATTATGTAATCTACAAGATATGTATGTTATTTTTGTGCTGCTTTGCTGGTATTTCTACTAAAGTACCATTTGATAGGGCTTGAAGCTGAACTGGGAAATCATCTGTTCATTCACCGATTGAAATTATTATTTGGGTAGCTTCACCCTGCTGCCCACTAAGAGATAGGGAGAACCCTTTTACAATTCAACCCATTATTTATCTTTATATATTTTATACCACTAAAAAGCTGGTTGAAAAGCATGCAGGGAAAGAACCTCTTTGAGGCTTTATGAGAAGATTACAGTTACAGGTATTAAACCTGATTCCAGAGACACAGTGCCCCCCCCTCCCCTCCCCCCACCCATTTAAATGAATAAGATAGATCAATCCCTAATGATTTCCCACTGTGACATACACGTTTATGGAATTACAAGAGTTACATGGAAGTTTATGTGCCTATGTTCACTCTGCTAAATGTTGTTTCTTGAGAGTGACCATTAAGGAATACAAATAAAGCCCGATAAAGGTTTGTGGCTATGTATTGGTAAGGGAAGATTTTTTCCACCCAGCTCCCCCTGCTCCTGGAAAGCTTCCACACCTTCTGGCCTCATTACCCATGTTCCTAGTTTCCTCATTACTTTTTCTCATCTACTGCTGGGCAAATCCTGCAAAACAGTATTCATAACATGTGTTCAAAGACAACCCACACTAACTGACATGCCTCTTTAAAGCACTTTCTGTGAACAGGGGGACAAGCAAATATTTGTTCACATAAATAGTGCTGAAAGAGAATCTTCCATGGGTAACCACTGATGCTGGTAATTGCAGAAGGGTTGGGGCTTGGGGGGGGAAAGGTGTGGAAGATGGGTTGGTGTCATCGTTTTGAAAGCACTTTGTGGGTTTGACAGTTAGGAAGTAAGTTATGTGATAACTTATTGTTTTGTTATAGCTTCTGCTCATTGTACTGCTCAGTCAAATGCCCAAATCATCCCTTCAAGAACAAAATCTCATTCCAGAGAGAAGCATGAGCACGATCTGTTGGTGCAACTCGACAACAATAAACTATCTGATACATAATCAAGAGTAACAAATGGTTCTGCACCAGCCTAGGTCTTTCCAAGAGTAAGGCACAAGTGGAGTTGGAGGCTTTTTGCTCCCATCACTTGGAGGAGTCCCAGAATTAAGCTAGCTGTAGGCTGGCAGGTACTTCAGCCAAGGGATCTCATAGCCTTCATCAGGGGCTTTGGCTGGTAATAAACTAAAGGAGGCTGTGACAGTGGAGAAGATAATTTGGTTCAGGAGACAGCTATTGCAATGTGAAGAGAGCTTAAAATGTGCTGCTTTCCATGGAACTTAGGATACTGTTAACATTTATAAAAAAGGGGTGTAAGCTGCTTGAAAAATGAGAAAGGTTATCCTTAGTAACTGCGTATTTGCATTTCAAAGGGGTAATTATAGGTATGTGTACACACAATTAAATAGGCTGCACAGAGTGAAAATAAACAAATAATCAGTGCTATTAGGCAAGGCTTAATGAACATTTTTGTTATAACATAAATTAATACGTGTTCTTTGAAAGAACAACAAAATTCGGTATTTCTGTTTGAGATTCTCAAAGATTGTACAAATAAGAAATGAGCTAAAGAAACCTAAAGGTGTAAAACCCTTTGATACCAACCTGTACTTTTAAGCATCCAGAAATTGGATCTGGCCAGCTATCCCTATGCAAGCTTTTTCATTCCCTTTGGTAATACATTCAGCAAGTTGCTCTGAACTCTAGGCAATCAGACACATAGATGGCATACCTAAGGCTTGCTCCAGCAGGCTCCATTGACGTTTGCACTGTTGGAACCCATTCTAACACAGCTTTTTATGAATATGTAACATGCAAACTGGATCTTGCCCAAGACCTGCTTCACTTTTAATGACTCTGCTCCTGTTTGCACACACTGACTGCAAACTATTTATCTGTAGGTGAGTTAAGCAGATCCAGGAAATGTTAGCCATTTTGACTTTGGGGTTTGGTGACAGGAATTGTACGCCAGCTGCTCTTTCTTGCAAACATTCCTCACATTTCTGACACACAGTAGGGTGGATGCATGTTGTGTAACAGCGTTTTAACCTTAGCATTTAACTGGTCAAGTGACAAAATGCTGAAAGAAAACTAGTGTGTTCAAATGACATTGGCCAATACTTATCTCACATACCAAATAACCACTCTATTTACTGTGGCTAGTCCTGAAAAAAAATCTCTTCTTGGAAAAAAAAGGGCTTTGTAAAATCCTGTCTTCACTGTGTTATACTGCCTGAGGACAGCAGCAACAGCAGAGTGACCTGCTCCAGCCACATGCCTTAAAGGATTGTCTCAAGAAAATTAGACTGTAGCTGAGTCTCTGTATCCATTCAGCCTAAGTAAAGACTTCTGTGCAGAATGTGTTCTCTCAGTTAGCTCTGTCTTTATTTTAGTTAGAACCTAGTAACTGGACAATTTCACCCTCTCTCATAAAATAATTTTTCAAGGCAATTCTCTACTCTTTCATTTTTCTTCTGATTTCCCCATGGCTTGGACTGAGGTTTGATGTTGAGTTCAAATATGTTCCAAACTTGTTTGCTAAACCTCATCATCCTCTTGCATTCTCAGCATGCTATTGTACTGCCTAATCCTTGGTGGTAATCTGCCTTTTCAGATCACTGCTTTCCTGGTATTATCAGAGAGATCAAAAAGAGTTTTCAGCTGGCTGAAAGCATCACTTAACACAGTAGGGAAATCTGGACCTGCATCTACCTATGTGTCTGCAGTTTAAAAATCTGAAAATGCTTTTGAAACAAACCAATAAAAATAAATCAGAGTTGTAGCTGAGTTCTTAGTGAATGCAAAGCAAAATGGAAGATGTAGAAAGTAATTACTTTCAGTGATATACTGTCATTATATCACCTCCTGGGCAGCACTGTATTCAAGTCCAACAATTAGTGTTTCCATTTCTACTTCCAGATCCATATAGAATCCCAGTTCACTGGACAGCTTAATTAAAAAGGTATGGATTTTCTGTTGCCTGAAAAAAGAAAAAAAAATGGGAAGGAAAGGAAAGGAAAGGAAAGGAAAGGAAAGGAAAGGAAAGGAAAGGAAAGGAAAGGAAAGGAAAGGAAAGGAAAGGAAAGGAAAGGAAAGGAAAGGAAAGGAAAGGAAAGGAAAGGAAAGGAAAGGAAAGGAAAGGAAAGGAAAGGAAAGGAAAGGAAAGGAAAGGAAAGGAAAGGAAAGGAAAGGAAAGGAAAAGGAAAGGAAAGGAAAGGAAAGGAAAGGAAAGGAAAGGAAAGGAAAGGAAA